>NC_054377.1:112999169-113607503 GCF_017654675.1 Xenopus laevis | reverse complement strand
AGGCAAATGATGGAAAAAAAACTAGAAAAAATTAAATAATAAGGACCAATTGAAAATTTGATTAGAAATGGCCATACTATAACATACTAAAAATGAATGCAATTGTAAACCACCCTTGTGTAGGGCTTTATGGCTAAGAGCACTTTTTTGATTTTTTTTAATCTGGTGAAAGGTGCAGACTGCAATGACATTTCTCCAGATACAAGTGCTCTGTGCACAAAGGGGTTTAATTGTGTGCCCCCTAGTGCTCATTTATAAAATGCAATAATAGACCAACACCCTTGTCCCCCAGTGAGTAAGAGTATTGGGTCCATGTCAGTTTGCCGACAGCACCTGAAAGATATTAAAAGAAAAATGAAAAAGCTGTGCTGGAGAGAATTGGCTCTTTCCCTCTGGCTATCAATCTAGCTCTAAAATCACCAAGCACTGGAGGTGGCACCTGCATGTTCAATTAACCCTGGGTCATTGGCACAGCAGCCCCTAAAGTGAACTGCTGTGTAAAAATCTCTGTTTAGCAGCATTCAACTGATAATAACCTTAACATAGTTAAGAAATGTGAAGTATGCTGTAAGAGGATCATTTTACCATCATTTTTAGGGGGGCTGGATTGACTTTTAATACTGCAGGAAATTACAGGTTTTATGAAAGATTTCACCCTACTCTATAAAGTGCAAAATAAAACTCATCTTGGCTCCGTGCCACCTCAAGGAAATGTCTGCCCACTCCTAACTCATGAAAATGAAGAAACTAATTGTAGCTGATATTTTCTGACACTGAAAAAGGATGGTATATCATAGCAATTTATAAGCATGAAATGTTTAAAACTAACTCAGGCTGTAACATAAGCTGCTGGGTGTACTTTTATGCTCTTGGTCTCTCCTGTCACAAACCAGTTTACAGAAATTAGATTTTTCATTTCTCAGAAAAGCCCTCAGCTAGTCTAAATACCGTGCCACCAATAATTCCGGTATCTTTTTGATTCTCCAGTTTGGTAACATCTCCTAAGGTTAAACCAGACAATTAATAGATAACCTTCTGAAGGGTAACAGTTTTATTTTTAAATTAAAAAAGTTTTCAATTTTACATGCTTACAGGTTAGTTCCCTGTAGAATCTCATTGTTATCAACCTTAGGCAGTCTTCATAAAAATGAACTTACATTTACATGAGCAGCACTTAAAAATCAACTCACACAACATGCATCCGGCCTATACAAAATGCAGCTGATGCCGAGCTGTAATTCAGATCTCTAGCTTATTGTGTTTGCGCAAGCAGGCTGGTTCTGGTTTGTATTTCGGGGTTATTCACATGTTTTTTTACATTCTTTGTGCAGCAATGCTTTTAGTAAAGGTTTCATTATTATGGCAGTCACCAGTTTTTGATGAATCAGCCGTGGTTGTTCAATGTGTTTTCTATAAGAACATAATGTACTCGCTAATCTACCAGCCTTGTGTGTTGATGATTTGCTTTATTCGAACGAAATGCAAGTAGCCTATTACATTTATGGGTGAGCAAGGAAATGTTAGTATTTTCTAAATAGAGGTCCTAGGTTATTTTTCAACTAATCCTGATATTTTCCTGATTTTTTTTTTTTTTAATTTGTGGATTTTAAGAATATCATTCAGTAAATGGTAGAACTCGTATTGTTCGGGAGTCAGAAGGCAGAAAACTCTATGCTGTTATTTTATGCATTATTTGTAGAAGAAAACACGACTCTGGTATTTTGAAAGAAAACATCTACAATTCATGATTCAGTGTAAGCTTTTATTGACCAAACAGACAGTCCCAGTGGAGAATCTTTTTGTTTAAAGTGTCTTCTCCAAAATAAGTTATGGCAGTACATTACCTTCTGGGGCCATTGTGTACTGTTATTTCCCATATAACATTAAAGAAATGTGCTGTTTGGTCATTGTTTACCAATAGTGTGCTGAAATGAGTCGAACTTTATTTACAGTATCTAAACTTTATTTTAATATTGATTTTTTTGTTGGATTAAAGTTACGCAATTTGATTTTAATAACCTTTGCTTCCCATCAACAATGAGAATTTTTTCCAACCTTCACTCAACCTTCAACCTTCACTCAATTCCACAAAATATTCTGCTTAAATACAAGATTCTAACTTTAGGGTTTATTTAATCTTAAAAGGATTGTGTCATTATTTTTGATGGTGCACTTTTTATTTCTAAATTATAAGTGTTTATATTACAAGTAAATCACTCTACCATGTACAATTATATTCCTGAAACAACAAATTTTTTTAGCTGCAATATTGGTGTGTAGGTAGCCATCTCCAGATATTATGCCTGATAATGTGCTTTCAGAAATAGCTAACACTTTACAATGGAATTGTTTTTAGATAAGCTGTGGTTTTTCCTACTCCCTTTAACTGGAGGTGTTGTGGTTAGGCTTGGGTGTTTTACTATTGAGTGTTATTCTCATATCTACTACTAGGTGGGACATGGGAGAATTTTTTATCAATGCAGATGCCAAAGAGCTGTTATCTGTAGTGATGGGCGAATTTATTCGCCAGGCGCAAATTCGCGGTGAATTTGCGCGATTCGCCGCCAGCGAATAAATTGCGAAACGCCCGCGAAAATTCGCGGCAAAAATTCACCGGCGTCAAAAAAAAAAAATTTCCGAAAAAACGGGTGCCGCCGTTTCGCGAATTTCACGCGAAAATTCGCCCATCGCTAGTTATCTGGTTACTTTCCCATTGTTCTGTTAATCAGCTGCTGGGGGAGGGGTGATATCACAACTTGCAGTGCAGCAGTAAAAAGTAACTAAAGTTTATCACAGCATAAGTGACATGGTTGAGGACAGTTAGGAAACTAACAACATTTCTAGCCCCATGTCAGATTTCAAAATTAAATATAAAAAAAAAATGGATTCAGTGCAGGATTCTGCTGGTGCAGCACTATTAACTAATGAATTTGAAAAAAAATATGTTTCCCATGACAGAATTGCTTTAATGATCTACCAGTAGGAATACATAATCCCCGCCCTTACTAACAAATACATACTGAACACACAAAAAAGTAAGAAATATTGAATACATTATAGAATTTTAGCATAAAAAAACAGTACCCACCCCACACTGCCATATGTATAGTATATTGGTATGTGAGAGAGCAGAAATGGACAAGGAAATCTGCATCCATTCATGTTTTTAACTTGGTGCTCTAATTTAAACTTTTAGGGGTATATTTATTAAAGGTCAAGTTTTTTTTTATGAAAAATTCGAGTTTTTGAGGGTGTTTTTTTAGTTAAAAAAAATCAATATTTTGGGTAAAAAAACTTTATTAAAAAACTAGATTTCATCAAGATTTATTATACCCCAACCCTGAAAATGGTTCAAATCCAAGCACCATCTAAAACCTGTTAAAGTCACATAGAAGTCAATGGCAGAGGTCCCTTGAACCATTAAAAGATGTTAATTGCCTTCATGATGTTTGAGTTTTTTTCAGTGGGTTTCAATCAAAAACTCAATTCAAGAGATTTTTTTTTTTGCCAAAAACTCAATTAATTCGAGTTTTCAGGTTGCTAACCTCGAACTCCCAGATTCTAAAAGGAACAGTAACTCCAAAAAATGAAAGTGCTGTACAGTAATGAAAATATCATGTACTGTTGCCCTGCACTGGTAAAACTGATCTGTTTGCTTCAGAAACACTACTATAGTTCATATAAACAAGCTGCTGTCTAGCAATGGCGGAAATTGAAAAAAGGCTACTGTATATGGCACAGGTTAAATAGTGAAGAACAGATAACACCATTATGTTTTACAGAATGTATCTGATATCTGCTGTGCAACCTGGGCCTTTTCTACTTGGATGGCTGCCTAACCCTAATTTGGTTACTGTCTCTTTAAATCTAAATTAACCCCTTGCAATCCCTCTTTGCTTATAAAAGATACCGGGAACTGGGATTTACAGCACAGTGCCTCCACCTAGGGGACACTGAGGAGCATACATCAAGGGATTTCCACTAGGAAAAATAAAACGCACAGTTTGCAGTAAAACAAATAAAAACTTAATGTAAAACTGTATTCAATAATTGTTAATGCAAATCACCCAATATAACTTTGCTCTGGGGAACCTGTGTGGACTATCAACTCCCGGCACAGTCTCTCAATGCCACAGTCCCACACAATGTCCCTTTCCCAAGAGCTCTTATGTCCACCCAAGGTACCTTTCCCTTTGGAGTTGGTAGCCACTCCCACGTGGCAGGTACATGAGCAAGTCCTCACCCTGGGAAATCACACAGTGGCCAAAGTATCCATAGGCAGGAGATAGAAACTGGCTCTCCCTGAAACTTAAATGCTTTCTCAAAGCAGAGCACAACGCAGCCCTTTCTAAGTTCTTCCTGATTAGTCCCTTTATAATGTCTGTCAGTAACCTTGTACATTTCCAAAGTCAAGCACTCAACTGGGCTCTCCCAGGAATGCACTGGGGCGCCCAGCCAATCAGATGGCTCTCCAGCCTGTAACCGGGCTTGATGATGTCACAGACAGAAAAACAGGGAAAAGACTTGTCTGATCTCCTACACAATAGTAGTGCTTCTGAAGCAAACACAGCAGTTTTACCAGTGCAGGGCAACATTTCATTATATTTTTATCACTTTAAAATACTTACATTTTTTTATGTTAGTGTTCCTTTAAATTAGAAGTCATTTGAGTCGTGCGTTCATTTGAGTTCATAAAGGTCTAAAAAAGTTCACATAGCTCTAAAATGCAACCTTTGATAAATAACCCCCTTAATGTATATTAACCCCCTTATGTGTATATTGGAATTGATGGAAATGGTGTCTCTGGCCTCAAAGCTATAAGGGTAATGATTTTCAGGATCTTGAATGATAATATTTACAGTAACAACAATATTCCTGTATGAAAGATATGAGCCAAAAATATCATGATGAACAAGCTGTGTCTATTCATAATGCAGTGAATTGAGAAAATGAATTTCATTAAGATGGGTGTCTTCAAGACAGGGATTTATTGTTTAATCAATGGAAGATATAAAAAGGGACCATGAGCAATTTACCATTCCATTACTGGCTCTTATAGAATTATAAAAACATTGTGGAACAACTAGTAGAGGCCACATTACTTATCAGCCAACAATTCATTGTGCAGTCTAGTTTAGAATGAATAACTCTGTTCTACTGTAGCTGTATACTAACTGAACCAAACACAACAATTCTAAGCACAATCTTTACCATTGTTCTTTATACCTAATGAAACTGTTATAAGTATTTATATTATTATAAAACCAACATTACAAACCTCCAAATAGATATAAAATAATATACTGTATAAGATTAGTAGTTACAGTGGTAGTTCACATCAAATTAATTTTGTATTATGGAGACATAAGGACATTCTGTGGCCATCACAAAAGTCAGTCATATAAAGGTAAATTGGTTGTTCACCAAATGAGTAGATCTTTGACCAGTCTGGCCAACCAAGTAATCTGGCTAATCAAATGGTTTTATCCTTGAGGCCAATATTCAAAACAAATCTGTCAGAGAAGGACCAGGTCTTACTGAATACTTTGATAAGTTAAATGCTACACACCAGGGGGCACATTTACTATGGATCGAATATCGATGGTTAATTAACCCTCGATATTCGGGCATCAAAGTCGAAGGATTTACCGCAATTCGTTTGATCATTCGATCGAAGGAAAAATCGTTCGATCAAATGATTAAATCCTTTGAATCAAACGATTCGAAGGATTTTAATCCATCAATCGAACGATTTTCCTTCGATCACAAATTGCTAGGAAAGCCTATGGGGACCTTCATTGGTGCTCGGTAGGTTTTAGGTGGCGAAGTAGGTGGTCGAAGTTTTTTTTAAAGAGATAGTACTTCGACTATCGAAAGGTCGAATAGTTGAACGATTTTTAGTTCTAAGTCGTAGTCAAAGGTCGAAGTAGCCAATTCGATGGTCGAAGTAGCCAAAATCGAATCCTTCACTCGAGCTAAGTAAATGTGCCCCCAGGAGTGAAAGCTGCTAAGTGAGCAATGAGTGTGAATAAGTGTTAGTGAAAGCAATAGAAAGCAAAATGTTTTCTTGTTTGTTGTGCATCCTGGGATTCCTGGTTAAAAGAAGAGAGTAATTGGAATTAACAATGTTACTGATGTGTATTTTCTTAAAGGGATTATGTCAGGATTTTTGTGGTGTAGTTTTTATTTCTAGATAACACTTTACACTGCAAATAATTCACTCCATATAAAATGTTATTCCTGAACCAACAAGTCTATTTTTTTAGTTGTAGGCAGCCATCTCAGGTAATTTTGCCTGATCCTGTCACAAACATAGGGTGTAGTGCTACACAATCAATCTCACCGCTTTTTGTAGCGTCGGGTGCCAGCTGCGACTCTGTCTGCCCAGGTCCAGTGCAAATTCCAATACAAACTCCAGCAGCACTCCGGTATAGTGAAAGAAATTTTTTTGTGCAAATGAAGCAATGTTTCGGGCATAACCAGCCCTTTATCAAGCTTAACACCAGTGTAACATTTACTCCTTTATATACCTCAGTAGGGGGAGGGGAGAACACATTTCCTCCTCCCATGTGATAAAACTTTATATTAACCCTTTATGACATATAAGATGAATAAATATACATAAAATACATAATAAATATTCAGGTATCCTTTGTTTATATATACTCCCCAATAGTGGATTACCCCTCATCTTTTGTTTAAGTGTTTCAACATCACTTTTAACTAGTTTGATATAAGATTCAACAATCAAATCTGTTGCTGGTGGTACAAACACACTTTTGTTCCTTAAACCCACATTTTTCAAAGTCAATTGTGAATCACCTATGGATTCTTGTGTAACTTGTCCAGTCTCTACTTTAGGTTCCGCAAAAAATGATTTAAGTCTCAAATTACGAAAAAAACATTGTAAATCAATCCTGTGCTTTCCGAAAGAGCCAGCACTTAATAATAGAACTGCTTTCAGATAAGCTATTGTTTCTCCAACTTATTTGTAACTGAAGGAGTCACAATGTACTTTATTACTGAGTTCTATTCTCAAATCTACCAGGGAGCTGTTACTTTGTTATCTTCCCATTGTACTGCTGATGGGTTGCTTGCAGAGACGGGGGCAGGGGGGTGATACCACTCCAACTTGCAGTGCAGCAGTAAAGAGCATTTTTGTTTTGTTTTTTGTCTATTTGTGCCCCTAAGGAAGACCCTTAAGGTCAAAACGCATTGGGCTCACTGTTATATTATTTAATATTTTTGCATAATTTTTGTATTTTTCTTTATCTTTTTGTAATAAATTTTCTACTATTTTTTCAAATTGGGTATGCTATCCATTACTCTGAGTATGAGCAGTATAGAGCGACTGAAGTCTATCAGAGCACAAGTCACATGACTGAAGGCACATGGGAAACAAACAACATGTCTAGCCCATGTCAGATTTCCAAATTAAATATTTAAAAAAATCTGTTTTTCTCTTTTGAAAAATGGATTTCATTGCAGAAGGCTGCTGGAGCAGCACTAATAACTGATGTGTTTTGAAAAAAAACATGTTTTCCCATGACAGATTCCTTTAATGCACCTGGCTGATAGCAGTAAACTATTTCATGTGCCAAGGTTACTGTACGTTGGGGAGCGGGAAAAAATTTATTGCAAAGGTAGAAGAATATGGAAGAAATAAAAAAAGGACCATGAGCAATTTACCATGCATCATACATACTGTAGTCCAATAAGCTGCTGACCTGCTCAGAGAAGCCTAATTGATAGTGTAAACTTATTTACTGTATGGCCAGTAACAAGACTCTAATCTGCCTGGATCAAAGCTAATTACTGTGATCGAACAGACTTGTCTGTGCTGTGCTGAAAAGGACTCATTCATACAAGCTCCTTTGCAATATAGTCATTCATTCCATGGATAAAATCATTGTTTCAGTAGATTTCTGCCCTCCACATTGTGTAATATAATAAATTGTTATAAATACCTAGATTTAGTGCTCTCATTGGTCCCATTTTTTGACTCAGTAGTGGGTTTGTTTTACAGCACTATAATAAATGTATACAGTATGTGAACTCTGTGCCTTAGAAGCCTACTTATCAGGCTGTGTAAACAGTGCAGTGAAACATTACTGGTGATGTTGCCCAGAGTTCAATTTTAACAGAAAACAAAAGCAAACATCTGATTGGTTGCTATGAGCAACATCACCGGTAATGTTTCACTCAACTTTTTACACCGCATGATAAATAGTCCCCTTAGTATATCACTTCTGATATTTGTTAGCTTTTCTGACACCCATTTACACACTGTCATATTATAAGAAAATGAGAGACCATGTCCGTCTTCTATCACTTAAGTAATAAAAACTGGGACATTTGCAGTATTATCATCCATAATGTTACAAAGTCTACAAATGGATAGTTTACATATCTATGAATGCATGATTTATACATTAGAGTTTCTGACACAGATTTGCAATTCTTCTACTACTTCAAACGTTACATGGCCCTTTTCCGTTAAACTGGCAGCAGTAATTAAATACAGAGCAGCTGTTATTTCTCAGTACTGGTAAACGACCAAAATTACATTGTTATAATTTTCTTTCTTACATGTCAACTGCAAATCAGCTATTAACTATCAACTATGTATACAATGGTACAGTTGAGCCGGTATTAGCTACAGTATGACAGTAATCATTTGTCATAATCAAAGAACCAGATCTTGTACCCTATTTTCCAGGAGAAAGTGCTTTGTAAGAGAATACGTTTCTCTCCATGACTGTTTCTTTCCTTGGGAATTAAATTTATTTGGACTTAAACAAAATCTACTGCAATCTTTTTACATTTAGGGGCCTATTTACTAAATCTCGAATTAATCATTTTTTTTTCTTAGAACAAAGTCAGCCTAACTCCCTTCCATCTACTTAACTCAGAAAAAAAATCAGAGTGACATAAAATCGCAACAAAATCAAGCTCCAATTTGATTGAAGCTATATCATATTTTAGCTGCAAAACCTTTACTTTTTCAGATTAGCGGACAAAAACCCAGACTTTTATCCAGTGCAGATCACAATGTCAAGGAACAACTTCAGGGAAATCTGCTATTGGCTTCTACATGACCTCAACAGGTATTTTCAGATTTGGATTTTTAGCAGCTTTGAGGTATATTAAATGTCTAAAAATTCAAGTTTTTTTCCACAAAAATTTCTTGTAAAAACCTCAAGCAGATAAATTAGATTTTTAATAAATGGACCCCTTAGACTTAAAATTCTTGGAGCAACATCTCGACTTCACCTACAATTCTATCTGAGCTACACCTATACTATGGTACAGTATATTTCAAATAAAATCATAGAAAGGATGTTTAACATGTTTTTATTAATTTCTTTTAATCACATCCAAAAATAGATTATACCAAAAGTTACTTTGAGTATTGAACCTCTTGTTGCATAGCATCTCATGCTGCAGCTAACCGATTAGTACTGTATTGAGTAACAATTGTTCAAAAATAAATCTTATCACTAAAAAAACTTAATAACTGATTGTATTATTTTGTATGTTGTATATTGGCATTTCCTTTCCAAGGCACACACTGATTTGATAACTGAGCAGATTTGAAAGACATTTTTACCTTGATTTAATTTAGACAAACACACAGCGTTAACATGACCGTCACTTTTATAACCATCTTCTAATGTAGATGTAGTCTTTCATGCAGGGAAGCAATATTCATTGCATGAGGGAGAAGCAATCCAAGAGTCTAATATCGATTTATGTGTGTTCTCAAAATGTTCTGACCATGAACATGCTGCTAAACAAAACCCTTTATTGTTGTTAGCAATATTTTGTCTACTTTCTTTATTTCCATAGTGTAACTTAATACATACATGGTCATGTGTTCAAGGATGACTAAATGTATTTAAGAGCAAGGAAATGACCCTAATATCATTGCACTGTTGTAAAAATCATAGCTAGATAAATAGATTGATAGATAGTGGCACAGTGGCTGGGAAAACACTTGAGGGAAGGTACATACTGAGTTTGGAAAGACCCTGAAGAAAAAACAAGTCTGTTGCAAACAGTTATATGGGCTACTCCCCTGAGTGGAGGGCTAAAATGTTGTTGTAAAGAACAGGACCTGTATGGCCAGACTATCAGTGGAACAGGCTGTTGAGTGAAATCCCATGATCACAACTGTGTCTTGCAGTTTCTATAAATGGTTCTCACCTTCTGGATATGAAAACATCCAGTCTCACTGGAAATCTGCTCATTTGTTTATTATTCACCTGAGTGGCCATATATTACTGTTTGGACACCTATTGTAAGAACCTACCCTGGTGGTCTAGTGGGCAGCAGGGTCCACACCGCGTCCTTGGCATGGACGCCCGCTGCGCCAATCCTATCCTCTCCTTGCCGGCGCCATTGTGTGCTTCCTAGAGCGAGCGCGGCGCACCTACGTGTCTGTTAAAGGCAATGGCATGAATTTGCACACGTTTTGGCGCGAATTGGGACACTATTTAAGGCCATTCAGATTTGTAGCCGGTGCCCGTTATAGGATCATATCCTGTGGTTTCCTAAGCCTAGTGCTACCTGTTTCTGAATTGCTTTCCTGACTGTTCTTTCTGTGTTTGACCCAGCCTGTTCCTGACTATTCTGACCTCTGTATCCTGATCCTGCCTGTTTATTGACTACCGAGCCTGCCTGATCTTGTTTGTCTGATTACCCGGTTTTGACCCTTTGCCTTTCTAACGACAACTCCTTCTGCCTGATCCAGTCTGTCTGATTACCTGGTTTTGACCCCTTGCCTGCCTGACGATTCTGTTATCTGTCTGTCCTGTTCCAGTCTGTCCTGTTTCCGTTTCTACCAGACGCCTTGTTCCTTGACCTTCTGCCCAAAGACTCTTGGGGTACTTGGCACTTGTTCTGGTATTGGGTGCCGGCCGTGACACCTATGTTGCCCATGTATATAACCTATTGCTTGTTGCCAACATTTCTAAGTTTGATAAAAACCTTCAATCAAAAGAACAATAACTCAATTATCCCAATATGTAAGTGGAAAAGAAAATTCTATACTGAATTTGTTAGAAGATAATACTATCTCTGGTGTTTGTGCAGTTAATACAATTAAGATTCTATTGAATGATTCAAGCAAAGAATAATTACAAAGTTCTACCCAGAAAGAAAAACTCCCATTCACTGTTGCTACTAATTTATATGATTGGCGGAGGCCACTTGGTTAAAGTTTGGTCATTTTATCAGTTTGCCATTTCACACTTCACAATTTTAATTCAATTGGAGAATAGAAATGGGAAGCAGTCAGTGTTTTGTATTTTCTTTTCACTGTAAGTACTATTGCTGACTGTGCTTTAGGTTCTGTGGAGTGCCAAGTACTCCTGACAAGTCTGAGCTGTAAAAGCTGATACAGCAATTGCTATGAGATCCAGCCTGAAGTGTTTAGCTGAACAGAACACCATTGCTGAAGCAGATAGTGGAAGAAATGGAACTCAAATAAAAAGGCATTTTTGGGAATCTTCAGAAAAAAATTATGTATATAATTAGCAGCTTTGTATTCTGCTAAGTTTTATTGAACCCTTTAGATGCTCATATATTATAGTGGCATAGCACAGGATCAAATATTTTGGGGGCTACTGTGATTTTAAAAGAATATTAATACCATCAGAAATGTGGATGTGCTGGTTTCTGTTTTGTTAAGTGTTATATAAAAATATTATATTATTATTGTCACAGCTGTTGGCGGGTAATTGTTTTTGGTCCTTGCCATTTGGGTATGGCAATAGGTTTTACCTTTACATGCCCACCACGGCTGCGGTGGCTGGCATCTGTGGTAACTTAGACTTGGGGGCACATTTACCTAGGGTCGAATATTGAGGGTTAATTAACCCTCGATATTCGACCATCGAAGTAAAATCCTTCGACTTCAAATATCGAAGTCGAAGGATTTACCGCTATTCCTACGATCAAACGATTTTAATCCATCGATCGAAGTATATTCTTTCGATCAGAAAATTGTTAGGAAGCCTATGGCTAACATTGTCCTCAGTAGGTTTAAGGTGGCGAACTAGGGGGTCGAAGAATTTTTTAAAGATACAGTACTTCGACTATCGAATGGTCAAATAGTCGAACGATTTTTAGTTTGAATTGTTCGATTTGAAGGTCATAGTCGAAGGTCGAAGGAGCCCATTCGATGGTCGAAGTAGCCATATTCGACCATTCGAAATTTGAACTATTTTTCCTCTATTCCTTCACTCGAACTAAGTAAATGGGCCCCTTGGTATAACATGGCAAGTATGGGATTATCGTTTTTTTCCAAAAATGGTTTTCATAAAAGCTGTGGCCGATCTCCACCCATGAAAAGGGAAAACTGAGTCTTGTGTTTTATATTTTATGTTAGCTAGCAATTAAGGTTGTTACGCACAAGTGACTGCCTCGCCACAGTCTTCCATAATTTGGATCTTTATATCTTAAATCTATTAAAATATCATGCAAACATGAAATAACCCAAGTATGCTGGTTTTGCTTCCAATAAGGATTACGTATATGTTAGTTGGGATCAAGTACAATTTACTGTTGTATTATTACAGAGAAAAGGGAAATCATTTTTAAAAATTTGGATTATTTGATTATAATGGAGTCTATGGGAGAAGGCATTTCCGTAATTCGGGGTTTTTTGGATAATGGGTTTCCAGATAATGGATCCCATACCTGTATCTGTCTTCCTTATTAATAACATTGACATCAAGGATCATTTTTACTGGACCAGGCTGGTAAACACCCACCAGGTGTCCACACTTGTCACAGTCAAATACACCCCATTTGAAAGTATAGGTATAGGACCTGTCATCCAAGATGCTTGGGACCTGGAGGTTTCCAGGCAAGGGATATTTCTGTAATTTGGATCTCCATACCTTAAGCCTACTGAAAATAATTTAAACATTAAATAAATCCAATAGGAATGATTTTCCTCCAATAAGGATTAATTATATTTTAGGATTAAAAAAGGTACTGTTTTATTATTACAGAGAAAGAGTAAATCATTTTTAAAAATTAATTATTTCACTAAAATGGAGTCTATGGAAGTTGACCACCCTATAATTTGGGACTTTATGTATAATGGGTTCTGGATAATGGATCCTATACTTGTACTAAAAATATAAACATGTTTTGAACATATATGGTCACTGCCTATTGATTGGAAAAATAATATACTGAGAGAAGAATGTCTGCATTAAAGGGTAAAATATAAATTTGAAAATGCTGTCTTCTGTACATACTGTATGTAGAGGTCACACTGAGCACTTTTAGTAAATTGGTAGCTGCATCTTGTTGTGCTTCAGCTACAAACAAAGCACATAAATGAAAGCAGGAAAGGACGCCTTCATACTTCTTTAAAATAAATCATGTTAAAGGGTTTTCCAATACTTCGGAAGAATAATTAATTTTTGTTTCCATTAAATACTTATTTTGGTGTTAAAAACATGGTGTCTGTGTGACTCTCTCCAAAAATTCTACTTACATTTCCTTTCATAGAACCATTTACAAAATGCATTTTCAGCGAGTCCTGCCCCCATACAAAATCTCCTATGTTTTAAACCAGAGAAAATGCATAATGAAGATTGTTGCTGTATATTTCTACACATATGACATCTTTTAAAGGTGCAGGGGGCGTACTATTAAGTACTATTAAGATTTTGACAGGAAAGGGTAAGATCTGTGGGAAGGTGCTGCCTTTCCTTGGACTGTCATATCCTCTTTTGTCTGACAACTTTAGCAAAATGAATTTTTAGGATAGTGAATTTCCTCCCTGTACAAACTTGATGCTCCAGCACAACAATTAAAACTAGATTTCAGCTTCTCCTACATTTTAAACTGTTATTGTTGAGCAAATATTTTGTACACATGAGCTGAAATTATGATATGAACATGATAACACACTGCAGAGTTCCCAACTAGAAACTCTGAACCTGTTAATTGAAATTACCAAATGCTGATCAAGTTATATTTTAATACCACAAAAAGTTATTTAAATATATTTTCCAGATTCCTTCCCTTTCCTGGGGTTCTTAAAGTGCTGTTTCATGCATATTCCATATATATTGTTATACTTTTATCTTTTAAGAACTGAACAACTACTAGTAAAAGTGATGAGTGAATTATTTTGACAGCCATGGATTCGCGGCTAACTTCCGCATTTCGCCATCTGCAATTTTTTTTTGTGAAACTGCAGCAAAAATTCACCGTGGAAAAATTAACCACAACAAAAAAGTCACAAGACAAAAAATGTTGCCGAGACAAAAACCATAAGAAAACACGCTATTTACTTTAATGCATTTGGACAAAAAAGTTACCATAAGAAAAATGCCCATTGACTTTAATACATTTGGACAAAAAAAAAGTTGCAGAGACAAAAAGTTGGCACATGAAAAAACTCCCATTGACTTGTCACTCATAAAAAATTGTTGTGTGTAAAAGATCTTGACCCCCATCAATGTGGCTCATTTATAAACACTGGGCAAATTTGCCCATGGGCAGTAACCTATAGCAACCAATCAGTGAGTGGCTTTCTTCAGCCAGCTGCAGGTAGAATAATGAATGCAACAATATTATTGGTTTGCCATGGGTTATTTCCCCCAGTGGCGGAACTACCCGGGGAGCAGGGGATGCTTCACGCATTAGGGCCCGCCCCCTTCTAGTTACGCTACTGACTTCCCCCAATGACCCCCAATTCATTTCGCTAATTTTTCCCAGACAGATTCGCTCATCACGAACAAGTCATCTAGAATGCTTCAAAATTTAACAATACATTGCAATTTATTGTTAAAATATACCATAATTCTTGGTCAATTTACTGTTTCTCAGGGATGATAACAATACCTTTAATACCTTAAACTCACATTCCAATTAATTAATTAACTAATGTTATTAAAAAAAAATTGGCCACACACAGGCAAATTTCATCATGTGAAACTACCAATTTTAGCACAATCCGATAAAATCACTTCTACTTCTACTTATCATTACACTAATGTGAATGAACATCCGATAAAATTGCCCCAACAATCTATCAGACAAATTTAAAAATTTTCAGTGGGAAATGATGAAATTGGTCAGTGGATCTTAATGTAAAATAAACAAAGAAACAGATCCCATATACAGTACCAATGCATTTTCTAGGTTATAAGCAATCTTTGTTTTTTCAAATACATTTTTAAAAAGGTTAGAAGTCCTAGTAAAATAGAGGGAAGGGACACCAGAATGTCCATTTCCATCAAATTTCATATTGTTCTTTTTTTGGGCATTATTAAAGGGGTTGTTCACCTTCCAACACTTTTTCTTTTCAGTTGGTTTCAGATAGATCACCAGAAAATGTATTTTCTATTTGTACCTGTTTTTCTTATACTGAAGTTTAAAGTTTAATTTTTTCACCTTCTTATGTCTTTCTAAAGCAGCTCTGGGAATTGTGTCAGCGACCCTAACAATTGTTCTAAATTGATACATTAATTGATTCATTTCTTATCTTTGTCCCTAGTGACCAGAATCCCTGGGTTTCATTAAAGGCAGCTGTTATCATTTATACAATAGTTGCTAATATTCCACAGATGTGGAAGTGTTTGGAATGTGAACAACCCCTTTAATTAGCCATATTTTATCATTTATTTTATATTTTTATTTTATATTTTATTTAATATTTTTGCAGTTTCACTGAGCACGACTAATAGGAAAGTACTAAAATGTAACCAGCTTTTCTATTAAACCGTGTTATAATGTCCATGGACAAATATCTTGCCATAATGTTATTTAACCCAAGATAAACGCATTATATACATCATTTCTCGGCAGGCTGCCGGAAGCAGTTCTCCTAAAACTCCCCATGCTGATTTGTGGTTTGGGCAGCATTACAAATGAGGATTGCAAAGGAAAATTGCTTCTAGCACTATGCTTAAAAAAAAAAGAAAGAAAATAAAGCAAGCCTATGCTTAGTTATTTGCTTATAGGTGAAATTTAGCTACAATAACAAATCTAGCGAATAAGATTTCATTACTTTGTTTTACAGTTTTAACAGTTTTCGTTATTTACTTATTAATAATTGAATTTGAAAAAATAGTTTTTATTTAATCTTATGAAAACTAGGATATGTATGAATAAAATTCATAAAATAAGAATATATATTATTCATAAATAAAGTTCTCCATACATATATTTATTGAACAAACTATTTGTGTGCTGTGCAAACCTTTTTTTTCTTTTTTTACTATTACACACTCACTGCCATGGTTCCCCAACTTGCAATAAACTACGCATAAATGGCATGGTGGAGTTTTTTAAAGTAGCATAAAATAATGTTAGATTACGTTAGCACTCTATTAAACCACTTACATATCAAATCTATTAAGCATCCACTATAGTTTGTGTGCATGTTTATATCCTTGACAGTTCTCCTTAGGGGCTGATTTATGATAGCAATCAAGCAATCATAAAGGGTTTCGTGGAAACAAGCTTGTTAGTTGAGGATTTTTCCCTAATGGACTATCTTAAATAAAAAAAAAATGCAGCAGCTTTTAGGTGCTGAATATTTCTTATTTAAAGAAGAACTAAAACCTCCTTTAGTCAAAAGTCCCCACTGCCCCCCCCTCCCTGCCTCCCCCCTGCACAGTCTTACCCATGAATTGTGTCCCCTTTAGAAATACTGACCGCACATGCGGAGTCAGCACAATGGAGCTCACGGGAGCCATCTTCGGTGCTTCAGTTTTCTTCGTAAAGTGACCACTGTATTGGCGCATGTGCAGTTGGAGCAATCTTCCAGTTGGCAACAACTGCTCATGTGCCGAAAGTAACGGAAATTGCAGAAGGAAAGGAAGAAGACCCGAAGAATATCAAAGCACCAGAAGATGGTGCCCGTCTGCTGTGCTGATTCTGCATGTGTGGTCAGTATTTCTAAAGGGGACACAATTTAGGGGTAAGACTGTGTAGGGGGTAGGCAGGGAGGGGGCCAGAGGAGGGGGCCATTGGAATTTTGGCTAAAGGGGGGTTTAGTTCTCCTTTAAGAAAGCTTAAATACCAACGAAAGTTTTTCCCCAAAACCTTTCTTAACAGATTTATCAAAGGTCAAGGTGAATTTTCAAATGAAGAAAAATTATTTTGAGCTATTTTTTTGTGTACTTCGACCAGGGAATAGTCCAAAATCGATTTGAATTTGAAAAAAATCAAAAAAAAATTGAATATCAAAATTTATATTGTACTGTCTCTTAAAAATTTGAAATTCGACCATTCGCCATCTAAAACCTGCTGAATTGCTGTTTTAGTCTATGGGGGACCTCCTCGAACCCATTTGGCCAATTGGTGGACTTTGAAAAATATACGTTTTTCAAACTTTGAAGCGAATTCGATCAAATGCACTATTCCTTTGATTTGAATGATTAGAATTTGGCTGAAGTTTTTTCAATTTGAAATTTGACCCTTGATAAATATGCCCCTTAGTTTTCCTTTATGATGGTGAAACCCGAAAGACTCTTGCTATCATAAATCTGCACCTTAAAGTAATATAACGGGCATGGCAAAGGCCATCTCCCATAGAAAGCAGAGAGATGGGGACTGCCTCAGGTGCAGTGAAGGTGAACCTGGTAAAGAAGTCTCTTTGGTGGGCTCTTGCCTACTTTTGACATGCCTTATGCCTAAGGGGCAGATTTATCAAAATGTGAGATTAGAGTTTACCACAGAAAAACACACTCACTTTCTATTCATTCCTATGGGATTTTTCAAAGTGTATTTATCAAATGGTGATAAATATGCTCTTTTTTTCTTGCAAAGAATTGTCGTTGGTTGACGTACGAATGGTCATTTGTTAACGAAAATGTCAAGGTTTTGTTTCACTGACAGCTATTTTCGTTCATGCTTTTTATAATCAGATATTTTAATAACTTTCATGGGAATTAATTTTATAGAAAATGAGTTTTAATCAGGGTTTCCAATAAATGAGCCTCCCCATGTTTTTGATGCCTTAAAATGATGAAGGGCTCTAGTGATAGATTGTAACTTACCAGCATTTGGGTATGATTCCTGCAAAAGCCTCCTGTGCCTACACCTGTTCCTGTGTCTTTCTGCAGTCAAAACTCCTGAACCCACATTGATGCTTTGTTTGTGACCTCAGAGTCAGATTACTCCTTGAATTTCCTTAATGTTGCCTGACTGACCATACCCTAGCTTTGCTTTGCTTTGTTTTCTGGCTCATGTTGCCCAGTGAGGCGTAGACCTTTCCTTTTTATACTTGCCTGCTGCTTTGGAATCCCTGACATTTTGTATCCTTGTGACAAAACAACATACAGTATATCTACATGATTTTGAACTGAACAACAAGAGATAGCAAAGGCATAAGTATCATTAATAGTGATGGGCAAAAAATGTTGCCATTGTTGAATTTGCGGCGATTTTGTTAGTGAAACTGCGCATAAAAAAAAAGTGCGTCAAAAATCCAATGCGCGCGTCAAAAAACCCAGACTAACACGTAAAAAAAACCACGCAACATAATGTAAGTGCGCGGTGAGCCAGTTGCAAACATTTTTCATTGTTGCACAAATTTTTCATTGTTTTCGCAAATTTCGCAACAGATTCGCAGATTCACTAATTATTACAGCCAATACCTTTTATGACAGTGTATGAGGCAACAGTAGTGTAGAAAGTATTTTACAATCTCTTTTATGCACTGGAAGTTACCACACCAGCAGATTCAGGTCACACCAGAGCCCCCTAGATCCTATCAAATCCCTCCTCCCACCAGCCTCCCTGGTTTTATATGAGAGTTAAAGAGATAGTAACATAAGAAAATAAACTTTTTTAATATCTATCATAATATTGTCTTTGACTACTATTTATAATTTTGCCATAAAAGTATTTGCCTGATGCTTTTAAATGACTTTTCTTGCCCCATGTTCCTCTATGAGGGGGCTGCCATAATTGTGCAGTTGTAGTCTGTTATAATAAGAAACTGACAGGTTAAGAAGGGACAGCCAGATTTAGGAACTTCAAGTGACAATTACTTACAAAATTGAGCGAAAAACGATCAACATGACCTATAGGTAACTTTTAATGTAGATTAATATTTTGAAAAGAACATTTTTAGTGTCAGTATCACTTTAAACTAGGGGAGGGAGGTGTAGTAGATATCATATTATCCACTACCCCCCAACAGACAAACCACTGGATTCATCATGAACCTCTGCATGTCCAGCGGCCAGGATTTGCATTATATCTAGCCAAAATGTATTTATCTGGAGGACTTGTTAAAAACAGGTGAAGGAAGTTGGCTCCTGACGAGCCAAAGTGGTATATGTCTGATGCATTATGTTGTCTCTGCAACACTCTTGCTTTATACCATTGCATTAGCTGTAGATGTCAGCATTTATAAGACACTGCATTTGAACTTCCTCTGCAGATTTGTATACTTGGCTTTGTACCAGGTACAAAATATCTAAGGTGCCCAAAATAAAACACAAAGCATATATTTAGATGTAGTTTGTTCTTTCAAAGCAAACAAAAATAAAAAAAGTTTCTAGCATGAAGTAAGCTAAGACCATGATGTACACACTATACCTAGAAACACGAGGCATCAAATCCTATATAATTAGGTAGTCTAGAAGAAAGCATTTTTAGAAGTTGGAAATGTTTGGTATTTCAACCTAGTTATCATAATTTGATGACACAGTTGAAATAGTGACAGCGACGAAGAGCCACATATTGTGATGTCAGTTCATATTTGGCAAATGTGTCACTTCTGGAGGATAATGAGCAGGAGATGTGTTCGCCTTTTTCTGAGAGTCTAGACAGAATCATTGAAGAAAAATCATGTTGCTGTGAGTCACAAAGCTCTGTCAGCAAGAGGAAAAGCAAAGTATGGCATACAACAACAAAGTTCCCCTATGATTAAAAGAGATTCATTTTAAACAGAAAATAGAAAAACTGTTGTGAATATAAAGAATTGAGAAGAAAAAAACACCGCTATGAGAAGCATTTATCAAAATTCCAACATCAAATGGCAGTAGATAGTGTCTTCTGGTTATATTTAAGTTGAATAATTGGCGAAACATGATGGTTTCTATTTACGTTGTTGGCAAATGAAAATACTTGCATGCAAACAAACCGCACAATGGGCTTCCTCATTAAAGGAAATATTTCACATTTAGAATCAGCACTCAATAGTTTTCAGAGAAGATAATGTTAAATTATTTAGCATCTGCCTTTATATCATTGTCTGGCAGCTTTCAAACTGTTTGCTTTTGCTGAAGTATTCCTCGCTGAATTTAAGTCATTTATGGGTGTAAATAATCTATTTTCTAGATTAGCAAACAGATGTTCTTGTGGGCTTGTATGTATTCTTAATTATCTGGTATTCAGATTATAACTTTATTTCAAATGGGTGATTCAGTGCCAATGATTACAGGATATAAAGAGTTAAGAGTGCATCATTTGGCTAGTAACCTTGGAGGAACTGGTGCTAATCTGTCTGGAGAAGCTAACACCTTTATATTCACCCTGCAGTATTTCCTATCTATACCTTGTCCATTGCTTCACCCATAGCACCCAAAAAATGGCATTCAAACAACGGGATTAAATACAAATGTATTAAGAGGTGGATGTTTTGGGGACACAGTGGATTATGAAGTAACTGGCACAATAAATCCTAAAGCCCATGTTGGAGGAGCTATCACTAACAAAGGGAAGCCCAGAGACCAACATTCTGCATATCAATGCCCTTATGGAACCATCAACCCCACTGGATTTGTGTAACCTAAAGAATAAATAAACCTACCAGTTGGTGGTGTTAACTCATAACAACTTGTGCTTATTTCTGTTTAAAATGACTATAAAAATAAAAAAATATAAAATCCTTTATCCACCTCTTGCCGGATAAGCAAACATTGTTATGGCTTATGGCTCAAGAAAGCCTGTACAAGGTCATTTATAAAGTACCCTCAAGATCAGGTGATCCAAAATGGACACAATTGAGATTGCAGGCTGACACAATTTATTAAGATACTTGCATCCAAACAAACTCCTGTACTTCCACGTGGTTACCAATGTGTCCGGCACTTAATTTATAATGAATGGAAATTCTGTATCTACTACCATCCTGGACTGGATGGTAGCTCCAGTGTTGCTATGGTTGACTGCAATATTAGGACAGTAAACTGAGCCCAGTGAATTGGATGCAAATGCTGTTTTGAACATCTGGTCCCAAAGTGACACAACTCCAACTCTGAAAAAGCTACATGCAACTTGCATCAAATTTGCCTCCACTGCAACCTCAGTTGTGCCAGTTTTAATGCAACTGAGGCAAACACAACTGGAGTACAACTTCAATTACACTGGGGAAAGACACTTCATTATTCTTAAAAAAAATATGGCAATGTCTGAAATTGCACTTTTGGAAAATACCCAAGATGCCAAGTTGCAAAGATATATTTGACATTATATCTAACAACCGATAGATTATTGTTACTAACTCTGATCAAACTTTTATTGTACTACACCTGAAAGCCCTATGCCAGCTTTAGCACAACTATATATTTTACCAACTAACTACTATTTGCTTGGAAAGGAAAAATATGACCGGTCCATTAAGAGCCTCTCCAGTTTGAATCGTGTCATTATTTTATCAACCTGCAAGCTATTATAGTCTCCTTAGATATATAGATACTGCGCATGACAATTTAGAAAAACAGAATAATTCACATTTTATATAACTCTACTTTATTGTTTTATATTATGTGCCCTTTCATGAATATGCGGTCATTTATTACAAAAGTGTATCATCTCCACCTCCTGTCTAATCTACACATTTGTTCTGTCTCTGAGCTCTGAATATATCTGCCCACATCTCCTGTCATCTGTGCTTGTACTATACTATTAACATAACCGTTTGACTTTCTGATGTGTCTATTTTTGCTAATATGCCTAGAGCAGAGCACTGGTGCATTTATGCAGTTTCTATTGATTTTCTACAGCACTCAGTATTCTTCCTCCCCGACACCTAATTATTCTATTTCCATTAATCTATTTAAAAAACAGGAGATCCCCAAAAAACAAAAATCTTAACACTAAAAAGGAAGATAGTTGTATACACAAAACATGTAAATATAGAGAAATTTAGGGGAGATTCCTAGTATTATGAAATGTGTGGCCGCCATCAAATTCAAAATGAGCATACTGTATATTTTTCAGAGAATAATACAATTTCTCAGTGTTTACATTTGATATGTTGTCTTTGTATAATTTGCAATTTTATATATGTAGGGTTTCAATGATTTGCAAATCTTTCCATTCTCTTTTTTACTTACATCTTACACAGTGGCAACATGTTTCTCCTATGCCAGCTGAAAAATGCATATGAAATCTATGTCCCATATGCCAACAGCCTTAGCCTTTAGCCAGGCCTGGATTTGTGGAAAGGCCAACTAGGCCCGGGCCTAGGGCGGCAGGATTTTAGGGGGGCGGCATGATGCCCAACCACACCCATATTGGTTCAAAACCACTGGGGATGCACTGGGGATGCACTGGAGATACAATCATTTTTTTAAATTTACCATGCGCCAATCCCCATTGATGATGAAAATTTGCACAATAAAAGGGGAGGGGACAGGGGCGACGAATGGCAGTGGGCCTAGGGGCGCCCACTATGTAAATCTGGCCCTGCCTTTTGCTCACCAGACATTGGTCAATTATAGTTTCCTTCTCTTTGAAACAAAGCCTTCAATCATTGTCACTTAATAGCCCAAACCACATCTTATAGTCACAGAAATTATATTGTGTGCCCTTGAACTACTCAGGAAATCCACTTTGCCACAGCCAAAATAGGTTTACCCCTCCATTCTTATTCTGAACTACAACCCATTTGGGCAGAAAATGCACATTTATGTGTTTATTGTCAGAAATATTCTTGTCATTGTTATATACAGGTGGTATCAATTAAAATGAATGATCAGTAAGATTTGGGTGCTGTCAGTGAAGAATATGTCCAGTGTGCCATGAGCCTTAAAGAGGATAAATCATTTATAGTGATGGGCGAATTTCTCCCGTTTCCGCGAAAAATTTGTGAATTTCCCACAAAATTTGCAAAACGGTAAAAAATTCACAAAACATTTGTGAAACTCGAAAATTGACGTCTGCGCAAATTTTGGACGCACGTCCGAAAAGCCGCGAGCATTAATTTTGATGCTGGCGTTAAACTCAGAGGTCAAACGAGGAATGGCGAAACAAGGAAATTTGCCACAAATTGGCACCAGGTGAATTTATTTGCCCATCACTATTTGCCAATTATGTGCAAATAATTAAATAAAGCACTTAGGTTGTAAGCTCTCTAGGCAGAGACTTCCTTACTATTGTGTCCCTTACCATATGGCACTTGATCTTTGTATAGTTATACTTATTATTTATTATAATACTTGTCCTTCCTGTGTGTACTTTTCTACTTTGTACAACTGTTCATCTCTGCTTATCCTAGTAGCACTATATAAATAAAGTTATACAAATATTTTCCAGATAATCAGATGAAGGAGGTGCTCATGATAACAGTAATCCCATTATCTACTTCCCCTGCAGGTTAAGGGTAAGGCCACACTAAGCGATAGCGCGGCGATTTGACTCGCCGCGACTATTCGCCGCGACTTTTAATCCTCAATCGCTGGCGAAACTTTGGCGCTGGCGTCTATGGGGAATCGCTGCGTAAAAACACACGCGGCGATCTTTTTTCTATTGTCGCTCGAAATCGCCTCGCTAGGCGATTTCGAGCGACAATAGAAAAAAGATCGCCGCGTGTGTTTTTACGCTGGCGATTTTGCGCGATTTCCCATAGACGCCAGCGCCAAAGTTTCGCCAGCGATTGAGGATTAAAAGTCGCGGCGAATAGTCGCGGCGAGTCAAATCGCCGCGCTATCGCTTAGTGTGGCCTTACCCTTAAAGGAATTTACAGTTCTAATCAACAGTTCTGCAGAAGGCAAAATGTAGGGAGACTGAGCTGACACCAACAGCCCTTCAAACTCTGGAACTGTTCAAGCGCTTCTTGCATTCAAACATGTTCAAGTGCCTGGCCATACACAGACTGCCACAATAAATATAATATAAATGCATACAATAATTGCACACAAATTCTAAATTGACTGGTACTGGTTGCTTAGATGCAGAGTTCATTCTTAATGATCTTTTGCATTATTTTTCTGTGCTACACAGTTGTGAAACTACCAGAACCAGCATGGGGAGTTTATGAAAAAAACCTGCATTCCCTCTGCACCATCCCTCTGTCTGCAGCAATGCTGTCAGATCCATTTGTATGACAGTAGGAGGGAGGTAGGATGTTGTTGAAATTGTCCCCAATAATTTTAGATAGTGGTGATTTGATCAGGTTAAAGTACTTTTCAACCAGAAAGAAGAAAGGCTAATATGTACACAGTTGCAGTACCCGAAATCTTTCCACAGTTATTTGTGCGTAAAATCTCTTTCTTTAAAGGTACTTAAAAATGAGTTCAAACAAAAACAAAGGTGGGACACTGTTAGTTGAGAAAGGAGCCCAGATGATTTAAAACCTTTATTAGGCCTATGAGTAAGTGCCCACCTTGGCACAAAACGTGTTAGGTATGAATATGTTCTAATAAAAATTTTCTACTTCAAATCATCTACTTCAATTCTACTTTGAAATCATCTGGGCTCCTTTCTCAACTAACAGTAAGTCTATCCCGCCTTTGTTTTTGTTTGACTAATTAAATTATATGGCCTTTGGACTGGGGGTCTGTTTGGGATTAGACTACTGTTAACGATTTTTCAATTAAATAAGGAACTTTTTGAAATTTACATTTATTTTTTGGACAATGTTCCAGCAGTAGAGACAAACACCACAGTGAATTTGTTTATTCCTAAAAATTAGTTCCTTGCCCTTTTGTATAATTACACCCGTGCTGCTCAGTCCTTGCCTTCCACTCCAAATCAAGCACTGCTCAACCTATTGATGCATGTGACCAACCTGAATAGGCACAGCACACTAAAGAAATAGGGGTAGACGTCACTCGCACACAAAAGACACAAGAAATTACACCTAGTGGACATCCATGCATTGACATCTGATTTGCATTGCATTGTCCCCTTGCAACTGTAGTGGTGCTGGAAGTCTGGGGGGCGAACTTTGTTTTGGGGGGGGAAACATACCGATTGCACTCGGAATTGCACTTTGCTCACTGCACTTGCAGATGTATTTAGAGGACATTATAGACAAATAGCAGGGGACCTTTTTACTCATAAAGTGGATCACCATACCAGAGGCCACCCCTTCAGACTAGAGGAAAATAACTTTAATTTGAAGGAACGTAGGTGGTTCTTCACAGTCAGGACAGTGAGGTTGTGGAATGCACTGCGGGGTGATGTTGTGATGGCTGATTCAGTTAATGCCTTTAAGAATGGCTTGGATGATTTTTTGGACATACAGAATATCAAAGGCTATTGTGATACTAAACTATATAGTTAGTATAGATATGGGTATATATAGTTTATGTGAAAGTATGGAGGGGTGTGTGTATGGATGCTGGGTTTTCATTTGGAGGGGTTGAACTTGATGGACTTTGTCTTTTTTCAACCTGATTTAACTATGTACTGTAACTATGAAACTATGTACATGTGCCCTTATAATACTGAATCCACTATTTTGGGATTTGGCCATTATTCATGAAAGATTTGGCAATTAGGGCAAGGAAGGGGTAAAGAGAACTGTGCTTTTAGTATTTGAATTTGGTTTGGCTAGGTACTTGGATTAGGCTGGTTTGCGATGCTACCACGTATATTTACTCACTACTCAGGTGCACCTAACCCCCACCCCTCCCTCAAGTTAATTCCCCACCATGGTCACCCAGTGGTGCCACTCACAATCTCCCATTATATTGCCATAGTGCAACTTTCCATTTGCCTGTACATCACCCTATTTGTATCAGCTTTAATGTCCCAGTAACTACCAATGAAAAAATATCCCATACTTATGAGGCAAAACTGCAGGTATAAAATGCAGAACATAACTCAGCACTGAAGATCTAATCATGTCTTCCAGAAAGACAAAACAAAAGGATTGCTTGGGATTTCAAAATTATGGCAGCTTTTGATACATTAAGCACAGGAATGAATCTGGGGAAAGGGTTTATAGCTTACTATGACTCCTAAATATTTCATTCTCACTGCTTATTTATTATACTGTGGAAACTATGCACATTTATCACATCCCATATCTACCATCAGCAAAGTCCCAGACACATAACTTCCTGTCTGACATTTTTAGCTTTCCCCTTGTAGCTGTGATTTTAATCTACACACATCTGATAAAGTTTTTTTTTGCCTCTCACTTTTTCATCTTTTTATTTTATAAAGTATGGTTTATATGTGTGCACTGTATTGTACACCTGTTAAAGGCAATTGTATGGAGTTCTATTTTGGCACCATATGCTTTGCTTTGTGCAGGCAGTCCCTTAGTGTTATAGACGCCTAACTGGGTCCTAAAATAAAGTAAGGAGGGAGACCTGTTTCCTTATTCTGCTTAAAGTTATGCCCCTTGGTGTTCAAGCAGTGCCCAGTAGATGGCACTGTGCTAAAGTATAAAGTCCTGCGCAGCCATGTGCTCAGGGTCCATTTTGTGCTAGCTCTGGCCTGAGCAGGCAGGCAGAGCTCCAGTGAAACCTAAACAGGTCAGGTCTAGTAAGGATAGGCTACTCATTTTAAGAGGTCACTCTAGGAGTGACAGGCTATTTAGCCGAGAAGCTACAAGCTCCTCCAAGGATTGTGAGTGGGACTTTGATCCCAGGTACCAATTGCTCAGAAGTAGGGACTAAGGAGCAGAATTACCAAAGGGCGAATTGTCGCCAGAGAGCGCTTCACACCCATCGCAAATGTGCTCAGACTACGCCAATTCACTTAAATGCAAAGTTTTGTCGTGGGTGGCGAACGCTGGTGACTTTTTGCTAGCGTTACTTCGGCAATGAGAGCATTTGATAGTGAAGATGTGCTAGTGTTCCTTTCTGCCTAGCGAAACTAAGCTAGGGATCTTGCGCTTAGGTCAATTTGCATAGGTCTTTATGTTAATGCTGGTGCATATACTTACAAATTCCACTTTTAAAACACATTTCCAGGGAACCTTAATAAAGACAAGCGATTTATTCTAATGCCCTACACATGTGTCCATGTGTTTGCAAATGTATGGGGAAAACCAGTTACCCAAAAAAATTTTGTTAGGTCTTTTGTAGGCAATCAGGCTTAAAAAAGGAAAAGACACCAGTGTTTTTGGACTTTGATGCATTTTCGTCTCATAGAATATAATGTAAGTCACAGAAAATTGAGGAAGATCTAGCTACTTTAATGCACTTTGGCTGGTCTGAGATGGCGAAGGCAACTCTGGCGAAAGAGGTAACGTTCAGTAAAATCCACATTTTACCGAATTTGCGGAGTAGCGTCTGTTCGGCAGAGGGAAAAGTCGCCCGGAGATAGAGCAGGATTGACCACTAGTGCCAGTCTCTATCACTAGCAAATTGGCACCTGCACCCGTTAGTAAATCGGTGATGTCCCTGTGGGTGGCAACGCTGGCGAAAAGTCGTTATCATTAGCCACTTCGCCCTTTAGTAAATCTGCCCCTATATGTACAGACCTAGGGATGTAGAGATTCCCCTAAGGTTCCACTTGGCTGAATGCTGGGGACTGATACTGACCAAAGGTGCTGTGAGTATATGCATACCTGCACAAAGTTACAGTTGTACTACACCCTGCCTCCACGCCGTTTCTGAGGGCTTACTCCCTAAGAATTAAGGTCTCATCCGGAGCACAGTATAGGGGTGAAGCCTATAGAGAGAGAACAGTGCACTCAATTTACGATAGCACTACACTACTACATAAGATCTTTGCTTGGTTTTCTTTCACTTCGGAAGTACTTACTGTATATGAGATTGAGTGGAATTGCAGTCTTAGAGGCCCATTTATCAACATTCCATTTTTGTGGTTTTAGAGGCTTTTTAAAATTATGATTAAACTCTATTTTTCTAAAATCACCATTGCTATGTAATTTATTAAAAGATCAGAAAATAAAAAGCACAAACAAAAAAAATGTTGAATGATGCTCTAAAAAATATGAAAACCTCTACAAATGTGTTTTATTTTTTGGGGAAATTACTTGCAAACAAAACAATCGAAAAAATTCTAAAACTCTGAACGGCTAAAAAAAGGTCCAATAAGGATCAGTGCGGGTCTCATTAACTTCTATAGATCTTGACTGTTTTTACTTGCCGAAGATTTGTATCAGAGCTTTTTGTGGTTTTATACTTCATAAACCTCAGTTTAAGTTAAAAAAAAAATTGGGTTGTGTAGAAATTTGATTGTTAGTAAATAGGCCCCTTTGTAAGTGTGTCACTTTGTTTTCATGTAGAATGCACTTGCACCCAAGTGTCAGTACCAATTGCCAGTGCCTAACTTTATTGCCTGCCTTAGAGCCCTGATGTGGGCTGTGCCTCCTGGCGCTATGTACCTTGCACCTCTGAATGACGTGCAAGGTACGGGGCTATTAGGGGACGTGAAGCGGCACACCTATACAGTATTCCTCCCCGCTGCCCGTCCCTCACTAACACAGTGCAGACTATCACAGAAAATTAAGCACAAAGGCCTGCAGCTATTTGCACAATATCCTGGGCAGCCCCATAAACTATAAACTACTTCTGTAGGAAACACTTAAGACATTGCTGCCATAGTGGTAGAGTGTCAGGAGTCCTAAAAAGGCAAATAACAGGAGCTGGAGGAGACAAGGTATTTTAACATGTTAGAGTTGTTTCAGAAATGTTTTGAAATATCACAATCCTGTAAAAACCTGCCCTTTGTTAGAGTCACTAAACACTGGTCACATGGGCTACTGCCCAGGTGCTAATTTGCCTAATCAGATGTTTGCACCTATTGTTCTATCATCAGATGTTGAAAACAGTTGATTACTGATTGGTTGCTAATTTGCCCAGTGTTTATAATGTTTCCTTACATTCATAACAATGAAAAAAAGCATTCACTTGTGTCAAATAATATATAGTTACTCGTGTACAGTTTATCTCATTTAGTTCACTATACTTTATGATGTTTTGCTTATACTTTGACATAAGACTATCCATCAGGGTCAGATGAGCAGTCTCTCCTTAGGCTTCTTACAGACAGCGGGGCTCATTTATAAACTTTGCGCAGTGCTGAATGATTCGCACACTGACCATACTGTATATGCCCTGCCCATGTTTATATATATATATATATATAAAGATGGATAAGATTAGTGTATTTAATGTGCAAACAGTGCTGCTAATATCCTAAAGAGCTTTTTATATATGACATAATTGCACATTGCAAATATTTATTTGCACACCCTGCATTCGAGTTAAGCCACAACTTTGGAGGCAGAGGAAATATTCACAAACAATTTTCACACTTTGCGAATTTAAATTACTGTCGATGCTATAATTGCACACAACAACCTCACACAGTGGCTGCTCTAGTGCAAACACCAATCGCATTTCCGAACATTTGCACACTGTGATTTAGCAAAAAAAAAAAAGAGAGACAGAGCAGTGCAATATTTAGGCATTTAGGAAAAGACATGGGTAATACATATGACCACAAACAAATATGATATGCACAAATTTTATAACTAACCCTGCTTTTTCAGCATTCCCCTGCAATGGATTTTTCATCTGTTCCACCAGCTGGGAATGCAGGAGTTAACGTAGCCTAAATCCAGGTGGGGTGAGATCCATTGCCAAGTAAAGCAGTAGCTTGAGTCTTGATGAATTAAAAATACTTAATTAGGACACGCATAAGCCTAACACGTTTTGTGCCTGTGTGGGCACTTACTCATAGGCCTACACAGGAACGAAACGCGTTAGGTTTATGCGTGTCCTAATAAAGTCCTTTTAATTTAGCAAGACTTAAGCTACTGCTTTACTTGGCAATGGGTCTCATCCAACCTGAATTTTTGTATATTGAAAATTGATCAGCAACCCTTGGACTGGGGGTTGTCCTGGTGAGAAACCATTTCATAAATGTTTTTATACTTTTTTCACTTTGGACCTTCATCTAATTAATTTTTGTTTTGAGATCGAGCCATACACCATTACTTGTTTCGTTAGCGTAGCCTGTTCTTAACATTGAGTTTGCAGTCATTCAGTGTTTTTTTTTCATGTGATTCCATGCGGTGGAATGCATGAAAGAAATACTTGTCTGTAAGATCCTTTAAGTTATTTAATTGGGGGTGGTATGTGGTACAGTATTTTTCCTGAGAAAGGACAGTAGTGCTTACTTAAACAGTGGCTAATAAATTAAATCTCTGAGGTCTCCCAAGACATAATGGGGCTTATTTATAAACTTCACACAGCACAGAATGGTTCACGCAATGAACATATTGCCCCTGCACGTGTTTATATTTATAAAGCTAGACAAGATTGGTGTATTTAATGTGCAAGCATAATTGCAAATTTTGTATTCATTCTGCAATTGTCCTTAAGAGCTTTTTAAATATGGCATAATTGAAAAGTGAGAAAATGTATGTGTACACTCGTGCATGCGAGTTATGCCAGAACTTTGGTGGCGGAAAAATATTTGCTTAACCAAATTCCCTAATTTTGAATTTATATTCACAAGATTAATGCCAACACTATATTACAGTGGCCGTGCTCATGCAAACACCCATCTCATTCTCAAATATTTGTGAACAATGCGTATTTCCCTGCAATCTGCACAAAAAGGGCACAGCAGTTTGACACATTTTCTCATTGTGATGAAGTGTGTTCTGAGGAGTGATCTGCTAAGTGTTAAGCCATAATATACCTCTAAAGCCCACTCCATCTGTATTTGCAATGGAAAATAAAAATGTCCGGCGAGATACATGAGTAACGCGACAATAATTTTTCATTAAACCTAAGTATATAAACACTCCAAACCTGAAATCAATATTACAGGTTCAAGTAAGAAAAAGTAACACGCCTGTATAAATAATAGTGGAATAAACCACTAGAAGGAAATGTCACAAATAAATTGCTTTAGTGTGAGGAGATGTAATCACCGTGGATGATTTGTAAGCTGCATTCGGAAGTAATGCTTAACAAAATGAATTTCTAATTCATCTTAAAAAGCCTTCTAAATGTAGAACTGTATAGTTTAGAAGCATTTTATATAGTTGACAGTAAACAAAATAGATCCAAATTAAAATAAAACATTGCGGTACAAATCATTTGTATCTTTCACTGCCGAAACATAATACTTTGTTTTGCTCGGTTGGGTTTCTCGGATGGAAGAAAGGTTTGTTCTGCAGGCTTCTTTCAGAATGTAAATGTCTGTGCAGCTTGTTATTCTAGTCACACAAGCAAAGAACTTCAGCATGAAATGGTTATTGTTTAAACTTGTGTGATTTCCAAATGTTTTTGAATAAATATTAGGAAGATTAGGGGGAAACTGGATTTGGACTCGAAGGGGGTTATTTATCAAAGGTCAAATTTGTGAGATTTGTAAGGTTTTTTTATATCTCAAATATACTCACAGCTTAGATGTTTTCTTGTTTATGGAAAAATTCAAATGTAAAAAAACTCTAATTAGTGAATTCGGGGTGAAAACCCTGAATATTAGAATTAATTGAGTTTGTCAGAAAAAAACTCAAATCACTCAAATTAATAGAGTTTTTGGGCGAAACCCACTGAAAAAAAACCCAACATCATGAAGGCTTTTAACTAGGGATGGGCGAATTTTTGCATAAAAATGACGCCCATAGACTTATATGGCGTCGTGCGTAAAAAAAATTTCAACGTGCAACAAAAAATTTTTGGACGCCCATAGACTTTAAGGGGGCATTGGCGACATTTCGCTGGTGGCGAATTTTTGGCAAAAGGAAATGGGTCAAATTCGCCCATCCCTACTTTTAACATCTTCAAATGGTTCAAGGGACCTCTTCCATTGACTTCTAAATGACTTCCAACAGGTTTTAGCTGGAGTATTTTAGGATTAAAGCAACAGTGTATTTCCAGCTTTGGGGTAAAATAAATCTTGATAGATTTGAGTTTTTCTTTTCAAACACTCAAAAAATTCAAGTTTTTTTTTTAACCCAAAAATCCAAGCTTGACTGAAAACTGCCCTCAAAAAACTGGAATTTTTCGGGAAAACACAACTCTGCCTTTGATAAATCTGCCCCAAAATGTTATAACATTTTCCCCATTTGCCTAAATATGACTACAAAAGACTAAAAACTTTTACATAAAGGGGTAGTTTTCCTCAAAATTATTTTTTGTATGATGTAGACATATTATCTGTAAATTTGTAATTAGTATTCAGTTTTTATTTTTTTGTGGTTTTTACAAAAAATCTATTTTTATTTCTGCAACTTACAGGCTTCCTCTTTTGATTGCTATCTGGTTTAATTATCCTAGCAACCAGGTTAACTTTTAAAAAACAGAATGAAGAAGGAATAGCAATGGACATGTGAAAGAATGAAATCAATAAAACATAAGAATAGCAATAAAACCGAACCCTCATGGCCCATCTGTTTTTTTGGTTGGTAGGGCAAGTGACCCTGACAACCAAACAGTATTTAAAGTTGCAGACTAGAAATATGACTAGAATGTTAATAATGTCAATAATTCAGCCATAAAAAATAAATAAAATCAAACTGAAAAGCAGGTGAATATTGGTTGATCTATAGTATAGCCCACTAAATATTAATTTACAGATGAACTTCCTCTCTCACTCTCTCTAACAGCAGTTTGGGTAGGGCTATTTCTCCTTAGGGGTAGCTCATGAAGTGCAGGGATCCCCAAATTATTTTACCCATGAACAACACTCAAATGTAAGGGGCTGATTTTTTCAATGTTCAAATTCAAGTTTTTACCAAATTTAGATTTTTTTGCTCTAAAATTTGCAAACCTGAATTAGAGTATTCAAAACTCAAATTAAGTGCAAAAAATCTGAACATAGAAATTCAGCATTTAATAGCGGGTGAGTTCATGAAGAAGTCAATGGGAGTTGTGTTAGGCAGAATTCAAGGGATTTTCTCAAGTTTTTCAAATTTTTAGAAAGTTGTAGACTTGTGAAAATAATGCTGTGTTCGGGTTTTTTTCATGTTTTTTACACACAAACACACATTTAAATTTGATGAGTTGAGGAGGCCTATTTATCAAAGGTCCGATTTTAGTGCTGTTAGAAGTTTTTGAACCCACGACTAAACGATCCTAATAAAAACAGTACAAATGGAAATTCCTAGCAAATTTTTTTTTGTGAAAACCTCTAAAAGTCCAAATTGATTTAAAACAGTCCAATAGGATCAGCTCTGCTCCCATTGACTTCTATAGAACATCAACAACTTTTAGGTTTGTATTAGTGGTTTTGGTGCTTTTTACACTTAATAAATCTCAAAGTTTTGGAGCTTTTTTTAAAAAAAACAGGAAAAACATGAATTTTAGAGATTCGTGAAAAAAAGTAAATGGGCCCCTTAGGGGCATATTTATCAAGGGTCGAATTTCGAATTGAAAAAACTTCAAAATTTGAATTCAAAAAGACAAACCAAAATTAAGTTGAAGTTTTTTTTGGTCAAATAGGTCCGTTTTCGATCGAATAGGGCCGTGTTCAGCTGAATTCGAACTGTACGAATCAAAGGAATAGTGCATTCGATAGTATTTAATTCAAAGTTTTTCTCCAAAAAAACTTTGATTTTTCAAAGTCCACCAATTGACTCCAAATAGGTTCTAGGAGGTCTCCATAGGCTAAAACAGCAATTCGGCAGGTTTTAGATTGCGAATGGACGAAGTCGAATTTTTAAAGAGACAGTACATGATAAATTTCGATATTTGAATTTTCGAATTTTTTTCAAATTTAATTTGGACGATTCCTAGTCAAAGTACACAAAAAATAGCTTGAAATTCGATTTTTTTTTTCATTTGAAAATTCACCTCGACCTTTGATAAATCTGCCCCTTAGTGTTTTTTCAAATAAAAATTTGTAAATTCAGAATATTTTTATAAATATGACCCAAAGTAGTGGGGAGGCAAAGAAGCATGAAAACAATTGCTGGGTATTTCCTGGTAGCCTCTGGAGGCTCCTTTGGAAATAACCTTTTGTCTTTGTGCCTCCAAAACCTGCCTCCAAGTCAGGAATTAAAAAATAAGCAACTGCTTTGAGGTCACTGAGAACAACTTTAAAGGAAGTGGTGATCACACTCTGCTGGTTGGGTATTACTAATGTGGTAGAATGAATAGAAGGTCAATTAGAGTCAGATTGAAAGAGTCTTCAACTTCAACTGTTACTGATTTCACATAAAAACACTAGCAAACTAATTTTGAACTACTATAGGGCTGGACCAAACATTGGAGTCTAAAAGGTGTGAATCCTGTGTTTTAGAGGTGAAATTTCCAAGTTTAGCCAGGGAAAAACTCCCATACTCCAATGTATTGAGAAAAAAAGTTGCATGGTTTGGGAAAAAGTTGTCTGCAAAACATCCATGACTTCAATGCATTTTGCAAATTTTTGCTGCATTGCGAATTTTTAGCAAACTGAAATGAGATAGATTTGCCCATCACTATCTACAGGCTATAATCAAAGGAAGGTTTATGTTATTGCTTTTGTGCTCAGACAATACTGTTCACATTTTATAAGTGATGTCTTTATGACATTGAACTGTATCCCTTTATTTGCCAATTTTTTTTTTTTTTTGTATAGACAAACTCATTTTACTAGAATTTGAAGTCAATTATCCCATTTACCACTTACTCTTTACACTGATGGAATTGTAGCCCTTGAACAGTACAGTTAAACTTCTAAATATGCACCACTTATGAAACAGCAGGTTGTTACATTCATAGAAAAATATTTCATAGAGAAACCAATGTAATTAGTTTTTGTTAAATAGTTTTCTTTCATTGTTTAACTGAAATGCTTTAATTTAATGCATATGTATAAAAGGAAATGTAGCTGGCAGTTAGAATTGGGGGGGGGGGTAGTAAAAGGTATTGACTATTATTCTTTACATTTTCATAAAAAGAATAATAGGATGCTTTTTCTAAAACCAAACCTTATATTCCTGAAAAGAATCTCTCAAAAATAAATTTCTAATTACATATGACAAACCAGTAAATTGATTTTTGAATACAGACATGACATCTGCTTACCTTTAATCTATTGGCAGTATGCCAGATGAGTTAATGCCTGAAAGGTATAAATAATGGGCTAGAAAAAGCTAAACTAAGCGTAATGCTATAGGAATCCTAAAAGGCCGCTTTGTCCATATTTGTTGTGTTGAAAGGGGGCCTGTCACCTTAAGAAATAATTTAAAATCCTATTTTATGATGTTAGCCAAGCATAGGAAACTTTAAGTACTGTTTGAAATCTTCTTTCCTTCAGTCTTGGAAATCACAATCTCAGCAAGTAGGCAGATGCCATTTTTCGTTATTAAGGCAAACTTTGCATCATTTAAAAAGCTGCAGGAGGTACAGACATTATATGAATGATAGCGGAGAATTTTAAACAAGTTTATAACAGGTATAGATGTTTTCATGAAAAAAAAGATCTGAGTTTCATGTTTAATTTGAAAAGGACTTTTATTATACAGCTTTTTATGTCTGGATTACCCAAGATTTTTTTTTTTTAGGCTAAACCTTTGAATTACCCACTGATTATTAATGTGCTATCATATCAGTTACTAAGCTGCAGAAATGCTGGACACATTTGTACCTGGACATATGGCAACCAGTTATTGATTAGCTCACATTGACCAGCTGCAAGTAAAACAATAAAAGCACAATTTGGATCAATTGCCATGTGTCCCTTTCCTTTTTCTAATTTACCCAGTGCACCAAATGAGCACCAAACTGTATCTATACAGCAGATGGCAATCCTATGTCACCTAAAGCAATAGATCTTACAAAACCTAATATGGCACCTGTAAGTCAATAAATCATGTATTGTTCTATAGAGCAGCTATAAAGATCTCCAGGTCTTACAAAGTGATAAAAAATAGTCTGCAGGTTGTGTTTTATATGTACCAAATGGCCATTATTACTTGTCATATACTGATGTAAATGCCGATTTACAAAAGGGAAAGTTCTGAATATGAAATGTATGTGTGTGATATGTGTATGGGTGCAGGTATCTGTGTACACATAATATAAATGCTACAGTTTGCTGCTATTAAATTGAGTTTTAGTTATCTGTGCATTTCATGGCATTTGGACAGGATTCTAAGCATTAATTCTTATTTTTCTTCAGTTCTGTAAATTCTCTCTGGGAGTTTTATTGTTAAGAATAAATATGACCTTCTCTTGTATGAAACCTATTAGCCGGATTCCTGCTGTTTATTTTATATGAGATGTGTTGCATTTTAACAGAACATTAGCTTTTAAATTTGTAACTAAAGTATAAAGTTAATACATCTGTGGGACATTACCATTATTCATCTCAGGCAAAAAGCAAGAGCAAGAGGGTGATGCTGGGGGTCAATCAGAGAGAAAACAGCAGCAACAGACCCCTTGATAAACAAATGGATCCCGTAGAGAAATAGACAATGAGACCTTAACACACACAGCAAAAGAGCATTGTGTCGGGACTTGAAGTAAGTTTATTGCTATACATGAACAGAAATGGGCAAACAGGATTAATAATGTTGTCATATATAATTAAAGCATATATATTTTTTGTCAGAGAAACAATTTATTGATATTGAGAATATGTTGACTTGACTGAGAGTATTTATCTTATGGTGTCAGAATTCAGCATGATTCCCCTCCATGTCATTAGCAGTAATTCAGTAGGTAGTGTCAGTGCAAGGTGTTGCCCCAATCGGGATAGCTGAATAGAGAGATGCAAACTGAGGGTATGAGAAAAAAGGCAAAAAAACATGCTGGCGGTTATTCTGCCTATTGGAATTGGTATCACTATTTCAGAGCTGTCTACCCTGACACATTGGATATTAAATATCGGGAGACCCAGAAAATTGCTGCCACTAACCAATCACCAGGAGAGATGCACTAAATGTGATTGCATTTGATGTGTCAAAATTGACATAATTGTGCTTGCACTGGGATGCAAATCAGACACACGCACTGAAAAAAGTCTGGTTGGCATAATTTCTGGCATTTAGGGTGTATCTGGTTCTGTTTGCACATTTGTGTTGTACCTGTTGATGCAGACTACTGTAAGAACTTTGGAAATACTGCCTGGTTCAGAGGTGTTGGTAGCTACAGGGTTCCCACACCTACTTCTGATGATTTGGAGCAGGAATCATCACCGACCACAATTATACAGAAGCACAGGGAGCCTGTGTTGTTGCAAGTATGAGATTTTTTATGCAAATGATTGCAGAGAAATGTGTGGGCCCACAAGTAAATGACCCCTATATCCTTAAAAATCTTTACTATGGATATTGTGAAGCTTGTCATTATATGCAATAAAGAAAAACTCTAAATTTGTTTGTCCAATTGAATTAGGAACTGAATTTGAGAAACCCAAAGCCCTTATTTATTTTAGTTGTCAGCTTTTGGACTGTTGATATCAAGGTTTCCTATTATTACATATAAACTGTGCATGAACATCACAGCATTTATTTCAGTGAAACAAACGTGTTCATGATCTATTTTAAAATGGTGGTAAGTCATCAAAACCAAATGTTTTGTGAGCCCCGGATAGCAGCTAGGTTTGGAGGAGGGGCAGCCATGACCCTGCACAGCCTCTAGGCAGGATCATGGGTTGTAGAGTAGTATGTAGGTGAGGTACAGATGGGGGGGAGCCAGGGGCACCCATTTTAGTTTAGGTTAGGAGCAGCTGTGGCCACCATTTTAGGCGAGCCAGCAAAAAGCAAAGTACTCGCACTCCCTAGGATTTGGGGGTTGTTGGTTGTTTTGAGTTTTGGTTCTGCTAGTTGTCACTTATGTGGCCTGGAAGGTTGTAGGTACACCAGTTATTAGTTAGTCAGATAATGAAAGTGGTAGGGACAGGAGTAATTGTTGGTAAAGGGCTGCAAAGGCAGGGTCTTGTCACAGCTCTTTACGGGGCCCTTGTCAGTCTGCCAGGGGTTGAGAGAGGGTGTCATGAGAAGACAAGTGTTGGGCCAATGGTTTAACCTCTAAGGTGGGTGGCCAGAGTTGGTGGATTGGTGGCAACCTATTACAGGAGATGGATTGAGCCATTTGGAATTAGAGCTCAATAACAGTTGGCTATGGGGGGTACAGAGTCAAGGGGAGGTATACTTAATGTTAAGTTTTGTGCATATGGATGTTTTTTTCATATATTGTTTACATTGTTGGTAATCAATGAAGCTGTGGCCAGAATCACTACAAAGAAGATTATGTCATGTATTTTAATTGTTAGTTCAGTTAAGGGGAGCACACGATAGGTGAGGTAAGGGTCATGATAAAGTTCCCTCCATCAATACATTTTTAATTTCATTGGACTCATCATTGGAGACACTTGCTTTTATGTTTTGTGTGTATATATAACTAGAGCCTCGGCCATAATACAAGGATGGCTGAAGAGACAAAGAATGTAATGTGAAACTTGTTTCTAAATCTGCTCTACTTTCCACAGTATTTCACATTCATTTCTGATTATAAAATACGAAATGCAGAAACACTATCAATTAAGACATTTTATACGCTTTGGTTTGGCTCTATAGGTTTCTGGCTCTTCCTTTCTTTTAAACCCAGGACATATTATGCTTTCAAACAATCTTTCCGAGGGAAAACAGCAGTGTTGTGAAATTTACATAAGCTAATGGGAGAAACTGAGAATTTATTGCAGCATCGAAGGAAATGCAATTCCAGGTGGTGCCTTTTACTAATCTGAGTGTGTTTCCGTCTTGCACAGGAACCCTATTTAGCCACTTTACATTTCTTTTGTATTTCTTCTGTATTTATTTCCTGGGTAAACAGAAAGCTGCATGTACTTTGGTAAAAAGTAGAAATGTGCTGTGTTTGTAAGTAAGTTTATGTGCCATATATTTTACTTTGCATTGATAGTGAAGTATTGTGTGCACAGACCTTTTTCAATCTATACATTAACATTTATCCACAAGAGAGGAGGCTGTTACATTGATTGCTTCAGCAGAGGGGGTTCCCTAGAAACCACAACTGAACACTGCCATCTGTTTATGACCACTAGGGATGGTATTTTATGAGAGTCTCTGGACAAAAACTTTGCTGAGACAAGCACTGTGGCAATCACATTTTTATGCATAAAAACTAATATGGAGGAACGTGGAAACACTTTGTCATCCTTTTATATTGTACTGGCAAAGGGAAAAATAATTTAAAAAAAGAATAAACATTTCAATCTACAGCTATGGGTAGTCACCTGATTCTTTTTTAAAGCACAAAGCTTGTAAATTTACCAAACTTGTAAACTCTACAGACCAGGAACTTTGATAGTTGCTATAGGTTATTTAGGACATGTAGGCAAACATTGCAGTTTTTATTATATTATCCTGTTTGTTATTTGTATAGTATAATATAATCTTAGTATAACATACTGTAGTATAGTCTTTGTATAGTGTTGAGTATAACTGAAAGCAAATATAAACGTAATGATCTTGTGAAAATTATTAAATCTCCATGTATCCCTGTACGATATCAGTAGCCTCAATTAGGAGCTAATTGCTGCGTGTAGAATGTGTTTAGCTCTACAGGGTATAAATAGATATTGATGTTAGTAAAACGATCCCTGTGACAACTGCACTGCCAACTCAACTGTTCATGTTTAGCCGTAGGACAGAGACACATAGCTTGGAGAATGTTGCCTGCAGAATCGTCGAGTAGTGTGTTTCCCTGATGACACCTCATCCACTGGGGGCAGAAAAGGGAATGTTTTGGGAAACTGAGGGGATAATAATATCACAGAAAAGCTATAGGAGGTAATTGTGAAAGATGTTTCCAAAGATTATCGAAAAAGGCAGTGATGAAACTCTTATACGGTCAAGAATAACTGAAGCTACAGAAATATATTCATTTATAGCTTTATATTATTATATTATTACATTTATTTATATTATTATAAGATATTTGCAGAATATTTTACCAATTTCTGCAAACATTTAATTACATTTCTGTAAATGCCAAACATACATATTTATTTTAGCTTAACATTAAAATCTTTAGTTGCTTTTTGGATTATCATTTTGGGAGCTGTAAGTATATGTTGTATCCAGGTTTATTATATATGAGTGCTTCAAGCACACAGTGGAGCTAATTAGCTGCATTTAGTGCAGTTGTTGAAGCAGGTATCATTTAGATCAGTGCTGTCCAACTTCTGTGGTACCGAGGGCCAGAATTTTTCTTGGCTACATGGTGGAGGGCCGATAATGGAAGCCAGTGTTAACCACTCCCTGTTTTTAAACCACACCCACTTTAAACCACACCCATGTTACCACAAGACGATATCCACATTAATGGTGGTAGCACACCAAAATAACCCAATGGTTGGTGCTCACTGCAGGGATATCACTCATATGTGAAAAAAGTTGTCATATTAAGACCTACCCTTAAATCCATATGCCTCCTCCTCCCCTGTGGATAACACAGCACCCCAACAGCACATGAGTAAACACCCTGACAAAAGGGTGGATACATTCCACCCTTTTCCACCTATTACTGTGGCATCTGGAAATGGCCTTTTTATATACTGACGAGCTAACTTTATCAGAGCAACTATGACTATACCCCACTGAGTATAATAACCAATGCAGGTCTTAAAAAAAAACATTTTGTATAATCAAATTTCACACTAAAGTTATTCTTTAATGGCCTTTTGCTGTCTTAATTTTGTTCATATTTATTACACCAACAACTTTTATTAAATTCCCCATAATGTGAAACCCATTCATAGAAAACTAAATAGAAGATCTTATGTTTGATTATGTCCCTTAGCAAGGAAGGAGTTATTTGGCACAAAGGGCTCTATTGGTTATTGTGCAACAGGCAGAAAGAAGTACATCTTGTGATTTGCAGTAGGTGGATATTAACAATGCAAGTCAAGTACATAGATAGGAAGATTAATAATCATCTGTCTATGTAGAAAAAAGAACTGAAAAGAAAAGTGTTGCACAAAGCAAAATACATGTATTGAAAATAAAAGTATAGCACGTATTACATTTTAAATAGTTTATCCCTGGATATCAGGGGTCATTTAAGCATTTAAGAATGCAAGCACAAGATGTTCAGTGCATATATGAATGCAAATTTCAGTGTGGAAGACTTGACCTGGCAGCAATTCCTTGGTTCCATGGACACAACTCCCTAGTACCAAAAGAACAAGGTGTTAGAAGTGACACAATCCTTGCTCTGCAGTATGGTAACCACAAATTGGGCACAGTTCATCAAAATAGATGCTTATTTAAGCCTCAGATGCATTAGGGGTCCACATTATTGACTCTTGTATTCTGGGGGTTCCATATTTGGAAAAAAAAAACAGGTCCAGGCATTCCAGATAATAGATCCAATACCTGTATTTGCAGCTGTGATGTTGGCATGAAATACAAACAAATACATATAACCCCGTAGAAATAATTGTAAACAAAAGGCTTTACAATGTCCAATAATATAAATAATCGAAAATAGTGTAGAACCGTAAATATCCTAATATCAATATACCGTGTACAACCTATGAATCCAGAGGTTTACAGACATTTCAATACAAATTGTGATCCAATGTCAACTCAGGCCTGCCTCAGCATGAATGTGTGAGCATATAAATGCAGGAATATGACTTATGGTCTCACGTAAGCCCTGATTCTCCTGCTGCAGCAATGAGAAATGGTTGGGATGCAATTATTTCTCGAATGCTGCTAACACTGGGGAAAAATATGTGTATTTAAATATCAAGGGAAGGTGTAAATCTAGCCACAATGAAATTGCATTTTAAAACAGTTCTATAGGTTCAACATGTCACCTCTTAATTTTAAAATTCATTGTAAGTACAATATTCTCCGCTTCCCCAAGCTGCAATAAAAATGAGTGCTTTCCAAAATAAATATTTTCTAAACAGAATACAGGCAAAATGCTACATTAGCCACATGTTGTGTTGGCTTAGATTCCAAGTCATAAGTAATTTATCAACTTTTTTTTATTATAGTAAATTCAGTTTAGCTACTGTGGAATCAACTTTAAAAAGTCAACAAGAAATTTCAGAGCTAGAGTAGAAGTATATATATGTGTGTGTGTGTGTAAATGTGTGTATATGTAGATATGTGGAATAATACACCATCTTTAATCAAATAAAATGCATTTAGTGATCATATATTATTACAATAAACTGAATTGACATCTAACATCCTTTCCTCTAGAAGAAGGTTATTTTTCCTTATAATACACAGGTATTAAAGGAGAAGGAATACCATTTTACACTTGGGGGTGCCAAAAGTTAGGCCAACTCCAAGTGACTACTTTTCCTTACCTGATACCCCAGACTGGTGCTCCTATCAGCAGAAAACCAAACCGTCCTGGTGTCCTTCTAGCGACCACCATGGAGAGATCCTCTTCCTGCTTCTCGGGGTCTTTTCGACACTGCACATGTGCAGTAGAGAAAAAAGTCAAACTTTAAGGGGAAAGCCGGCTATTTCGCTCTACTGCGTACGTATCTGCCCCAAGAAATTTGTGAAGTGAAATTTGAGAGTGAAGAAGCAGGAAGAGGAATGCTCATTGGTGCTTTCTAGAAGAACCCCAGGCTGGTGTGGTTTTCTGATGAAAGGAGCACCAGCCCTGGGTGTCAGGTAAGGAAAAGTAGTCACCTAAATTTTGGCACCCCCAAGTGAAAAATGGTATTGCTTCTCCTTTAAATAATGAATCAATTATAACATTATAATGTTTTCTTACAAGATCTTTTATTTTGAGTTTGGCTTCATCTTGCGATATTTATTGCCGTTTGCGCTTTTGTGTTTCGTTTTTTGATGGATTTTGTTTTATTTTGTATTTCATTGTTTATGTTCAAGATTGAATGCTAGCAATGTGCTTAAGCAGAACTGCATCAATTCAGCGAGCAGCCTGATAATTTAGAGATTTTGGTTTGCTTTTCTGACATTTCTGAGGTTTGTTATTTCATCATGCAAGTGATTTAGGGAGCACCATTTAGCAGGAAATACTTGTTAGGGAACAAGGCTTTGAATGAGATGTTTGTTTGGGGAGAAGAATTGTTACGGAGCTGATAGCTTAAGTACATATAACTATTCACATCTAACAAAACTAACAGTAATCCAAGGCAATATTGAGGATTAAAGTCCAGGATGCTCATCATACCCAACATCATGTTACTGCTTCACTTAGCTTGCTGGCAATAACATATAGTATATAGCAATAAGGGAGTGGAATATTTAATTGATGTTAAAAAGAAGAGCAGTGATGCCACTTGGCCAACACAACAGTTTCCCAATTGTGCCTACCAATTAACAACCCCAAGCATGACATGAAAGAAACACAGGGCAATAATATCTTACAGGGATTCAGTTACAGGTAAAATCCATTATTTAAGACCACTGCTCATTAGGCATGTATGCAACTTTGCATGATTGACTGAATTATTGAGATGTTAAAGGGGTTGTTTACCTGTAAATGAACTTTTAGTTTGATGTAGAGAGTGATATTCTGAAACAATTTGCAATTGGTTTTCATTTTTTATTTGTGTTTTTTTTTTTAGATATTTAGCTTTTTAGCTCTCCAGTTTGCAATTTCAGCAATCTGGTTGCTAGGGGCCAAATTAGCCTAGCAACCATGCAATGATTTGAATAAGCGAATGGAATATGAATAGGAGAGACCTGGATAGAAAGTTAAGTAATAAAAAGCAGCAACAACATTGCATTTGTAGCCTTACAGAGCATTTGTTTTATGATGTGGTCACTGACCCCTTTTTGAAAGCTATAAAGCATCAGAAGAAAAAGGCAAATAACTCAAAAACTGTAGAATATAAGTAACGGAGGCCAAATGCAAAGTCTCTAGGAACTGGACATTCTATAACATACTAAAAGTTCCTCAAAAGTGAACCACCCCTTTTAGCTTCCTGGACACTGAGCACTAGTGATATGCGGGCGGACCTGATATCAGTGAGACTCGGGTTCGGGTCATCCTTGATGTGCTGTTTGCGACCCTTTGCTGCCGCCTTCCGACTTCCCGGGTTTATAGTCATGCACCTGCCCCGTAGCTTTGTGATGTCATCATTGGAGGTGGATGGGCGCCGGACTATAAATGGAATTCGGCTGTGGGTGGGAGAAGGTGGGGCAGTGTGGGTACAGGTCAGATGCGGGTCGAGTTTATCCCGACACACATCACTACTGAGCACTCCACTGCCATTATGTCATGATGCAAAGGTTAATAGAAGTATAAAGAATTTTGATCACTGCAGCAATAAAAAAAGCCAGACGAATGATGGGTGTATAGCGTTAAAGCTTTTGAAGTTTACGTACAAGATCCCTAAAGAAATGTAACAAATTCTGAAAACAAGACCACAACCTAAAAAAACAAAACATGCAGGAAAATCTGAAAAAAGAAAAATAGGAGCTTAAAATTAAGATTTATTTTAAGAAACTGTTAGAGTGATATTTCCTGGTATAATGAGAATAGCAGCATCCAGTAATGATTCAGTGACCATTTTGACACCCCTCTGTCATACATTTTGATAGACTGTCACTATTATGATTGACAGTTCACCTTTGTTCCGATGTATTGGTTATTTTCTGCTTGTGTCAACTTAATAGCTACATGCTCATATGAAAAGGGTGGACTGTTTGCAATCTTGTTGTCTAGACATTTGGTTCAAACATATTGTTTTGCATATTTATTACTGGGAAAGGGAATTGAATATACATAATACCTTTTTTAAAAATAAGTGTTCCTGACAATTTCAATACATAGACAGATTATTATATAAATGAATCAGGAAAACAGAAATATTTTTAAAGGCGAAGGAAAGGCCTATTTAATTGGGGGTACCAAAAATTAGGCACCCCCAAGTGAGTATATATATATACTTACCTCACACCCTGGGCCGGGGCTCCAATCAGCAGAAAACTACACCGGTCAGGGGGTTCTTCTAGAGAGCAACACAGAGCGATTGGCTTCCTTCTACTTCTTTCTTCAAATTTCCTGGGGGAGACGCACTACTGCGCATGTGAAGAAGCAGAAAGACATTGCTTGGTAGTGCTCAATGGAAGACCCTAGGGCCGGTGCACTTTTCTGCTGATAGGAGCACCTGTCAGGTAAGTATATACAATCATTTTTTAGGGGTGGATAACTTTTGGCACTTTTGGTCAAGGTCGAAGTAGCCAAAAAACCATTCGATATTCAAAGGTTTTTTTTCCCTCTATTCCTTCACTCGAGCTAAATAAATGGGCCCCCTAGTGTATAGTTGGATTTCCTGTCTGAAAAAGACTGATTGATTGACTCAAGGCAGTAATAGAAACCACAGAGTTAGGGGGCCTTCTCTCTCCCTCTTTATTAGGGGGGTATTTACTAAAACTAAAAAAAAGATTTTTTTATTTTTTTGATAGGATCAAATTTGATGTAACACCCATCCACGGATTGCCTTCATTTATCAAAAATTCAGAAAAGGCTGTGCGGGAAAAGTCTCACAACTTCAAATTGTTAAAGGGACTTCTGCCATTGACGTCTATATGACTTATGACGGGTTTTAGCTGGAGTAATTTTGAATTTAAATTTCTAGCAGCTTCGGCATATAATATATCTCGAAAAATTTAGTTTTTTTCCTCTAAAAATGTGAAGTTTAATAAATAGGTCCCTATGGGGGTTATTTATCAAGGTCTGAATTTATATTGGCTGCTACAATTCCGATCTAACCCGGGTTTTTAACTCTTATTTATTTTAAATTTAAATTTGCTTTGCGGGAAAAGCTCTGATTTTCACGATTTTTTCATGAATTTGCCCCGAAATCTCATAATTTTTCTTCGTTTCCACCCGAAAACTCCGAAACCATCGTGAAATTGCCCAAAACCCCCGACACAACCACTGTTCCCATTGACTTTTATGCAACCTCGACAGGTTTGAGATGCCATGTTTTTATATTCGGACTTTTTAGCCCTTGGGGTTTAATAAATTCCCGAAAAATGTGTGATTTTTTTAAAAGTCCAATTTTATAAAAAAAAAAAACACAAATTTTTCGGATTTCGGGGAATTTCGGTTATTCCGAGCTTAGTAAATAACCCCCTTGTTCCAGACAGGGCAAAAGTTCCTCGTGATTCTTCAGTAATCATAATGCAATGGTTAACTGGAACCAGGGATGGTAAAGTTGGATAGAACTCCAATATATATCAATTACTGGCACATCATAAGAAGGGAGTTTAAAAAGATTTTTTAAAATAAATACAAAACTCCATATATTGGTTTAATTACTATAATACAGTCTGGTGGAAAAACATTTCTTGAAAATTGTTTGTTGTGAAAATATACAAAATTGATTGCCCAGAAAAAGTACTTTTAGGCAAAATAATAAATTAACTTAGATTAGAGGAAGTCAGGCAACATTTTAAAGAGTTCAGCCATTATGATGGTATTGAAAGCACCATCTACTGCATCATGTTGTACTGTTACAAAAATAATAATTCTCATTTCCATAGCAACTTCCATCCAAGAAATTAATAATGTGCAAGTGCTGGCACTAAGGGGAAATAGTTTAATAGCGGTTTTTAAAAGCTGTGATCAGTACTACATCAGAGATGTGCAAATTAAGCCACTTTAAGCTTTTTTAAATAACAGTTCTCTCTTAAAATAGTCTTTGAAAGCTAGAGTGCAAGTTCTTCTATAAGACAGTATGAGTTGGTCCATTGGAATGCTATACTACATGTAACTGACAAAGGGAAAAACTACTGCTGAAATGCATTTGTGCATAGAAGCAAGTCTAGATATGGGTTTGCATCGGGGCTAGATTCATTATATTCACAATATAATGATTATGGTAGATGTATACATTGTTAGCATAAACCAGTTCAGGGTTCAGATAGTGCTGAAAGAGATATGGTGAGGAATGTATGACTCAAATATCCATTATTATTAACCAGAATTTCAATATTTCTTAGTGATAGAGAACAGTTGCACAAGTAGTGTGTGGTGATTTGATAACTGGGATTGTGATATAATGGTCTCTGGTTTGGTTACTTAAAGACAGCTTGTCAGGAGCCCCCAGAGCTCCTGGCAGAACTCCTGTTGGTATCCGCGCCACATCCAAGATGGCGGAACCGTTAGGCACCCCATTGGTTGCGGTACTGGCGCCATGATGCGTAGACGCGTGATGCCGCGCCTGACACGAAATTTGAAAATAAAAGGACGCCCAGGTTGCCAGTTCAATGCCCGATTATAGGTCCCAATTATTGCTGTTCCTGGGTGTTCCTAAACCGACCCTTGACCGGACCTTGAACTTGTGCTGCCTGCCTTTAAACTTTGTCTGATTCGGATTTCCTAGCTGGTGCTTCCTCCTTACGGGAGCCGTAAGGCCCTGACACAGCTTTAATAACCTGATTAGTAAATTCATTATTTTCTTATATCATTGCTAATTATTCAAGGGGCTATACACAATATTCTAAATCTAAACTATTCTAAGTGAGTTCCTGTTGCAAAAGTCAAGCATTAATACATAACGTACAGGCAGATTACGGTATCTTCAAGGGGTTTACTGGCACACAGTGAAAATACTAAAGATACCTTTGCAATATGCTCATTGTAACCACATGTCCCAGTTTATAATAACTTTTAATGGTGTGGATGGAATGGAATGGAAATGCTTACCCCTAAATTAGTGTGCCTTAGCTGAGACAATAAAGCTGGTCCCTTTATCTCAACTTGAATGCAAATGATACATCAATTCATTCCTAATCACAGTTAATTTATAAAGTTTTACAAAAATAACAATTTATTCATTTGATTCTTCAATACTAAATACCAAAAGCATGATGGCAGTTCACATTGCAGCATCCCAACCCTGGGGTCTTCAAAACCAGACATTTGGCTAATTTACTAATAATTAAACTTGAAAAAATCGGATAAAAAAACAAAACTAGAATGTATCGAGTTTCCAAGCAAAAACCAGCGTCAAATACCCCAAAACACCCAAAAAACTTGAAGGAAAAAAACAACTTCAGATGGTTAGCGGGACCTCTGACATTGACTTTTACATGAGTTTGCCAGGTTTTAGCTGCAGTATTTTTAGATTCAGATATTTGCTGCTTTAAGGCATAATAAATCTCTAAAAATTTGAGGGTTTTTATGTGAAAAAAACTCAAAACTTGACCTTTGAATAAATAGACCCCTAAATGTTTGGAGTTTTTATGCTTGCTCCACATTTATGTGGCTTTGTTTGGAGTTTTTATGCTTGCTCCACATTTATGTGGCTTTCTTCCAAGTGATATGGTTCATTGTTACAGTTACAAATGCACATTTGGAAGGTTAACTGGTTTCTAAATAAACTTGACTTTAACAAGCAGAAGATGGACAGAGACTGACATGGATTATTAAAAAATGTCAATACGTTCAGGGTTGACATGTTAATAAATCTGAGAAAGCCTTATATTACAATATCTTAGGGCTTATTTGCTATAACACAAGCACAACTAATGGCAAGCTAAATCATGCAAAACTGCCCCGATAGGACCCCCAGAACTTAGATCCATCTGATAAGCAGTAGATGCCCTATGCACCTTGACTTGGTTGTTCCTTTATAACGAAGCAGTAAAATTCTTAATGAATCAGATGAAAGTGAGCGTAGGACTGGTCAAACCAGGGATGACTAGTGATGATGTAGTTGGCCAGCTTGAATCAATTTACGGACAAACAATACCTGTTTTGCTTAAAGGGGAGTTAATGCACAAAAAGTATTAATGTCCTTAACATATTGATAATGGGTGAGTGAAGAGGACTTCTTGTCTTTGTATGTTACTTTGTTGGACCATCTTGCCAGAAAGTAAGGTATATACCACTTCTGATTGAATTCAGGTATAGATGTTTTATTTGATTGTGAAAATCAGAGGATCACAAGATTGTGCCCAAATCATATTTTTGTTTGCCATAAGGCATACACAAGGGGTTAGCACTAAGCATGAAGAGGATGGCACTATATTTAAGGCTGTTCTCAGCATGGGCACAAGATGGAAAGCATAGATTTAATGAAAGGCCAGAGGGATTATAGTGTTGAACTGAATAGAAATAATAAATAAAAAGTAACAATCTTCATCCCAGTTTGTAAATTTTATTTGAAATGTGCATGCTGTGGTTAGTTAATGAATTCAATTTACTTATAAATGCATTGTTTCTCTGTGTGCAAGTTTTAATTTGCACTCAGCAAATAATCAATGCCAGCAGTATTCCAAGGAGGGCTGGTTTCAAGTGATTTTTAAAAAACGAAATCGGCCTTTCACTTTCAGTTTGCCAATCAATAGTAACTACACTCAAAAACACACTGTAATCCTAGATCTGTGCATTATAAGCATATTAATTACTTTTGATTAACCAAGGCTATCCTTCCCTTTTTGTCGTGCAAGTGGCCTACTTACATTTATAGGCACTTACAAGTGAAAGACAAGAGGCCAAGTAATGAAAGAGATTTGGGTTCAAGTATTCAGTTTTGATTATAGAACAGAAATAGTTTTCATATAATCACGCTTCTCTTACACTGTATTCCATTTATAACTCATGTTACAATAAGAAGCAAGAGCCACTAAAGGATTCACCTTATGCCATAAGAAAGATGATACTGTATGAGCATGTTTAACTTGATACCACTGCTCTATACATAAAAAAGTAACTGCCATAAAATGATTTTATTAAGTCAGTGTCTTTAGTATAAATGTTTAGATCGACGCTGTTATAGAGTCACTTATCTGCATAGGCCAGATACACTTATATCTTATCTTTTAAAGTGCATAAAATGAGCATAACCTAACCTGCACACAACCCATATTGCAAAAGTTTGCCTATTTAGTTTATAAAACATTCTACAACATTTGCATTGTTTTTATTACATTGTTGTTCTTTTTGCCTAATCAAAGAAAATGCAAAAACAGAAAGTGACAAAAAAATCACAAAGATATTCCAACAATACTTTCTTTGTGCCATTTATTAACTTCCATTGAACATTACCAGCTAATAATGTATTCAACATAACAAGCTGGATGGTCTTTATACACAATTATAACAAACAAGGGAAAGTTGTGCAATGAGGCTGTGACCACAAAATACATATAGACAAATAGAAGAGTCCTCTGCACTCAACCCATTATCAATATATTTAAGACAGAGACATTTTGTGCATACTGCTACTGAAAAATGCCAAATCTGAAAGGCGTGTGTGCATGGAAGTATAGAACATATGTTGTTATCTGCAAAATATATGTTTTTGTTGCTGTTGAAACCATTTATAAATGTCTTAATGTGTTAAATGTCTGAGGCTTTCAGAAAACTGCAATTCATATTAATCATCAAAACCCCAAACAGCACATTAAGATCAATTTGGTTCAACCTGCACTTAGGAATAGGTGATGGGGTTTTCACATCTAAAATGAACATGCTTTAGGAGGTTTTTCTCTTTAGATGTTAGAACGATGATTTATTACCCGGCTTACTAATTTTGCTGCAAGGTAAATGTTGAACTTCCACTAGAATTTATCATCCCAAAGACTCAAATGTAGCCTTTCCTCAACTCCCTGTACCAGCACTGAATATGAATATTGTCATTAGCATAGACAGATGTTTCCCCAGCAGAAAGATCACTCGGAGGCTTTAAAAGACCATGAAGACTGTGTAGGAGTACTTCACACCATAATTAGCTCTTCTAATCAGAGTGACTGATTGCACATACACATTTTTCCCCAAATGTACACCTAGCTAATGAGATGACCAACAGAGAAATCTTTAAGTGTATTTAAGAATAGCAGGTAAGATGCACTGGTCAGCAAGAGATAAAGACTGAAACCTATAAAAACCTTACATATACCCATTTGTCTTTCACTTTAATAAAGATAACCAATATGTTTGACTATACATTGTCATTATAAATCTTCTTCAAAAATTGAAATATTGGAAAAGTGACCTGGCTTTCTCTTGATAATCTAAATTTCATCGACATGTTTACATGCATTTAGAACTCTTCGAGCTTAGGGGTTCAATGTGAATTTCAGGCCTATTTTAATGTTTTTTTTGTAGAACACAATTGATGTTATCATGATAAATCGACCATTTTATTTACTGACCAAAAAATGTAATTGGTATACTTTATTACTTGATCTTAGTACATATTCTTCTCTAGAAATAAATGAATATAATCCATTTTTTTCATATTTCATTTTATATGTAGGAAACATGACATGCTCACGTGTAAAAATTCAGTATGGATAACAATACTGTTCATTAGCAGACCAAAGGTATAACACTCTGTTCTCTAGTTGGAAAATTCATTATGAATGAATCGGCTCCGCCTCTTGATTTAGAAGCTAGTGTTCAAGTGCGATGAAGGGATTTTGCTTTTTTGTGAACCTTTTTTTTTTTCAATCAGACACCTTAGGGTGCACCCCTAAAGCTGATGACATGAGCACATATCTACATTTACCATGCCCCTTACTACAATGACATTTCTCCCTACAATAAAAAATAGTAACTGAAACAAGGAGCATAATGGATTGTAAAAAATATAGTGGGTTACAAAGTTTAGACAGAAAATATAATCCTCTGTGATATAGCAGCAGTGACCATAGTATTGATCATTAATATTATTACAGCCTTCTACCATAGGGGCAAATTCATTAAGATTCGAAGTTGCGCCGGCGACAGCTTCGCCACACTCCGCCGCACTTCGCCGGGTGTAGTTTCGCCAGCGCTATGCAAATTCACTAAAATGCGAAGTTGCGCTCAGGGAGGTGAACGGTAGCGAAGTTGCACTAGCGTTAATTCGTCAAGCAAAGCGAAGTTATGCTAGTGATGCCTAATTTGCATATGGCACCAAGTTAAAGTACAATGGACGTATGTGTAACACTAAATACATTACACTACACAAGCCTGGGAAAGCTTCATAAAATAAAATAGAGTTGTTATATTGCCCTATACATGTGCCCACTGTATAGTTTAGGTGCCATATGTTAGGAAATGTAAGAGGGAAGGAGGGTACCCCCAAAAAAATGTACGATCTTTTTCAGCCTATCACCCTTAAAAAAGGAAAAGACGCCAGCGTTTTTTGGGAAAAAATTTCAACTTTTTTTGAAGCAAGCCCTATCTACTTTATTGCACTTCGCCTGGTCTGAGGTGGCAAAGGCAAGTCTGGCACAAGAGGTAACGTTCAATAAAATGTGCAAGTTAGTGAATTAGCGTAGTTATGTCCCATTCGCCATATCGCAACTTTACCTGGCGTAAGGGTGCAAAGTAGCGCCAGAGTAGGTCCATTTCGCTAGCGACTTTACGCCAGCGCCCGTTAGTAAATCGACAAAGTAACGAAATGACGTCACGCTGGCGAATTTGCGCTAGCCTTAGCCACTTTGCGCTTTAGTGAACTTGCCCCATAGAGAGCCAAACTTGGGGTTGCCAAATTACTTTCCTAACCATATTGTACCTCCAACTCTGATGTAAGCATCAACCTCTTCTTAACAGATCACCCACCAAAGTGATAGTGATCATTCAATTGGTAGACTTCACGGTTATCAGGTACTAATGTCTAGTGGAGAAAGCGTTACATACAGTATGTCAATTGCCAACTGCCTCATATTCATGGAGTAGTAAAAACACACAAAATGGGTCATGGATTGTAGACTTATGTGATGTGTACCCCTTATTTCTCACCATATATATAAAAAAACCCGAAAAAACTGCTTATACTGCATATCACCACACTCTTTTCAGTGCTGGTTTATTGTAAAAGTTCTCATCCAACTTTTGGTACCATTCAGTAACTTTCTGCAGGGAAATTCCTTAAAGCTCAGATATTGGTACAGTTACAGTTAATTGCTACACCTGAGGTATGTGTGTCTCTACATATTCTGCACACACATATACAGTATATATATATATATATATATATATATATATATATATATATATATATATATATATATATATATATATATATATATATATATATATATATCCAAACAGCAAATGAACCACACTCACAAAAAACACTGATGAAGGCTCCAGTTTAGAAGACGAAACGTTGGAAGTAAAATACATGTTTTTTGTTTATAAAAGACCTGTGAGTGCGGTTCATGTGCTTTTTGGATACTTATTTGTATAACCCAGCACCCAGGAATTCGTTATATTGGATTCTGTTTTTGAGACTGGTAAACGCTGTATATTTCAAGTAGAATAGTACAACATGAGGTTGTGACTATAGAGCTTGAGATAAAATATAAGTCCTCTAGCACTCAAAAAAGTAACCGTTTGTAGCGAAATCATTAATAATTTATCTCAATCTTGCATATGTGTTAAAAGCAAAGAGAGAAGTGCCAGCAACTATAACAAACACTTGTTTTGTATGTTTAGTAACAAAACGAGTGCCTAAGGCTGTTTCTTACAGTAAGCAGTGCCCTTAAAAAGTTATTAAACAGTACATACTTTTCTCATGCTTTTTCTTTAGCCAGGAACTGACTTTTGGGCAAATGTGATAGAAAGAAAAATGCTTGCCCAAGTATAATAATAATAACAATAGCAACCAACTAGATAAAATCCAATAAGTAAACACATTGTGTCCTGTACACATTTCTCATTAATTTAAGGCTAAAGAAAGATAATAAGGTAAACAATATCATAGTTAAATACTATTCTTTAAAAGAGCAGATATGTTATGGTGAATATTTTGATATTAATATTTCTTAGGATGATTTTTCTTATACTTTCCAACCTGCAGTATCTTATTATTTCACACGTCTTATAAAAACTGTCTATGCCAAAAAGCTGGAGGGATTCTGTACATGGAATTCTAGCAGCAGCGGTGAGATGTTATGAACATTTTATGGGCTTGACTGAGCAGAGATAATTACAGGCACCTAAGCTCATTTAACTCAAGTTGATTTATTGTAAGTAGACTTATAATGCTAACTGATTTTACCAGGTACAGAGGCAGAATGGGGAATGAAATGTAAGTTTCATGTCACCAGGTCAGATCCTTCTTAAGTCTGTTTAATATAATCAGGCATTATATCATTTGAAATTAGACAGAAGGCACAGTGTAGAATGATTGTAAGAATGTTTTAATTGTTTTAACATGGCGTTAGCTGCTGTGGGTGTATCAATGGCGCAGTATGATGTGGTACAGTGCAACTTCTAATATCTCCTTCCTTAACCCAAAGACTTATTGTTTTCCTCCATGCAATTCTTCTACACAGACTCTACCACTGGTTCTGGATTCTGTCTTATGCTTTCTTTATTTATACTCCCGCTTTTTGTTGTTTTCCTCCTTTAAATTCTTTTACTTTTATTTAACTGATAGAAGAGAAAACATTATTGCAGTTATTATTACATATACCTGTAGATTGTTTGTAGACTTAACAGTGGTCTTGATTCTGGTCAGGAATCCAAATACTGTGCAGATGACCATACTTAGCAGGTATCCTGATTGGCTCTGAGGCTATGACAAACATATCTTGGACTATGTATTTATTTAATACATATTTATTTAGTTTACATACTTAGTATGACTATGTACAATAATTATATTCTATTTGTGGTGTAACGGCACATGCTGTATTGCTTTGTTGTTTAAAGCACCAGTCATTTCCGGTTGAATCCTACTTGGGCCTATCCCTTCTGACACCTTTTACTGTTTGATGCAAAATCTTAGATTGTTTTTTTTATATATGTACTTTATATAGATACGGGACATTGACACGTTTGACCACATAATCTGCTACGCATTAGGAATGATAGCCAACATCAATTTCTCAATGTTATATAAGTAGCCCCCCAAGAGATTTCATTTGGTAATGCTTTGTGTTTAACTCATAACAACCAAATCCATGCCAGTTATGCTATGCAACTTTTGCATTTTTAGAATTCTGATCCCTTCTGTTATTAGAGCAAATCCAGTCAACAACACTGTCTTTAGTATAATCATTTGTGTTATCAGCCTTGTCCATCTATTTATTCCCAATTACATTACTGAATTGTCACATTTTTCATGAATAATATATTTTGTTAGTTCTTCCACGTCCACAAAACTCAGTTCATACTTTTCTTCTACCCATTTAGCTTCTAATTTCATGTTTTCATGTCTTATGTGTCTCTCATCCTAAATATTCTCTGAAAGAAACGTTATACTGTATGGTATTTCTCTTAACAGACCCTTTTCATTCTGTCCCTTAAACAATTAATTTTTTTATTTAATTTACTTTTTTAATTTCTAAACTGCACAGTAAATTACACTGCTGTTGAGAAATGCTACAAGAAAGGGACTGCAATGATTTGCTCAATAAACATCCAGGGCTAGATTTACATAGTGGGCGCCCCTAGGCCCGCTGCTGTTTGTCACCCCTGTCCCCTCCCCTTCATTTGTGCATATTCACAAATTATCATCAAGTTGGGAGCACTGAGGATAGGTGCATGGGAAATTTAAAAAACTTTTGTATCTCATGATCAGCCCAGAGCTTTCGAAAAAATGCGGGTGTGGTTGGACTTCATGCCGCCCCCTAAAATCCTGCCACCCTAGGCCTGGGCCTTGATGGTCTTTCTACAAATCCAGGTCTGTGAATATCTTTAAGAGACCCTATTCCAATAAACTTTTTCTGATTTTTACTTTAACGACTTATAACAAGTTCCCAGCGGCACAGCCAGATATTGAGAAGTCATTTGTTTTTATTTAAATGGCATCATTTATTTTACGGAAGCCTACTTCCAAGACAACAAGGCTCAGCCATTACAAATCCTAATATCTCCAGTTTTAGATCAGTTCTCCTACATAAAGTTTTTTTTCTTAATAATTTGTCTACAGTAAGCCTACATATATAACATTAAACCAATATATTAACCAGCTAAAATAGATTACATATTGATTGCGCGTTTCTAAATTTGAATTATGGCGAGGGACTTTAAAACTGAAAAAAAATATTAGCTCTGGACCCAATTTCATCATCTAAGTTCATTATGGTATGCCCCTTTACTTTAATGTTTTGATGGCTTACAACTTCTTGATTTATAGTATTGAGACTAGACAATTCTGTTTGGGTTGTTAGAATTTCTAAATCATATTAGGTGGTTGCCAGCTTTTTTTATCAATGTTTGACAAATACTTGTACAGTATGTGTTTTCTATATTGCTTCTGTCCAGGTCTTTTTTTAGTTGGAATCCTTTTTTCTCACATTAAAATGATTGTTTGTTCTTCCATCATAAAAAAAGCACGTTGCTTTTATTTTTATACATAAAATGAATGTTTAGCTCAGAATTTTTGATTCTAGAAGTTGCTTCTTTCATGCACATTTGTTTCAAGTTTTAGTTTAAGTTGCAAAGTTATGCAAAAATTGTCTCATTCTTCTTCCTAGTTCTAAATAATCCCCCCTTCAGAGCTTCCTTTCTGTTAGTACTGAAGATAAAGCCTTATCTAGGTTCTTTCAGTTATTTTTCCCTCTAGCCATTTTTCATCGACTCCGTTGATATGCCTTAAATACTGTAGATCTTTGTTCATCTGAAAGCTCCTAGTGTGGCTTTGGCTGATGAAACTCCCACTGAAGTATTTATTAAAGTTATTAAAATGCTATTAAAATGCTAAATGACAACATAAATATACACAATAACAATTGAAAACAATGTTCCTATCCATCAATTCCTTTAAAAAAAAAAAAAAAAAGAAAATCATGATTAATTGATTTGACTTTGCTGTGTTAATGCCGTTAGGATAAGCCTTAAAGCTACTTGACATGGGGCTAAATTTTCTCTATGACATACTTTCTTTTCTAGCTGTGGTGATAAATGATGTGCTTTTTTTCTAATGAAATATATCACATAATAATGCCACATAATTATTACTGTGCTCTTATATTTAAAATTATATGTTCAATATCTCATATAGCACACTATATCAAACATTTTCATTTTCAAGGGAGAATATATCATTATACACTATTTTCTCATACAGTGCTATCATATGAGGAGATAGATTGGGTATAAAATTATATCTTAATTCTGCATATTTGTTTTTAAAATAATGGAACTATTTGCTTACCTGCACTGGGGTATTGCCTCTAGACCTAGACCAATGGTAACATTTATTTATAGCCACTAAAGACAGCTGTTTTAGCAATATTACACCTCTCCTTTTTAATTATAGGTGCAAAAAAAGTGGAGTTCAGTTTATACATTTAGGAGGTTATTTACTAAAACTCAAAGTTAACTCATCTTTTTATTAAACCAAGCTTGACCAAACTCCCATCCACAATTTTAGTTTATTTATAAATAAAATAACTCGAAAAATTCATTGCAGGAAAAGGCTCAATACAGTCGAGGGAAAACTTGAATCGTACACATTTTTCAGATTTGAATTGCTTGATTTTTTTGTGTTATAACCCGAAAACTCAAGTTTTTTGTATTATCGGACAAAACCCAGCGCAGATCATGATATCTTCAAATTGTAAAAGGGACATCTACCATTGACTTGTACATGACCTTGGCAGGTTTGAGATAACAGATTTTCAGATTCGGGGTATAATACATCTCAAAAAATTTGACCTTGGCTTGGGAGTAATAAATAATGTTTAATACATCGGTATGAGGTGGACATTTCTGTATGGCAAAAATCACAATTTTCACTCACAGGGCTTAAATCAGACATGAAAGGGTCTGTTCATAAACTCATTAAAGCAGAAATAGCAAAATATCATTGAAACAGATATTTGCAACAAAGAGTCAAAAAAACAGGCATCAAAAGAAATCTATTTTTCTCAAATATTGCATTAAAACTTGCCTGTTTCCATTTATTCATGGTTGGACATACTTTAATTTTTAGTTCTAGTAAAAGCACATCCTTCAGAATGAGAATTTGCAAAAGCTGCCAAGTGATGCAAATCGAATTCACATTGCATGAAACATCACGTTTCAGTAAACAGGCCTGTCAATGATATACTGTTTGGCTATTGTGGAGAGAGGGCAGACAATTTAAATGGACATGGACACTCTATGCATCTAGAATAGCAGCACACACAATTATGGCTTGCGTTTTAAGTTTTTAAACATGGCTTTATTCAGTTGTAATTAGGCAAATAGACATTTTTCCTGATGCTGTTACATAGCTGCATCATGTTTTAATGTGAAAAAGATAATAGCATGACAGTGTTGGCTCTGCTGATCATATAAAGAGAAATCTTCAGTTTTGCCACATGGAAAAAATCCTTCACTGCACAAGAGTGAACTGACAAATCTCTAGATACTGCACATTTTATTGGTTCACTGCCCATGATACAACAAGCAAATCTGCACCTGTTTTGTGAAACCCTGTGAATATTTAGAGGTGCCAGAAACACAACAAATGAAGAGATGGGGGTTCCTTTAGAAAACAAATGCAACACAGATATTCCTAGTGCAAGGTGAAAAGTGAAAAAAAACAGGGTACGTTACATGCTTTTTTGCACTTCTTCCCCCCCCCCAGTACTGTGTGTTGCACCCTGATGCACAACACTTTGAACAACTAGAATAACTTTCTGGATACAGAATGGGCTGTAAGTGGATGGCTCATCCCTTGGTCAACAGGGAATGTAATACACTGGGGAGCCCTACTATGATGGTGGCAGTCATTAATTGCAGGGCTCCTTTGTACATGACTACGGTCAGCACCTAGCACTTTTTTTTTCCTAAAGCTATTTTTGCTGCTTCTCTGCTCTGTACTGCTACTAGTTTGCATTCTTAGAGCTCCTGCTCCCATCCCTTAGTAAATGGGTTTTATGGTTTTAAGTATCAGTTGATACTCCAGCATTCATCACCATTTTGCACGTATATGCTAATGATGCCAGTTACTGTCAGAAGTGTTATTCTGTCTATGGAGCTTTGTTTTACCTACAGATGAACAGACCTAGTCACATAATGCATTTCCTAATTATGTATAGTCTCTTTTTAACTTTTTTTTACTGGTCATTATTTAGTTTATATGATATAGAAGAGCTGTTATAAGTGTTATAAATGTTCAATTCATTCCTATAGGATTTTTAGAAATATATTTATCAATGGGTGAAAATTAAAGTTCTCTGCAAATTGACCTGATTGCAAGATCACTAGCGAATTTTCGATAGGCACAAACGAACACTAGCGCATCTTCGCTATGAAATGCTTGCACTGCTGAAGTAACGCTAGCGAAAAGTCGCCAGCGCACAGCGCCCAGGGCTCAACTTCGCATATTAGTGAATTAACGTAGTGGTCCAGAATGTGTCATAATATAATCCAGTCATAATAGTGCCACGATTTTCATTGAGGCAGGTGTTAAATTGTTAAATTGTCGTGAAGCTGCCGGGTGAGGATATCAAAACAGCATTGTACATTGATGGCCTCCTCATCTGTTCAGGGATGGTTTCTCCACTTTGGCATAAATGGCTTTCTTTCTAAAATGTACACATTGTTGTCCTCAGAGAAATGTCCCCTTTCCTTGAGATGTAAATAGACTGTTTGTTGAGTCTAGTATTGAGGAATTAGCTCTTCATTGTTGGGCCATCTAAGCCACTATAAAACAGAATTTATATACTGTCTTCACCCCATGCTCTAGTCTGAATTCCATGTCTCCATTTCTAACCCACCCAGCAAATCATTTTTTCTCCTTTTCTCCCACGTACAGCATATTATCCATTTTCTCTTTAAGTATCTATACATGGCTCAAACTTACCATTTTCTTTTTTATTTTATTTGCTTACATTTATTAATAAGCTGATGAAAAAATACAGACAAATAAGGTAATTATACAGTTGGTGTCAGAGATCTTTTAGTTAGCAGTAATCAATCCTCGCAAACCAAGGAGTCATCACATCCTTGACATGTAATTACTAAATTCACATAAAATGTCAATATCAACAACAGCAAGGAATATTGTAAGACAAATATTAGCACAAGAGTTGGGTTTGTTGTGAAAATGCGTGTTCCTTAAGGACTTCAGTGTTGCTTGAATCAATGCTTTTCAGGATTTCTGATGCATAATATATCCCTGCCACTTAGTAAATGGACAGATTGTATCATTTCACCCTGAATAATTACCTGGGTCGGTAGGACACGGGGAAAAAGCCCGGTGGGCCCCCGTATCTTGGGGGCCCCGCCGACCCATATCTGCACCCTGCATCTCTTCTTCTCATCTGCTGCAACCAGCTGGTAGCAGCAAAAACACAGTGTGCGCGCTCATGCACATGCAGGGGGCAGTCAGTCCGATCCTGATCATTACAGACATGCATACAACTGGAAATTGACCATACAGCCCATTTATGCAAAGGCATTACATAACTTGGCTTCCTTCAGCCTGAGTATCTCTAAAATGTACATTTTAAATATTAATGAGCTCTCCTCAACCCCACCCACATCATGCTTCCCGGCAGCTCATTAAACCAGGTTGTACATTTTCTACAGATTTAGGGGCATATTTATCAAGGGTCGAATTTCGAATTGAAAAAAATTCAAAATTCGAATCCAAAAAGACCAACCGAAATTAAGTAGAAGTTTTTTTTTTGGTCAAATAGGTCAGTTTTCGATCTAATAGGTCCGTATTTGGCCGAATTCGAATCGTTCAAATCAAATGAATAGCACGAATACGATTTGAAGTTTTTCCCAATTGACTTCAAATAGGTTCTAGGGGTCCCCCATAGGCTAAAATAGCAATTCAGCAGGCTTTAGATGGCGAATGTCCGAAGTCTAATTTTTAAAGAGATAGTACATTATAAATTTTGATATTCGAATTTTCACATTTTTTTCAAATTCAATCTAATTTGGACTATTCCCTAGTCGAAGTACACAAAAAATAGCTTGAAATTCGAATTTTTTTTCAAAATTGACCTCGACCTTTGATAAATCTGCCCCTTAGAATTTCATAAATTAGTTGCTGGCATTTCTCAACATATCTTCAAGAAAAAACTAAGAGCTTACCTTTTGGAGCACTAGAACATTAGCCTAGTCCTGTGCCTATTGACTATGCCTTACCTTGTGCACTTTTTATCTCCAATTTGTACCTGTATGTTAGCCTCCCATCCACTTAGACTGGAAGCTCTATGGGGCAGGGACCTCCTCTCTTACCACATAGCACTTAAGCTCTTTGTCCTGATATGATTCGGTATATATTTATTATGTGATTTGTCTTTCCTGTGAAAACTCATATATATATATATATTGTACTTTTATGTACTGTACAGTGCTGCAGCTCCTTAACCGTGCTTTTCAAATAAAGTTATACATACATAAGCAGCTTCAGTCTTTTCCTTCACACTATGTCTCTTACCACATAGCACTTAAGCTCTTTGTCCTATGATTCTGTATATATTTATTATGTGATTTGTCTCCCCCATGTATACTTTTATATATATATTGTACTTTTATGCACAGTACAGCACTGCGGCTCCTTAACAGCACTTTACAAATAAAGTTATACACACATACATACATACATGGGAGACTAAAGCCTTTTTTAGTCAGGCAGACTAAAGCATATTTTATCTATGTAAAACTACAACAAATAAGTAACAATACATAACATAAATAGATAAAATGCATGCAATTACATTGTCATAAGAGAAACTAGAGAAAGCAATTACCACACTGTTCAGACAATGATGTGTGGTATCAGTATAAGTTGCTTTTATACAGCTTGATAAATAGGCTCCTTGAGGGCTGGTGAGTTCATGTAGAACGCAATGGGAGTTGTATCAACAAAATGCTAATTATTTTTCAACTTGAGTTTTCAACATCAATTGAAATTGTTCAGACTCATAGAAAATGATGTGTAGAATGTGGTCTCTATTCTATGGGGCTGATTTATCCAAGTGTGAAATTAGAGCTCACCGCAGAAAAACTCAGCCACATTTTTTTCCTATGGGAGTTTGAAAAGCAAAATTATCAAATGGTAAATTCTACCTTTCACCCACTGGTAAATACGCTTCTAAAACTCTCATAGGTATGAATAGAAATTGTAAGAAAATGTGAATAGAAAGAGTTCTTCTGTGGGGAGCTTTTTATTTCACATTTTGATTAATCTGCTCCTAAGTGTTATAGCATAGAAGTTGTTACTAATACTATACTGCACATGTTCTAACCAAGGGCAGCAAAGAGAAATGGTTAAATGTAGACATAGATGATGGTGGTGCTCTACTCACAAGCAAATGGGTCACTACATTTAGAGAAGAGAATCTCTGGCCCAGGTTCCAAGTTTAGTAATTAGATTCACAGGGGGTGCCTAACAAATCAATACTGCTCCATTAACTGTCCTTTGTCCACCAAACTGGCCTCCCCATGATAGGAAGCATTAGTACACAGCATGAAGTACTGTTGCCGTAATATTAGCACAACTCTCTGCAGCACACATATTGACTGTGTTTGAACAGCATGTGAGCAAAGGATATCATCTTTATCTCAGGTTGCCCATCATATTGGGCAGAAGCATCAAAATCAGTGCATTGCAGCAATTGCTAAAATGAAATTAATACCATTTAGGTTTCAGGGATTGCTGAAAGTTCATGTTAAAAAAAAACAGTTGGCTGGCTTTAGTTTAGACTTTCATGTGATGGGGGTGGGTTAGGGAAATGTTCTATTCAAACTTTGAAGATTTCAGAAGTTTATGGGCTTTGTCAGTTTTTTTGCCAGAAGTAATAGTTTTCATTGCAATATTTAATCTGTTTCCAAAGCAGCCATCCATCTGTTCAGCAGGACTGTAAAGGAAGTAGGTGCTGGTTTTTATGGCTAATCGTACAACTGCTAATCCGTTGCTATAAACAAAATGCCATTTTGACACAAAACTTTCTGTTTAGTGACATTTGAATTTTATCTCCAATATCGTGAACAGGTTTTGACCTTTGCATTACAATTGCCAAAGATTGTTATTATTCTACTCTATTTCGTAAAGCAATTTGCAGAGGGAAAACAATGCAAAATGCATAATTAGACCCTTGTGTTCTGCATGATACATGACTGCAGAAATATATGTATATAAGTCTGGTATGTGCAATTATGCACTGTGAAGTTATTTATTATAGCCATTACCACTGCACTATATGGGTATAGCCTCCTCTTTTTCTTATTAATCAAGTTACCAATCACCAAAGCATAAGTTACTTACAAACTAAACGCAGATAGCTTTTTTATAGGAACCTACAGAATACCCTAAAATTTACAAGGTTGCCAAAACCAACCTATTATGAACATATCTTGTAACACCAGTACACAGGACAGCACATCTTACATGGCAAAATATGCTGTGTAATAATAAACTCTATAGGGGTCATTTATGAACTAAAAAGTATGGCGCAGAATGCACTTTGCACTAGCTTTGATGTATTGCCACAGGTTTCTGCTTTCCATTTTGGTGCACAGAGACCTGAAACCTCCTCCTACCAGTGCTGTCTTTGTTCAGTAGTCCTGCAATTATGGGGGGGTAGACGGGGAAAGATAATGTAGGCATTTCCCCTCCTGCATCATACCCATCTCCTAACTTGTGTGTCAATCATATGTACAAATTAGGGAGCAGTCATGGATGTAGGCAACAATGGGCCCCTGTACTTACCACCTGTCCTATTGTCTTGCTCCTGGTAGAAAAAGTATCTTATCAGAACAAGTCACTTGAATTTTTTAATTCTTTGGTTTCCTTGTGGTTCAAAGTGGTGTAACCCATTGAACTGTTCAGAAGAATCATGCACACTTTTATACAGTGTTTACTATACATATATCCATGTATAGTAGGTGTCCAAGAAAGCTAGAACCCACAATTGCCTATTGCCTGCAAATTGTGCACTTGGCTTTGTAAATGAATGAGAATAATTTTAAAATATAGTAACTAGTTTTCCTCTATACTATTTTTACAAGGTTCCGAGTTACCATGGACCAGTTGACTTTCATATAGCCCTCTAGCTCAGATCACCATAAAGAACTATTTAAGGGTATGTGCATAAGATTACTTTAACAAGGGAAATGACGACATGTGACAAGAGTATCCATTTGCCCTTTCATATCTGTCCATATCACAGGGTTGTCAAGCAAACATTATATTCTAATCTTGCTACATGGACAGGTAGAAGATAAATGGAATAGGCAAACGCAAGTAAAAATAAAAACCTTAACTTAAATAGAAAGAAAAAGAGAAAATAACTTTATCAACATTAACAAAATGCTTTTTCCTTTTAACTAATCATTACATTAATGGGTTTTTTTTCAGTAGGACATTAGGAGAATGATAATAGTTGGGGTGAAACCTTATTTATAGTCATAGTTGTAATTATTCAAATATCCATTTAAGTATTCTTATTTCTTAATAAGGAGTTCCAAGCTAATGTCTCACAAGCTGCTGTCAATCTCACTGCAATAATTAGTGGGGACATTTTAAGTTGCTGGAAGGCATAGAGTTTGACATCTTTGCCCTACATTTTGATTAATTAATACACATTTACTAAAGTAGCAGACTATACAGCTCATTTTGAGGTATGTTTCACCTAGGGTTATCAGCATATGTTGTTTTTCATTGGTCTAACCATTTATGTAGCAAATGAAACCTGCCATTCTTGTAATGGGTGATGTAAAGGCACAGTGATCCTAAGTCGATAAGGATGATAGCTACAAGGCCATTGAAATTGTGCTATATATTGCCCAACCATCATGTTTTATTTTATATGCAATTGTTGGAAGTTTGTTGGGCAGCCTCAGCAAAAAGTAACTGTATTAAAAATGAGTCTAAGCTTAATTTTATCAAGTTTTTCCTGGTTCTCAGTGAAGCTAAGTTGTATTCCTGCTTTCACTGGTTCTAGAGATATCAGCAATAAACGGGCTACAGGGTTGAACTAATATGTAGAATCCTCTTAAAAAATCCTCTTAGCTTTGCAGTTGTATGGTTCCTATACTTTACTTTTTTTCACATAAACAGCACATGGCACACTAGGGAATATAAGTGAATTACTTCTCAAACAAACAATTATGCTCTGTTATGTTTTGAAAATGTGGAAACTTAAAGGGATACTGTCATGGAAAAACGCATCAGTTAATAGTGCTGCTCCAGCAGAATTCTGCACTGAAATCCATTTTTAAAAAGAGCAAACAGATTTTATTTTATTCAATTTTGAAATCTGACATGGTGCTAGAGATATTGTCAATTTCCCAGCTGCCTCCAGTCATGTGACTTGTGCTCTGATAAATTTCAGTCACTCTTTACTGCTGTACTGCAAGTTGGAGTGATGTCACCCTCCCAGCAGCCTAACAACAGAACAATGGGAAGGTAATGAGATAGCAGCTCCCTAACACAAGATAGCAGCTGCCTGGAAGATCTAAGAACAGCACTTAAAGGGATCCTGTCATCGGAAAACATGTTTTTTTCAAAACGCATCAGTTAATAGTGCTACTCCAGCAGAATCCTGCACTGAAATCCATTTCTCAAAAGAGCAAACAGATTTTTTTATATTCAATTTTGAAATCTGACATGGGGCTAGACATTTTGTCAATTTCCCAGCTGCACCATGTCATGTGACTTGTGCCTGCACTTTAGGAGAGAAATGCTTTCTGACAGGCTGCTGTTTTTCCTTCTCAATGTAACTGAAGGAGTCTCAGTGGGACATGGGTTTTTACTATTGAGTGTTGTTCTTAGATCTACCAGGCAGCTGTTATCTTGTGTTAGAGAGCTGTTATCTGGTTACCTTCCCATTGTTCTTTTATTTGGCTGCTGGGGGGGGAAGGGAGGGGGGTGATATCACTCCAACTTGCAGTACAGCAGTAAAGAGTGATTGAAGTTTATCAGAGCACAAGTCACATGACTTGGAGCAGCACTATTAACTGGTTCATTTTGAAAAAAAAAAATTCCCATGACAGTATCCCTTTAATAGTAAAAGCCAAGTCCCACTGAGACTGATTCAGTTACATCAAGCTGGAGAAATAACAGTCTGCCAGAAAGTAATTCCATCCTAAAGTGTAGGCACAAGTCACATGACTGGGGCAGCTGGGAAACTGACAAAATGTCAAGCCCCATATAAGATTTTAAAATTGAATATAAAAAAATCTGTTTGCTCTTTTGAGAAATGGATTTCAGTGCAGAATTTTGCTGGAGCAGCACTAACTGATGTGTTTTGTAAAAAAACATGTTTTCCCATGACAGTAACCCTTTAAGAAGTTTCAGAGGGAATTTTTCAGTGGGAAGTAAATGTTTCTCAAAATATTTTTGCTTATAAAAGTGCTCGGAGCAACCTGTACATTGTGTTCCATCCCCTGATAGACAAAGAGACAAATTGGTATACTTCCCTAGGAAGAAGTAGTTAGGTGTTCCAAACTAGTTCTTCACACCATATTCCCTGGATAAGAAGAACATTCTCTAAGGATTGAAGTTCAATATCGTTGTGCCTTAATTTCATGCAAAGGGAATATAACTTTTCTGTATTTTAGCATTGTAAATATCAGTATATAATTTGTTGGCTGCAAGTCAGTAGTTCCTTCCCTCATAATGTTCTCATGAATTTTATTATAGAATTTACAACTTACTTGTGTTTATTTTATTTGTTTTTTTTTCTACTTTTTAAGGTTTATCAAATGTTCTCTTTTGAGCGTTAGAGAGCCTGGTTGTTTCCTTTTTTTTTTTTGAGCATCACTATTTAGTGATGGCGGATTTATCTTGCACAGGCATTGCTTTAGATTGTAAATTGATTTATTCATCATTGTTCCATATGTGCTCAAATCAGTGGTGACAGGATAAATGAGATTAGCAGAGTTATTGCATAATTACTTTGTACTCATGCTAATTGCCCAAAATCTTACAATAACCTCAAACATCTGTCAATTGCAAGGTTTCATTTGTATTCAACACCTTTTCTAAATACTAAAAGTTTTCTTATTATTTGCAGAGAGTTTGGGCGCTGGAAGGTAAATAATCTTGCAGTCGAAAGAAGAAATTTTATTGGTTCTCCTTTGCCTCTTGCTCCTGAATTCTTTCGCAACATACGACTTCTGGGAAGAAGACCTTCCCTGCAACAGATCACTGATAACATTATAAAGAAGTATGGGACTCATTTTCTTCTCTCAGCAACTCTTGGAGGTACAGTATTATTGTTTACATTATTACTTATATTAACATAAAATATTTTATTATTTTCAAATTTGATAACTTGCATTAAAATTGTACTAGTTTGAGGCTACAGTCTGAAACATAATCAGTGTCGGACTGGGACGCCAGGTGCCCACCCAAAAACCTTAGACCAGGGGCCCACTCTCAGTACTATTATTCTTCCTCTCTTCACTCAACCTCTATAGTCTCTTTTTGAAATAGGCTAAATGTTTAGCAGCATGAGGGCCCCCTGACACCTGGGCCCATCGGGAGTTTTCCTGGTATCCCGGTGGGCCAGTCCGACACTGAACGTAATGGTCGAAAATGAGAGAGGCAAGCTTTTGAAAAGTTGCATTAATCGAGAAAGTGATCACACAGGGGATCTGCCAAGCATCTCACACATTCCATGTCTATGTCATGAGTCATCAGATGTCTAGACTTACATCTTCCTATTCATTCAAAAGGGCAAGACATTGTCATACAGCCATGCACTGATTTTCAGCTGTTCCCTTATGTCTGGTTGTAAACAACATTCCCAAAGCTCAGGTACCCAAACTGATGTTAAATAAAGCTAATTACTTTTTTATCTGCCCCTACATTTAATGCTTTAATGCTTGGTAGGGATAGAATGGTCAAAAGCAGGCATGGAATGCCATATAATCAATGCAAACTTATGAAATTGGAAGTTATCGGAAAGTGTACAAGAAGCAAAGACACACCCTACATATGGTAAATACTGACATGCTTTTTATTATTTTGGGTCCTCCTTACCCCATACCTATAAGTCTTTAAAGTAAATCAGAACCAAAAACATAAATCATTGATCATACTATGGCAATAATTACCAAAATCTTACTCTACTAGGCAAGAATCCAGGAGCTATATAAATAAAAATGTAGCAGGCTTGGGAAGTGTCATAAATCTTTGTGCCCTCTGTATGTTCATCTATCACCTCAGTTTTCTCTTCTAAATTCCCCACCTCTACTACAAATTCAAGCTGCACTTTCCTACCACTGTGGCAAAATCTATAACGAAAAGCTAGTCTCTTAGTTAACAAGATTCTAACCGCAAATTAAAAGAAAACATTTGTCTGCCCTAAAAAAAAACAGAGCCGCTATCAGGGGCCAAGGGAAGCATTTATCAAACGGCATATTTAAACTACACAATTATCAAATGGCATATTTAAACTACACAGGACGTTGCACAACAGCAAGGGCTGAATTCCTTAATTTATTAAAAAGGCACTCCTTTCCAAAGCATTTGATCTGATTACCTTAAATCTGACCATGTATCCAGCTTTTAATGCTGAATTAAAAGAAGTCGTATAATCATTTCACTATTAATAACTGCAAATGTTTGCCTCCTAATAGCTTTCAATTTTAATGCAGGAAGTATAAAATAATAAATGAATATAAACAAATATGTTTATAATGGGTTATAAATGCAGTTATTGTCAATATGCTAACACACATAACACACATGCCTATATACATGAAAAGGTGTATTAACCATACTAAACCAGCTTATTGCATTCAAATCTCTTTATGTCCCCTTATGTGTGTGTGTGTGTGTGTGAAGCTTCACACTGCCACTGAATCAGGTTTATGGTGTGACTGATATGTCTTCTAATATTTTGTACAAGTAAAATGAGAAAAACAAATTCTTATGCACATACAAGGTTAAAGTTGTTTAACGGGGTTGTTCACCGTTGAGTTAACTTTTAGTACATGAATCTAATTTGATTTTAAGGATATCTCCAAACAACTCGAAATTGATTTTAAGGATATCTCCAAACAACTCGAAATTGATTCCAGGATGAAATTGATTCCAGGATTGCAGGTTCAAGGTAGTGAATAGTCAAATTCAAATTCTTAAATTGCCAGTACATGATTAATTTCAAAATTACAATCAAATGTTAACTACTCCCTAGTCGGAAAAAAAATTCAAATTCAAAATTCAAATTTTCACTTCGACCCTTGGTAAATCTGCCCCTTATTGTAGATTTTAAGATGACAATAGCCTTGAATATTATGTTTGCTCAAAAAATCAGCTAAGCCACTCTTAAAGGCATTAAAAGGATCTGCCATCGCAGCATCATACAGCAGGGCATTCCACAATCTCACTGTCCTCACGGTGAAGAACCCCCTATACTGCTTTAAATTAAAATTCTGTTCTTCTAGTCTAAAGGGGTAGTCTCTGGTTATTTGTTCTTTTTGATGTGGAAAAACATTCCCTGCTATCTGTCTATCATGCCCTCAGTCAACTCTCTTAGTTGTCTATTCAAATCTATGTATGCGTTACTACAGAACAAGAGACAGTACATGATAAATTTCGATATTCGAATTATCAAATTTTTTTATTTTTTTCACATTCAAATTGAATTTGGACTATTCCCTAGTCGAAGTACACAAAAATAGCCTGAAATTAGAATTTTATTTAATTAGAATTTTTACTTCGATCCTTGATAAATCTGCCCCTTGGTGTTACACAGACACAGTAGGCTTCCTTTATAAAAATGATAGATATAAAAAAATGCAGAGAGATACCAATGCCATATCAATATGGGGTTGCTTGACTAGCAGAATATCAGTGCAGGTAGGAGAATCCTTATTTAAAAACCTGTTATCTAGAAAACTCCAAATACTAGAAAGGCAATCTCCCAAAGAGTAAATTTTAAGCACATCATTTTGCATACATAGTATTTCCTTTTTATCAGTAATATAATACTGTGTGCTTGATCTTAAAGAAGCTGCCTACATCCATATTGATGGCAAAACAGTCCTAGTAGGTTACTTAAAGGATTTGTAGGATAATAGATTAGTTTATGGGCGACTTTGATGTAGCAAGATATAGCTATGGGCAACTTTTTTGTTGCGGCAACTTTTTGTAGCAAAATATATCTATAGATGATGTTTTTTCTCACTCCAATTGCATTAAAGTCAATAGACATTTTTTTTATAAAGTTTTTTCTCACTCCAGATGTATTGTCACTGGGTGTTTTTTTTTCTACTCCAATCGCATTAAAGTCAATGGGCTTTTTTTCTCAAGTTTTGTCTCACTCCAAATGCATTGAAGTAGGCATTTATTCCCGGCAAATTTTTGTCCAATGGCGCAATATGGAATTTCACCACTAATCCATTTATGGCGAAAAAATGTACTCATCACTATTTATGGAATGGTGAGCCAAATTAAAGTAAGATCCATTTTCCAGAAAATCTCAGGTTCTAAGCATAATGTATAATTAATTCTATAACTGTATTTGTATATATTATTGGTTAATGCCAGCATTGACTAAAATTATTTAGTTAATGAACTCAATTGGGCTGATTTATCAACACTGGGCAAATTTGCCAATGGGCTGTTACCTATAGCAACCAATCAGATTGCTGCATTCATTGTTTGTCTTGCAGCTGGCTTTAAAAAGCTAGTCACTGATTGGTTTCCATAGGTAACAGCCCATGGGCAAATTTGCCCATTGTTGATAAATGAGCCCCAATATCTGGTAGTAATCTATGTGTCCATTTACTTACCTCATGCTCGATCTGTAAATATGGCAATAGTATATGGTATGGCTTGATCACCATAGCCCTTACTGTGAGAGCAATAACAACTCTCTTCTATACTGCCAGACTGCCATGGGTAATGTGCATACAATAGTAGACACTTGTACTAGAAGAGAGGTATTGCCCAGAAACACTGACATACACACTACAAAGCAATACCCTCCCACTGACACAAGAGTCTTCCGTAGCCAGCAGGCTTCACATCCAAGTGAATGGGAAGTGGCTGCCAATAGAGGAAGGCAGAATGGCATAAAGTTCAAAGCAGCCCATGGGCCAATGCTCTTCTACAACACAAGGTGATAAAAAGAATTAAAAAAAACAAAGAGACTGGGAGAGCAGTGCAACTCTGAGAATTATTCATTCTACAATTGCACATCTGCAGAATATCTCTCATCCTTTATTCATGCAGCTATACATAACACTATTTTTGGCGAGTCAATGCGCAGAGCGTACACCTCTTTTTTTCCAAACTTGATTAAAATGTAAAAGTCAGGAGACAGCAGATATAATGTGAACGTAACTGTCAGTTAGTTACAAAGAGGATTACATTGTAAGCACTTTACATAATAAAAAGCCATTGACCCTACCTAGGAAACGGAAAGACACTAATGCATTGTGTCCATTATTACCGCACAGAGCAGCTAGAAGAAGAAAATGCCAGAATTAATCCAGTGCTGGATTTGTCTCAAAGTGAAAATAAAGATCCAATCAATAGAGTAGACCTAACCAACCTTAATTAACATATTGACCAGAAACATTCTACTACTGGCTGTAGTTTAACTAGAACCCCAAAGCAGCTGTCAGGGTACATTGGGAGCTGTTGTCCAACAAACTGAAAAGTGCAAGCTGCACATTCCTTGTGTTGACTTTCTCCTTCAGCCAACCTTCCCTGCTAGCTATGTTTCCTTTCCCTTTTGACAGGCAGAAGGAATTTTGGAAACTTAACTGCATGGCTCTGTTTATTTTTTGGTAAACTGTGAAAAAAGTATTAATTTTATTTTCTCTGAAGTGCAGTGCGTGGTGCTAACCAATTTGCAACTCATTAAAAAGAATTGAGCCACTACAGTATGTTATAACTAATTGCTTGTACAACATTATGCATTTCTGATAATGCCACTTCAAAGCACTTAGAGAAATTACCGCAGCATAAATAAGTTATTGTAAAAAAATAAATAGTCTTGCTGGTGTGTTACAAAATGTAATCTTAATTTGGGTGCGTTTATTTATAATACTGTAATTGAGAAACATCATCTTGTATTTTAAGAGCTAATTAACATTTTTTTTTCTCACTATAGAAAGCAGAAAAGTATATTTGAGGTAATTTATGTAAGCGCTCCATTACCCACAAATAAGAATTGCTAAAGGACATTGTTTTGTTTGATATAGTTTTTATTGTATAAGAGACTCTGTGATTCTAAAATGAAGCCTGCAGAGGTCATAGTAACCCTTTGATAACCTTCATTAACAAGGTTTTTTTAAGGGCTGATTTATCAACTTTCAAATTTGAAATTTAAGGCAATTCACATTTTTGTGTGCTAAAACTCGTAAATTTTTAATAGGGTTTCCAAAACTTGTATGTTCAATATGTAGAAATAGGTAAAATATGTAAAAATTTAACATAAACCCAAGACTTTAGCATCAAAAACCTTGCAGGTTCATGCAGAAGTTAATGGGAGCTGTCCTAGGCAAAATGAAAGCAATTGTTTCAGTTCAAATATTTTATATTTTTAGAATCTTTTCTGAACGTTTGTAGATCTATTGATGAGTAGAATACAAACTCAATGAAGAAAATGCATTCAAGTTTTTTTATTGGTTTTATTTAGTTCGGTAAATTTTAAAGTTTTTTTTTTTTTTTTTATAAAACTCTTCGGGACAGATTCATCAAAATGTGAAATTAGAGCTCACGACAGAAAAACTCACCCACTTTCTGTTCATTCCAATGATATTTTTAGAAGCATATTTATTAATGGGTGAAAGTTTGGGGGCAGATTTATCAAAATGTGAGATTCGATTTTACCGCAGAAAAACACAGCTACATTGTCTTCATTCCTATGGGATTTTAAGATATTTATTAAATGGTGAAAGTGGTTGAGTTTTTCTGATCTATAATTTCAAATTTTGATAAATCTTCCCCTAAGATTCACAAATGTGAATTTTGATAAAATGGCCTATTTAGGGATTACAGTATTTACAAAAAAGTGCACAAATCTTGGCTCACTGGGTAAACCCTAAGGTTCCTAAAATGTGAAACAAAGAGCTGTACCTTGCTCGCAGTATATTTCTGTTTGCATCTCTATTCAGAGGGCATGGGTGGTGGCCACAATTTAGGAGTCCCCTTGTGAATGATAGTACTGCACTCTGCTATTTTCATCAGATTTTTAGAAGCAGCTGTTGGGATATTGATACAAAATATTTTTGGGTGTGCTAGCAGATAATCCCAAGGGTACTGCCAATTACAATGGAAACACCTACAGTCTTTGAGCTATTTTGTATTGAGTGCTCTAAATGAATGAGCACATTTTTTTTTGCCTAATACATTTTTGCAGCAAAATTTGCATTTTCAACAGTGGCAAATAATTTGACCAAACTATGTTACGATTTCGCTATTCATTTTGATTAATAGCATGTAGCGTGGAAAAAATGCAAATGGCACTATCACAGTTTTTTCATGCATTTATTTCGATAGAAAAAATGTTTTTTGGTGCCAGAAAAAACACGAGAGGAGTAATTAGAATTTTTCTGTGCATTTTTTTTTGCTAAATAAACACTTGTTTTTTTGGGCCAGTAAAAATTGCAGAGAAAATCACCCTTTACTTCATTTGGTGAGCTTTTGCCAAAATGTCATAATTTTGCTAATTTTTTTCACAGTTTTGTACATTTTCTGGCAAAGTAAAACAGGGCACTATCGCTCATTACTAGTGATTTAATCTGTGATTGGCCACTCTCTTTTCCTCCTCTCTTGACAATAAACAAAGTAAAGCATTCTTGTTACGAAATAACATAAAGGAGGCTGTCATCCGTTAGTATCAATGTATTAAAAATGTATGAAAAAGAATTGATTTAGCAGGCTCTCTTAATGCTATAAAAAAATCATCTCATCAGCCTCAATCAGTCAATGGAAAGGAGCTGATAATGGAGGAAAGGCTGATAACAATAAAACTTCAAAGAAAGAGACAAAATTTAACATTAAATCAGAAATAAATATAGACTGAAGGTAGGCAACTACTTCTAGCCATATAAAAAATAATGGATGTAAAATGTACAAGGTCATATTTTAGGGAACATTGATTTATCTTGACCTAGGAACATTTACCATCAACTATCATTTTTTAAAATTTGCAACAACCATATGTTGCTTAACAACTGAACAGTGTTAGTGAGTAAGTAATAGGTCAGCAGAATGTGAAGTGCAGAAACTGATGTGCTATGGGATATACCACATCTGTTTGTTTAGCAGATAAGTGAGTAAGCTTTATGGAAGTGATTACTTTTAAGGGAACATTAAGGAGCAGATTTATGAAGAGTTAAATTGAAAATTTGAATTTTTAAATTTGAACTTCAACTAGGGAATAGTCCAAATTCGTTTTGAATTTGAAAAAATTAGAGAATTCGAACAACTAAATTTATCATGTACTACCTCTTTAAAAAATTTGACTTTGATTATTCGCCAATTAAAACCTGGTGAATTGCTGTTTTAGCCTATGGGGGACCTCCTTTTTTTAAATACTTTGAATCTAATTCAATCGAAAACGATCGAATACAGCTTATTCACTCAAAATGTTTTTTTTGGTCTTTTTTTATTCAAATTTCGAGTTGATCACCTCGAGTCCCATCACCTCAAATTTTGACCCCTGATAAATTTGCCCCTAAAATTCTGCAGGACAGAAGAATGTCTGGCACTGTGGGGTAATGAATTGCACAGGTAGGGAGCTGCTCTGGTGAAGTCTCGTAGGCATGCATATGATAAGGTTATTAGGGCAGAAGAATGTTTAACATTATTAGAGTGAAGTGGCCAATTTGCAGTGTACCTGGAAATGAGGCTTGAAATGTGAGGTGCAGAACTGTTATTGAGAGCTAGGTAGGTGAGTATGAAGCATTTATATATGATGCAAGATGTATTGGCAACCAGTGCTGGCATTTGTAATGATTTTTTACCACAAAATGGATCATTTTTCATTACTGCAGCTCTACCCCATTAACCTTTTTTCCCCTGAGAAAGGGAATATTCTCATAAAGATCAGTAATTGAGATCAGTATTAGAGATCCACAGAGTATCTCTGATTAGTTGAATAACAATATTTATTCTACTCTTCTGTGCATTTTGGGTATAAAATAAAATGATATAACAAACTTGAACATTGAAAATATTCTGCAGCAGGAAAGTAAGTTTAAGAAAATTGAATGGAGCAATTCATTTAGGGCTCATAAAAAATTACAAGAAAATCAATGATGATTTAGGGGAAGACTTATCAAAATGTGAGATTACAGCTCACTACAAAAAAAAACACTTACTTTCTATTCATCCTATGGGATTTTCAGAATTGTTTATCAGTAGGTAAATGTTAGAGTTCACCAGTACGTTTCTAGCAACCCCATAGGAGTCAATAGAAAGTAAGTAAATTTTAAAAATAAATGTAAGACATTCATGGATAATGAGTTTTTTATTTTGCATTTTTCAGATTCAAGTATTTTCATAAATATACAACTATTTTACAAGAGAAAAAAATATTGATCATGAAAAAACTTGATTTCAATTGCATTTTTTTTGTGATCTAGTTGTTGAATCAAATCTGAATTTCATTAAATTTGTCCCTAAATACATGATTACATTTTGGCAGTTGCTTTGAAGACTTTAAATGGATTCTGTCATGGGAAACATGTTTTTTACAACATTAGTCAGTTAATAATACTCCTCTATAATAATAATACTCCTCAATACTCCTCCTCTGCATTGAAATCCATTTTTCAAAAGAGCAAACACATTTTTTTATTTATCAAATTGATATGGGGCTAGACGTATTGTTTGTTTCCAATGTGCTCTTAGCCATGTGACTTGTGCTCTGATAAACTTCAGACACTCTTTACTGCTGCACTGCATGTTGGAGTGATATCACCACCCTCCTTTTCCCCCCAAGCAGATGATCATCAGAACAATGGGGATGTAGCTTGATAACAGCACCATGACACCTGCATTGTTAAAAATGCTTCCATGAGAAGATATGAGAATAGCAATCAATATTAAATCACCCAAGCCTGACCACAGCTCCTTTGGTTACATTGAGTAGAAGGAACAATAACTTATTTTAAAGCAGTGCCATTGTGTCACATGATTATGCACTATGACCTGTGATGGCAGATTACACACAAATGCTGTAGCTAATAAAAAATACCTTTATTGGTTCAAGAATACAATTTAAAATGGTAGAATGAATAATGTGTAATTTAGTAATAAAAACTATACCATGAAAATAATGACAGAATCCTATATTATTTTAAGGATACTAAGGGGCAGATTTACTAAGGTTCGAGTGAATTTTCGAAGTACAAAAAGTTAAAATTTCAAAATAATTTTTTGAATATTTCGACCATCGAATAGGATACTACGACTTTGAATTTACTTCGACTTCAATTCGAAGTAAAAATCTTTTGACTATTCAACCATTTGATAATCGAAGTACTGTCTCTTTAAAAAAGACTTTAATACTTCGCCAACTTAAACCTGCTATGCTATGTTAACCTATGGGGACCTGCCAGAGCATATTTCTAAGTTTTTGGGTTTCGAAGAAAAATCGTATGATCGTACGATAAAATCACTCGAATCGTACGATTCGAAGTACGATCAGAGTTCGATCATGAACGATGAATAAAATCCTCCGACTTTTAATTCGAATGTCAAACGATGGTCGAATTTCGAAGTATTTTCCACTTCGAAATTCGACCCTTGATAAATCTGCCCCTAAGAATCCAACTAAAAATCAATTAAAAAAAAAAGTAAACATTGTTTGCAAACATTATTTAGGTTCAACATTGTTGATATCAGGCAAAACACTATTCTTGTGTCCAATCAGAAAATAATATTTCTTAACTTTTGTATTTCTTAAAGCACTATTTTTGAAAAGCTTTCTGGGTATTTTTAAAGGGTACATAAAAAACAACATTTGTGATACTGGCAGTGGTAGGAAATGTTTCTAATTTTTCCCATTAGCAGCGTATGTGCAAGGCTTTCATTTCTTCTACAAATATATATTTACTGCAGCTATAAATAAACCCAGAGACCCCTATAAAATTTCCCTGAGCTAGAAGAGGAAAGTTTACTCTAAAATGGTAGCCCCATATTCCCAACCATATTATAATCAATATTCAGCCCAAGTAGGGGTGCAACATATCATTTTGCCAAGTAACTCTATTTAGACAGAGCAAAGTAATTTACAGTTTGCCTGCTCAGTTTTCTCTTTCAATTGCTATTCTATCTTCTGCTTCTTGACTACTTGCTGTGGCCTCTGATGGCCTATTTATTAAACTTTCATCTCTAGCAACAACCTAAGACAGGTTTATTAGTGCTAGAGGCTGTGAAAGTGCTGCTCCTTGGCATAGGGTCACTGTGCAGCATTCCCTGCTTTTCCTTCTGAAATGCATAGCCTAGTGTGCTGCAATCAGTATGTGTGAGAAAATCAATCACTCTGCTTGTTTGCAGCTTATAGTATATGTGCTGTGTGTGCAGTTATTAGAGGGGAACCTTTACTATTAAATGAAATCCACTTAACTTTAATAATTTATTGTATCAAAAAGAAACTGCTTAATATATATATATATATATATATATATATACACACACACATATATACACGCATATTTCACACAGTACAGCAAAACACTACATTGATAGAACAGGGGTCAAAACAATACCAAATACAAAATAGAGTTACAAGATTAAGTGCTAAGTTGGAGAGGCACATTTATCAAAGGTTGGATTTTAATGGTATTAGAGCTTCTTGAAACCACGATTAAAGAAATTTTATTAAACCACAGATGCCATGAAAGTTATTAAAAGATCCAATTATAAAATATATGAACAGAAAAATAGCTACAAAATATGAAAACCTCTACAGGAATGGCTAAAAAAGGGTCCAATAAGATCAATCCAGCTCCCTTCGACTTCTATAGGACCTCAGCTTTTACTTTGTACGTTTTGTAAACTCAGTCCCTTAATGAGACAATAGGAAGGCAGTCCCTGCCCTGTGAAGCGTACCATCTAAGTGGGTACCGACACAAATAGGAAGAGAGTGAAAGTTGCAGTTAACATAGTTTGTCAGTGTTTGTTAAGTACCAAGACCAAGTCAGATGTTATCCAAATGCTCCATGATGTCAGTTTGCAGACTCTTTCTGGCATCAGGCAGTTTAAACAGGTGGAATCTGTCAGCAGCTGACAGCATGAGTGTTTTGTTGTCAGATGGAAAAAATGGTCAGTTAAAAAAATCCCCGAAATCAGTGAAAACACTGTACAATGTATTAACTTCCGCAGCTTTTAGGTGTCAAAGTTAATGAGCTTTTAGCCAATTTAACAAAGAACTGGACACTATTGAAACAAATGACAAAACTCAAGGATACAGATACTAATCTCACAAACAATCTCGCTAAAATAATAAAATGCTTGAAAATTATCAAACTTTTTAAAGGTATGGGAGTGCCATATAAGGATTATAAAAGGGCAATTGACCTTGACAACATCTTGACATTTTGCAAATAGACGGATTGAAATTTGAGGGGTTTGCAAGTACTGTTATGGGACATGTTATCCGGAATGATCAGGACCTGGGTTTTTCCAGATAAGGGTTTTTTCTGTAATTTGGTTCTCCATAATAATTTAAACATTAAATAAACCCAGCAGGATTGTTTTGCCTACAATAAGGTTTAATTATATCATGTCCAGGATCAAGTACAATCACAAGTCTTGTGAGTGTCGTTCTTCTGCATTGCTTGTGTTGTATCTTAGCTCGGGCACCCAGGTGAAACAACTGTTTATGGTATGCACAGAATGTCTCTCTCTATATATACTGTATATATCACTCCAACTTACAGTACAGCAGTAAAGTTTATCAACTGGGGGCAGCTGGGAAACTGACCCCATATAATTATTGGTGAGCTTTATATCTCCTTCAGTCACACACTGAAAAGCTTCTATTTTATGTGAGATTATAGTCACGAACCTAGTATTTAGGGGTTGTTCACCTTTCAGATAAAGTTTATTATGATGTAGAGAGTGGAATTCTGAGACAATTTGCAATTGGTTTTCATTTTTTATTATTTAAGAATATTTAGCTTTTTGTTCAGCAGCTCTTCAATTTAAATTTTAAGCAATCCGGAAACTAGGGTCCAAATTCCCCTAGCAACCGTGCATTGATTTGAATAAGAAACTGGAATATGAATAGGAGAGGCCTGAAATGAAAGATGAGTAATAAAAATTAGCAATAACATTACAATTGTTGCCTTACAGAGTGTTCGCCTTTTTAGAAGGGGGTCAGCGACGCCCGTTTGAAAGCTGCAAAGGCAAATAATTATAACACTACAAAAAATAAACAATGGAAACCATTTGAAAAGTAGTTTAGAATTGGCCATTCTATACCATACTAAAAGTTACCTTAAAGGTGAACAACCCCTTTAAAAAAAAGCCTGACAGGGTTGCAAACCTGGTATTTAGGGGGACTAAAAATTCCCCTAAAAAACCCATAGGAATTAATAGAAAGTGGATGAGTTTTTATTTCACACTTTGATATATATGAATACTGTACTTCAAATTGAATAAATAGCTTAGATTTTGCATAGGACACACCCCCTCCATTATTTATACATGACCTCACAAGCTTTTAGAAGTTTTGTGTTAAGAGTTTTTCACAATTTTTTTGGATGAATAAATTTGTGTTTGAAAACCTTTATTCAAATTCATGATTTTAAGCAAAAAAAACAACAACAACATTGACACTCAAATTCAGAGTATTTATCTGTTGTTACCCATCATTATTCTTGAAGTTGCAGTTTAACAATCTTTCCAACACTTTCAATCTCTTTCACTTGCTTCTCCCCTCACTTTGTTCCTGTATTTCTGCTCCATAACAATAAACATCTTCTATGCAGTATTATATTCTTCTAATCAGTGTACAAAGCAGAATGTGCAGAGGAAAAGGAGTATTTCTAGTATCTAAGAACATTTGAAAGATCTAAATCATTTCTTGTTTTTGGGGAAATTTTGCATTTATTTGAAAAATATTTTGGCAACATACCCACGAATCAGCTCCCCTGCTGAACAAGGCAACTACATTTACATTGGAATTGTAACCCTGAAAAGTTATTTTGCCAGGTAAATGATAAATGAAAATGGTTGTAGCAAATCTTCATGCTTTAATGTATAATAAAATATGCAGAAATGCAAAGGACAATTTAAACAAACAAAAACAATAGGCAGCAAAACAATATAAACCACTTTTGTATTCAACACCTTTAACTCTCAGTTTACAGGGGATTTCTATTTTCATGCATTTTTCCAATCTCCTATTTGAAGTACAAATACTATTTATGTTGAATCATATGAGGCAGTGATGTTTATTGTGTATTTTGCTCACATCCTTAACCGCGCAATGAATGTTTCTTTGAACTTGTATTCATTTGTCACATTGTTCTTGACATTAGGTATGAAAATAAAGCTTGAATAACCAGTAGTTTCCATTGGCCCAGTTAAATCACAAAACACTTTCTTATAAGGATGGAACATAGGGCTAGCATATGTGCTGATCCAATGAACAGCAGATAGAAGGTGTGGGGACGGGAAAGAAAAAATATTATATAGATGAAGCGTATGCACAAAGGTTGCGAAATGCAAAAGAACCATAAATTAAAGTCGAAAGTTTGACTATGGTAAAGGTAAATTTATAATCACATTATTTGCTAAAGGTATTAAATGTTTAATGTTCTAGTGTTTTTTTCATGTACACAGAAATGTTAAATAAACCATCTATATAATATGTATATACATATGTATAGCTAAATACTACATTGATGTTAAAAAAAAAATACAAATAAAGACCACTGGCCAGATAGTTGCTCTGGGTAACCGTTTCAAATGTAGGAATCAAGTACACTATGTAGCAATGTCATAACTTGTGAATTTTCAGGGTAATCAAAGTTAATTTCTACAACTTCCTAATAAAAGTGTGCTTGGTGAAGTGTGAAAACAAATCTTTCCCTTCCTAGTCAATGAGAATTTTGCAATGATGTACATAAATACAGAAAGATAAGCATAGGAGATAGTTTAAGCTATAGTTGTCTAAATTATTTCTAGCTTTACTTTACCTTTAAAATGCAGCTAGGCATTTCAGTGTTCCAAGAAAATGTCCTAAGGGACACTCCAAAAGAATGGAAGAAAATTGATCTCAACCACTAGTTTTCAGAGAAGTAGGTGAAGAGATTAGATTACAATTTGTTGAGAAAGAATTCAATGAAAGCATTGTTGATAGCGCCCTTGAAGAAGTACAGAGAACAGGCTGGACGGATCCTTTTGCGTTTATGAACAGAAAGCAATTCAGAATAACATCTACTTCTGTATTGAGGTAGTAAAATGTTCAAAGTCAAAATATGATAAATATAATTTTTAATATAATTCAAGAATCTGAAATACATTTGTAAACATACAGTATTCTTAATAGAATAATAGAAATAAATTTTATATTAAACTGTAGACGTACATTATTATAATACATGTACAGGAACAAGGACAGCACTCCAAGGATTTAAAGAATTGCCAAACAAAAATGCAAATGCAAGAAAAGAAAAGTTTAATTATTCAACATTTCAGTCTCACATAGGAACGATCATCTGGAGGTTTACTTCCAGATGAAATGTCAAGTAATAAACCTTTTTTTTTTCACATTACATTTTTTGTTTGGCAATTCCTTACATGCATATGGTGTGTACTCTTTGAACTACATTATAAAAAATTAATATATTAAAAGATTGCATTTTTTTTTACATAAATCAATCAACTGTATCAGTTGAAAACAGAAACCTCTTTTGCTCTAAACTATTGACTAGCAAAAAACATCTCTTTACCGGTACTTCTATATAACTACCTGTATTTGCTTATAATCCTTGAAGCTGACTTCCTGTAACTTATACCCTTATATATGATTACTTCTGACATCAGAGTTAGATTTTTATTATTTAAACGTGCCACTGTCCTCTTACTTTTTGATACCACAAGATTTTATCCTCCTTTAATGCTCTCTTGAGCTTTTAAATTCTCACTAAAAGAGAATTGTGTATAATTCAATGCCAAATACACAGAAACATTTATAAATAGAATAGAAACGTTGCATGACTTGCAATGAAATTACCCCTTACATTGATCTCATGTGAAGGTTCATGAACAATGCTGCAATAAATTTAAAGTTTTACTAAAACAGATTGTTTCTATGACCTAATCTAGCTGTATCTGTTCATCTTTGATGCTGGGATCTCTTCCACTTTATTGAATTTAGAGCAGATTGTTTTATTTCCTAGAAGCCCATTAAAAGTTGGTGATGGGGCCCTAGGAGCTCTCTTTTTGCATTAAGGCCAATAATCAGCATACTACAGTACACCCATGATGGCTTATGTTTTAGGAGTTTTTCAGATTGCAGTACATAATGAATCAGCTAACCTGTAATCCAGTTCATTGAAAACATATTTGAAATATATACATCTCTTCAATAGCCTTCCTTCTGTATTAATTTATATAATTTGAATATTTAAATTACCATTAGTCCTGGATGAAAAGAATTTTGTGCTAGTCACTTGATGAAATCCATCATTAAGGGGCAGGTAATATTATGCATCAAGCATTGGGTGCGGATGAACTGATGGAAGAAAACTTCCAGTTGAAAAGTTGCTTAGAATTGACCTTTCTATAACATACTAAGGGGGTTATTATACCTTACTCCTGCTGTCTGTTTGGTACCACGTTGTCAGTTTGGTTTGACCCGGCCTGTTCCTTGACTCCGGTAACTGCTCCCCCATCCTATTCGTACAAGTTTGGTTCCTGTGCTAGCCCAGAACTCTCTACCTGGTTCTCCCGCAATAAGATTTGGCGGCATCTGAGTAGTGGAGGGCTCCACCTGAAACCAAAGGTGGCTGCTATAGGCAGAAGTGCGGGCTGAGACCAGAACCTTGGAGTTAGTTCTGGGTTTGGGATAACGTACATTACAGTTATTTATCAAAATCCTACGTTTTCTGATGTTTTATTTTAAAAAAGTAAGGCCAAACTAGAATGCACGATTTGACCGTATTTATGATTAAAAAAATCTTGATAATCAGATAAGGTTGAACTTGATGGGCGTGTGATTTTTCAACCTAACTATGTTACTACGTAGATAGGGGAATAAATCGATATAAATTGAGTGAAAACCCAAATCGTATGATATTTTCAGAGGTTTTTCCTAAATAGTACAATTTTTTTGGGCTCATTTCCGAAAAGTCAGAATTTTTTGATATTTACCCAAAAAGCCATAAATATTCAGATTTTCGGGTTAATTCCAGCACAGACAACAGAAACTTTAAAATAGTATAGGACCCTCTTCCTTTAACATATATACTGATATGGTCTGAGATAATGGATTTTTGGATTCGGACTTATTGCATCCTCGGGGTATAATAAATCTTGTAAAATTCAAGGTTTTTTCTTCACTAAAAATTCTGATTTTATAGTAAAAAACTAAAATTTTTCATGTTTTTAGCAATCAGACTTTAAAAAATAACCCCCGAAAAGTTAACTTAAAGATGAACCACCCTTTTATTTTTACTATCTCTAAAGCTCAAAAATAGGTCTGTTATTTGGCATTCATTATTGCAGATGGAAATTTTCTTATAGAAGGGAGGTTCATCTGAAACACTGGGCAATACCACCTTTATATTGTATGTAATCTGTTAGTGGTATGTTTGCACGGTATGCTGATTCGCCATATTTAGTAGCACCAGGTGATACTTTATCATGCAATTGGTAAATGTATTGGTAAATATATTACAAAAATACTTTTGTAGTTTGTAATATATTTGGTAGAATCATATGAGGCAGATTTATCAAGGGTCGAATAGTCAATTTAAATTCAAATTTGAATTTTGGAGTTTAAAAATTCACACATTCAAATGTTAATCTCCCTATTCAAATGTACATTTGAATATGAGATAAATCACATCTTGACCATGGAAACAGTCTCAATTCAAATATTCACCATCTAAAACCTGTGAGTTCATGTACAAGTCAATGTAGAAATGAACTAGAAGCACAATGATTGAAGTGAAATAAGTGGGTTTGTTGTTTATTTAGCCCATGTACATACAGAATGAGGGCAATGTTTTGGGGCCCCACTGGGCCCTTTATCAAGCCTAGTGACTACATGCAAACACAGTGCTCATTATGGTGTCACTATGAAGGGGAGGAGTCGTAGGCCACTCCTGTTGGGTACTCTATAAAACACTGTGTTTGCATTTAGTCAAAAGGCTTGATAAAGGGCCCCGTGGGGCCCAAAACATTGCCCTCATTCTGTATGTACATGGGCTAAATAAACAACAAACCCACTTATTTCACTTCAATCATTGTGCTTCTGGTTCATTTCTACATTGTATACAGGACCTGTTGGGCAAGAGAATGCATTCAGATAAAGCACCTGACTCCCATAACGAGGGTACACCAGAAGGTTTAAGGATTTTGAAATCTACAAACATGTACAAGTCAATGGTAGATGTACGTTGAGCCACACTCTATGTGTAGTAGCAATCAGAGTCATGTGACGCCCAGATTTGATTTTTTTTTTTTTAAATATTTTTAAAATAACCTATTGCAGTGACTTGTAAGAATTTGCTGGAATTCACTGTCACAGCTATTGATATGCCTGGGCTTTTAGTTCTGTTATTTATTAGTTGATTAACAAAACGAGACAGATCCCAAATCTCATTACATTCTCTGTGACATTTTCATTTTCCATGACATATATGAAATAGATATAGCACTTTGTTCTTACCTTCTGAAAAAGTGAAGCATGTGAGCTAAATGCCAGTGATGCCACTTTTTTTGGACCAAATGCTTTTGATGGTAGTAAATTCTCCCTGTTCTTTCTCCGTATAATAAAAACTGTTATGATCTGCTCTGCAGTACATTATTGCTATTGATTTAAACAACATAATTTATTGCACAGCAGAACAATGTTCATTTTGTTATTGGGGAAGATTTTTTTTCCCCTTTTTTTTGAAGGGGGGGAATTGAAAGGTTCCAATGTTTATATTTTTATCCTATTTGCCTGTGCACATCTGGGTCTCAACACTTTTAAGATAAAAATAAAGCTGAAAGAAATGCCTTCTAGTCACAAAGAACAAACATTAAACTTGTTTGCAAGTTGAAGAATTTTAGATCAAAACACCATAACTCTTTTCTCTTCCCCGGAATGTTTTCTGTGCTTTGAATGCTAACAAAAAAGTTAGCTCCTCATTGTGTGAGGTGAGTTTAGAGATTTGTGTGATGATATTCAATAAGAAAATATTGGTTTACTATATTTTATTCCTTGACTGGCACTGATAAAGCAGCAGTTCTAGTTTCTCATCTGTTTTGTAGAATACCACTGATCAATATTTATTTTCTTACTTTGGTACCAAGCGTGGTAGAAACGGAGAAAATGAAACTCGGTGAAACTGTGTCTGTGATGTCTACCAATTGTTACTGCAGTTCCACTACCGAAAACATTGTTATATTCATGGCATGGGGTTCACAGCAAAAAGCGTGTCCTAGAATTTATAGCAAAATGATATAGCAAAGTATAAGTTAAGAAAGAACTAAGGACTTGTTGATGCAACTACATGCAATGTTTTACTTGCATTCATTATATTATTATAAATTGCATGAATACTTGTCACTCCACAGGTGATTTCAGGAGCAAATGTGTACTTATTTGTTATGTGTCTTTTTAGTGATGCACCGAATGTACTATATTGGCATTAGGCTGAATGCGAAATCATTCATGAAGGATTTGGTTGAATCCGGAACCAAATTTGAACCCTAATTGGCAAATGCAAATATTTATATTCCTATATATATATATTTATATATATATAAAAAACTGTGAGCACAGCATGTGGAAATAAAAAATGATTTAAAGTATCAGGCTAGGCACCAAATCTAGCTGAAAAAGGCCAAATCCCATACCAAATCTTGTTTTCAGCCGAATTTGAATCCTGCTAAAAATGGCCAAATCCCAAACCAAATCCTGAATTTGATTTTACACTTTTCTTTATAAAGACCACACTTGATAGAAAATATTGATCATGAAATAAATTTTGAGAAAGAAAAATGATTGCCACGATTTTTACAAAAAGCAGCAAACCATGAAACATAAATCAAAATACAGGTATCGGATCTGTTATTCAAAATGCTTGGGACCTGGAGATTCTTGATGGATCATTTGGATCGCCATACCTTACGTTTCCTAAAAATCATTTAAACATTGAACACAGTAGTATTGTTTTGCCACCAATATGGATTCATGCAGATTAGTACCCATTAGGTACTGTTTTATTATTAGCAAAAATGTTTATATTTTTTAAAAATGAGGATTATTATTTCATGGGAGATGGCCTTCCCATAATTTAGAACTTTCTGGATAATGGGTTTGCATATCTGGGATCCCATGCCACATATGTGTTTTAGATTATAAGTGGCACACCGTTGTAACATATTCTATTTCAAGAAAAGTTTAACCCTAGGCAAAAGCCCCCAAATATACACTCAAATTAGCAACTTTGCATAAACATGTATAGGGAATAAACACACTAATTGCCCTTTGTGCAATATTCAATATCCACTTCCAGCAACATTGTCAGGCTGAGATAAATCTGTGAGTTCTCTTTTCACTTATCTCTTGTTGAGTTCTTAGTTCCTATAGCTGATCTATGACTCCCATTTTTGGGATTTAGACGCTAGATTGATGTTTGTCAATGATATATTTATGTATTTTCAATAACTAAAAGATGCCCATGATCTTGCTAATCATAGTATTTCTTTTTTACTACCTAAAATTAAAGGAGCTTATGATGAAGTGAATTGTACCAAAATTGCTTTTTAAAACAAATATCATTGTTTTGAACTAAAATGAAAAATATTAATGCTGGAAGCATTTAATAAAAAACAGGGGCAGATTTAAGTGTGAAATCACAGCAGAGCACAGCAAAATTCCACAACTTTCTATTCATTCCTATGGGATTTTTAGAGGTGTGTGTATATATCAGTGGGTAAAAGTTGGAGTTCAGAATTCCATATGAATGAATAGAGAGTGTTTGAATGTTATTGTAGCTCTAATTTCACACTAAAAGCTCTAATTTCATACTTTGATAGCTGTAAATCTGCTGAAATCACTTGACTTAATTCAGTTTTCATATAGATATAGTTATTTTCAATACTGAGCCCAATCAGCAGCAATTCTTTTTCTTTTCACAATAAAAATGACCCTGTAGATGTCCCTGCCTTACACTTATTTATCATGCTGTATAAATGTGTTTATGCAAAAAAAAAGTGTGAAAAAGCAGTAATATAAATAAATGTGTCAGGGACCTGTCAGAGTGGAATGGACTTGGTAGATAGTTTTTGACACCCCATAGTCTACTCATATTGTAAATTTGTAACCCAAAACCAGTCTTTGTGCAGAAACATAGGCAGTAGGAGTAAGATCAAATGTTAGCACTTAAATAGATTTTGAATGATAAAACATTTAATTAGTAAAACACTGATTAAAAGGATAATATGGTAGCCTATAAATTGGCAAGTAAAGTATATATGTAGGCATAAATGCATTTTAAAATACAATTAATATTTGGACATGTTTTAGTACATTTTTTATAATCTAATCAATACCAAACTAATTCAAAATGCTATATAGGAAACTATTAATTGGCAGAATATATATACATCATATCATAGAGATCCTAGAACTCTGCCATGAGAGTTTTCCAAGTTCCTAATATTGTTTTGTAGGATGGTATATTAAGAACTAGAACACAAAGATCCCTCAACTTAGTGCCCTGTTTTGTTTTTTTTTGACAATTTTTCTTACTCAAAATGCATTAAAGTCAATGGGCGTTTTTTCTTATGGCGACTTTTTTGTCCTAATGCATTAAAGTCAATGGGCGTTTTTTCTTATGGCGACTTTTTTGTCCTAATGCATTAAAGTCAATGGGCGTTTTTTCTTATGGAGATTTTTTTGTCCAAATGCATTAAAGTCAATAGCATTTTTTCTTATGGAGATTTTTTGGCCAAATGCATTAAAGGGATTGTTTACCTTTGAAATAACTTTACTATGATGTAGAGAGTGATATTCTGAGACAATTTGCAATTGGTTTTCATTTTTTATTATTTGTGGTTTTTGAGTTATTTAGGTTTTTATACAGCAGCTCTCCATTTTGCAGTTTCAGCAATCTGGTTGTAGGGTCCAAATTACATGAGAAACCATGTATTTCTTTGAATAAGAGACTGGAATGTGAACAGGAGAGGTCCTGAATAGAACAATTAGTAATAAATAGTCGCAACAACAATACATTTGTATACTTACAGAGTATTTGCTTTTTAGATGGGGTTAGTGACCCCCAGTTGAAAGCTGAATAGAATCAGAAGAAAAAGGCAAATAATTAAAAAAATTTAACAAATAAATAATGAAGACCAATTCAAAAGTTGCTTAGAACATACTAAAAATTAACATGAAGGTGAACCACCCCTTTAAAGTCAATGGGCGTTTTTTCTATGCAAATTTTTCCATGGTGAATTTTTGCCACAGTTCCAGGGGGAAAATTTGCACATGGCAAAATTGTAATTTCTCAGTGAATCCATGGCTGGCGAAAAAAAGTCGCTCATCACTACCAATAAGGATTAATTATATCTTAGTTGAGATCAAGTACAAGCTACTGTTGTATTATTACAGAGAAAAAGGAAATATGTTTTACAATTTTGAATTATTTCATAAGAATGGAGTCTACGGGAGATTACCTTCCCGTAATTCAGAACTTTTCTGGATAACTGCATTCCAGATAACCAATCCCATAACTGTATTGGCTTTAACATTTAAGCTATTCATATTTTGGCTTTAACATTTAAGTTATTCATATTCAATAATTTTGTAGGTCTGTAAACAGAATGTCTGGTGTATATGTATGTATGTATATGTATATATGTATATATATATATATATATATATATATATATATATATATATATATATATATATATATATATATATATATATATACCGTATCTACATATATTTTTTTTTAGCAAAACCAGATGCACCAACGGTTATGTTAAAAATCCCATAAAATGATCAGAAGATCAGAAGGCCTATTTACTAGTGAAAAAAATGCAAGTCCCACAAAAAAACTGCGACAAAACTTGCCTGGATTTTTGTGTCAAACACTAGGGGGGTTATTTATCAAGGTCCAACTTATCTCAATATTGTCTGCTACAAACCCCCGATCTAAGCCGCTCAGGTTTTTAATGCTTATTTATTATAACATTTTCCCGAAAATTTGCTTTGCAGTAAAAACTCACGTTTTTTTCTGAGTTTTCACACGAAAGTTTTTGCCTGAAACTTCGGGGTTTGGTACAAGACCCAGCGAACATCAATAAAATCATTGGGACTTCTCCCATTGACTTATATGCAACCTCAACAGGTCTGAGATGTCAGGATTTCAGATTCAGAGTTTTCCAGCCCAAGGGTTTAATAAATTCCGAAAAATTCGTGATTTTTTAAAAGCCAGATTTTATTAAAAAAAATCAAATCAAAGATTTTTCGTGATTTTTGCATTCGGGGCTTAGTAAATAATCTCCTAGGTTATTTAAGATAAAAACAATATTCCTGCAATGAGGCTGAAAACTGGGAAAATAAAGTTGCTTGAGAATATGCCCATTGACAAATATAAAAACATGCCAGTGTCTATGTGTGCTTGTAATTTTTTTTGCCGACTTTTTGAGGGTTTTATTTTTAATTAGTACCAACTATTAAAGATTGTGAATAATGGTCTTATTATATTGGTGGCAATGTTTTTCTCTGCATTTTTCATAAAAAACACTAATTTGCTTATGATTTTAAATATTTAAAGTTTGATATTGGATTGGATCATGTGTTGTACAGACTGTGTTCACAAAGAGGAGACATGTACAATAACTAGTGGTACTACAATTTAATAATCCATTTTCAGAATTTAGGATAAAATCACAGGCTTAATTTGGTCCAGATCTCCTGAAATTGCTTTATGAAACCTTTATCCTGAATCATTCAACAAAGCATCTGATACCCTTTTGGCTCATATGCAGCTAAAAGCAAGAATAGCAATCACAAGCTTTTCTATTTCACAAGTAATAAAAGAAGTTTCTTTAAAAGCAGAATATGAACTTGCTGCATCTTCTCAAAAAAACAAACATAAAAACATGATGTCTATGATAGTGTTACAGAAAAAGTAGATAGCTAAAATGAAGACATTTGTTGGTTTTAGTTCCTATACAAAAAACTATATATTTTTTGTTAGCTGGAGTGGTTACAATTTGTTAGAAACCCCCAATGGATTCTCATTACTAACCCAGATCCCTTGGTTGGTACTTCTTTATAAAATGCACTGGCTTTGGATTCTGCAAAGTGGGCACAGACATTTTATCTCTTCCTCCCAATGATCCCCTTTACAGAATAAACAGTACAGAAAGATTTTCTCACTGTGCACGGTCACTCAAAGGTGGTGCAGAGGATAACTGGGAAGACATCTGAAAGGGTAGCAGCTTACTTTCAGAACAAAGAAGCAAAAAAAGAGAGCACCAGCTAAGGTCCAAGGTTAGCATTTAAAAATACTTGGAGGTGCTAGCAAATTGACACCTCCCTAGTGATTTTGGCTTGCATTGGCCTTTAAATATCAAGATGCTTAATGTTATTTTCCTATGAAGAGTTTGGTACTTAATATAAAGAGCTTTTTACACAGTTTATTGCCATATCATCTGGTACACACCAAACTTTTTTTCTAAAGTTTTCCCCTTTAAATCCATCAAATTATATGGAATAAAAAAACAAATTGACCGACAATCGTTCTGTACTTGGATCTAAAAAACAAATTTCATGATCAAAAATTATTTTGGAATATTATTAAGAAAACTGGAAAATGTGCTATTTGCTTAAGCAAACATGATTATATTATTAGCTGTCCAGTCAGCCCAGACATCCAGTCATCAATAGAAACTACAGTAAATCAGGGCCCTGTTAGTGTGAGATTACAGCTATTAAAACCATAATTATTATGTCACAGTTAGCCTTTCATGTACTCTATGAGCATCTATGGGCACATTTATGATCCTCTGCAAGGTGGAAAACATCAGTGCAGTGTGCTACAACTGTGTCTGTCAAGATTTTTGGCATAGCATAAGCCACTTCAGCTAGGCAGATGAGTATTTGTATCCATAAAATTGATACATTTTTTTTAGTATTCATTAAAAACAATCATATCAGGCAGGGAGTGACTCTTGGTACTAAACAGCTGCTTTCTCAGAGGCATCCTGCCATGGCCAGAATGGATTTACAGATCACCAAGATTCTCATTAATAAAAGAAAAAATTTGACCAAACTCCGAAACCCGAATCCTCTTAATTTACCAATAATTATTTGGTGCAAAAAACTTTGCAAACAAAATTGTGCATCAGTTCCAATTGTGCAACTTTTTCGAATTGATGCTCCGAAAAATTGACCTTATCGAATTGCCGCCATGACAACTCAAATTTTTCAGATTATCAAACAAAAACCAGAGCAGATTACAATGTCAAGAAAGATGTGCAGGGATATCTACCAATTACTTCTACATGATCTCGACAGGTTTTAGATGGAGTTTTTTCATATTTGGATTTTTAACAGCTTTGGGGTATAATAAATCTCTAAAAAAAATTATTTTTTTTCCCTCAAAAAATTCGAGTTTTCCCCCCTTTAAAAAATCTAAAAGAAAAATTGAGGTTTGATAAATAGGCTAACTCTGTGTTGTATTTTCCAATTTCATTAAATAAGAAGCTGAGATTGACACATGTACCCTGTTTTGAAGATAAGACTCCATCTACAACAGGCATGTTAATACTGAAATGCTTTCTTGTGAATTTTCTGTATTCCACCTGTTTCTTTTAATTATTTAGAGGAACATGGCCAGTGGTTGACATTATGCCAATAAAAGCCAGTTATTATAAATAAACCAAACCAGTCACCATTATTACTAAATATTTTCTCATCAAGTATTCCTTTTATTATTATTATTAATATTATGCCTTTTGCAGTTCATATTTATTTTGACACAGCTGCTGAAGGTGACCTTCCATTTATCTTCGAATGTTTAACCTCATAAGTTATGTACATACATATTTATAAGTACTACAAAGAAAGCAACTAATAAAGAGTGTGACATAATGATATATGTGTGTGTGTTCATGTCTGATAGCGTTTTTGATAAATCATTTTGTGTGGGTTGACTTTAATGGGATGGAGAAAAAATATTATTTTAATTTCCCCAAGCTTTCTCAGTAAATGGTCAGGAAATGTATATCGGGGCAGTGAGATTGTGGCATATTTTAGAGTTCTGTCAAAGAACAGTTTATTAAATATATATTTCATTTAATAAAAACTAGCATTTCAATATGAGTAAAAGCGATTGCACTGCACATACCTGATGGTTAAAGGCTGTGTATCAAAGAACTTGCAAACGGCCCCTTTAAAGTAAAGTAATTCTTAGCAACACTCCATCTTTTTTAATATTAATTGTAAATAAAATTTCCATGCAAGTGTTGTCTGTTTATCCCTGATTTGGGAATCAATATATTAGAAGTCAGTTCTCCTATAGGTCTATTTATCAGCTGGCTTCTTCAATATTGTTTCAAGAGTCAGAACCAGAAGTGCAGAGAATATAAACAGAATAAAGAGAGAAGGTGCACACCCTTAAATCGAACTATGGGGTGCTAATCCAAAGGTGACTTCCCATTAGGGTCTCCATATCGAATTGCAAATATTAAAAATAATGGATAGCACACCCGATTTGAAAAGCTAAATAAATTTATTACAAAAAGAAGAAAAAAATAAGCAAAAATGATGTGCAAAACATAAATAAAAATAAAAAGGTGCAGAGAATATAAGCAGCCAGAAAGATACTGCTTTCAATAGCAATTACATTTAAAGAAACTTTAAAACCATTGAAAACAATGTATTTTGAAAAGATACATTTTATTATCTAAACATTAAATAATCTTAAGATTATTTTGCTACCAATATGGATTCATGCAGCTTTGTTACAATCAAGTACAATACACTTTTTATTATTACACACAAAAAGGAAATAATTGTTAAAAAAATAGAATTTAGAATTATTCATTTAATATGGACTCTAGGGGAGATGGTCTTCCTGTAATTCTGAGATTTTTGGATAGTTAATTTCTGCATAAATATCCCATACATGCACAAAGAAAAAGTAATAAAGGAATTGTGTATTGTGCTTATAGTATTCCTATAGTGGGCATAGCTATATGGGAAATGGTTTGAGGGAGGAACTTGACTAAATTTAGATGAGACAAGAGGGAAGATTATTCTGGATGACACATTTTCATGTAGAAGTTCCATAATGACTGATAGCTAAATATAATTTTGGAATTTTAAACATAGTATCATAGGGAGAAAAAAAGTTGCATTTGATGGATGTGAGCCTGTCTAACTGCTAGTTGATCCAGAGAAAGGTGAAAACTCTGAAGCCTCTCCAATTTGCATCAGATGGGAATTCCTTCCTGACTCCATATATGTGTGTGTGTGTAAATATATATATATATATCCCTAGAATCTGTGGCACTGGGACTTTTTATCTAGAAAAGTTCTTCGACCAAGATCTCAGGTAGGTCATGTTTTGTGAGTCTCTTTCATTCAGCTAGGCCCTTGCTATAATACTGGAGGAAAAGATTGACCAACTGATACACACAAATACTTTACATTTACACTTTACAGTTATGGGTACTTTATTGTTGAACTCCATAAAAAGCATGTCCGTGATTTTTTTTATGGAGTAAAGACTTTTTGATATATGTTGTGAGTGCGTTCTATATATAGAAATATGTAAGGTTATAGATACATCTCTTCAGGTATATATGCTTCTCTTCACTATATATATTTATCTATATATAGTGAAGAGAGATGTGTGTTCATATTGAAAACAGTACTGAGAATCAAAAATAAAATTTGAGAAATTCACGGTATAAACATAAAATTTATGGATTTCACTTACTTTGTAAATGGTTTTTGCAAAAGTTTGAGAATAAACTGAATCATTTGCTGGAAAATGTAAAATGTTTCTCAGTCAGCACAAAAAGAAAAGATGGAACATAAATATGTCAAGGCACATTCAAGGTTAGGAGAAAGAGTGATGAATATTACCAGAAAATCATCTCAAATTATTTAATTCTTATTTCATCATAAGGACTATAGTGAAAGGCCATTGATTTAAGGTATGATTAAATCTGCAGTGGTTGCCATTTTGCTAATCATCTCTAATGTCTGTAATATAGTGAACTGAACCAGCATAAGTTTAGCATTAGAGAATCAGAAGCCTGGCTATTTATTGGAACAACACATTTGCAGTATTCTGGCATTATTCCCTTCTGCTGTTTGTACTTTGCATAAAAAAAACAGTGGCAACTAAAACGCGTGAGTGCTATTGTTAAATATTAGAAGTCACTGAGGACTAGTGATGGGCAAATCTGTCCTGTTTCGCTCCACCAAATAATTTGCAAAACTGCGGAAAAATTCGCAAAACAGCAGAAATTAACAAAACACATTGTCAGGTCAAGACAAGTCAATGGGTATCTGAATAATTTTGATATGGAACAATTTTTAGGCACACAACAATTTTTTTTGTCACTGGATTTTTCCCGCAGTTTCACGAAAACATTAGCAGGTGGCGAAATTCATCTCAAATCCATGCCTGCTGAATGTATTTGCCCATCACTACTGAGGACCTCTTTATACCTTATATCAGTGATCCCCAACCAGTAGCTCATGAGCAACATGTTGCTCTCCAACCCCTTGGATGTTGCTCCCAGTGGCCTCAAAGTAGGTGCTTATTTTTGAATTTCAGGCTTGGAGGCAAGTTTTGGTTGTATAAAAAACAGATGTACTGTCAAACAGAGCCTCAATGTCAGTTGACAATAAACATAGGGGCTACCAAATGGCCAATCACAGCACTTTGGCAGCCCAAGAACATTTTTCATGCATGTGTTGCTCCCCAACTCCTTTTACTTCTGAATGTTGCTCAATGGTTCAAAAGGTTGGGGATCCCTGCCTTATATTGAAGAAGAAAAAAACAAATGGTTTACCCTCATGAGGGGGGATAACTTGATTTTGCTTAAAAGCTAAAGTTCTAATTTTTCTATTGACACAAAAAATTAAGCAGCATTTCTCTTTTTTAAAAAACACACTAGTCCCAAATACTTTCATACATAGCCATCTGTCATCATCTTACCCCAGGCTCCCATGTATTCACTGTGCAAGTTCTGATATGTAAAGATTCTATACTGAAATTGTGCAGAGGATACTGTACATGGTGCCTGGGGCAACATGGTAGCAGCCCACTATAAATAAAAATACCCCACTGCCTGGCTTGGGTTAGAAATAAATGATTAGGGTAATTGGAGGGATCCCAACACAATCCGTACCAAGGCAATAGCCATTCAAATTGAGCATTGACCGTGTTGTTCCCTTCCATCAAAGCTAAAAATGCCTAGGAGAGAAAAAAACTCTAATTATCTACCTCTAAATGATCAAACATGGAGCAACGTCAGTTTGTCCATTTGCCCTGTTTAGCTCTAGCAATAACAACATATATTTTTTATAATTAAAAAAAAAGTATGTCCAGCACAAGTCCTATTCATTGTACTCATGTTAATCAAGAGGGTATACTGCCACTTTCAGTTAGTTAGAAGCTATGGAGTGTAAATTCCACCAATCATCCACTTGTCTCTGAAATTAAGCTAGGATGATTAGACTCTTGTTCAGTCAAGTAAAATGATGTGTCCTTCGGGGTTTGCAGCCTTTAAAGGTATCTGCCAGCGTAGATATAAATATACTGTTTATATAAAATTTGCAGCCTTTAAAGGTATCTGCCAGCGTAGATATAAATCTACTGTTTTATTTAAAAAAAAAATTCTTGTGCTGTTGTGGGACCATAATATACACTAAAAAGTTTCTATATATTTAGTAATTGTATTTTGCATTTAAATTTTTCCAAGTTACCAAAAGTGTAGAGCTATAGTAAATTGAGCGGCACTGTCTCTATTAAAAGCTTACTTTCAAATATATTTGTGCTCCAGATGAAACCTTTCTCTCAAAGAGTAAGCCTTTGCAATGGTATGGAGGCAGGGTGTAGTGCAACTGTAATAAAGTGCTAATGCACAAGAACTGGGCGCCAGTGGTTCATTTATGCTTAACCAAGCACTGAGTTTATTTGCAAGAATATCCACAATGGAGTACAGAGAACATATAGCGTAAAGGATAGCTCATACTCACAGCACCAGAGAACAGCTGGATCCTTGCAGGCGAGGGAACATTTCAGCAATAGTTAAACAGCAATTGAGAAGGTACCACAACTTTCAGCCTGTGCCCTAAGTGGAACCCAGAGGAAATGCTACCATCCCTAAATCTATGCACTTAGTGCCCTAAGTGGAACCCAGAGGAAATGCTACCATCCCTAAATCTATGCACTTAGCCCCTACTTCTGGATTATTATTACCCGGGATCTTAATCCCTCTGACTCTCCTCATCAGAGCCTTGAGCTGCTCAACTATATAAAACCTATCTATCACTCCTAGAGTATAGCTATTCACTTTACTAGGGCCAAAGCACCTATGTTCCACTACTCATTCCCTTCCTGTCTGCTTAGTAACTGCTAAAGCAATGGACCCAGACTTCATGGCTACTTAGACCTTTATACTATAGCACAGTGCCATCTACAGTACACTGTGAGAACAGCAGGGCTTACATAAGCAGACTAATGATACAAGTCCCCTTTAGGACCCATTTAGGCATCTAAAACCTTTAGGATGTGCCTGCCAATATTATTTGAGGGTGTGTAAATTATCATATCCCTACATACATACTTTGTTTGGGAAAAGTCTTGATACAATTGTGAAAAAACTGGAATTGTACAAATTTTTCTGATTTGACTCAAATAATCGCTAAATTTTGTCAAGTTATTGACCGAAACCCTGAATTTTTCTAATTATTTTACGAATCCCAGTGCAGACCACGATATATTAAAATTGGAAAAGGGTCATGTGCCATTGACTTCTACATGGCCCTGACAGGTATGAAATGGCGTATTTTTTTGATTCGGGGTATAATAAATCTTGAAAAATTTGAGTTTTTTTCCTTGAAAAAAAAAAAAGCCCACCAGAAAAATTTGAGCTTAATAAATTACCCCCTATTTGTTATTTGCCTTGTTGAATACAATGACCCCAGGCATGCAATCTATTTTGTATATCAAGAAAGCAGTTGCTCCCAAACATAACATGAAACTCTCTAATGATGTTTTTAATAGCCAACATCTTGCTTTTACATCCAAATACCACAATCCCTGCCAATGCTACCCTCGCTTACATTAGAACTGGCATATTTTTTGTTTTGAGCATGTGGTGGATGTATTAGCTGTGAAGTTCTGTGCTAAAAAAAATGTGGGATAAAAGAGAAGAAGACTAATAAGACTAATTAGCCGTAAAAATAATATTGGTAAATGCATTTTTCAAGAATCACTTCAGATGATTTGTTTATGGCACACGGTACTGTCAGTCTGAATCTTCATTGCTGGTTCCTACTAGGTGCATTACACCTTGGGGTCAGTCATAAATAAAATCATATAGTTTTGAAGAAATTAAATTCACAAGTGATTGTTTAACAGGCACATATTTTTGTGTTAAGAACAAAGACCAATAGTTATGCTGCTGCCTTGCTTACTAACAACACAAATTGTTTGAAAACCATTCATTGTAGCCAGCATAGGCAATACACAATGCAGCATTCTATTCTTCTAACTGATGAAGCTTAATAGATGAGTGCTCACATCTATGGCATTAACTCTCTAGCAGGATGTATAGAAGCTATTTACTATTGTAATGGACAGAACCTAAGTATTAAATTGGATTTGTGCTCCCAAAGCCCTAAAGTAATGAGGCTGTGTTTATTGTAGGCTAGTGATTTTAAATTATTTGGTGCTGTTCATTCTGACAATTGCACCTGCAACGTGTTTTAGCTCCCACTGGTAGTTATGGGCGAATTTATTCACCAGGCGCGAATTTGTGGCGAATTTGCGCAATTCGCCGCCAGCGAATAAATTCGCGAAACGCTCCGCAAAAATTTGCGGTTTCGAAAAAACGCGCCGTTTCGCAAATTTTTCAAACAGCGCAAATTCGCCCATCACTACCCACTGGTTTTTGATATTTTGGAAATTAGCAAGATATCATATATTGTACATTCTTTATCAGATATAATATAATTCACAACTCTAACTCTAAAGAGAACTAGAAATTGTTTCAGATATTATAAGGAACCCATTTAACATGAGTATAGGCAAAAATCTTTACCTAAAGGCGTGGTTCACCTTTAAGTTAACTTGAAGTATTTTATAGAATGGCTAATTCTAATCAACTTCTTAATTGACCATTATTTTTTATATTTTAGACCCCATCTAAAAAAACAAATGCTCTGTAAGGCTAAACATGTATTGCTACTGCTACTTATTATTACTCATTTTTCTATTCATGCTCTTTCCTATTCATATTCCAGTCTATTATTCAAATCAATGTATTGTTGCTACGGTAATTTGGACCCTAGCAACCAGATTGCTGAAATTGCACACTTGGATTCTTCTGAATTAAAACAATTGTAAATTGTATCAGAATAATACTCTCTAGATCATACTAAAAGTTCATTCAAAGGTGAACGACCCCTTTAAGAGCAGACTTAGTAGAATTCAACTTGGAGATGCCTGAAGGACCCCAGAAGTTCCATATTTTAAACTCACACCTTCCTTGCTGCCAGGAAAAGTGTTTAACGAATTGAAGAATTTATCAAATCAAATCAATGTGTCGGTTGGTTAGGACTGAACAGTTTTGAGCTACAAGTTGAGCTCACCTCATATTTAATAAATGGTACTAAATTTTCCCAGTAGCAGTTACCCACACAAAACTTTTGTGTATTTACACAAAGGGAAGAAGGAAAGAACTACTCTTGCACACCCTGGCCATCCAGACAAACGTGAATCCCAGGTGCTCGGTGAAAGAGGAACTTGGCAGCCTCAAAAGTAACGTGGAAACAGAACACACCGGCACAACATGGGTACTGCTAGCAGGTATAACCTTGCTCGTTTATTGCTGATGCAACGTTTCGGGGCGTGACCCCTTTCTCAAGCAAAGGGAGACACAATGTCTGTTTATATATAGGCCGAGGAACAACTATGAATTATGTGTCACCATATTCAGAAAGAGAAGAAGGAGTATTGAGTTAAATTTAATGGAATGTTCTTCAATGAGCATGTTCCAAATTTTGAAATATAATTGTTTACATTACTACAAAATGGAAGTAATGTGCAAAATGATTTGGGACTATCTACTAAATGATATTATTATTTATATAACAAATATATCTCTTGAATTAGAATAGAAAATAGAATATGTAAGGGTTGTTAAATCTGCCCCTTAATCTCATAGTAGGGAAGGTTGAATAAATGACAAATTTATAAACTCAAAAACTTAAAGGAAGGAAGCACCAAAAATGCAAGGGTGAAAATTCTGCTGTTAGTCTATTGGCCCTGCCAGGTTAAAACATAGCTTGAAAATAAGGCTGTCCCAAAATAAGTTGGGACCATTCAGAATGTGAGATAACAATCTTGCATCTGTATAATTGTAATTTTTTTCTATTAAGCACCAATGAACTAATTCACCTGAAGTGAAGTGGACGGACATGGTCACCTGGGGGAAGTGGGATACTTTAGGCAACAATGACCTTATCAGTGTGATTCATTATAGGGATTTGAGTAATCCATTACAGAGGGTGATGGGGCACTATATGATCCTTCGATAGATTTCAGTATTGCTCCAATATATCCAATACTGTATATCTCATAGACCACTACTGTTTTTTGTTTCCTCCCCTGAAAATGGGGAATGTAAGGAGACGAATTTGTGCATATTCAGAATTTAACAGCAACCACTGGCATTAAGTTGAACTCCATGCTGTTAAAAGTCCACTTCTGTTTAGCCAGAGGGTATCAGGTACTTCCTATAGAATTAGCAAATTGTATGGTCATACCAGTCCATAGGCTAGACAGACTAAAATTGTGTACGTGAAAGAAAGTCTCCAAGGTTGCGCAGATCACCAATTTTGCATCTGTGGACGTCTAGGGCAACAACATTATCAAGTTCAGGCTGGTGGACTCACCGATCCTACCGATCCAAATTCAATGTATATAATCATTCAGCACCTGGATCAATGCCCAATTGTACATTTGTTTAAAAAAAAGTTTCTGGCGGCTCTATGTCGTTTGATTATCCTGTTTTGGTTCATTTAACAACTCTGATACCTATTGGACTTTTGTTTGTTTTGCCCACATCCCAGCACTAACTGTTTTGTCCAGAAGGCATTATGGATCTGACAGTAGCATTAGATCTCTGCTCTGATGCAGATGCAAACAAGTGAAAACATTGTTTAACTGTAAGTTGTGTTAGTGGCCACAAATTAAACAAATGATGACCTCCTTATTTTGCTCTATATATATAACAGTGGTTAAAATGTGCTTTTATTTATATTAAATCTTATTATTAGATCTGCAATGAAGGCGTATAAGTTTCACTTTGTTTTCTCTAACGCTTAATATTATAACTCACTGTCAATTTGTTATACACTAATGTGTCACTTTACAGTCTAATTAGTGTATAATGAATTAACACTCAACACAAGTTTGAGATAAACTGCTTGGAACCTTACTGGATTGAAAGAAAAGTAATGGGCAATGCACTGGTACCAGCAAAAAAGCTCTCTTCTTATTAGATAATGTACATCAGCTTTCAGCTGAGAGGCTATTTGTCCAGCAGACAGGCATGCCAATCTACAATATCAGGAACCATTTAGGTAATTGGCTATTGCACTTGTGACTTTAGAAGAATGTCAGTTGTTGAACCAGCACTAAAATAATATAAAAAAAAATAAGTAGGCTGCTTTATGTTATGCCTCAGGTTTAATTGTTCATTTAACCTGTAGTATGTTTCTAACAACATAGACACTGCATTGTTCATTTCATATATTTATTTATACATATATCTAGTATGTATGTGTAAGGATGTACATATAAGTATACCCAGTGATGTACAGTCTTACAATGTATAAGGGAGGACAGGTATGATAATAAATACAATACATTTGAGCAGTACATAGAGCATAAGTGTCCCGTAGAGCTTACAGTCTAAGTGGCCAATTTTTTATTTTGTTCAGGAATCATTTTTTTCCCTCTTATCTTATCTTTTTAAAAAATTGAGGTTTATGAAATGTAAAAACCATGAAAAACCATGAAAAACTTTGTCAAGTAAAAGCAGTCAAGGTCCTATGGAAGTTGTTGGGAGCTACACTGATCCGAGTGGACCTTTTTTATTAGCCCTTCAGACGTTTAGAGGTTTTCTGATTTTGTTTTTGCTAGTAATTGTCTGAAAATAACAAATTTTTAGACTTTTTTTGGCTCAGTTATCACTTTTTCCTATGGTACTTTTTATATTTGGATCTTTTAATAACTTTCATGCTATTCTTGGTTTTGGAGAAACGGAGTTTAATTGAAATCTCTAATAACCATGAATACAAAACTACTACTAATATAAAACTTTACCACGTAAAAGTTGTTGAGGTCCTATAAAAGTCAATGAGAGCTTCTCTGATCCTATTTTTTAAATCAATTCAAACTTTTAGAGGTTTTTGGATTTTTTTTTCACTAGCAATTGATCAGAAAAAGTCTTAGGTAGGTACAGTATTGCTTGATTTTTTAAGGGTATTTTTCGAATTATCAAACAAAACCCAGCTCAGATCACAATATCTTCAAATTGTAAAAGGGACATCTGCCATTGACTTCTACATGGTTTGAAATGGTGGATTTTCAGATTCTAACTTTGGGGTATAATAAATCTTGAGAAATTCAAGTTTATTTTTCCACAGTACATTCAAGTTTTTGACCAAAAAACCTCAACCAGAAAAATCGAGGTTTAGTAAATAACCCCCTTGATGTATAGAGATCCCAGATCCCCAGGTCCCAAGCATTCTGGATAATATATCCTATACCTGTGTATAATTGCTGATACATCTTTTCATTTAACACACTTTTAATATAATAAACTGCCATTTACATTCAATTATTGTTGTACCATGAATTTCTGAAGAGGTGATTTTAATAAAACAGTACACTCGCAGTTAAGTAAGAAAAAAGAAAGCAACAGAAGGAAGTTAAACAACATTAGCCCAGATTAGGAAAATTATATTTAGTGAACACATTTGATAAAATCTCCAGTTGTTCTGTTCTGCAAACAAAACACGTGCAGTTTATGAAATGCTTTAAATTGCATTCATTTTGCAGTCAACTTAATTTGATGAATGTACATATGAACATGAAACATGTAAATATATTTGATAAAAGTAAATAGACCACTTACTGCACCCAGAGGACAGTATGGAGGGAGTAGGGCAAAAGGTTATTAAAAAGAGACAAGCTTTTAAGAAACTGTTAGTTCACTTCACCAGGTTTTGTCGAACACGGTAGACATTTCTTGATATAATCCCTAAAATAATATTGAATATAAATGGGTTGCGGGTAGTGAAGTGGTGTTACAGAGGGTTTGACTTGTAGAAGTACCACTTGAGGTTAGGATGGGGCCAAGTTTTTGAACACACTATAAAGGGAAAAGATGAGCATGCATATATTCTCATTTCCTTTGTGAATCTTTCTTTACAAAGCAGCCATGGGTGAGACAATAATGTTTAAAAGTTAGATACAATTTCAGTCATTTTCGAAAATGCTAATTGAGGGATTAGTCCTTCATCTAGCAGTTTTCCTTTGGTTATAATATTAATGCTTCTACATTTCTACAGCGCCGCAACCAGTCTCTGCACCTTGTATCTGATTAAAGGACACATAAACCCCCGCAAGATAATTGAATCAGTTATCACTGAAATCTTGAAATACCTGCCACTCCGATTATTCAAAGGTTAATAGTAAGCCTGCAGCATCCACTTAACCCCTTAAGGTTCCTTCTCATCCTCTAGCCTGCTGGGCCTCCTCCCTCAGGAATTTGCTATGGCTTTTGGCTACTGAGCATGCTCGGTTCTTCTAAACCCAGATTACTAAACATGTCCTCCAGTCTAGCAGCCAATGAAGAGATGGCATTACTGGGTCTCATATAATCTCTGATCTCTGTTGGCTTATTTTATCTCTTAACTTCCTCTCCTGAGCTCAGTATAATCAATGCAGTGCTTAATCCAAGCAGGACCTTAATCAAAGTAAGTTGTGTCTGTGTAAGCCTGTATGATTGATTGCATGAACATTGCAGCACATGTGTGTTGTTTGTAGATGTAAATGTCACTGATGATGTGTCAGAAAATGTCCACTGGGTGAAAGCTGCTACTTGTTGTAGGGTAATAGGGCATTAGAAATGATGTGCTTTGTGTGGGGGGACATGTGTCTGATGTGTATACATGGTAGGAAAATGTAGGGTTTACATGTCCTTTAAGTATACCTGGAAAATTAGGTTTAATACTGCAGTGGTTAAGTACTAAATGCTTTCTAACAGTTTCAAATATATCTGTTGAGTGTTTTTACATTTTAAATATAAGCAAGTGTGTGCTGAACTAACAATCAAGCTAACTAAATTGTTTGCTCTAAAACAGCATATATCTAAACTGGCCAACCAGGACATACATTCAATAGGGGTCATTTGCAACTGCCCCTGCTGCAAGTGCAGAACTGGTAAGGCATTCTAAAACATGCATTTACAAAAAAAACGTACAATCCAGCATTAACAGATGCAACATTTTCTGCAAGTCTAATCATCTATAGCAACCGATCAGCAGGTAGCATTTATCTAAAGTTCATATGTACAAAATCAGACAGCAGTGACACAGTTCATATTAGCCCCACTAAGGGAAACTTTTCATAAAGAATCAAAATCACTTTACCCTTCTTCAATCTGTTGGTGATATTGTGCTCACATATTTCTTTCTACATTTTAACATGTAGAAGCTTTAATCTGTAGAACCTGTAGTGCTTTAATGGACATTCTACTGAACATTTTGAAGTCAATCACAATTCATGTACCAATGATTCTTCCATTTTATTTAAATAATTTGGACACAGAAAGTCACTTTCTCAATCAAGACTATGGACTGGTTGCCCTGATGAGGAACACTGGATCATTCCCATGCATGTGAATACTGTATATACATAAGGCTTATGCCTTGGTAGAATGGCTTGAATAAAGAATTATTTCCAGAAAGAAAGAAATCCCACTTTTAAACAAAGGTCTAGTTTGTTTGTTTTGTTAAACTAATCACAGATGCCCATGGTGCCCTTTTTCTTGAAATTTTTAAGCATAAAGGATGAATGCTTTCAGAATAGCAGTTTTATTCGATATATGACATTGATTTCTCCAGGCCTCCTGACTCATCAATCATCAACTTGATAAAGGGAAATTACTTTTGTCCTCTGTGCTTCTTACTGGATATATGAAGAGGTAAATGTGTGATTGTTCCATGTTCTGTTGCTTTCTCTAGACTAGGTAGTAATAAAATATGACATTGATTTCTGGTTCTTTGTTCCAACTTTCCTTACCACTTCCCTTAATCCTGTTTATCCTTCCATTGCACAATGCAGCAGGAAACATAGGCTAAATGGGCAAGTCCTAACCTCCCTGAAGGCAAAGACAGACAGAAATGTCAGATAATGGAAAAGGTCAGATACTACAGCACCAGGAACTAAATCTCTGTTTACTCTTACACTGTAAAAATACACAACATTCAGAATTTGCTTGTATCATTTCAACCATATCTAAAGAATAGCATCTGAAGCTGGGTCTTATGTGTTATATATTGAATAGTTTTCCTTTAAGAACTCTAAGGGAGTTATTTATCAAGGTCCGAATTTATCTCAATATCGGCTGCTACAAACTCCGATCTAAGCCGCTCAGGTTTTTTAATGCTTATTTATTATTACATTTTCCTGAAAATTAGCTTTGTGGGAAAAGCTCAGATTTTCATGATTTTTTCGAATTTTCCCCAAAAACTCACCGAAAACATTGTGAAATTGCCCGAAACTTCCGACACAACCAAAATTCAATGACTTTTATGTAACCTCGACAGGTTTGAGATGCCGTATTTTTATATTCTGGCTTTTTAGCCCTCGGGGGTTAATAAGTTCCAAAAAATTCATTATTTTTTTAAAAGCCTATTATAACACAAAAAAATCAAAAAATTTTCGGATTTCGGGGATTTTCAGGTTTTCGTAAATAACCCCCTAATAGTACTTAGTTTTAGTTTCCCTGAAAAATTAGTACTGCACAAGCTCTGTACCTGTATTAGGTAAATGAATGCATTCAGGTTTTCCTTTTTTCTTCTGTAATCAAAATTTTTCTTCTGTAATCAAAAAAAAAAAAAAAAAAAAAAATATATATATATAATACCTATGCAAAACAGAGACAGTTGCTCTAAACCACCTAACATATGCCATTCCCAAGAGCTATCATTATGAATATAGACTTGTTTATTTCATTTACAAGAATATATATATTTACGAACTGCCTTATATTAATTTTAAAATCTATCTTTCCATTTAATATGACAAGAAATGTAGGTATTATTTGTTGTACTTAGTAGGTAGTTGGTATTTGAGTTATTATTAATAATGCTATTTATTGAATAATTTCCTGGAGAATAACTATTTTAGTACTTCAATTTCTCACATAAACAGAAAAAGGACTAACGCTATCCAATTTCACGGATAACCAAGAATGACAACTACATATTCCCCCTTCTTTGTCTCTTTTAAAGGTGAGGAATCACTTACAATTTTTGTAGACAAGCGAAAGCTGAGTAAAAGATCAGAAGCAATTGATTCTGGTGGCAACAGCTCCTCTATAACACTGGAGACGCTTCATCAACTGGCTGCTTCTTATTTCATAGATAGGGACAGTACCCTCCGCAGACTACATCACATTCAGATTGCATCCACTGCAATAAAGGTAAGATGTTATTTAACCAATTGTTTCATTAAAATGTATTTTGATATCCTTAAAAATTTACAGTGATATGGGTTCAGTTGATCATAATGCACAAATGACTAAAGTTATCACAGATCCTCAATAAATATTTTGTCAGTAATTGTAGTAGCTTGCTTGTATTCATGAGAAAAAACCACATGCTTTATTGATGGAAAAACAATCCCATAGGAGTCCTAAGCATTCTGGAAAATAGATCCTATACCTGTATAAACTTTATTGCCTACATATAAATCAACCTGAAACCACCAAAATTAGAAGGTAGAGAAAGGACCAGAGAGGAAGGCCTAAAACCCCATCTTATTAAATACTTTACATAATGTAACATGCCACTGGCCTGCACATGCACTTTTATGGGGGAATTAGCGTTTGGTAGGCAGGTTGCGTAGGATTTGGAGCTTACAGACAGGGACACCAAGGCTTTGGGCAAAACATGGGTTTATTAAGCACTGGGCATTCCCAACAAAAAGCAACAAAACCCCAGTTCATCAACTTCAATGTAAAACATGCAGGGTACAGTTCAACAACTTCAAAACAAAACATTCAGGGTTCTCCCCCCTCTGGTCACTCACCATCAAGGGAAACTCTCACCCTCTGGAACTTCAGAGCCTTTGGGCTTCTTACTCAGTTCTGCATGCTTCACCTCCTGGGACTCAGGCTCGCTAGCCTCTGCCAGTCCCTTCTCCTCTCCAGGGATTTAGGCTCACCAGCCTCTGCAAGACTATTTCTGGCAGCAAGACACCTTTTGTCAGGCACTGTCTCTCCCAGCAGCACCCACTTCCCACCACTCTAAGAGGTATCTGGAGAGCCCTTAGGCTTTTACCTTTCCTAGGTAGCTCCCAGCTGCCACTTAATTACATTGCTGAGAGGGAATATTACCCCTACCTGAGCTGAGTATTCCTTTGCAACATATATAATGCAGTTCAAATGCACTATTTTCAATGCATTTTCCTCTAAAACAGTGGTGTATCCCAAACACCCTATCACAATAAGTACATGTGAAATGATGCTTTTCTCAATTAAAACATTGAGTAGAAAAAAAGTGCTAATTTCAGCTAAGTCAATTCTCCAAAAGCAACTTTATGGTGAGCCAGATGTTATACTCTCTAGGGTAGTGGTCCCAAACCTTTTTTTACTTGTGAGCCACATTTAAATGTAAAAAAGAGTTGAAGAGCAACACAAACATGAAAATGTCCATAGGGATGTCAAATAAGGGCTGTGATTGGTTGTTTGGTAGCCCCTATATGGACTGGTAGCCTACAGGAGTCTCTGTTTGGCAATACATGTATTCTTTATGCAACCAAAACTTGCCTCTAAGCCAGCAATTCAAAAATAAGCATCTGCTTTGAGGCCACTGGGAGCAACATCCAAGGGGAGGGTTGGTGAGCAACATGTTGCTAGTGAGCTACTGGTTGGAGACCACTGCTCTAGGGTATAAGCAATTATAGGACAATGCTCATTGCAGGATCTCTGCTACTCTTAAAACATGAGCCCATATGACAACAAAATTAAGTTATTACTCACATACTACTTCCTTTGTAGTACTTAGATACTACTTCCTTTTTGTTTTTCTTCCCATTTCTGTGCTTAGCCCCTCCAACTAATAATTAAGATGGTTTATTTGTTACTTGACTTAAATCATGTACCTGATTAAGGCAGACTGGGTACTGCAAAGGACAGATGGTTGTTGCAGATACAATAAACCATGAAAACTATAAGTTGAAAAAGGCAGCAACCCAGTGATACATAAAATGCAGATCCACTAAGAACCATTCCATATGTAACTATGTAACTATGTAACTACTATATGGGACTCTGGCTAGTTTTTAAATGAGGTAATTTCCTTTGATCAATCATGACTTCTTCAACATGCACAAATATGCAGATAAAGGATCTCAGGTTAAAAAAATATTTACCGTAGACAGTGTATACTTAATTTTAATGTACATCTACTGAATCATAAATTATCAATTTAACATTCAAACAGCATATATCTCAATCCTACATCAGCTTGTCAGATCTCTAAAGGCCTGAAGTTTTGTAGCACTTTACATTATAATGATATGATTATTTGCTATCCAAGTATAGGATCCTTAAGATCCTGATTTTGTGGACTTTTAAATACCACCACCTCACACTTCCTTCACCATTCATTTGTCCTTTGGAGTGGGTGAGGGTGAGAGTACTGTAGGGCCCTGTCACAATGGGTGGGGGGTTGGAAAGCCCAATTCTCAGATCATAAAAGAAAAAAGGAATAGTCAGGATTTGGCCGGATCATGGACGTGTTTGAGTTCAACAAGTCATCAACAGAGTAGATCAGGGTATGGTCAGGTGTTTTTTTTTCCAGATGAGCAAATTTGTTTCACTTTGGCAGGGCCTACTACCCTTGCAGTACTGGGACCCCTTAAATGTGGACCTTCTAGCTAACTTACATGGTGTCCTATTATTTATAATTGTGGCCCTGTATATGTACACAAACACACACTCTGTCTCAGTGGGGTGTGTGCTCAGTATCCTTGATTACAAACAGTGTCCTGAATTTTTGATAATTATTTTCATTTTAGATGCTAAATTATATTCCACATCTTTTTACAGAGATTATATTTCATTCACATCCCTAATACAGCGGATCTTACATCCCTGATACAGCGGATCTTAAAATCTAAGATCCCTAAAGAATAGCATACACTATGTTTTGGAGTGTGGAAGGAAACCAGCGTAAAACCACAGAAACATAAAAAGTACATACAAACTCCTGTGCAAAACAGTGCACCACAGAGCAGACCATGCATGAATCACATTTCAAAATAAAGAAAGAAATGGGTAACTAGTTTCTGGTATTTAATAAGCTGATTCCTTTTGCAATTAATTGATAATTTGAATATTTAAGATAAACATTATTGTTTGGTGTTTGATGATTTATGTACAAGTTTCTGACTCAAGGAACCATTAAATGAAGCTCTTTTTCAGACACTGCAGCAGTAAAGCAGCAATAAACTTAGTTTATTTAAATAATATGCCCCAGAATGCCAGTATTATTTAGGCTAAGATCTATCAGGGGAAATGATCTGTTCAATGCGACAGTAGCTTGACAAAACTAATTGATCTTCAAACTCTAATACATGCTTTCTAGGCAGTGTGATATTGGATTAAATTAATTATGTCTGCTGAAACCAACCATTCCTTGTTATGGAACACAGAGTTAAGATGGAATTATGTGCTGTACATATCATATTTGTTTTTTCCCAGAGCATTGATAGCAACCCCATATCTGGGAATTATTAGAAAAGATTATCTCTTGAAACACATTGTGTTCCCAGAACTGGATTAAACTGTGATTATTCAGATGAAAATAATAAAATAATGGTTAACATAACAATTAAATAAGAAGAGCATTAAATCAGCAACCATAAAACAGACTGGCCAACATGTTCCACATCGCTAGGCCTTCTTTCAACATCATAGGGCTCACACAGCACAACATGGAAATATTATTATTATTATTAGGTATTTATAAAGTGCCAACATATTCCACAACGCTTGGCCTTTTTTCAACATCAAAGGGCTCACACAGCACAACCTGGAAATATTATTATTATTAGGTATTTATAAAGTGCCATCATATTCCACAAAGCTGTAGAATAAATGGGGGCATACAGTGAACATACAGATTTATAATTGAACAAAAATTTCTCAAGTGAGGTATGAATACCAACCAGCAATATTGATAAAAATGATGTAGGACAATATGGGTCAGGGTGTCCACAAGCAAACCAATATGAATGAAAAATTCGAAAGTTGGGACTTAAACCCCCAGCCCATAGGCCCTAGAATATAAATTGTTGAAAATCACACAAGGATCACCATAAAATATTTTGGCAATATTTATTCAACACCATGCCATAATACCCAAATAAAAACAACTTAAAAAAACAACTCACCATCCCAAGTTGTGTATGAATCCAAAATTCCAAAAGTATTTGGCACCCTCCGTGCCTTTGTATCTGTAAGTGGCTACTATGGCCCAATAATGTTAATTGTTGAATGGGCGTGGTGACCAAATTTGAGAGTGCACTAGGCAGTGTATAATAATAAGAAAGTGAGTGGGTCGGCAATCAAATCCAAATGGCGGGGACTAGCGGTTCGGTCGTCACCAAATCACTGGCCAATATGTGACCCTTGCTTGAACGATAAGGTAAAAGTCAGGAAGATGTCCCAGGCAAGGGGGCAGGATATTGGATTTTGGATTTTTTGGATTTGGATTTGGATTTTTACCAGCTTTGATGTATAATAAATCTCTAAACATTCAAGTTCCTCCCCCCCTCTCAAAAACTGAGAACTAAGAATTGTTTCACCTCATCAAATAAGTAGAGGGTTCTTAACATTATCTGTCTGTCAGTGTATCAGTCATTCTATGTTAAACCTATCATAGCTGGACATCACAGGAACTGAATTTATCTGTTCCCCTTTATTCAGTGTAGCATTTTACAGTAAAATCATTGAAATAATTGTCTTTCCCTATTTTATGTTAAAATCTTTTGCTAATGTTAGACTTAATTCATTAATATGTTAATTTAAAAAGTTCTAACATTTATTTTTGCTGATAGTAGTCAGATATAAAGTATATACCATAAAATACAGATTATTAGACTTATGTCTCAGTTGACAAACAAAAAGCCATCCATTCAAGGAGATTTTGTTTTTATGTTTTTAAATGAATAATGTGCCATTGAATGCTGGGATGCACCATGTGAGTAGTATGATGCCGAAACATGTTTATTTTATCACCAAAAGCCATCTGTACTTTAAATGAGCATTTAGATATAAGCAGTGCAGACAGTTAGTCCCCATCATTGTAGAAGGTACAGGTATGTGAACTTTTATCCAGAAAGCTCTGGACCTGGTGTTTTCCAGATAAGGTATCTTTCTGAGATTTGGATCTCAATACCTTAAGTCTACTAAAATACCATTTAAACATTGAGGGGGTTATTTATTAAAGTCAGAATGTCAAAAACTTGAAAAATTCGAGTACATATAAAATCCAAATTTTTATTGGAAAAAAACTCAAATTTTTAGAGCTTTATTATACCCCGAGGATGGAAAGAGACTCTGAATCCAAAAATACAGCATCTCAGACCTACCGAGTTTATGTATAAGTCAATGGGAGAGGTCCCTATCCTATTTACAAGTTTCCGTGGTATGTGATTGAATTAGCTCAAAAATCCAATTATTATTTGGGCTTTTCGGGAAAAAGCCAAGAAAAATAGTGTGATTCAGAAAAAATCATACAATTTGGATTTTCGCTCGATTTTTTTCCTGTTTGTCCCCCGATCCAAATAAATCATGCTTTTTAAATAATAAATAAGGTCCAATTGTGGATCCTGGTTTGGTCAGACTTTTGTAATTAAAATAATCAGACATTTTTTGTTAAATAAGGCCCTTTATAAACGCAATAGGAATGTTATGCCAGCAATAAAGATAAATATCTTATTTTGGATCAAGTACAATTCTTATTCTAGTATTACATAGAGAAGGTTTTATAAATGTGGATCATTTGTATAAAATGGAGTCTATAGGAGACAGCCTTCCTGTAATTCTGGATAACTGGTTTCTGTACTAAGAAACCAAGACTAAATTCCAGATGTTTTCTGGCAGTATATTTCATTCAAGTATATACAAGCATGCAATATCCACATGCTGTGCAACTTCTATTTCATAAGTTCTCAAACAACAATATTTAATTAATAGGAACATTTAACACACATTCTATATATAAATCAATACTGTGTCAAGTTTATCAAATACTGGATCAGCACACACTGTGCTCCCACTTTCTCATACAGTGAGAACTTACATAATGATTATACAGCAAATCACCACTCATAACATTCCTTCTCCTTGCTTGTATGAGCTTTTACAAAAAAAATATAAAAATATACGTAGGCGAGATTGCATTCATAAATTGAAAAAGTTAACAGCAGCAATTGGTTACTTTCAGATGCCGAACAGTAATCAGCATCTAAAACCCACATCTTCAAAGAAGCAATCCTATTGGTTTAATCACCTACAAATGTATAGAGGCAAGTGTTAGTCTTACATGGAGCCTTTTCAAGGACTTTGCTAAAACATTTCAATTTATTTCAGAAATCATAAAACACAACCTCAAGACATTTTTTTACCAATAATGTAATCAACTTGTCATTTTAAAATAATCAAACAATTGCACATATAGCTTACTAACCTGTATAAAATGTATTTAAGTACTGTGTTGTTTTATAGATTTTCAAGATGCCACAAACTGAGATAAAACAGTTCTAATAAGCATTCTCTAAAATGAGCTCTTCGCAAGATACAGAAATAAAATGCATTCTCGGGCAGCCATATTAAAAAAAAAGTAAAAAATACTATAGTCCTCAAGGTAGTATCTCTCTCTTTATCAAAGATGGCTAAAAGCATTCAAATCTACTGGATCATACATACATGCCTTTTATTTTCATTATAAAAATATATGAAATACATCAAAACTCCACACAGAAAAATGTAGCTCAATTCATATCCTTAGTTAAGGTGCCCATGCAATTGAGTGATCAGTTTGTGGCTGAGCTGATGGATACCATACAAGTGGTCAAACCTGGTATGGCGAGATTTCCATTGTACTGTTAGTTTGGGTCAACAGCCCAATGATTAAATCTGCAGTACTGTAAGTGAAGATAAGCTGCAGATCCATTTCATTTCCTCATCTGTCAGTACATTGGCAAAGATTGTGCTTCATCAGATGAAATTTTATCGGGTCAACAAAATTACCAATATCCATGGAACAAAGATCAGTCTGGATTATCGCCCCTGCACACATGTCCTGAAAATCATACAATTTCATCAGTATATGTAAGGAATACATAATCCACTGGCATCAAACCATCACATTAAAAATTAACTAGCTCTCCTGTTTTCTTGGCTGTACAAAATCATCCTCAAAAAGTAACAGGTATGGAATGTGTTCTAAACAAAAGTCTCTGATGTATCCAGACATGAGGGTGGATTTGTACAAGCCCAATGGTAAAATCACAGAATGTAGACATTATGGCTCCTAAAACTGACTCATAAAAGTTAGAGAGTAATGTACATTCTGCATTCTAAGAACCAACAAAATCAATTTTTATACCATACTTTTGCACCAGTTGCTTGAAAATGCATGAAAATGTGCAACTTTTTTAGTAGTTTTGAGACCATGACTACCCAGTTTGTGATTTCTTCCTAAATGTGCACAAAATCACAGGGAAACAACTTAAGTGAAAAATCACTGTTCAATTTTTTGTTTACTTTTTTTTTAAAGAATTTCTCTGTGCCCTCACACCACACTATTTACTAAAACTTTAATTTATCCCATTTTTTTATTAAAACAAAGTTGACCTAGCCCCCATCCATGAATTTAACTCATTTATCAGCTTGAAACAGTCGGCTTGAAAAAAGTCTCAACAAAATTGGGCAACAATTTGGATCGTAGGACTTTTTCGAATTTGACTCCTGAATCACTTGATTTTTTTCAAGTTGCGGCACGAAACTCTGACTTTTTCAGATTATCCTGCTCAAGAAACATCTTCAAATTGTTACATCAAAAAAACACAGTACATTCTTTTTAATTTATTTGCTTCTAATCTATTGCTTCTTAGTTTCTTTTCTGGTTTTCAATAAATATCTTTAAAAAGACATACAAACTTAAATACCTTGCTGCCTGTGCAACATGAAAAAACAGGGATTTCTTTATATCTCAAAAATGATCACAAAGAGAATGGGTTCTTTATGCAGGAAAGGGAGCAAGGCAGCATGCATTTCAATGAAACTTTCAAATCTTGAATATGGTTCCTCTGGAATCAGGTAAATGTGATTTTTGTTTGCTTATGTATATTTCACATGCTGGTAGAAGACAACACATGAGGTGTGTTCCAGCATGGAAAAACATTGTTAAACCTAAAATGCTTTTACTTGGTAAAATGTACCAAGTACTGATAAGTCACCTCCTGTGTTATTTGTCACAGCACTATGTGAAATATACAAAGCCCTTATATCTATTCTTTTTCCCTACAAGTTATACGCATCAGGTTTCAAGGATTTGGACAGGTGATAGTGCTCCTACCTCCCCTTGCAGTGTAATATCTGACTGCTAAAACCAGAAGAAGTTTCAAAACTTTGAACTTACAAAAGTATTAGGTTTGATAAACGTATGATTTTGATAAATATCATACTGCTGGATTCCCCACTATAAGATTTGATAAATCAATCCGTAAGGGGAACATTTTATACCAGGACTTATTACCAAGCAGGTCTTATTTAACTGTTAGTCCTCAATGGGGAACTTTTTTTTTACTTAAGTTGGAACTGATGTGATGATGTTCAAAAGAATGTGTGAAACCCCAGAAAGTGGATGACTATGCTGTTAAACGTTATTTATTTGTATTGCCTTTTGTACTTATTTTTTTTCATCTTTTCTCTTTTGTTTAATCCCCTCCTTTATTTCTTTTCTATATGATCTGTTACTTTGCATTGTAAAAATTAAAAAATCCATATAAAAACAAAGTGAAAAAGAAAAAAACAGCAATATTTGGATTTTCAATTTTAAAAATTAAAAATAACTCAAAAATCTTGAATGTGCATTTATTTAAAAAAAAATGAAACTCATAAAAACTATTGCTTAAAAGCATTTTTAAAAAAACTGGAATTATATTCTACTTTTTATTTTAAAGAGTGTCACATTTTGAATTAATCTCAACAAATTAAAAAATCTATATAAAAAATAGATTGAAGTGTGAAAATACAATTCCCATTGACTTCTACATGAACTCACCAGAAAACATTTTTTATACTTAATACATCTCAGAAATTCAAGTTTTGGAAATCAAAGTCAGATTTGCAATTGCTGCTGCAAAAATAAACTTACAAGTGCGGTAAAAACTCTAATTTGAATGTTGATAAATTTGCCCTATAGTGACAGCATCATTTTAGACCGGAGGTAAAGCCCAGATTTAAAAAAATTAGAAAAAATGCATTTTGCACAAGAAAAAAGACAGGAAAAAATACCCACTGACTCCAATGTACAGTTTTTGGAGCAAGAAAAAAAACACTTGAAAAAATTCCCATTGACTTGCATTTATTTGGCACATAAAAAATCACAGGACAATGTCCATTGAGTTCAGTGTATTTGGCATTAGAAAAAAATGACCATTGACTCCAAAGCATGTGGTGCAAGAAAAAACACAAGAAGCCCCATATTTACTCCAATACATTTGGCACAAGAAAAAAATACAGAGAAAAATAATAAATAATAAAATGCATTTGCATTGTATCTATCACTTGAAGAACATCACAACTGTTGTACGGGATCAAGTAATTCACCAATATGAAGAGATCACTCACCGGTATTTCTCAGTGGCTATGGTGATAATGCTCAAGGGGAGAGAAACTCTTGAAACTCCTGAAAAGGCAGAATCAGCAATCACTCCGGTACACCATGCTTAGGATAAAACAAGTATTTTACTGTATTTAACTCACACCATTAAAATCACAAATGGCCTGACGTGTTTCGCATCTCCTGATAGGAGAAAGGCTGAAGTATACTTATTCAAAACACTGTTAAAAAGGAAGTGAAGTCACCCAGTTGATGATTACTCACTGAACCAATTAACTGTTTAAAACAACTAAAGATTGACTAACAATGATGTAAAAAAAAGTTACCATGTTTTATCACAAAACTCATTTAAATGTATAAAATGGTTCATAAACATGGTAAAACACCAGTTACCAAATCAATACATTTACATTACAGGTTAAAACATTTTACATAGTAAATCGAATTCGTTGTTACATTGTTTTCCCACAATCTACAATTTAGTACCATTTCCAGATCACATAACAAAAGAAATCTAACTGGATCAAGTCTTAAAAGGTTAAACCATTGTTCGTTACAACCACGAGCGCCATATACATATACTATATGTAAGATGTGCCGGGAGATCCTCTCTGCTTCCTGGTGCGTCTCTTGGTCGGTGGGGTACAAGCATACTCAGCGCTGATGTCACTCACCTTGTACTGACGCCAGCGTCACTGCGCTGTCGTTGGACGCTGAGACACTGAATGGCATGACGTCATCTTTTGGCATTTTTTTTTATTATTTTGATCCTTTTCAAAGGCCAATTCTCCATTTTGAAAGTGCCCGAGCTGACTTCTGTTTTTCAGATCCTGCCTAAGCGTTTCTTCTGTGTTTTGAATTCCTGGTTTTGACTCATGCCTGATTATTGACTTCGATTTCTGCTGCCTGCCTCGACCCTTTTGCCTGATTCTGAACCACATCTTGTCTAATCCTTGCCAGTACCTTGTTTACAGACTTATTTCTAGTTACGCACTTGGTTGGTTTCCACAGCAGAAAGCCCAGGGCCCCAAAAGGACATCGGTGGACATCGGAATCCACAGGGGTTCCCTGTGCATGTGAGTGTACCCATCACTGTTCAAGGTTCCTGATAACGAGAATGTTACACTATACGTCTTGCCGGTGATGCTAAAAGTCCTTAGATTCATGTACATGGGCACAAGTCAAACATCTAGTGGACCTGCACCTATAACTACCCACTATATTCAACCAAGTTTTCATAGGTGATCTAAGGACAACACTAGGGGGCACATTTACTATGGGTTGAATATCGAGGGTTAATTAACCCTCAATATTCGCCCATCGAAGTTAAATCCTTCGACTTCGAATATCAATGTCAAAGGATTTACCGTAATTCGTGTCATTGAACGATTCGAAGGATTTTAATTCATCGATCTAACGATTTTCCTTCGATCACAAATTGCAAGGAAAGCATATGGGGGCCCTCCCCATAGGCTAACATTGGTGCTCGGTAAGTTTTAGGTGGCGAAGTAGGTGGTCGAAGTTTTTTTTAAAGAGACAGTACTTCGACTATCGAATGGTCGAATAGTTGAACGATTTTAGTTCGAATCGTTCAATTCGAAATCGAAGGTCGAAGTAGCCAATACGATGGTCGAAATAGTCAAAAAAAACTTTGAGGTTCAAAGTTTTTTTCCTTCTAATCCTTCACTCAAGCTAAGTAAATGTGCCCCTAGGTGAAAGGACTAAGTGAAAGCCAGAGTGGACTCAAAAAGCAGAACATATCTAGACCTCCTTTAATTTAATGCCACTATGAAGCACAGGGAAATACTTCTTTATGATGCTTTTATTCTGTTCAAACTGCCTACTATACTCTGTTATAAATATGGGGCACCTGCATTTCATTCCAGCATAAGTTCAAGAGTCAATGGGAGTTTCAGCTAATTTTTAATGCAAGTTTTTGAGACTAATTTGAAATTTGGCAGACATTAAAAGTGATGGGTAAAATTTGATATAGCTGCATTTATGCAATAGGTTTGAGATCCAACTTTTTAATGCACATTCAAGATTTTTGAGTTTTCCATTTTCCATTGTTAAATACGGAAGAGAGCAACCCCCAGTCACTTGTTGGGATTCATATAGGCATTGGCAGTTTACGGGTAGTACTGTGCAAAGGGCCAAGCAGAAAATGGGTGCCAATGGTCCTTACCATGTCACCTAAACTTTGTAATTACAAATATATAGCTTTAATTGTCAATGGTGAAAGCTAAATGTGATAGAGCAGTACTGGGTGAGTTATTCATCACTGAGATCTTTGCTTTTTTGCTTCTCCATTGGTTATTGTTCACAATTTCAATCTGCGCTCACAAGTGCTTAATAGCAACAATAATAAGGAAATAATGTAAATTGCACCACAATAATATTACACCTTCTATTTTTCTGTTTTGAATGTATTACTTGCTTTATAGTGCAATAAGAAAAGGAGAAACATCATAGTAAATATCATATTTTATGTTTGGTCTCAAATATGAATTCGGTGTATGGGTATTAAGAACATACCAATGACATAATAGTTCAAAATTGAAGCTTAAGGTTTATTTCTAACTTGGTTTCTTTCTAAATCCATACAATGAAACAATTTTAAATTCATGAAATGTTTTGATAAATGCGCAGATATATCAAAATATTTTATACAGCCATTTTCTTTACAGTGCACATGTTCTCCACCCATATCTTTAGGGCCCCAGTGGTCTTCCTCATTTACTGTCCTGTTTGCAACATACTCTATAAGCACAAGAATAAGCAGCAAATACCATACTATACTACTGTATTGACAATATACATTGTGTTACATGGAAATATTATTTGGCCACTGTACAGGTAAATGTTTCTCTTTCCTACAAGGCTTGACAACATCTTTTAGAATGACATCCGAAAAGACCTTCGTGTCTAGCTAGTTAATTTGTTTTTGATTGGCAACCAGGGTTGGGATAAAATATTCCCAAGGCTACCACTCTCCTTGGCTACATACTTCACATTATTGTCTGACAAAACATCTCTGTAATCATCTTCCATCCCCAGAATAGACAGCAGAGATTTAACTAAGCCGCAAGTATTCTAAAGCACTAACTATACTAAACACTGGATTATTAACTGACCACGTGTAATTTTTCCTTTTTAATCACTAGCTCTTGCTGGGGAATACCTAAGGCGTTATAATAAACTTCACTAATCTTTCACTTAGATTGCCCTCTCTGTCTCACTGCAAGTCTTCCATCTTGGTTCTAAAAGTACCTAATGTCTGCTTCAATTAGATTAAAAAAGAATCTGAACAATGCACTAAAAAATACAAAAACCTCTCAAACCTCTAAAATGTCAACTTTTTTGGAAAATATCTGCGAAAAAATTCCCAAAAACCTTTAAAATTCTGGATGATTCTATGGGGCAAATTCACTAAGATCCGAAGTTGCGCTAGCGCAGACGCCAGGTGTATTTTCGCCTGCGCTACGCAAATTCACTAAAATGCAAATTTGCGCTCAGGGAGACGAATGGTAGCGAAGTTGCGCTAGCATTAAAGCGAATTTACGTTAGGGATGCTTTATTTGCATACGGCGCCAAGTTAAAGTTGAATGGACGTATATGTAGCAGCAAATACATTACACTACACAAGCCTGGGAAAGCTTCATAAAATAAAATAGAGTTGTTATTTTGCCCTAAACATGTGCCCACTGTATAGTTTAGGTGCCATAAGTTAGGAAATGTAGGGGGGAAGGCTATCTTTTTCAGCCTATCACCCTTAAAAAAGGAAAAAACTGCAGCGTTTTTTGGGACTTAGAAAAATTTTCAACTATTTTTGCAGCAATCCCTATCTACTCTATTGCACTTCGTCTGGTTGGAGGTGGCGAAGGCAAAGGCAAGTCTGGTGCAAGAGGCAATGTTCAGTAAAATGCGCAAGTTAGTGAATTAGCGGGGTTACATCCCATTCGCCATAGCGCAACTTCGTCTGGCGAAAGGGTGCGAAGTAGCGCTAGAGTAGATCTATTTTATGAATTTTACTAAATTTGCGCCCGTTAGTGAATTGGCGAAGTTATGAAATGACGTCACGCTGGCGAATTTGCGCCAGCGTTAATCACTTCGCCCTTTAGTGAATCTGCCCCCATGGGTTCTATGGAACCTGGGCTGCTTTTACTTGGTGAAGTTTTATATTTAATTTTCCATGATTTTTACACCTAGGGGCATATTTATCAAAGGTCGAATTTCAAATTGAAAAAACTTCAAAATTTTAATTCAAAAAGACCAACTGAAATTAAGTCAAAGTTTTTTTAGGTCGAATAGATCCATTTTTGATCGAATAGGTCAGTTTTCGATCGAATAGGTCCATATTCGCCCGAATTCAAATCGTACGAATTCGGCAGGTTTTAGATGGCGAATGATCGAAGCCGAATTTTTAAAGAGACAGTAAATGATACATTTCGATATTTGAATTTTCGCATTTTTTTCAAATTCAAATCGAATTTGGACTATTCCCTAGTTAAAGTACACAAAAATAGCTCGGAATTAGATTTTTTTTTTCATTAGAAAATTCACTTCGACCTTTGATAAATCTGACCCTTAATAAAATCATTGTTTATGCATACCTACAATACAAAGCCTTACGTAGCTAAACTGTATTTCAGACTGCATTTTTTATGACATATATACGTGTGTGTGTGTGTGTATTTATATGCATAAATAGTATCAAAAACTGCTGTATGAACAGGACAGGGGGACTTCATCAAGACACTAGTCAATGGCATATAACAGGTAGGGGCATATTTATCAAAGGTCGAATTTAAAATTGAAAAAGCTTCGAAACTTGAATTCAAAAAGACCAACCAAAATTAAGTCACAGATTTTTTTTTGGTCGAATAGGTCAGTTTTTGATGGAATAGGTCCGTATTCAGCCGAATTCGAATCATACGAATTGAAGGAATAGCGCATTTGATTCAAAGTCCACCAATTGACTCCAAGTAGGTTCTAGGAGGTCCCCCATAGGCTAAATTCGGCATGTTTTAGATGGCGGATAGTGGAAGTCAAATTTTTAAAGAGCCAGTACATTATAAATTTCGATATTTGAATTTTTGAATTTTTTCTTCAAATTTGAATCGAATTTGGACTATTCCTTAGTTGAAGTACACAAAAAATAGCTTGAAATTTGAATTTTTTTCATTCGAAAATTCACCTCGACCTTTGATAAATCTGTCCCGTAGCTCTTGTCGAACCTTACCCGATCAAAATAGATCAAAGTCCATTGGTCAGGCTTAACCTTTACAGAGTATTTTGTGATCGCAAACTCCAAAACAGATTAAATCCAGATAATTATACCTTCCATTAATATTGACACTACAATAGGATGCTGTCAATACAATAATGCATTTAAGTAAATAGTTAAAATTTAAGATTTAAGACAATTGCTAGTAATTGAAAAAACAATGCTCATTGAGATTCTTTGGGCAATAATATTCAGATTTTAAGTCTAAGAGGTTTCCTTTTGCAACAATATACATGACTAATCACCACCTCTTTTGAGTTTAAATCAACCATTAAATCAATTGCCTTGAAGCAAAAACTGAGGGGAGTGTATCCCCTTTTAAAATAATGGTTATTTAGAGGGCTATCTCTTTAATTATTAATAAATAGTAATTTTAGTGCTGATCAATGACTCCACATACTCTCACTTAAGCCCAATTGTGTTTTTCCCACATAAGTTAATGTTTTTTTCCCAAAGTAGTGTACAGTATTAGACATTGCATTTTATTATAGAAAACAGAAATAATATTTGTTTTTTTCTGACTTGTTATTGATTTTTATATACAGCATTAACCATGTCTACAGTTTGTATCCATGGGGCTGTTATATTAGTCCCCTAGAGAAAGTTCTCATTATATTTTTGTGTAGTGTTTATAATTCTGTATGTATGATATGTTTCATCTATTACAATCTTTAATACATCTAATTAATTTGTAAACATATTATCTGGGGGCTTAGCATACTTATGTACTAGCTCCAATAAATGGAATTGTGAGAGCGAATAGTGGGTTTGGTTCCCAGGGAGTTATAATAATTTCATTAGTGAGCATCAGAAAATTATTTTCTTCCCATTAACTTACTTAGTTGCAAAACTCTACTTTGAAAAAGTTTCACCTAATTTGTTGTTTACTTCTACTTTCAATCAGTTTTACATAATTTGTTGTTTTAGTTTATTTATGATTTGTTATATTATAAGATTTCATTATCCTGGCTTTAGAAGTGATATTGTATGTAATTACAAAATGAACATTTCTATATTCAATATTGTGGTGAAGATTTTTTATGTACAGAAGCAGTGGCGTAACTAGAGTGTGCAGGGGCCCCCTGCAAAAAAATCTTCAGAGGGGCCCAGCACATTCCAATCCCAATCCTCCAGGCCAACTCCACCCACTCCCCACATCAACTCCGCACGCTTTCCACCCGACTTCTCCCACTCCCCACTCAGCTCCGCCCACTCGCACTGACTTGCACTCCGATACCTTGCCACAGGTAAGAGAGAGGCTGGGGAAGGAGGGGGGAGGGGGTTCTTGTTAGCTAGAGAGGATGCTTCCTCTATAGTTCACCACTGTACAAGAGTGTACAGGGTATGATGGCTGCTAATCAGTCCTGGCTCATGTTCCTCAGATTGACTGCCTTAAAATTAGCTGAAAACCTGGTATTTAAACCTAATGTGGTGAGATTGGGGCTCCATCATGTAACTGATTTTTATGGCGACTGATGGCAGAAGTTTGCTACATACTATAATGCTATCCACCCATCAATCCAGAAATACTAACTATTAATTTATTTTTTTCTTCAGAATTTGCACACATTTTTTTATATCTACATATGTATTAGTGATGTGTGGGCCAGGAAAAAACCCACAAGACCCATGGGTTTGCTCCAAAGTCTGCACACAGTTTGATGGTCATGGGTGGGTTCAGGTTGAGCTCTTCCTTCTACTTTCCCCGTCTGTCACCTTCTGCCAACGTCTTCTTCTTCCAACAGCGTGTATGTATAAGTGAGTGACTGCCCCACCCCACCCTCTTTCATAACATCAGAGATGGGCAGGTTCGGCACAGGCCTAAAAACAGAAGTGCCATGCAGGTTTGGGTTGGGTGCGGATTGGGAGCAGGTGGGTTAGGGTCGTGTGTGGACCGGCATTTTATCAACCCGAACATCACTACTATCTATTTCTTATTCCCAATTTTGACAGACTTATATATAAGGATTGTATCTCTGATGGAATAGAGACACTGAAACGTTGAGGATTGTTTAAGGATTGGTTGGGAGATGTTGTTAATGCAACTCCTCCTGTATTATCAACTATTTACCGTGTTGACTTATGTGGTGAATTGGTCCATATATATATATATATATATATATATATATATATATATATATATATATACTGTGATTTGTATATTGGTTTGATGTATTTTCAAGTTTAGTGTTAGTATGAGAACTCAGCAATGTGGTGGTAATGTATTAAACAGTATGCACGTGCTCATGTTAAGATTTTTGTTGTATTAACAGATAAAGTTGCTGTACCGTGTTAGCCAGTTAAAATGTTACAGAGCAACCGGTTTGAAATAAAAAATAACAAAAGTGGTATAAAGGTGACAGCTTTATTGGCTGACTAATATAATCATAGCAAGCTTTCAGAACATTCTAGTTCCTTTTTAAGCTGATTAAAATGAAGCTGTGGTATTCTCTGTTATATATACAACATTCAGCTCATAAGTCAAATGACCAACAAAAAGGAATATCAATCTATATGTAATGTGTCAAAAGTCATTTATGAGGGGATCTGCAAGAGACAAGCAGATAAGGTACAATATAATGTGGGTCAAAGAGGCTGTATATAAATTAGGACTGAATTATTGGAGTGTAGAATAAAAGGAATTCCATATGAACTCTCAGTCCTAATTTATACTCAGCCTCTTTGACCCACATTGTCTTGTACCTTATCTTGTATTTTTCAGATTTCTTTTGGCTTTTTGGCCGAAAACCACAAAATCTTCCGATTATTGCACAAAACCCAGCGTAGATCAGGATATTTTGGGGACTTTTCCTATTGACATATACAACCTTGGCAGGTCTGAGATGCCGGGGGAAAATAAATCAAGAAAAAAAGAGTTTTTGGCATCTGGACTTTAATAAATAACCCCCAAAGCGTTCTTATATACAGCTACATGTATAATTATTAATAATTCCCTTCTAAAGCACAACTCTTATGTACTTTTCCATGCGGAGATATTTGTCACTGCATGAATTTGCTGATGAGATTTAATTGCAGTGGTAAACTGAGCATATGAACCCAAAAGTCTGCAGAAAATGTGAATGTATGCTAAAAAATAATGAAATTGAAAACGTTTTAATAGACAATAGAATCTTGGCATAAACTTTCTCATCAGGTCAAAATGATCTGTTTAGTTTATAAACTTATTCTAATGAATTCAATACAAAAGAACATTCCTATGAAAACCTTGTCTCAACCAGAATGCAGTCTATTGACCTTGCACTGTATATGAAAAAAGACTACAAATAACCCAATTTATACCGCACAATGGTATAAAAAGCAACATTTAATTATTGTAAGACTTTTTTGTTTTTAAAATGAATTCTTTTATTTATCCATTTCTATCTCTTCATTTTGTGGATGAGCCGCGTACAAGGATAAAGATGATAGACCCAATATATGGTCTAATTGAAAATTCAAATTCAAAATTTTTTATGGTCAAAACTGTCAAATTTGACTAGGGAGTTATGCAAATTTAATTTGAGTTTTAAAAAAAATGTAATTTGATATATCATACGTATCATACTCTGGCCCTTTAAGAACTAGAATTCCACTATTTGCCACCTAAAACCTGCCGAATTGCTGTTTAAGTCAATGGGAGAGGTCCAGGGATAAATTCGGAGTTGTTTGTAGCCTTCCTGACATGCAAGTTTATTCGCAAAATCTCATGACATTCGTAGTTTTAGAGATTGTGAATTTCGTTGTGGTTTCAAAGACCACTAAAACCAGGAAAAATTAGACTGTTGATAAATAGTCCCCCACGTCATGCCATTGCTGGTTTCTTACAAGGTGATTGTACCAAAAAAGGAAGACTAAAGGAGGTTATAAGGAAAGTTATGGGCAGCCAATAGACAAGACTTTGCCTACACAGGCAGTCATTCCAGTTGAAAATAAATTGAACTGAATGAAAAATCTGTGCATGTGAACAAATTAACAATGTAATGTTTTGTTTAAATAATTTTGTTGTTTTTGTTTTTTATTAAACCGTATAATTATACAGTGTTTCAAACATTCAGGTGTTTTCATTTATATTGTAGTGTAATGTAGATTGCGCTTATTATTTACACGCTTTAGCAGAAACATAAAATGTATATTAAAAAAATAAGTGCTCTGAACAGCATCAACCCTCCAGTGTCGAATTGTCTATGAAATAGCAGGCAGAAAATAACAGGTAAAAAAGTGTATGATATTCTTAATAAGTCATTGTTTATGAAACTCCCAGTGTAGCAATGCAGCTAGTAACCAATATGAAGCACATATTGAATTTGCTTCCATCAACATATTATTGTATAGAACTTTATTGGAGTGTAGATACAATAAAAAACACCTATTATTGTGCCTATTAACTGTTAAATAGAATGGGATTTTCTATCTTAGCAAAAGTGTGCCCCTTAGTACACATTCAGATAGCACTCTGTGCCTCGAGCTGGATAAAAAGCTGGCACTAGCTGCAGAGCAAAGGCAGTAAGTACAGGGTCCAGCTGCATCTACTGCTACTCCTTAAGTTGCACAAGTTAAGGGGGTTATTTACTAAAATTCTAATTTATCTCATAATGTTAATATAAAATAAACCCTACCAAACTCCCATGCCCTATTTTAGCTTATTTATTTAAAAAAAACTCGATAAAATCGATTGAAAACTCGAATGGTATGGATTTTTCTGGCTTTTTCCCAAATCGCTTGGTTTTTTCAAATTTTTTCCAAAAAGTCTGAAAAAGTCAGATTTTCGGGTTAAACACAGCGAAGAACATAATAACTTCATATTGGGAAAGGTGCCTCTCCTATTGACTTACACATGACCTCAACAAGTCTGAGATGGTGGATTCTCGGATTCAGGCTTTTTGCAGCATAAGGGTATGATAAATCTCAAAATATCCAGTTTTTTTCCTTTAAAGATTAGCGTTTTATTGTGAAAAAAACTAAAAATTTTTCAAGATATCACAATTTCACCTTAATAAATAACCCCCTAACGGTCACTTCCTCCAAGTGGAAAAATATTGTGAAGTTTGGTGTTTTTGCTCCAAAAGTATATTCCACCTTGAACACATCTTAAAAGTGGGCTATGTTTAATTGTAATGTTCAATACAAAGAAATTACATCGTTAAATATTTTATATTCCCTCAACAAAACCTTTTGGTAGAATTTCAAAACATAACAGATTTTGTAAATTAATGTTTTTTATTATTGGTGCCCAAATCATTATTTATTGATAGTCAAACAACTTTAACTAGTAATTAAAATTATTTTTAAATAAGATAAGATTTTTCTGATGCAAAAACATCTAATTGCATGTATATTTTACTATTTTAGACTGAAATCATTATATATAAATAAAGGTAGGTTTTGGGGAATTGAGGCAATGCATTTTAAACTTCTACTTTGTAATCCACCTCCTTCATAGTATAAAGGTTTTCTGCCTTTGAAAACAATAGTTTAAAACCTATACTAAAATTACCGTTGACATTTATACAACACAAAATGGAATATCTTTCTGTTTATTACAATGTAAGATAATAATAGCTATAGACTAATGCATTCCGTTTGTCTACCTCTGTATTTGCCTTTTTTGGCTTTGCTATTGTGTGCTATACTTTTAGCTGTTCAAAGACACATTGAAGTTCTAGACTAATAGTTTGAATCGTTTGAAAACATGTTTAAAGTATCTTCACAAGGAAAAAAAATCTCCAAGGACAGTAAAGAAGCATCTTTGCCTAACTCCTGCAATTGTTCTGATCTGTGAGTAGTTCTGCTCCTTAGATCTTTATAACGGACAACATTAGACCTTCACCTTCCACGCACTTCAGTAAAATCAGGTAGAAACAACTTCAGTCTTGATGGATCTCTTTTGTTGAAAGGCAGAAAGATGACTAATCTTGACATTTTAGAAAGTAATTGTTTTGATTCTGAACATCGGATGTGGGTGCTCAAGACTAAATCTTTGGCTGTACTCATGCAAAAGTACAAGAATTGTGTGATCAAAATGTAGCTGTTTGATTTGTTGAGCTTCATACCTTTCATACTTTCAATTTCCTTTTTCTTTAGAATCATCTCACAATAAAAATTACCTATATTACGCAAAGGATGCACCCTGGGGTGTATATAACCATTACATTGGAAGAGCAATATTTAGAGGCCTAAAAAATGCCATGCCATGTAAAAAATGTTTTTTGTGTTGTGTTGATATAAAGTGATTATGTACCTTTTTATGCAGATTTTTTTCAGAATTGATCATTCTACATAGCATGATATATACAGTAGATCCTTTTTCATCAAAATTTGTCAAAAAATGTAAGTTTTTTTGGGTGAATGAGTCCATTTTTGATCCAATTTGAATCATATGAATCGAAGTAACAGCGCATTCGATTGGATTCAATTAGAAGTTTTCCCAAAAAAAACTTTGATTTTCACAGATTTTTTTTTGGTCGATGGAATAGGTCCGTATTCAGCCGAATTCGAATCATACGAATTGAAGGAATAGGGCATTTGATTCAAAATCCACCAATTGACTTCAAATAGGTTCTAGGAGGTCCCCCATAGGCTAAATGGAAATTCGGCAGGTTTTAGATGGCGAATGGTCAAAGTTGAATTTTTAAAGAGACAGTACAATTTTTTTTCTAATTCGAATCGAATTTGGACTATTCCCTAGTCGAAGTACACAAAAATTAGCTTGAAAATCAATTTTTTTATTAGAATTTTCATTTTGACCTTTGATAAATCTACCCTATCAAACTCAGTTGCTCTTACACATGATTTTAGGTCCATAACTAAACTTGAAATTATCGACGGCCCCTTAGTAAATCTGCCCCATAGATTCTACATTATTGGCAGCCTGTCTCCTCCTTCCTTTGCAGAGAAAGGGTTAAATGATCATGTATATTGGCAACTTGACAAAACATATAATATATGAACTGTTGATATGAATTATATGGGGTTGAAGTGCTACCTACTTAAGTGTTCATTAATAGTGAGTGCTTAGATATCTCTAATCACTAGGTGTTTTGACCTAGATATATTAGCATATTCATTATTATGTCCATGCACAGTATTTAACTGATTATGGCGACATGTTGGATAATGTGCATTACTGATCCCTCGCAGCCTTATAAAGTCTAATGCATGTGCTATGCTCTTTTATAACCCTTAAGCTAATAACATCAATCTATGCTATGGTGGAATATCACATATTAAATAGCCTCATCTATGAATAGAAATCATTCTTACATCTTCTGTCTTTGCTATCCAGTTTGTATAAAATATAACCCACAACAATGTTAAGCAGCCAGAATGTAGACATTAGACAATGCCATTCTCAAAAGCTAGAACATTATTATTATTTTGTTAAAGGTGACATATACTTTTTATAGCAGCCTTGCTCTACTCAGATGGTTCTGTACTACAATTCTTACTTTTTGAAACATGTTATGTTAAAGCATGATGAACTCCGAGCTTCCCTTGGCAGACTTATCACGTGCAGGGATATAAATAAAACACACACACACATTGATCAATATTAAATGAGAATAATATATTGTAAGAAATGTTATAAGTCACTGATTGAACACATGTATAGCCGAGCCTCCCTTGGCAGACTTTTGAGAGGAACATCAGTTGGGGGACCCTGGGCCAGGAACAGCAAACTCTCAAAGCCAGATCAATCAGGCAAGGTTCTACACATTCAGAACAGAATTTGGTCTTAATCCTACTTGTTGACATATACCAAAATAATGGCCATACGCCCAGAACTGAGACCATGAGAATGACGATGAGAAAGAAAACATTGGTTGTATGCCTAAAATTATAACCATGTGAATGAGATATGAGCTTCCTCCTTGATAAACATGTTTATAAATTTGAGTTAATTACCTCAACTCCTGTTGTTCCCTTGTCTCCAATTAATTTCAGTACATCCATGTTGTAACTAAGGAGCCTTATTGGATACACTTAATCACACTCACAGTCATATATGGCCTGCCATGTCACATTTGTATCACAATATATCGAATGAACTTGAATGAACTTACAAATCGACTGGTTTCTTACTTGAATAGAAAAAACTTGAATAGAAAAAAACTAAATTCTGCAAGCTCTAGTTGCAAAACCCAAATTCGAATTGAAAAATAAACTCCAATAGCTCAAATTATTTGAGTTTTTGGGCAAAACCCTCTGAAAAAAACTCAAACATCATGAAGGCTGTTAACATCTTCAAATGGTTTAAGGGACCTCTGCCATTGACTCCTAAATGACCTTGACAGGTTTTTCAGTTTCAAGCTATTTCCAGGGTTGGAATACAAACAATCTCAAAACATTCGCGTTTTTTCAAAAAACTCAAAAAATTTTTGTTTTTTGAACACGAATCTGTGAGTTTTGACCAAAAACTAACTTCAATGTTCATGGAAAACACAACTCGAACCTTAATAAATGACCCCCTCGATATTTTTATGCCTTACCCTTTAAACAAAACAGGGATTGTTTGTCCATATATTGCAATATATTTAAGCTGGCCAACTATGTGAAAGTCATCCCATATCTGGCCAGTCCTATGCTCAATTTTCATCTGATTCATTAAGAATTCTATGATTTCATTATACATTTTATAAAAGGGACGAATATGTTTTACCTGCAACTAACTAGCTGCTTTCAAAGTAAACCTCCCAAACTTGGCTGCCCTTTTATTAGACACCAGTGGGATCACCTGACAGTTGGAGAGGGTGGCAGCTACAAAATGGAGCTGGTCACTGCTCCTGTATAACTATAACAAACAAGGGAATGTTGTGCTCACCACTAGTTTTTAAAACCATTAGGTGGGGGTGCAGCGAGGATGTGACCACAAAATACATATAGACAATTACAAGAGTCCTCAGCACTCAACCCATTATCAATATATTTAAGACAGAGACATTTTGTGCATACTGCTACTGATACTGTTTAAAGGGTAAGGCATTTTTTAGTAGCAGTATGCACAAAATGTCTCTGTCTTAAATATATTGATAATGGGTTGAGTGCTGAGGACTCTTGTATTTGTCTATATGTATTTTGTGGTCACAGCCTCGCTGCACCCTGCCTAATGGTTTTAAAAACTAGTGGTGAGCACAACTTTCCCTTGTTTGTTATACCCCTCAATATTTTTGTCAGGTCCATATGATCCTTACTGAAGACATTTGTTATGTAACTTCACAAAAGTTGAGAACAGACAGGACGCTGAAGCAGAATTACTGCTGATATGCTCTTTTATTTTCCACACAACATGTTTCGGACAGCATATGTCCTTTTTCACTTGAAAAAGGACATATGCTGTCCGAAACATGTTGTGTGGAAAATAAAAGAGCATATCAGCAGTAATTCTGCTTCAGCGTCCTGTCTGTTCTCAACTTTTGTGAAGTTACATTACTAAATTTTGGTACTAGGACGGAGCGCCAGTGAGACAGTTACAGGACTGGCGATACTCTCCACCGTGTATATATCTACCATTGTGAAGACATTTGTTATTTTGGTCAGGTCAGATCTAAGGGTAGACAGTACGGTTCTCAGTGATGGACTGGTTCATAAAGGAAACATATTATTTATTTATTATACCAATACCCCTTCCTGTAACTCATATTTTTTTGAACAGGAACCATGCTTTTGCACTTCTGTTTCCAAGAACAACTATGTGATTTGGCTCTGATTTTTCATATATGAAGCTTCTCAGCTGTTGAACGTCAATTCCCAAAACTTCCCTGCCAGTGCAGGACTTTGATTTAAGATGTAGGTATCTGGTCAAGGATCACAGAAGTTGTGCTGCTGTTCAGCCATAGCTAGAGGGGTTCCAGATGGACTTGTCCTCTGTATTGTCTGCTGCTCTCGTCCTTCTCTTGTTGTGTTTGATATGCTAATGCACACCCTGCTTTATTTCATACTGCACATCTCTAGGTGTGGTACTTGCAAATTTATTTTCTAGTCTTTTTTTTCTCATTTTTAATTGGAAGCTCTGTGCTTATACAGAGTCCCTTCAACACAACCCTTTTCTTGCAAGATCATTTACAGTAGTTGGAAAGCACGAAGTATAACAATAATTTCAGCAATGTTTTAATGGTGGGAGGTATCCAAGGGCAATAAAGGCAGCGTGTGCCTGCAGCTGCCAGTGTGGGTAGATATTTTCTTTGCTGATTAATAAAATCCAGTAATTTTATGCTAAGTAACAGATCAAATCATTTCTTGTGCTGCCTGTTAACAGAGTGCACCATTTAATCACTTGGCAAATCTTAACATCAAAAATCCTGCTTCATACAAATGATCATTAATGAATTGGACACCACACGCCAATGCTAAGATTTTATTTTCCCAGAAATTGTGGTGAAAGGAGAACAAAAGGATAAGTTTCCCATTATGCTTTATATGGCTGTGTAATGAGTCTGCTGATCCCAAAATGACGTTAATGATATACTAAGCAGATGTGAGGATTGATTTAGATGTGAATCAAATACATGCCACCTAAATTGCTTATTTAGCTCGATATGTAAATAATATAATTAGCAATAATCAGGGTTTGTTATCTAAATGCTTTCGCAGCTTGACTATGATTTAAAAACCTAAATAGTAACAATATTTTGCACAGGGTCCCGTTTTCATTTTAAAAATTCAGTGTATTTATAACAGTTATAACAGTTTAACATGGTTTGTTATCCAGAATGTTTAGAACCTAGTGTTTTCTGGATAATGGATCTTTCTATAATTTGAATCTTCTTACCTTAAGTCTACTAGAAAACCATGTAAACATTAAATAAACCCAATAGGCTGGTTTTGCTTCCAAAAAGGATTATTTTTTAGTTGGTATCAAGTGCAATGTACTGTTTAATTGTTACAGAGAAAAAGTGAATACTTTTTAAATATTTGGATTATTTGGATACTATGAAGTCTATGGGAGATAGCCTTTCTATAATTTGGAGATTTCTGGATAACAGGTTTCCTGATAATGGATCCCATACCTTTACTTATCTTTCTGTTCAAAGTGTTTGCTCACCTTTGATTTAACTTTTAGTATGATTTAGAGAATGATATTCTGATACAATTTGCAATTGGTTTTCATGTTTTATTATTTGTGGTTTTTGAGTTATTTAGCTTTTTATTCAGCAGTCTCCAGTTTGCAATTTCAGCAATTTGGTTTCTAAGGTCCAAATTACCCTAGCAACCATGCATTGATTTGAATAAGAGACTGGAATCGGAATATGAGAGGACCTGAATAAAAAAATGAGTGACAAAAAGCAATATCAATAAATCCGTAGCTTTACGGAGCATTTGTTTTTTAGATGGGATCAGCGAAGAAGAAGACGGCAAGTAATTCAAAAACATAAAAAATAAATGATGAAGACCAACTGAGAAGTTGCTTAGAATTGGCCATTCTATAAAAAGTTAGTTTAAAAATGAACTACTTGTTTAATTCTTCTTCTATTCATCCTCTAATCTGTCATGCAACCCACTGCCTAGCTGCCAGGATAAGTGGGACCTCCCAAAAACCATATAACAATTCAAATTCCAAACTGAAGTGTTACAGTAGAAAAAGTGCTATAATTTAAAAGCCGCAAAGAATAAAACACAACTTTTTCATTTTGTTTTCATAACAGTTGTTTCTAGAAGCTAACCAGTGTAAATCGGTGACATTGCTGTGGGAGAGCTGCTATGCTCTCAAATTACTGCAAGGACTGTGACCAACCAATAAAGGCCACAATGTGAACAGATTGTTTTCCATGGTCCCCGTGACAATCACACAACACACACTATGGTTATTTTCATCAGTAGCCAGTTAACAACAGAACTGCAAGTTAGCAGTGTTTACCAATGAGGCACTGTGTCTATATTCAGAAATAATTACATAAGCATGGCAAAGTATGTAAGAAGACTAGATAATGACCTTGCATGAAATCATTATGTTTTTGCAATCAGCAGTAACATATTGACACAGTGTGCAAATTGCAATTTTCAAACTCAAATCCCCATTACTAGGGATGGGCGAATTTTACCCGTTTCACTCTGCCAAAAATTAGCCGTCAGCGAAAATTAGACTAAATGCATTGAAGTCTATGGGCGACACATTTTTTTTAACGTGCAGCAAATTTTTTTTTTCAATGTGTGACATTTTTTTTGACACGCAACATTTTTTTCTCCCATTGAAGTCTATGGGCTTAATTTCCACTGCGAAACACAGCGAAAAAATTCGCTCATCCCTACCTATTGCCAACAATGCAGCATTTACTCACAGATTCTGGTATTTGAGGTCTCAAACTAATTTTCATCAGCCACAATTGTGCCGGATTTTTAAAAAGCAATGACATTTGCATTCTTGTTGCTGTCAAAATTCTGTGGGGCGTACACCATTTTAATTCACAGCATAAATACCATTATCATGTGATTGTTTTGGTGCAAGACTGTTGTGCCTAGTGATACAGCCTGCCAAGGGTAGCTCCAAGGTTCCCGCATGACAATTGGCACATTTGTGCATTATTCATCAGAGCAGACTGGGTGCTCTGAGCAACTATAAAGCAGGGCAAAGAATGTGTCTGAAATTTTTGTAGCTGCACTTACTACATTTGGGGGCCAATTTAAGCTTGTTCTTTTCGGCACGAGCAATCTTTCATGAAACCCTGCGTGAGTTTCCTAAATCACACTGGGTTTCATGCTGATAAACTTTGGCAATGTTTCTCTGAACCAGTTTTTTGGAATCAATAAAATAATAAGGTGGTTATGGTCATTGCAGTCATATACTAACACATTTTAGCCTCCCCAAACAAAAAAATCACCATCCACCTACGCCCCTGGACCCCTTAGCTCTCTTGAACTTGTGCCCCGGGGGATTGAAAAATGGCTTTCTTTCAATCAAACATCTCTTTTTTAATCAGAATTTTATACTTGGCTAAAAAAACTCATAAAAATTTGACATGGTGTACACAGTGCATTATTGTGGCGATGTTTGGTGCATTTCAATGACTTTCCAAAATCTTTTAAAATTGTTGCATAGGAATAACAAAGACGTCAAAGCAGATGAGTCATTTTTAGTTTCTGGGATGACTGATAAAAGAGCAGGATAAAACAAAATATCAGTTTGAATAGTCCAAAGAAAAATAAAGGATTTAAGGGTCTCATTTATTCATAAATTTACCTCAAATTGATCTTACAGTGATGTTGACAGAAATATGCAAAACAATTTCCAAAGATCTTATTTATTAAATATACTTTCTTCAATCAGGTTTTATTCCTTTCCATCTGAACTGCAGACTATTTGCTTGCGTTTTTAGCAACCACAAAATTAGTATTTAGAGACTGGGAATTTAAACTGCAGAGTGAAATAAAATCACTTAATATAATATGAATTTAGATCTCCAAAAATAGTATACGTGGAATAATAAATATGCATTTTGCCATTAAAATGATTAGCTCAGCAGAAAATTTTCATTAGTCCTCAGGCTAGATAATGGAGTACATTTATGCAAGAGAGGGGCCACTGTAATATAAAAAATTGAATCTAAAGTGGCTTTCTGAAGACACTCGGATAAAAGAAGAAAATATGGATTTTAGGAGTTGTAATGTTAAATGTGACAATAGAATGGCACATTGGAGACTCATAGATGGCTTGGCACAAGGAATTAAATGGTAGTAATAATAATAAGATGATTCCTGCCAGGACTCTTTTGTATCCATTGTTATTGGCTGCAGGTACGTTTATAGAATTTTGCCTTCAAATAACATTGGTGAAGAAAGTCAGTAATATTTACACCTCCAGCTACTGGCAAATATTTGAATAAGAATACCAACAGTATTGCCCCTCCCCTTGTAATATCTTGGCAGACACGCTCAGTAAAATGGAGATCACAATGGGGCTCATTTATTAATGCATCGCAGCGCTAAAAAGCCCACAGAGGTCCAACATTTGCCCTTCGCATTATTAATGTAGTGCACAATGCTTGAAAGGTGCAATTTTATGCATTATTTTAGAGGCAAATGCAGTGTGTAAATTTGCGCATATGCTGTCGCAGCTAGGCATAACTGCGCATTTCAAAGAGCGTTTCTATTACGCTAGCGACAACTGCAAACTGTTCGCACTGTAGCCACGCCCCTCTCACACGTGGCTTTGTTTGCGACATCATTGCCCATCGCAAAAGCTCTGTTCAATGCGCAATATCACGCAATATACTTGGGTTCGCGCTCGTAAAGGAGCTCGCACTCTTTTGCATCCAATTATGCGCTGCAATGCATTAATAAATGAGCCCCAATGTGCCTATTTTTATTCATGCAACGTTAAACAGATTATTATACAGATTAGCATAAAATCCTTAATTTAAATGCATATAGAGTCACAAGAACAGAGTAATCGTTTATAAACAATATTATCCATGAAGGGCACAAACTAGCAGCATTAAATTGGCCCTTGATTTAGGTGATTAGTATAACCAATCGAGGTATATTTAGATCTTTTGAAAATATTTGGGTACTTAAAGAAAAAAATAGCATACAAAACTTCAAAAATCTCCCATTCACCTCAATCTTCCTCAATCCAAGTCTTCTGAAACAAATTTTTGTCTTAAGGTAGCCATAGACGCAAAGATCGGCTCGTTTGGCAACATCGCCAAACGAACGGATCTTTCCCCGATATGCCATTAACGAGCATGGCTATATCGGGGGTAATCTGATTGTTCGGCCGTATGGCCGAACGATCCGATTACGATGTGCTATGGGCTCCGGCGGGATCAGTCGGGTCAAAATCAAACCTGACCGATCGACCAAACGACCGATCTCCGCCGGACGAAAGATGTCGGCACACGCCACACACTAATCGCCACGACTTTCCGCGACCAATATTCCCCAAATGCCTCCCCTCGCTGTGCGCCTGGATAAAATGAAAAGTCGACGGTGCTAATCACACACGGCAATTCGTTTTCCAAAGTCGATTTTTCGTTTTAGCCAGGCGCAGAGCGAGGGAAGGCATTTGGGGAAGATTGGTCGCGGAAAGTCGTGGCGATTAGTCACCAGGTGACTAAATCTCCCCAAAACGCCCAGTGTGTCCCAGCCCTAAATGATTTCTAGCAGATTTAAGGTATGAAGATCCAAATTACTGAAAGATCTGTTATCAGGAAAACCCCAGGTCCTGTTAAGTTATAATGAACAGGTACACAATAAAATGTCTGTTTACAGATGAGCTTGCTTAGATCAATTATGTCTTGAAAAGGGCATTTAGATCATTTATATTTATAGATAAGCTTTTTCATATACCTGTGCATATGAGATGAGCACCAGTATGTTAAATGTCACCCTGTATGAATGAATTCAGCAGAGAAACAGAATACAGAACAGCAAAAGCTGGACATGCAACATAAAACTTTTACAGATATTTACTATCAAAGACAGCATTTCTCAGTGGCAATCATATTTCCATGATTGTTAGGAACCCAGCAGAGAATTATTATATCTATCCACTTTCTGAGCATATTTCAATGTATTGAAAGCAAATTGCAGTGAGGCCATTGTTATCCTCCAGGTCAACATGCAAAGTGTTTGTTCTGTGTGATGCTTTGCTATTTATAGCTGTCAATGGGATGAAGGAATCGATGAAGAAGGCAATATTGAAATAAATTTACTGAATATCAATAATGAGAACTTTCCTAGAATTAAATGGCATGGCAATATCTAGAAAATAGAGCTGATAGACCTTATTTATTAAAAAAAGGCGAATATAAAAACTCAAATGAATAAAATAACAGGAAAAATTGGAACACCTTAAATTTGTGGTTTACTCGTGATTTTTAGTGAGTTTACAAGCTTGGACATTTTTTTGAAAAACTTGACTCGTAAATAACTCGCAAGTTGACATTTTACATTCAAGTTGTTTGTGTTTTTTTGCTGAAGCCTGTATTCACTTTCATTGTTTTTAAATCAAAGGAATTTGAATTTGCGTAAAAAAATATGAATGTTGAAGTACATTTTGTAATATTACAATCACTATTACATGTTATGGCTCATTTGCAACCACGAGTGTGCCTGACCTCATACAGATGCAAGCCTGTGACGTATTCATATAATTGAGGTTCTTGCTTACACTTATGAAAATTATGCGTAAATTCAGTTATTGAGGGAGGCTTGGAGCTACTGGCACCTAGTGATGAGTACATTTTTTTTCGCCACAATGGATTCGTAATGAAATTCTGTATTTTGCCATCTGCAAATTTTTTCATGAAACCCCAAAAATTTGCCCCAAGACAAAAAAGTTGCGACAAGAAAAAAACACCCATTGTCTTGAATGCATTTTGAGTGAGAAAAAAAAGTTGCACGCATAAAAATTTGTCGTGTGGAAAAAAAAAATTTCCTATTGCCTTCAATGCATTTTGTGAAAAAAGGCATCTACCTAGGGCACAAAGATAGCGGGCGCTAGGCAGGTACCTCTTCTGCCTACCCTTATTCTGATTTTGAAGCCCTCTTAGGTTTTCACCTCCTCCCCTCTCTCCCCCCTCCCCTCCATTGCTCTCCCTCCTGTCACTGCCACCTCCCCATCATCTCTCTCCCACTTCTGTCCCCTTTCCTGCCTGTTGCGCACGTCGTAGCACACAAAGTCACGGTCGAGGAACACGCACACACACAGGAGGTGGAAGCGAGTTTGCCGACCAGGTAGCCTAGGGCCCTCAGCCTGCTTGACCTGGCTCTGCCTCACAAGGTGGTAATTCTAGGGTTCCGATCAAGGCTGCGTCAATAGGTCCAATTCCCAAAGAAACCCATTCGAATGCTGTTTTAATGTTAAATGTCAGAAGTGGTACCATTCCCATTACAAAAACTTAAGCCTCAATGCATGCCTGATTACCAAACAAAAGCTTGAGAAATTGTGTTTGTTTGGACACACTGGGCATTGTGGGAAACATTCGGTATTGTGGGTAAAAAACTTTCAAATACCACCTGGCACACTGAACTAGCATAAGCAAATTACCCTTCCTGTCTCTAATTTATAATTAGTTATCCACCCGAACCATTTTTTCTCCAGGCCAGGTTCAATTCAGTGAGAAAAAGATTTATCAAATAAAAACTCATGGAAGAGATTCAATTTGAGATGCAATGCTTTTCATAAAAACTCATGGTTTATCATGTGAAAACTCTACAAAAACTGGAACTAAATTAATTTCTCCTTGAACTGAATTTCATCCATGCCTTTTCACGTTATAATTCATGAGATAACTTTTTCTCACTTAATTGAATCTGACCCAGTATATCCTATCATCAAAAAGATACAGTCTTTATTTTTATCACGTAGAAATAATTAATGCTTCATAACACAATCCATATTGCACAACATTTTCAATATGGAAGAAGAAGATGCCTGTGGTAAAAGAGTTAATAAACTGAATTAGCTGCAGCCACAACAGAGCAGTGCATTTGTAAATATAAAAATACTTACCTTTTGGTTGAGGTAATACAGATGGAGACGAAACGAAGAGGAGCAGCCTGAAGTTGATTTAATATTGGGACTGATAAATTAGTTCAATAATTAATCATTGCGAAGTACAAACCCTGGAATTTTACTTGATAAAATTAACTTACCGAAGGTCTTTAGTTGTGAAATTATTAGCAAAAAATGAGAAAATGAGTCACAACTGATTAGCATGTTGCTATTTAAAATATAATGAACATGTGGGTGGCATAAATGCTTTGATCATTACGTAATCCAGACTTTTCCTCCTTCTGCAGTCTGAAATAATATGTAGATGATAACTCAGTAAACAAAGGAAGCAAGGTTCCCCAACTGCATACTGTAGTGTGCCTATAGGTAATTCAATTAAGTCATTTCTGATGAAAAACACAGTTGCGGTTTTGCAACTTATCATAAAGTGGTTGCACAAAGCATGCATCCAAAGCTGTGACTTGAACTTTGTGCCACTGCCTTCATCCCACCTCCGTTTGCAAATTTTGTGCAAGCGTGTCTATTGACCCTCAAAGGTTGTTCTCACAGTAGACTGCATCAATAGACACAGTGCATTGGTACCTAAGTAATTAGTTGCTGGAATAATTACAAAGTTAAGTCCCTCCAAATGAAACCCACAGTCCATACATACACACACTCACACCAAACCCTCCATGCACTCTTCATACGCTTGCATAAACTATATATATATATACCAATATCTATATTAATTGTAAATTTTAGTTTCACTATAGTCAAGAAATCATCCAAGCCCCACTTAAAGGCATTACTAGCCATCACAACATCACCCAGCAGGGCATTCCCCAACCTCACTGTTCTCACTATGAAGAGCCACCTATATTGTTGCTGTAATTGAGTTAATTACACTTGAAGCATGGGAAAATTCTGCATTGTGGTTAAAAACATGGTGATTGAGTCCAACATTGAACTTTTCACCTGTGGTAAGCAATGGATACCTATATGGCTTTCTTCTCTACCTCTACAAGGGTTATCCCTTGCCCATGTTGTCATACTGGTAGTCACTAAAATTCATATCCTGGGCTGGTACATGCTAAGGATGTATAAACCCTAAACCTGCGTACCCATAGGGAGACCCAACAACCAACAATGCAGATCACTGGCTAGCTTGGAAATACAGATCTAAATGTTCTTCAGTTGCACAAATTGTTGGAGCAGGCAGGTGGTCCATTACTCAATTCAGATAAAAACAATATACATTATATATGCAACTGAAATCAGCACCCTAGTTAAATTACTAGTATGTACAATTATAATTTTGGAGATAACTCCAATTGTAATTTAAAACTTGTGCCCCTATATTAAATAAAATGCACAAAGTTTGTCTAGGTGCAGTAGCCCATAGCAACCAATAGGATGTTTTTTTTACACAGGTATCCAGTAAGTTTTGCTGGCCTATTGACTGTTATAGGTAGGGATGGCGAATTTGACCCATTTCGTTATGCCAAAAATTTGCCGTCGCCGACGCACGGCGAAATTGTTTTTTTGACGCCTGTCCTTTTTTTTTTTTCGCACGCCGCCATACAGGTCTATGGGAGTCATTTCTGCGGTTGAAAAAATTTGCCCATCCCTAGTTATAGGTAATTAAATCTGTAGCAAACTTTGCACCTACCATAACGCCCTTGGACCTATACACATGGAGATATGTTTGCCAGTTGAGTGAAAACTGGCCAACATAATCTTAAAGCATCTTATGTTGCTTAGCCCTGTGACTTTGTAATTATTATAGATATTTTATACAGTATATTATAGTGATGGACGAATCAGACCTGTTTTGCTTTGTGGAAAATGTGCAACAAAATGTTTTTTGACCCGTGACAAATTGCGCAACAAAATTTTGATGAAACATTTCACTCATCAATATAGATAGATAGATAAATAGATACTTTGAGCATTTAAGTATTTTTTCCATATACATTTCACATTATCAAATAAGAACTGTGCATATTACCTGTTTTTGTGGCTACTTGTAGCTTTGAAGCAAATGGTAATGAGGAACTTATGAGTCATAGAGCAAATTCCTTTGCTGACAATTGGGTGATTAAGTAATGCAGTAGGGTTAAAGGTTTCCTCATTTTCTCTGCTTTAGTCTTGTGTATCTGGTAGCCTCTTTGAGCTGAATGAAAAGTTTCCAGTATATATAATTTATATAGCTTAAGAAATATGATAAACATTTCTTTCTTATTAGTGTCTTAGACCAAAAATACCAATCCTTATGAATCATAATCATTTTATTCAGTACAAAACTTCTGACTTTTTGCTTTAATTGTATGCAAAGTTTAAGCCTAGGGTGAGTACACATTTTCAGGTAATCATTACTGTTTGTACAACTGGTCCATCAAGTTCATCCCCTCCAAATAAAAAATGAAATGGTACAAGGTGCTCCTCTGTTGGCACGAAATTGGAGGAAAAAATTACAGATTACTTTATATCCCCTGAGGGAACAGTCTCTTGGCATTAATCTCAAATTTGCAGGTTGTGCTCCATCAACCACTTTTTATGATGTTTTCCGCCAGTATAGAACTTGAACATCTCATAAAAATGGTCAACTTGTCGTAGATTTTCTAAGTGTTCAAAAGGGTATATCACTTTAAATATCTAAATCTAAATTTGCCAATAGGCACGAAACATGTTTGGCCTCTATTCACTGTCCTAATAAATATTTTTGTATTCTCATAAATCATTGAATGATTTTTTGGAGTGACTCACATTTATTGGTTTTCTTGGATATGCACCCATGGACTGGGGTGAACTGTGAGTATATCCTCGTTTCCATATTTTAATTTGTTTATACATATTATTGATATCCTATTTACTGTGGAAATGCTCACACAGGCTCCAGGCAACTACTTTTTTTCTATTATATATACATAAATACAGATGTATGAATCCTCTTTGCTCTGGCATAGACCTTCATAAAAACACTTATTTACCAAAACTCCAAATTTTAGATTTTTTTTAAAAGTCAACCTAGCTCCAAACCATAAATTTACCTAATTTATTCAAAAAAACGAAAAAGTCAGTTCAGGATAAAGTCTCAACAAAATCATGTGACTATTTGAATGTTTCGACTTTTTCGAATTTGACGCTCGAATCATACGATTCTTTTAAATTGTTGCCCGATAACCTCAACTTTTTCAGATTATTGTACGAAAACCAGTGCAGATCACAATGTCAAGAAACATCTTCAAATTGTAAAAGGGACATCTGCCATTGACTTCTACATGATTTTGGTTTTAGCTGGAGTATTTTCAGATTAGGTTTTTTCCCCTAAAAATTAGAGAATTTCCCCTTTATAAAACCCGTCCAGAAAAATTAGAGGTTTAATAAATAGGGCCCATACTTTTCACTTTTCTTTTCTTGTGAAAGTTCATTGTGAAAGTTCATTACACCGATCTTTGATCTTTATAATGATCTTGATAGTTTTACTGACACCCATATGAAAACATGTAGCAATTCCCTTCTCTTTCTTTTTGTGAAAGTTTGTGGAACTCATCTTTGACGTCTTCACAAATAGTTTCCCATACCTGCTTTTTTTATAGCAAAAATTTGAATGACAAAAAAATATTAATAAATATTAATAAATATTACCATTAATAAATAATCCCCCCCCCACAGCTCACATACCCAAATATTCATTTTAATTTACATATAGATAATAGAAAATGTAAAAGTATCTCTCATTTTATTTTGTCTAGTCCAATTACAATGTGTTTCAGCAGCATTAAAAACCCATTTGTAATACATGAAAGTTGAACATGTGTATGAGCAGTAAATGTGTATTAATTGGTGTTTTGACCAGAGCTATACTTGTTTGTGGAGAGAAAAAGTTTAGTCAGCTAATTCATATGATCCTCAATTTTAATAAATTTCCCTATTAATTTGCAGTCTATATTACTTTGACTTTATTCAATATTTTAAGCACTGATTTTTAATAATGCATTCATAAATAGGCTCATTAATGTACTGTAGATGACACGGGGTGTTAGCAAACACAAATATTCAATTATTGTAATCGGAAGGCCACAGGGAGGTTGTTTCTGCAATAAATAGTATCACTTAGCTATTACATCCTAACAAAGTGAAAGTTTGACTGACAAAGACAAGCACTGGGATAATTTTAATGAAATACAAGATTATGGTCAAGTTTTTATTTAATTAAACATCTTCAACTCAAGTGGTAATCATTTATTTTTTGGTATCATTTTTAATATAGAAATGGCTTTTAAGTATGCATTGTCAACCTATTCTTCTGCAAACATCTGTTTCTCTGTAGTGCAGTACAATTTTCTGACTCATGCTGGAATCAGTAGAACAGATCTGGCAAATTCTGTCAATGACTCACAACACGAGAGTTGTGTGCAGCCAGAAAAAAGAATGTTAGGCTGAGGAACTCACAAATAAATGATTAAATCCATAAAAAACTGTAAGAAAAATATAAAAAAAAATATTGTTGGTGGAAAATATGTATTCAATTTTCACTAGTACCTGTTACACTTTCAGGAAAAGTGATGAGGAAAAAACACTGTGTATGTTTTAACTCTTGATACCCTTGTGTGTTGATCCTGCAAAGGCAGAGGTCTACTAACCACTTACCGTATACTGCAGTGCAAAACAAAAGTTTAAGAAACATGTAACAGTCATTCTCTTATAGTTTCACTGATACTGAAGTCAGAAAACTAGCATTCCCCCTTATGGGTCTCAAGTTATGCTCGCTTTCCACTGCTTTGGGTCTCACTGGTGGACAGCCCAACATATTTGCAACCACACAAAATAAGGGATGTTAGCCTTTGTTTACCTGTAAATTGATAATAAATTGTTTTTTTATCTTTTACAAACTTCATTGGTTATTATTAAAGTATATCTGATTCTTTTATTTAAAATCAATAAAAAAATTGACTGTATTGCTTTTCAGCCAATGCCTTAGAATTTAAACTCTAAGAAGGCTAACATATAAATGGCTATAGAGATCTGTAAAAATGAGGTAAATTATTTACTTGGGAGCCTTCCCTACTTTTGGCTTCACGCTAGGCAGTATATTTTATATATGCAGTGATCCCATTGGATCCTAGTGTCATATATGACACAGTGACAGATATAAAAGAGAAAAATATAAAAGGTTCCTCCAATTTCCATTTAAAGGGGAACAACCGTGAACAGGAAAATTTAATATGCTTCATCATACTGAAATATTTAGAAACTTTCTAAATACATTCAATTAAATATTCTGCATCATTTCTGAAATAATCACGTTTATCTTCACTATCCCTCTCTCAGAATCTGTTTCTCTCCATTCGGTTTTCTTGCAGGAGTTGGGTGACAGATATTCATTGACAGTTAGATCCAATATATCTCATAGCAGATCTATTAAAGCTCAAATAACGGATTCCAGCACAAACAAAATCTAAAAAAATAACAGCCTTTTGCACAAATCCTTCATGTAGAGAGACATGATAGAGAGAATGGTGATTTCAATAGAGTGAGCTTTAATACACCTTCTAGGCAAAAGGATTTTGGATCTAACTGTCAATTAATATCTGACACCCAACTCCTGCAAAAAGAGAGAATAAGGAGAAACAGATGCTGAGAGGGGGATCGTGAAGATAAACTTGATAATTTCAAGTTATATTCAGAATATTTAATGGATTATATTTAGAAAACTTCTTCTGAAGCTTATATTCGATTTTCATTTTTGTGATAGTTCCCCTTTAAGATGTGACCTAATAAAGCAGAACAGTGCCATTTAGCCATACCTGGGTACATCCATTTCACCTGTTGTTTGATTAAACAGATAAACAGCTGCCTTTGTATGAACTGCTATTATTCATGCACTACAATCTAAAATATTTTTCAGGGCCAAAAATGTAAGTCTCCAAATGTGCTTTCATGGGGTGCTGGGAGATAAATATAGCTTAACATTTCTGGCTTACTGCAAAAGAATAGCTTTAACATAATACATCTGATCTCAGAAAAAAAACATATTTTCAACATTTAAGATAAACCTGACAACAGATAAATGATGTCATGCCTTGTAAAATCTAGGAACATATGTTCACGTCTTGTAATGATATCTCAGATCTTAATCTGTGTTTTTGTTTTTCTCCAAGGGCCATTACTAACTTTACCTTCTGTACTGCTGTATACTAATTAAGAGATTTATAAATGCACAATTACTATTTAAATATGTCAGCAATTTCAAAGGCAAATGTAACAGCTGCAAACCATTTATTCCTATTTTTCGAAAAGACTTTGAAAATAATATGCTTGTCATGCTGCACATTATTTTATTGTCATTTGGCTACAAGCTGTACTGAAAGCCTTGTGACTCTGTGGGGTGTATTGAGCAAGCACTAGGCTTTTATTAAAAATGGATGCTTTTAATTTCTTTAACATCAACACAAAGCATATCTGCCACCTTCTTGCCGTGTCAATTGATTAATATGTGGTTGCACATTTCTGTGTTACTTTATATGTACATACCATACATAAATATCACAGGCTTGGGATCTATTATATATAATTCTTGGAACCTTGGCTTTTCTGTATAAGGGATCATTTGGAACACCATACCCTTAGAGGCCTTTTTATCAAAATTCGTATTTGTGTAATTTCAGAGGTTTCAAATAAACACAATTCAAAAAGTTCAAATGTTTGCTTATTTAGTAAAAAATCCAAATATAAGAATACCGTAAAAATTCACATTTTATTCATCATTTTAATAGGTCCGTAAGCTCAAAAAAAGGTTGGAAAAGTAGAAAAACTTAAATTAAATAAATAGTTTACATTTTGCCTAGGACAGCTCCTATTGACTTTTCCTTTCTTGCTGGATAATTGGTTTCTTTTTAATAGATCCCATACCTCTCTATTTTTTCCTGTGTAATGAGTCTTGTTTTAAACATAACCAAAAAGCATTTTCTTTAGCAACGTTGCACCCTGGCTTCTTTTTAGTTGGCAAAAGAATAACAAAAAGGTGGTATAAAGGTGATACATTTATTGGCTAACTAAAATAATCATAGAAAGCTTTCAGAACATTTTAGTTCCGTTTTCAAGCTGTCCACAGTCCCCATGTATATGACTTTGTTAACACCTCACACAGAGATGGACATTCCTTTTTTTTAGTCATTTGATCTATGAGCTTAATGTTGGATATGGATCAGAGAACACCACAGCTTCATTATATTCAGCTTGAAAAAGGAACTAAAATGTTCTGAAAGTTCGCTATAATTATTTCAGTTAGCAAATAAAGATGTCACCTTTATACCACCTTTTTGTTATTCTTCATGTGACTGGCTAACACAGTACAACAACTTTACCTTCTTTTTAGTTGTAAACACTTACAGCATTCACGTGTTACCTAATAAGCTGTGTCAACCACAGAGGTTATATTCAGCTGTGTGTATCACTAGAATCCTACAGGGAAATATAAATGTAGTTAAATGGAAAAGGATAGAATAAATAGGAATAAAAATTTGCATTTGGCAATGTATTATCCTTCATTAGACTGTTATTACATTGAGAAATGTAATTGTGTGTTGCACAATTTTAAAGAATGCTTGAAGGTGATGTAATCTTTTGGTACAAACATTGGCACAAACTATGAAAATTACAGCCTTTCTTCCACTGTTGGAAGTGGTCAGCAAAACTGTATTATATTCACACAAATTATTTATTTTTTTGTGCAAAGGCATAAATTGTCATATTGCGAATATGTTTACCATTTAACTTTTATGCATATTTCAGTATAATCAATGATAACACGATTTATACTATTCATATCACTATCTTTCTCTTTCTGTATAGTCATGGGAGCAACTAAGAAGGACCCTCTCTCAGTTCACAGTCTAACTCTCTCTCTAGCACTTGGCAACCTGTTCTGTTAAGTAACACTAGGGTACTGGAAACACTACTATGCCAGTATGCCACTATACTGCTCAGATACAGATACTTGTGTTAGTAAAACATCCAAATTCAGCTTCCCTACAAGTGGCTAAAACTATTTTGCTGAATCCTTAACCCTTCCTTAATCTTCAGTGGGGCCTCATATCTCGGGTTCTTGACCTACATCTTTTATTCTTCTAGAGGGGATCTAAGCGACTGAGCACAGATCCTTTTCTCCCTAAGCCTTCCTTTCATATAGGACTGCCTTAAGAACTATACTACAGGATCAACATCACCCTTGGATAAATATATGCGTCCAACCTACAACATCCTACTGAAAAACGATTTCTGGATGAAAGGTTTCAAATCCTCCTTCTTGCTACACAACCACAGGGGGCACTCATAAAATAATTCTCACCACATTCATACATTGCCTGAAATCTGAAACATGCAAATTGCATCATAATAATGTTAAAGGCATTAAAGATTCATAAACCAATTTGCAGCTTAGCAAATTGACTCCAGCAGCTGTATAACTTTAAGATCATTTTCATATAAATTGCATTTGCTTCCTTTTTATAATTATGCCAAAATATATCTGCTAAACACAAAGGCATATTTCATAAAATGCTTCTTATAGTCTACATACATATTCTGCACAATTGCTTTCCAGACTGTCTGCAGCAATTGTCAGCTTTGTGTTTTTTATACTAAAAAAAAGCTATTTTCTGTGATAAAATGCTGTTTTTATCTTCACAAAAGAAGTCTTTGACAGCCTAAAGTGAATGATTTTCACACATATCTTGTCATGTGCTGAGACCCCGTGTTTTGAGAAACACAGAGATGTAGAAGGTGCTATGGTTCTAGATGACAACCAAGTGAGATGCAGCTGTGCACATGACATGCTGCAAACACATTGCAGATTGTGTTAACTTTTGTAGATAAGTTCTGTGAAAAGTCCTAAATTTGAATGTAATTCCAATGGTAAAAACAAGTAACTTATCCTAGATGAAAACCCTTCTGCTCCAGCAAAAAATCAACACCTTCTGTTGTGAAAAGCCAAAATACCACAATATGGCCCTTGTAAGACAGCAGACAGTAGGTAAAAGTCAAATGCTAGTAATGTCCCCAGTGTTGCAATATTTTATTATTACTCCTGTTATGTTTCTGTCACTTAGATTCTTTGGGTTTATAGAGCAACCTATTTTGTCTGAATAGGCTACAGAACATTCTGAAAACTTTTGCAAGTTGAAGAAAGGTCGAAAATCCAAACAAATGAAGTAATGGCTTTGGATGTTTCTTTTTATTATTGTTTTATATATATATATATGTATATGTGTATATATGTATATATATATATATATATATGTATATGTGTATATATGTATATATATATGTATATGTGTATATATGTATATATATATATATATGTATATGTGTATATATGTATATATATATATATATATATAGATATGTATATGTATATGTATATGTATATATATATATATGTGTATATGTATATGTATATATGTGTGTGTGTGTGTGTGTGTGTGTGTGTGTGTGTGTGTGTGTGTGTGTGTGTGTGTGTGTGTGTGTGTGTGTGTGTGTGTGTGTGTGTGTGTGTGTGTGTGTGTGTGTGTGTGTGTGTGTGTGTGTGTGTGTGTGTGTGTGTGTGTGTGTGTGTGTGTGTGTGTAGTGATGAGCAAAATATTCTAAAAACTGGCAAAAAATTTGGGAAACAACAAAAAAAGTGAAACTTTTGTTGCACATATTTTGTTGCGTGTCATTTTTTTTGTTGCGCATCAGTTTTGTAGCAAGCTTATAGTATATGGGGCAAATTTACTAAAGGGCGAAGTGGCTAACGCTGGTGAAAATTCGCCAGCGTGACGTCATTTCGGCACTTCGCCGATTTACTAACAGTCGCTGGCGTAATTCCGCTAGCGAAGGAGATAGACTTCGCACTCTAACACCAGGCAAAGAAAGAGTGTTTCTACGCAAAATCACTAAGTTTTTTATTTTACAGACCATTACCTCTATCACCAGACGTGCCTTCGTCACCTCAGACCAGGTGAAGTGCAATGGCGTAGATAGGGCTTACTTTAAATTTTATTGAAAAAGTCCCAAAAAACGTGAGAGTCTTTTCCTTTTTTCAGGGTGATAGCCTGCAAAAGTGCGTACAATTTTTTTAGGGTACCCGGCTTCCCCCCTACATTTCCTTACATATGGCACATAAACTATACACTGGGCTCATGTGCAGGGCAATATAACAACTCTATTTTATTTTATTAATGTTTCCCGGGCTTGTGTAGTGTAATGTATTTGCTGCAACATATACGTCCATTGTACTTTAACTGCACGCCGTATGCAAATTAGCCAACGCTAGCGTAACTTCAAACTGCTGATCGTTAGCGCAACTTCGCAAGCGTTCAGTAAGTAAATTTACCCCTATGGGTGTTTTTTGCTTCAGGAAAGCAAAATCACATGCATTTTTCACTAAGTATACTGCTACACACATAGCCTACATTGTTAGAGGACTTCCTATTCACTGTGCTACAACTGCTTTTTCAATAGAAAAAAGGCTCCCATGTTGTGATTTTTTACATTACCTTTGCTTACTTGGTAACGGTATCTACTACTACACTATAACTATCAACTAATAAATCTGACCACCAACAGATAATATTTCGGTGTTTTGTATCCCACATCAAAATTAATAAACTAGTGGGATGGCTCCAATCCCTTTGGTTGTTGTGAAAGGAGAGAGGAAGAATAAAATGATGTATACATTTGTCGTGCATCTCTTTTTTTTCTTTGTTGCGCATCATTTTTGTTTTTTTGCCAAAGTGAAAACGAACCGTGGGTAGATTTTTTTTTTTTACACAGTTTCATAAAACTTTTCTCTGCTGGTGACAAGCGGAAAATTGCTGCAAATCTGTACATGGCAAACTTTTTTCACTCATCACTAGTCAGCATATTATGTTAGGGGGATTTAATACATAAATTTCAACAATATTTCAGCTTTGCTTGAGGTCTTTATCGAGGCACAACCAGCTGTTGGACAGGAGACCAACATTTGGTCATGTAACTCATGTCTATAAATCAAATATCTATGTTGTTCATTGGCACTGGTTGAATGCCAGAGGGTTTCAAAATGGTATAGTTTATAACCACAGGAAGGCTGAACAATGGGCATTTGGAATTACAGTACATGGCACAGTTAAACATCTAAAGATAAGGGCATAATTTGGGACCTTCACCACGACCTACACCAACAGGCATACACTTCCCCCACATCAGTTGTAGATGTAAATACAAGAAAGATTGGGGACTGGTATCTCAGAATAGAAACTGCTAGTTCTTCCCTGTGGTTGCTAGCTTGGCTCCCCCTATAGGAGGTGAGTTATACATTGACACTAAGATGGTAACAGAAGCCCCCACTTAGTACCTGCTTGAGGATTGACCACTAGCACAAAGTGACTGAAGTATGGTAGCAAAATGGTGCTAAGGAGTTTCAGTGGACCTGCACAATGGCACAGTATGACTGACGGAAATTTGTATTTTAGTGGCATAAAGATAATAACTGTCGCAACAGAAACAATGCAGCTTTCAGTCATGTAACTAGTCACTCAAAATGCTCAAATAGCCAGTTCACACACATATCTATATCCTAACTTGTTACTAACTTGCCTGTTATTACCTGCCCTGACACTTGCCTGTTTTTTTTTTAATTCTGTTGCCTACCGCACCGTTAGCTTTTCTTTTTTTTTTAACCCTTTTAAACCTGGCCCATGGATGAATTAAACTATAAGAACTCAAATTCCTCTTCTATCTTTGATCCTGAGGATCCTTGCAATTGCAATATAATTGCCCTAGGTGATACATGTCAGTGCCCTAGGCTACGTCTGAATGATGTCTAAAGTCTAGGTCCCCTAGAGCCATATGCTTGACTTAATAGTTCTTATTATTTTCCTATAAAATTGATGCATAGGTGTAGGGTTGGAAAAACAGTTGATGGTACAGTGGGTCCATCAGGCAGCAATGACATGTGATTGATGGCCACAAGATGATGTTCCTGGCAAAACCTTTTGACCACTGTTTTTCTTAGATTATCACACAAGCTACATGAAAAAAATGTAAGGTTATGTGGGTGTTATTTGGAGATGGAGGCATAAATGTACCATGTCAGTGGAAAGAGGTCATAATAAAGGTGGATCAGGGGTATTTAGGCTGAGGCTTAAAAGGAGATTGTTTGGGGCAATAGTTCAATTGAGTCATAGTGGCATCTCCCCGGCAGCAGGCACAGACACTATTTGTCCCTTTATAATCTTCACAATGGTAAGAGGAACAATGCTCTACCATAACCTTACCCCATTGCAGCTTATGCCTAAATCCAGTGATCCAGTGCTGTGAACTCTGCACCTTGCTCTGGCTTTTTAATCTGCAAAGTGCAAATCACAGCAACTACCACACACAAATGCACGTTGAATGCGCTCTATGTGTTTTAGAATTCTATATGGTTAGTAAATAAGGCCTTTTAAGTACTGTATATGCTAATAAGACATAACAGTGACCTTGCTTTGCCTTTAACAGTGAAATGTCATTTGTGGACAAAGCTAAACTGTTAAAGTATAATGTCTTTGAGTACATTACTTTTCTAAAAAATTAAAAATTGTTACAGATAGAAAAAAGGGCCGCCGCAAATCATTCCTTGAGGCCTGCTCACAGGTCAGAAACTCAGATCAATAGATTCCTGAAGAAAACATGTTTTTGTGCTGCCTCTTATTAGGATAATTGGCTTTCTTAGAGACTAGAAACTCAATCACCCACGAAGTAACTACTTGATATGTATTTTGTCCAAAATCAATATGTTCCGCGTTGTTTCAGAAGCAAGGATCCAAATAGAGCAAGGACTTGATTGTTTAATAATGGCACCATATATCTTATGCAAATGAAAGGCACTACAACGGTAATACATTCATATGGTTTTGGAGATTGACAGACTACTCTATCGTGGATAAATAACACGTAGGTTTAGATTAGTCATGCAGCAAGGAAACTTTCAAGTCATGAAAATAAAATATTCACTTGTTCTTATGATATTCTCTCTTATGTTCTGTTATAATTCAGACCCATTGAAGAAGTCTAGGTACTTTGATAGACAGGCCTCATGAAATACCATGTGAATTGTCACATTTAGGCTAAAAAGGCTTTATTTTTTGCAACTGTGTATTTATTCCAATAACCTTAAAATATCTTTAATTTCATATATGCATTTTTGTCTCCAAATACTGTGGGTTCCATACTGACGATTTTTTTATGCTAGGTGACTTGTTAAGGGTACATACACAAAGGCAATTTTTCAGTCCTGTCCTGTCGATGAAGAAGTATAATGTTAAAAGAAAAAGCATGCACAATTGAAAAAAAATTTCTTTGCCCATTTTAAGTCAATTTTATTATTAACTATGTAATTTGTTAATCAAAAAGTCATTCTTGTACAAAAGTATTATGACACTTTCAAGCAGGTTGCAATATAATAACCTAAATGAAGCATATTACATTATAATTAAATTATGCCTTTTACAAGAGTGCTGCACTTATGCACCCATTGGAGGACTGTGTACTTTATATTGGGTATTTGTACATTAGATGGATTATGGTTTATACAGCAAAAATGTTGCACCTGTTTCAAATGTATTTGTATGTTGCAGGATTCGTTCAAATATGTTTGACACAAAAGCAGTATTTTTACTGAATCTACAATGCATTTAATGTCTATCCTCTATAATATGTTAAGACCCCTTGTTGCATGCACAACAAATATTTGACTGCAGATATGCAGTGATTTCCCTGGCAATGTTCCTAGCATTATTTGGATGAATCCCCTTACACGGGTCTGTACCAGAAGCTCTTTTAACCCTCATGTTCAGTGGATGGACTGGTAGCAATCTCTACCTAGAACACAACTAGCAGATTTCATGGAGCACAAAGTATATGGGGAAGTTATATGCAAGGCAGACTGGACGATTTAGTAGAATAGGGCTTCCTAGATGAGCAGAGTAGAGGGAGGGAAGCGTTGACCTGGTCTAGGCAGGTGAGGTGTTACTGTGCAAGTCGAAAGAAGCAGTCAACCGAAACTCCTCACTTTTGTTCAGCAGAGGTCGGAGCAGCATACTGCCCTCCTGCTCTTTTTTTTGCGGTGGTGAGCCTGGCAGTGTCAGGGTTTGGTGGTAAGGGAGTGTTGGTGCTGCTGCAGTTGAGCAGGTGAGAAAATGCTTGCAGGAGTGGGGAATGGGGCAGTATTTCCCTGTTTGTAGAGATTGTTTATACCTCTTTGAACAAACTCTTCTACTTGCCCATCCTAGTGCAGCAGCATTTGGATGGTCAGCATGGAGGTGGCCTGTGGAGTATATAGACCAGCATTCCAGGTAGTGTTCAAACTGTCATTTACAGTTGTGTTCTGATAATTTTATTAATGAAAGCTGTAACCTTTAAGTTCCATCCTGTGCTTCTTTATTATACATTGAGTACATAAGAGGTTCAGGTATGGTAAGTTCAACTGGTTTCCTTGACGCTGCCCGGTCATGGGTATTGTTGCCCAATTAGTTGCTATACAGAGTGTAGAAAGGTGGTCAGGTGATATAGCTGTGGCAGACAGAAGTTGTTAATGAGTTTTACGATCCACAATTGTGCCAAAAACACTGACTTAACATAAATACATACATTGAGTGTCCCATCAATTGGTGATGTGCAGGTTGACCCGAAACCCTCAGTGACCCGTGGGTTAAGACCGATTGGGTGGGTTTGTGTTGATATTTGGCCCACCATTGTAGGTTAGGGGTTTGTGCAGTTCAGACTAGGGAAGTGCACTCCTTATCTGCTGCCAAAGATTCCCTGTTTTAGAACCAGAGTTGTGCACAGAAGTAGCGTACAAAGCGAGAAGACACGGGTCCTAGAATGGTAACATTTTGCAGGCATAGGGTCAGGTGTGGGTTAATATTTTGCAGGTTAGGGTCAGGTTGAGTTTTCCCTGACCTGCAAACGACTACCATCAATGTAGTGCTGACATTTCATAAATATACACAGTAGTAGGCCCAGTGGGGGATGAGATCCCCAGATATCGTGTTAAGTGCCATGACACACGGTCAAACGTTCTACTGTATATCTGAACATCATATGTACTCAATTATGTATAATAAAGAAACCAAAGAGCCCTGGCATTTAGTAAATCCAAGAATCTCTTGTACCTGCATATGGACTGTATGGTTATCGAATTGATTTGTATGGGCACATGCTCATTAATGGTGATACTACTTTTATTCTTGCCAGTATGCTTCTGAACTACATTTTTATATGTCTATGCCTACAGCTGGGTCTCTTGTTGACACATTTTATATATCTTTTATGTTGTTTTTTATTTTATTTCTGTGGTGGGAGTCCCAACAATAAACCTTTTGCAGTGCTTTTCACAGCTACACCTAGCTGTATACATGGTTATTTATGAGTGCAATATTAGCGTGCTTTTTCTCATTTTCTTTTTATTTATGGCCTCCACATAACTTTTTTAATGCAGGCAGTTACTGGTTGCTGATAATCCTCAGCTCTATGTCATTAATGGACGTGTATGTGGAATCTCCCCCCACTCTGCTCCTTAGTCCCAAACCACAGTTCCATATTCAATCAGAGGAAATCCTAATTAGAAATTCTAAATGCTAGGTGCACATATTGCCCCTTGAAATAACAAATCACAAACCATTTGTACCATTGTACCATTTTTTTCTATATTTTTGATTCTTGCTGCAACTTTATAAATATTACAATTCATTGTTTTAGTATATACTTAATGTATGTTTAAAAATGCAGAGCCCTCTGCATTTAAGGCAGAGCAAATGGTGCTTCCTGGTAAGGCCAGGGGAGTAACTACAGGAAGCAGACTCTGCGGCTGCAGGGGGGTCCAGGAGGTACAGGGGACCATATGAAGCCATGATTAATACACAATTATAATATATTTTGGTAAAACAACTCAACCTCTGCATATGTTGGGGTCCTAAAATTAATTTGCTGTGGGGCCCAGTATCATCTTGTTATGCCACTGAATAAGGCACTAACTTGAGTGTTAGACTACTGGATTTACAATTCTAAATATCCCGGAGCACAACCTATTGAAGCACTGCTGTTAGTTGTATTCAACCTTGGCCAGTCTTGGTCCTCCAATGAATATAAATATATTCCCCAGGCCTGTCCAAGGCTCCAGTGTTGTTGTTGTTTTTTGCATTGCACTGCACCATCAAATATCATAACTTGGTACCAAACCTTGCCATTAAGTGAATAATTGACATGAAGAAAGATGGCCAGCTCTGTATTGAGACACTTTTATACCACATCTACAGTAAGAACGACTAAAGCAATTGCCTTTTATAACATTTCTATATGGAGAGTCATCCATTGATGCATTCAGTTTTACATGCTGGAACTTAAATAAACAGAACACTTCAGTCAATCTGGAAGAAAGAGAGGCGATTGCCCAATGAACCTTGAGAATCCTTCCTAAAAAAAAGCCATAAGAATCCAGGAGCTGTACAATCCAAATAGAATAAAATGTGCAGTATTGAAGTCATTCACCATCCTTTGTGGCACAGTTTTCAGATTTCAGCATCATGTGGTCATGATTTGTAAGGACGCACAGATATATCTGAAAATTCCCACATATAAACTACAGTAAATTAAAAAGCTCATATTACCTCTTACCACTGACTAACTTGCTACCACTTTGCAGATGACTTCCTCAGAAATAAAATAAGGTCTCCATTGCCAAACAACATTTGGACACTCCTGGAAATTCAAGGGGTTAATATAATGAAAAGAATTTTGCCAATCTGTTTGTGGAATAACAATAGGTAATTTGTACTGTGAAATCCTTTTTGGTTCAGAAAGTAATAGTGACACTGGGAACTCCAACACACACACAGATTTGTTGTGCAAGTGGCAGACTTTATGATGCTGCTGCCTTTACCTACACAACTAAAGCAATGCGATCTCCAAGCATACATGTAGCTACAAGGCAATTTTTATGCCCATCATCAGATTAACAACGGCAGCAAAAAAATATAAAATTGCTCAATATGTTAAAGGGAAACTGCCACCCAGATATAAAAGATTGTATAATAAAAATCCTAATCAAATTAGACATGAAACCCAAATTCGTTTTTTACTAAAACTTTTATACCTCTCAGCTGTCAATCATATATTGTCTGCCCCCTCTTCTATAGCTAGGGCATAGAGGCAGGACAGGCATATACTTTCTCTTTCTATTCTGCACTGCCTAGATATCACTGCACTCCCCTCATTCCCCTCCTTCCTCACTATCAAATTGTGTAGCCAGTGCATCTGCATGTGCATTGGGTGCCTTATTTTGGTCCATAAACAAGATTTTTGATATGGTGCATTGCATATATTGTCCACAAAATGGTGCCCGTCTGCTTCACAGGATGTGCGCTCTCTTACATTGGGCGTGCTGACTCCCGAACAGGTGTGTGCATGAGGTGCAAACAAGCACTTGCCTCAGTTCACTAACGCACAAACAACTACCTGTCATACCCACCAGGCAGGACTCTGGAGGTAAGCCTTACAACATGTTGCAGATAATGCTACTAAAATGCCTTACCCTTTAAACAAAACAAGGATTGTTTGTCCATATATTGCAATATATTTTAGCTGGCAACTATATAAAATTCATCCCTGGTTTAGCCAGTCCAACACTCACTTTCATCTCATTCATTAAGACTTCTATTACATTATCATACATTCTCACAGGCATTTATTTTATCTGCAAGTTGCTTCCCAAGTTTAAAACCTCCAAATAATTGCCCTTCTTAATAGCCACGACTGAGATCAATGGGAGATGGCGAGGCCACTGTCATAAAATTATCTTCTGTAAGCTTCAATAAGAAACCACATAGTGTTTCTAAAAAAATGCAAACTCACTAGCTCTTGATAGGGGGTAAGAAGTAACACATTTTAGAAAGATTCAGAGCTTAAACTACAGATTGCATTAAAACTGGTCAATAAAAACAGAAGCCTTCTACAGCAGTTTGAACTTTTTCTAAAACTTCTTGTCACTCACTCCTTCTCAAGTTAGAAATATATCAAGTTAGTAGATTTCTTTTGGGATATCACTCCTATGCTACTGATTTTATATCCACCCACTTTCTATTTATTCCTATAGGATCTTTAGAAGCGTGTATTTTAAGCTGTAAAATATTTTATTTGTCTTTTTAAAAGCGATGGTTGGTTTATAGCATTACAGTTATGAGGAATAGTGGTGTAACAATGCTGTACAATGAAGGGGAATGACTGCAAAGACACACAGGAACAGTAAGGGAGGGGGCTGAGGCCATATGAGATCATGTATTGAGTACAGTTAAGCTTTCGTACTAAAGAGACGGTTGTGTCAAGTTATATTAGTATGATTCTATACTGTCATATGCATTAATCAGGATAATATATCAGCTGCATAGAAAAGCCACTATATGCATAACAATACCTGACATTTTTAAAGTGCTTGTAACTGCTAAAATATAAAGCACATTTTCACTGCTACAGTATATTAAATCCTGCAATATATTAACATTATACTTTGACAGTATAAATATGATGACGCAGTCCTTGTCTTGTCTAGAGCACAGTTGCCATCCATCCTAGGATTCAAGTGAACTAGTGCCAGTGTCATTTGTAAGTGCTCTCAACTAAATGATTAATGTGTTTTTATCTAAATCTGACACCTAAGTATTTTCTAAATAATATTCTAAAGTCCAACTTGGAAAGACTGTGGCTGCTCTCTTTGTCTGCTGGCACTGATACAACCTGATGATTGCTCTGGAGTTGCTTTAGAGCCAAAACTATCCATCTCATTGATTCTTACATATATTATGGGTCTGTTACTACTTTCATTTGCTGTATTATTATTTTGTAGATTATGCTCACCCACATTTGTTCTCTTGGTAAATCATTATGATAAAAGCTGTTGTTGTACATGAGCTAAGGGCATATCTGATAAAAGAGAGATATTGTCTTAAATACATTCAACTGGGTGAATATAGGCTTATTGACAAGATAATAAACCTTTATTATTTTTATCGTAAACAGTCATGTAATAATCTATACTAAAGTACTGTTTCACTGAACACAAGATGTATCCTGTTTGAAACTATTGAAATACAGTAGATTAAGTTGATTTATACGCATTTTTGGTAGGATCATGATTTATCAGCCATATTTAGATGAATAGGTTCATTTAGAATGTATCTGTTTCTTCTTTTGAGTTCAGTGAAGGAAATTAAAAGAAAACACTTCAACAACACTGATCAGTGGTAGGTTACTAAAAAAAAGGGCAACCTGAGCAGTCATCCCCGGGGCCATTGTTTTTATGGGGGCCCAGTGCTGTGAAGCAGGGTGGAGATGGGCCTGTGGTAGGGAAGAGAGTGGGACACCACCCAAAGTCAAAGTTAACCCCTGGCACTAAAGCCCAACTAATTGCACATGTTAACATTTATGGTTTCTTTTCTTTTTTCTTTTTCTAGATGTTTTTTTCTGGAATGTTAACTTATTTAAAAAAAAAATCCAAATATTAGAAACTCAAATAAATAAATTGTTGGAAAACTCTAAATACCTTCCAACTCAAATTAAATAGATCATTTAAATTTTGACTAGGACACATCCCATTCACTTCTTCATGTCCTTGCAAGTTTTTACATGCCAAAGTTTTACATTTGAGTTTTCTAGATTTTTTTAGCTTAATAAATACTTAATTTTAAGTAATAATTTGAGAATGTGAGTTTTATTGCATAAAAACTCAAATTGTGCTAAAAACCCTAATTCAAACATTGATTAATCAGCCCCTTAGTATATTTAATAATTGAATTCATGCTGTACCTTCTCCATACTTTGCCTGTAACTGGCATCTTGAGGAAATGTGTCAGCACAAGAATTTGCTACACATTTGGTGAACAAGCTTTCAAAAATGTTGTGGATTATGATTTCCCAAACCTTCGTAGCTTTAAAAATGTCTTCAATCTGTTGGCCCTCCCCATTACACCATACATAATTGCCAGTAGGATTTAATATCAGCTGAAACCCCAAAAATGTTATTGAATGATTATTGAATACATTTCAGCTAATGGATTTGAGAAAATCTTTTCCAATATCTGTTTACTAAACAGCCTATTCAGCATATTCCAATTGTAACAGTTCCCAAAATGTATATGATTAGTGATGGGCGAATTTATTCGCCAGACACGAATTCACGGCAAATTTGCCCGTTTTGCCGCCAGCGAATAAATTTCAGAGGTGTCAAAATAGCTGTTTCGCCAGTTTTGCAAATTTCGCAGGATATTCGCGAAATTCGCAGCGAAGCGAGACAGACAAATTCTCCCATCACCATTTATGATTTAATTTAAAATGGGATTTTTAGGCACACCAGGGCAACTTTATTAAAATTCAAATTTAAGTTGTTTGCTGTGCAATCATTTTCAAATTGGATTTTCCTGAACTTAATGGGGAGCTGTAACGAAAATGAAAATGTAATATAAGCTTCAGAATACTGAAATAAGAAACTTTCTAAATACAATCAATTAAATAATCTGTAAAGTTCATCTTCACTATTCCTCTCTCAGCTTCTGTTTCTCTTCATTCTCTCTTTATGCAGGAGTTGGGTGTCAGATAATCATTGACAGTTCGATACAATATCTCTTATAGGGGGTCCTTTTGCCTAGAAGATGTATTAGAGCTCACTCACAACATGTCTCTCTACATGCAGGATTTGTGCACATGGCAGTTATTTTGTTCTATTTTATTTGTACTGGAATCAGTTGAGTGAGCTGTAATTCATCTGCTAGGCATGGAAGCCCCCTATAAAATATATTGGACCTACCTGTCAATGACTATCTGACCCAACTGCTGTATCCAGACAGAATGAAGAGAAACATATACTGGAAGGGGAATAGTGAACATAAACTGGATTATTTTCAGAAACAATGCAGAATATTTAATTGATTGTATTTATAATGTTTTTTCATTTTAATATGCTGAAGCTGATAAATATTCTCCCCTCGTCCTATTTATAAATGCACAAAATCTAAGCGGATACTCTATTGTGTTATATTAAAGATGTTGATATCATTTTTTCAATGCAAGAATGCACCCTGTAAAAGTTACTGCAATTTGGTCCCACCAAGTATAAATGCAACACCACCACATAATCGAAAATAGTTAGCTCAAAGATACAGAAGAAACTATTGAATATTATATAAAAGTATATAAAATATTTATTGCCTCTCACATTTTGATAGCCGCCTTATGACTAATCTGAGGTTTCTTGAGTTATTCAGGCTTATTTTTTTTTATTTACAGTATACATAAGCCTATTCTTTTATTGCCCAATTTATTGTTTGAGTGTCCTAACTGCACATTACCTCTAAACACATGTTGGTTACTTTTTTTTCTTTGATCTCAGGTTACAGAGACAAGGACTGGACCCCTTGGATGTAGTAACTATGACAATTTAGATTCTGTCAGTTCTGTTCTGGTTCAGAGCCCTGAAAATAAGATTCATTTACAAGGTATGTGGATTATGTTTTCTTCTACAATAACACATTGATGAAATATGTTTATGTGAAAATGTAATATCCCTAGGAGGTAGATTATATATTCAAGCAGTGATCAAAAGGAAAAGGGTACTATATGCACTAACATAATAGAATAAAAAATTGATGAGCTTAAAGGGGTAGTTTACCTTTAAATTAACTTTTAGAATGATGTAGAGATATCCGGAGACAATTTGCAGTTGGTTTTCCTTTTTTATTATTTGTGGTTTTTGAGTTAACCTTTTTATTCAGCCGCTCATTTCAGCAATCTGGTTGCTAGCGTTCAAATTACCCAAGCAACCATGCACTAATTTGAATAAGAGAGTCTGAATATAAGGATTAATAAAAAGTACATTCATTTTTAGATGTGGTCAGAGACCCCAAATTTGAAAGCTGGAAAGAGTCAACAGAAGAAGACAAATAATTAAAAAAAACTATTAAAAAAAAAATAAAGACCAATTGAAAAGTTGCTTTGAATTAGCCATTCTATAACATACTAAAAGGTAACTTAAAGGTGAACTACCCCTTTAAGTAGTGCCCCCACATGAATACATCTGTTTTCTGTTTGTTTTATGCTAGAACCTACACCCATGCTAAAAACCGAAATTATTATATTATAGCAGGAGTAGTTACTGTATAAAACTCCAGGTGTCAAGGTCTGGGACAGGGCAACTTTGTCTAATATGGATTTATATTTACATTTTGCAACCTACAACTAGGTTTTACTAAGATCAATACTATTTTATACATGAAAAAAAAGAAAAAAATAATAATAACAGTAATTGGACGAGAGCAAGTTACCCCTACCATAAATCAACGGATAGGGTTCTTTTCCCCTTTAATAAATCCATTCACACAGACTGCAGCCTGTTCTATGCTCACTGACTCTAGTCTGACAGCTGCCGATTCAGACTGAAAAAAATTATTTATGGCAATATATTTTAATCACTACAATAATGCAACATTTGAGCTGTGCAAGTATGTGTGGATAATTACAAACCTTGGTTTACTTATTGGTGACAATTGTGTATCATTTTTGGTTTAAATTCTGTGAAGTTTGTTTTTTTTACTGCAATTTCTCATCTTGGTTGCCTAAATATACAGTGGGGTCACTAGAAAATGTTTCCCACCCTGCCACAGCTCTGGCAGGTGGTTATGCCACTGTAGATATACATAAACATACAAACATAACCCATATATAAAGTATTTGTACATATAAGACTCAAAGGGAAGCAAGAAAGTATACAGCAAAAAATTGTATATTTGTATTTATACAAAAAATCCTATCCTAAATCAGTCTGTATTGGCATCTATGAATGATTTACAACTCTTAAATGACTCTCTGATATGCACTTTACAATTCTTAGAAACATCTTTGGTAGCTTTATAAATATATTCCTGAGCTCTTTGCACCTTTGTGCAGTGCCCTTAGCTAATCAAATTTCAACTCATATTGAAATTTTTGCTTCCCTGAGAAATTATTCCGAAGTAAAATGCCATTTTACCTGTAGCTTTGAGGTAAACATGTTTTATTGGCCTTTGAATTCATACATGCCAGAATAGAAATGTGCTTCGAAGACATTTACCCCCCCCACATGTAATAAAATAATAATGTAAGCTCCATGACATCTGTACCACTTTCTTGATTAAACCTGGTATACTAGGGTTACCTTTCACTTTGTCTTCTTTTGTCCTAACTCTCGTTCATGTGCTTCCACTATTTACTAAATTGTGAATGTTTTTTTTTCCAAATATGTGGAAAAAGTATGAACATACTTCATCTTTAAATCACTGGAAAGTAACCTATAACACAGCAGATTACATACTTTTTTTAGTAGAGAAAATGTGTTTATCTTTAAAATTATATTGGCAGTTCTTTCCTAATTGTAGCACTGGATGTCTGGCATAAATAACAAGATACAGCATTACAACCTGCTAGATTCAGGAAACAACCAATATCCACAGTACAATAATGTATTTTCCGATTATTCATGGGACAAATATCAGACCACCTATGTGAGTTCCCCTAACTCCACGGGATCTGTTTTTTTCTTGACTCTGACTGGCAGGTGAATTCCCCGACCTAATAAAGAATAAATGTAAAAAATAAAGTAAGCCCCGTTTCATGATACACTGCAGACAAAAGGTGCATTCTGTTTAAGATTTGTAAAATACAGTTAAAAGCACAGTTATTATAATACAGTTTGAGCCTCAGAGGCTACTGAACCCTGACTAGTAGACCTAGCCTAAGCAGGTAATGTCTATCTATTGCATCTTTCTACTTATTGGTCAGATGTATTGGTCCCACATAACTAGCCAAGGAAAAAATATCTGCAGGTAAGTCTGAATGGGCCATCTCTTTTTTAAAGGGGACCGTCACCCAAAAAAAATTCAAAATCCTATTTTATCACATTAGTCAAGCAAAAGTAACTTTAATTACACAATATAAATTATTTGAATTTGCATCATCTCAGAATCTTGTTTGTGCACCAAAATGTTGGACCTGATGTCCATCCCCCTGCCCTGGCTACACAATTAAATAGTAAAAAAGAAATGGGGAATATGTGGAGAGCTCATCTAGGAAGTGCTGAATGGAAAGTGAAAGTAATTGTCTGCCCCTCCTCTATGCCCAGGGCATAGAGGAGGGGCAGACAATATTTGATTGACAGCTGAGATTTTTAAATGAGCTTACAACAGCTATAAATGCTTTAATAAAAAATAGAAATTGGATTTCATGTATAATTTGAAAAGGACTTTTAGTATACAGATTTTTGTGTCTGGGTGGCAGGTCCACTTTAAAGGACCAGTAATATCAAAAAATGAAATTGTTTTAAAGTAATAAAAATAAAATGCAGTGTTGCCCTGCACTAGTAAAACTACTGTGATGGTTTTAGAAACATTACTATAGTTTATATAAATGCTGTGTAGCCATGGGGGCAGCCATTAAAAGGAGAAAAGGCTCAGGTTAGCAGATAGGAGATAAGCTCATAATGTTATCTGTTATCCACAATTTATCCTGTGCCATATAGCCTTTTTTCAATTTCTGGCATTGCTACTCAGCAGCTTGTTTATATGAACTATAGTCGTGTTTTTGAAGCAAACGCATCAGTTTTACCAGTGCAGGGAAACACTACATGATATTTTCATTACTTTAAAACACTTTCCTTTATGCTCACTGTTCATTTAAGCCCCAGTGGGACTCTGGGAGGGTTAGTGCTTACAGATTCTGAAGCTTAGTTGACTAAATTTCGCAGTCAGTGGGGCAAATTCACTAAAGGGCGAATTTTCGCCAGTGACCGCTCCACCACTTTGCCAGGTGCAAGTTCATTACCACTACGCTAATTTGCTAAAATGAGAAGTTGTGTCTCAGCAGCCGAGCACTGGCAGATTTTTGCAAGCGCTATTGTGGCTCGGCGAGCATTTCATAGCGAATGTTCGCTACCATTCATTTCTGCATACTGAAACATCACTAGCACTCTTGTGCTAAGGTTAATTTGAATAGGGCGGGTACCTAAAAGTTGTATGGACGTCTTTATTAGTAATGTTTATGCAAATGCTTGAAGTGGACACTTTCAAACACATGTCACATAATAAAGACAGAGGAGATCCTCTAATGCCCTAGACATAATCCTACACTAAAACAAATGTGGCATGCCACTCAAATTAGTTTTAAAAAATTCCTTACACATAAATATTTAATAGTTTGGACTTTTGAAGTCAAGCCGCTTTAAAAAAAAAAAGTTGCCAGAGTTTTTTTCAACTTAAATGCATTTGCGGCACACAGGATATGATGTCACTCACATAAGATTGAGGAAGATATAGCTTTGTTTCATCTGGTAACCTGGTCTGAGTTGGAGAAGTAAACTCTGGTGAAAGAGGTAACTTTCAGTAAAATTCACATCTTTCATCAGAGTGAAAAGTCACCACGCGATAGGGTGAGTACGAACGCTAGCGACAGTATCATTTGCTCGCGAATTGTCCTCTACGCCTGTTAGTGAATTGGCGATGTCCCTGTAGATGAGTTTTCTGGCGAATTGTCGATAGCGACGGCCACTTTGTCCATTAGTGAATCCGCCCCAGTGACTTTATCATTCCTGTTACAGTTTTCATATTGCTTACTTGGGAAACGTAACTGACTGCCAGTATTTCTAGGGAGTATAAAATATAGATTTTCTCAGGATTTAAATCTTCATTATCCTGCTGTGTCTTAAAATTACCTTAAAATAATTTTATCCCTGGGGAGGAAAATCTTGAAGTAAGCTTAAGGACAATTTAATGTTTAGTGGAGATATCAACTCTCTGTTAATTCACAATCCAATCTAGATAAAAGTATGCTTTATCTGTCGTTTTATTTACAGATAAAGTGCCCAGCAATTTCTATTGTGCCATATAATGCTGAGAAAGTACAGATAATGACAAATAAAAACCTTTATAAATCAAATTATCTGCCTTGCTTTTAAGATCTAACTAGATCTCACGATTCTCAACTATCACATGGCTTTTGGGCTCCATTTCAACTCTTGTTTTATATATTTTTTTATTTTTCTAATTGGAGTGTCTTGTATGTAGGACAAATATTTCATAACAACAGTTTTCGGACTGGGACACCAGGGGCCCACCCAAAAACCTTAGACCAGGGGCCCATTCTCAGTACTATTATTCTTCCTCTCCTCACTCAACCTCTATTCTCCTAGTCTCTTTTCTTTACATACTATAATCTATTATTCCATCTATTTAGCCTCTTTGTTCTCAAATAAATAAGGAATGACTATGAAATAGGCCAAATGCTTAGCAGCATGAGGGCCCACTGACACCTGGGCCCACCGGAGTTTTCCTGGTATCCCTATGGGCCAGTCCGACACTGCATAACAATAACAATTTTTAACAATCCCTACACATGTAAGGCCCTTTTGCAGGATTCCCACACCTATCTGAACACTCATTTCTTAAAGGGGAACTATCGGAAAATTGAAAATTTAATATAAGGTGAAGCTTACTGGAAATACTGAAGCATAAGAAACTTTCTAAACACAGTTAATTAAAAATGCTGTATCGTTTCTGATATAATCAAGTTTATCTTCATTATCCCTCTCTCAGCATCTCTTTCTCTTCATTCTCTTTTCATGAAGGAGTTGGGTGTCAGATATTCATTGACAGTTAGATCCAATATATTTTATTTTAGGGGGGACTCCTTTTGCCTAGAAGATGTATTAGAGCTCACTCCACACCATAAATCCTGTCTCTCTACATACAGGATTTGTGCAAAAGGCAGTTATTTTGTAAGATTTTGTTTGGACATGAATCAGTTATTTGAGTAAGCTCTAATACTTCTGCTAGGAACGGGAGCCCCCCTATATGATATATTGGATCTGTCAATAAATATCTGATACCCAACTCCTGCAAGAATACAGAATGAAGAGAGACAGATGCTGAGAGAGGAACAGTGAAGATAAATTTGATCATGTAAGAAATTTTTAATTGATTGTATTTAGTCTCTTATTTCAGTATCAGGAAGCTTATATAAAATTTCATTTTCACAATAGTTTAAATTTGTCCTGGACCTCTCTGCCTATTTGATAAAGGTAGATCATCATTGTTTCTGTTGCATAGTGTTCCCCTTTTGTATACATGGTAAATATCTTTCCTAGCTTACAAGGTTATGTATTTGTACCACTACTTTTGACTTTGCACTACATCTCTTAGCAACTGTTCTTGTCGACACATCTATAGCTCTCTAGTAGCAATGTTTCTTTATCAGACTAATAACAAATGTCCAACTCCTTCTCTTTCTCATACTATTGGAAGTCCTTATGATTCCTAGTCTACACAAACAATAGACCACGGCACATCCCCTCTTTTGTCCTTTATAATAAATTGATGCACCATATTAATTCTGCACTCTCCTTCATGTCCCACATTCAAAACTTCACAAACTCCTACTAGCTACATCATCAACAATTTCTTTCAATATATGCAACATTCTCAGTCCATAATCTAGCAAACTACAAGTCAATCCCTTAATCATCACCTGTTATTACCTCTCACTCCCACTGGCTCATTTTCCCCAATTTATTTCTTCTTTTTTTGTATTCGCGGTCATATGTCCATTTGTAGAGGTGTTCACAACCCTGACCATGAAAAATATCATAATTACTTGCTTATTGTTTTTTAAAATGCTGGATAAAATCTTGTTGGATAAAATATAATCATGCATTCTGTTTTGGGTTAAAATATAAAAAGAATACTTAATCCTTTCAATACCTTTACTATTTTAAAACATTAATCTTTGCTATTCAATTATTTATTTGCCTTGGTATATTGCCTGAATCAAGAAACTTTTTAATGAGAAACCTTTTGCCATTTAGATACTGTAACCTGATGTTTTCAGAAAATGAAATGTAACATTCTTCACTACTGATGCAATAATGTTCAGTTTAAGCAAAAATGTAAAAAGTATGAAGGGATATTTGTGCTAGCTTGTAAGAAATATAATGTATTTACTGTGCTCACTATTTTTCAGCAACTGTTTAGCCTTAGGGTTACACTCCAGTAGCAATGGATAACCCAGTGTGTTAAAAACAAAGCTTGCTCCACCTAAAATAGGTATTAAACCCCATTGACAGTGGCCAGAGGGTTGTAACTTTGTTGGATAAGATGAGAACCACTGCAGGTTTTACAATTCATCTATCAGGGGCCTTAAGTATAAGATATATATATTCCCAGCAGTTTCAGTTTTACACTATATATTGGCACCTTTCTGACTGTCCAGAAATCATTTTAAGAGATTATCACATTTTTGGCTCTTCTTTTAATGTGTCAGTCCATGAGAATTGTTTTGACTGCTTGATGCAAAGAGAACCAAATTGAAGAAAATGCCAATATCTGTGGTTGCAGCAAACGTGGTGATTTCAATTCACTACTGGCATGTGGCTAGGCCAGTGCCATATACATGTATCCCCTGCATTGATTTTGCATGCTGCACAGAGAACTACATTTTAGTGTAGTGGGGACAAAATTGGAAAGATAATTTTCTATGTTAGTATGAAAATAATTTTAATTAAGTGCCACTCCTTTAGGGGCAGATTTATTAAAGTTCAAATGGTAAATTCAAATATTCAAAAAATCAAAACTCACAAATTTTCATTTTCACTATTTTCATGTTACTATGTCTCTTTTTAAGTTATTGTCAGAGAATTTAGCAACTTCTTGAGCTGCTTCTTTGTTCCAAAGGATTTGCACCTTGAGCTTTTGGAAACCTTTGGTACCCAAACTAAGGGGAGATCCTTCACTTTGGCTGTGACATACTACTTGGAAGTGAACCCATAATGTCCTCCTTTTTTGAAAGAATAATTAAGTTGCAATATATACTTTTCTAGGTGTTTTCTAGAAACAGACTTTAGCAGATTTACACATAAAAATGTTTGGATATTTCAAGGCAAAAACTTCATTTATCTTTTAATAACAGAAAAATATGGCTAACAGTATTTTCATTTCCAATGTGGAAAACACCATTGATCTCAGGGAGCGAGTTAGATACTAAATTTTGGATGTTAGTATTAGTGTTAATTAGTGTTGCAGAAGACCAGAAAGTAACAGCCAAAATCCATAACTATGAATAAACTCTGCTGGAAACTCCTCAGTTGCAGTTGGTAATTACTATTATTCTGAAAATAAGTATGTGTACCTCTGCTTAACCAGGTATATCCTCGGAAACCATTTCTTATCCTATGCACAACAGTTCATGAAATGTCCCTTTCATGACATTATTAGTGATGGACAAATCTGTGACTTCGCGAAACGCACTGAAGTCAATGGGCGTCAAAATAATTTTAAAGAGCGACAATGTTTATGCGTGTGACTATTCTGACGTGCAACAATTTTTTGCCACAGTTTCGCACATGTATTCACTGGCAACGTAACATGGAAATTAGCCACTCATCCATGCCTGGCGAATCTATTCGCCCATCACTATCATTCTATCATTATAGAAGTTCCTCAACCTATTTGGTGGGTGGTATGACAGGAAGATTAACTGGGGTAATTAAATAGATTCTTAGGTTGCTATTGATCCCCCTACCCTTGTATTCCACCTAAGAAAGTAATAATAATTCTATGAGTTCCATTGGAATCCCCTCAATCTGTCCTGATGCCAAAAAGGTGGGTCCCTACAGGAAAACTTTGATTTTTCTAATCTTATTGCTTGCAGTGCTTTAACCATGTTCAGGATGTGTTAATCTGGAAGCAAATGGTTGAATTTAAACCACACAGAATTAATTTGGGTAAATCAAGGCGCGTATCACTGCTGTCACTGGGGAGGGATTAATGTTGACCATGCTGTTTTGTTGTATAATTGTGCAGCCAGAGTTTCAGAGCAAGTCCAAGCACAGTTACAAGCAATCATCTTACACAGAAACACATTGCTGTTTATATATATATATATAATATATATATATATGAGAGTGCTGTATAGAACAGCACTGTCAGGACTTAAAATGATAAAAAAAAAGGTTTTTATTCATAAAACAGCTTGCGACTAACGTTCTGGCCTAGACCTAGGTGCTGTTTTATATTGGATGGATGAAGATAATGTATGTATATATATATATATATATATATATATATATATATATATATATATATATATATATATATATATATATATATATATATATATATATATATACAGCACAATGCTTGGGACCTGAGGTTTTTCAGATAAGGGGTCTTCATATCTTAAATCTACTAGAAAATCATGTAAACATTAAATAAACCGAATAGGCTAGTTTTGCTTCCAATAATAATTTATTATATCTTAGTTTACATTAAGTACAAGGTACTATTTTATTGTTTAAGAGAAAAAGGAAATCAATTTAAAAAAAATTGGAATGTTTGGATAAAATGAAGTCTATGGGAGACAGCCTTTCCTTAATTCGGAGCTTAATGGATAATGGGTTTTTGGATTAGTGATCCAATGCCTGTACACACACATATTGGAGTAATTTTGACAGTTAGTGCTGTAACAATATACCTCAAAAATAAACAGAGTAGATAGAATAGTATGGGAATTTCATAAATTTCCCATTTCAAATAAAGCACTGCACTGCCAGTACCTTGTATGAAATACTTATAAGAAATATGTATGTCTATGTAGGATAAACTGAGTTTGGTCAACAAACAGGTCAGAGCAGGCATAGTTCTGGAAATTATTTCCGGAATAGTTGAAAGTTGAGCAACAGTAGCAGCAAAGCATTCAGCGTGAGAGTTAAAATATACTGAATAATTGCAGAAATGCACATCATCCCTATGTGCCCAGACTGGCTCTGCCTTCCCAGAATTTGAGCGATGATGTAATCACCTGCAACTGACAAATTTCAGTATTTTTCGAATAATGGGGTTAGTAAGATAAGTCAAAATTTTACCCAGGGAAAAATACTTTTTTGTTCATTATTATTTTGTGTTGATACTTTTTTGATGCTGCATCTGTTTAAATATTTGCTGTTCTAGTACATTGGAGCATACACAAGCAAGCAAAGTTTTATTTGTTTGCCCTGGCTTTAAAACATACACCATAAATGCATTTATAAAAAAGCAATGAAAAGAAACAAACTGTGCTATTCTCCAAAGTGCATGCAAACCTGTAACATGTTGGGTTAAAATATGTTGTTAATTGAGCTATAAGATTTATTAAATGATTTATATTATTATATTAAAAAAATTAGACTCCTTATAAAGTCACTCTTCATCAGACATGCAGTAGCTATATCAACACAGAAGACCTATAAATCATACAGTACAACCTCTTGTCAGGTGATCCATGTGGTGTCCAATAAATAGGGTTTTAATTAAGAAATAGCTATGGTTTCTGTTATATCTAACGCCAAACAAGAAAATTAAATCAATTTCACTTTAGTACTTCATGTCACTTCTTGGTCCTGCACAGCAGAGGAGGATCTGATAATACTAAGTTCATGTCCGCAGAAAGACCGTCTGATAATGAGCTGCCTAGAGGCAAGACCTTACAAAAGGGAAGGTTTGTTTGTTTAAAGGTAGATAAGGAGCTCTGAACAAGTTGCCCTGTTTATAACGAAGAGTGGAGGAAAGTGAGAACAACAACAACTTTCATATTAGTGTTTTAGAACAGCAAACACATTGTAAAATATGGATTTTTTTGAACATTTTATAATGTATTTTATTGGATATATTTGATATGTATTTTATATGGAACAGAAAGTATTTTATATGGATTATATGCATTTTTAGCAAAGGTGTTTTTGGGTGCATACTGTGCCTGCACAGCAGAGGAGGATCTGATAATACTAAGTTCATGTCCGCAGAAAGACCGTCTGATAATGAGCTGCCTAGAGGCAAAACCTTACAAAAGGGAAGGTTTGTTTGTTTAAAGGTAGATAAGGAGCTCTGAACAAGTTGCCCTGTTTATAACGAAGGGTGGAGGAAAGTGAGAACAACAACAACTTTCATATTAGTGTTGTAGAATAGCAAACACATTGTAAAATATGGATTTTTTTGAACATTAAAAGAATATAATGTATTTTATATGGATGTATTTTATTGGATGTATTTGATATGTATTTTATATGGAACAGAATGTATTTTATATGGATTTTATGCATTTTTAGCAAAGGTGTTTTTGGGTGCGTACTGTGCCTTTAAAGGCATTTCTTATTACATGAATTTACCCCAAATGAATGGAGATACATGATGTGAGGTGCCAAAGAAACCGTTTTCTGCCCGGTCTGGCAACCCATGTACTGGGCCAAATTGGATTGATCTAATCATTGGGGTCAAGAAAATGGATCATACAACAGGCTTACAGAGACCATCAGGCAAGGACCACATAACCTTACAAATGTGGTCCTAGCCAAATGGGAAATTTAAACCTATATGGTACATACATCCCCAATATTGAGCCAGATATCAGTCAGACAGGAGGGCTTCATACAGAGGAATAGATAGCGTGATATTTCCCTATATCAGTCAACTAAAATGTCACTTTAGCCTAACTATTTCCATTACAGTGAGTTCAGTTAACTATGTTCTAACTAGAATGGAATCAGTAATGCATATGTACTGTATGGTTTTGAAACAAAATACATATACATGAAGATTCTCATTTATCCAGGTCATGATATACAGTATCTAATTGAATTAAATAAGACAACTGGACACCACTCATCAGTTGAACTGAAGAAGCCACGAGGATGAGTGGTGAAATGTTTCAAGAAAAACTCTAAGGGGGTTATTTATTAAAGGTTGAATTGTATTTTTAGAGGGGAAAAAACTTGAAATATAAAGATTTATTATATCCCAATGCTGCAAGAAGCCTGAATCCGAAAATCTCAAACCTGTCGAAGTCCTGTATAAGTCAATGGTAGAGGCACCTATCTGAACTGGGCTTAGCCCGAAAAATCAGTTTTTTTTTGGAGTTTTAAGGCAAAACTTGAAAAATGTGAACGATTCAAGTATTAGGTCGACTTCATCAAGTTTTTCTTCAATCGGATTAAATTGAATTTATATTAATAAATAAGCTAAAATCAGGCAGGGTGTTTGGTCGTGGTTTTTTTTAATAAAATATGAGATAAATTTGGATTTTAGTAAATAGCCCCTAAATATCCAGTTGCCTTTGACTTATTTCTATTAGATACTGTATACATATACTTATGTATTATTAATGTAATATCCAAAGCTGTTATTTTTTTGTATCTTATTTTTAACTGTATTAAGAGTTGACAAATGTCAATGATGCCCTTACGTCACTTCCATTTGAAGATACCTGACAATGCAAGGAATGTGAGTTTTTTTACTGCCAGAGGCACCTTCCAATGCTGTTATACAGAAATGCTGAAAATGTAATTTTCTATGAGTTTGAAAGATGAATATCTAAAAAAAAATCTCTATAATGAATCTAATGATTTCGGGAAAAAGTGTAAAAAAATTTACATTTATTAAGGCATCATCATTTTATTCCATTTCTTCAGGTCTTCAAGTTATTCTGCCTGAATATCTGCAGGAAAACTTTGTGCAGGCAGCCCTCAGCTACATAGCCTGCAATTCTGAAGGAGAGTTTATCTGCAAAGACAATGATTGCTGGTGTAAGTGTGGCCCCAAGTTTCCAGATTGTAACTGTCCTTATATAGACATTCAAGCCATGGAAGAAAACCTGGTTCGTATCAGGGATACCTGGAATATTTATCACAAGGAGTTTGAAGAATCAGGTATGCAGTCTTTTTATTGTTGTTTGGACAACAAATGTTTATAGTTTATTAATACTTTAAAAAAATAACAATTCAACTTATGGCCCACAACTGGTGTTGAACTATAAGAACCACCATCCACTTACAGTTTAGGAGTAGAACCACTGTTTTTCGAATATAAGGAGGCATCACTCGTGGACTCCCAAATTGTATATATGTTTTGCATCTGTTCTCTTTACAAATTATATTTCAATATGGCCCAAGCCATTCTTGAATGTGTGGGGATGATCCTTATAATAAGGAGCTCTCCTTTTGTGTATGTAGGAGATACTGTAGGTCAGACTTACACGTGTGTTTGCAATTAAAGTTGAACATGAATTAATTTGTAAATGGGAAATGCAGTTTGAAAATCTCATCTGCAGGTGCACCATGTTGACTAGTATAGCATTGTCAGGTGCAAAAGTGAAATGGGGCGACAGCTTTTCTTCACTTCCTGCTGTTCTGATCATTTGTGCTCTTTGCACAAAAGATTTGAACAGTAGAAAGGTGTCCATATAGGGTGTGACCTAATACACTCTCCATCTCTTTGGCCCGTGAGCTAATCGGTTGGAGGCATGTCAATCATCCTGTCTATGGCTGACTTAATTGTTCACCTTTCAGACACTTTTTTCAGTTCAGTTGTTTTCAGATAGTTCCCAAGTCTGGCAGCTCAGTAATTCAGGCGCAGATGCTAAACTTTTACAATTTTGCAACATTTATCAAGGGTCGAAGTGAAAATTCTAATTTAAAAAATTCTAATTTCAAACTATTTTTTTGTGTACTTCGACCAGGGAACAGTCCAAATTTGATTAAAATTTCTTAAAAAATTGAAAATTCGAATATCGACATGTATCATGTACTGTCTCTTTAAAAATGTAACTTTGGACTTGGACTTGGAAATCTAAAGTTTTTTGGGGAAAAATGTTGAATCAAATTCGATTGAATATGATGTTACCGGTACTTTGATTTGTACAATTCGAATTCTAATAAAAATGGCCGATTCCCCCGAAGAAAAACTTTGATTTTTTTTAATAAATTTTGGTTGGTCTTTTCGAATTCGAATTTCGAAGGTTTTTTTTTTTGTTTTTTGTTTTTAAATTTGACCCTTGCTAAATCTGCCCCTAAATGTATAAAGTTAGAACAGGCTACAGGGTTGGTGACCCCCCTCCCAGAACTGCTTTAGAGGAAATTACACTTTACACTTCAATATTACAAAAATGGCCACACATAGAAAATAGAAAGTAATTAGAAAAAGTCTTTATTTCTGATGATCTATCTGAAAATAAAAAACGTGTTTGAAGGTGAACAATCCCTTAAAGTCTCTGTGCAAGTCTCTGGGAAATTTTTGAATTAACTTTTTGAGGCAGATTTACAAAAAATTCAATTTGTCGGGTTTTGCCTTTTTTATCACACAGTTTTTTCTCAATTTCCAAAACACTTACAAAAACACTTGAATTGAAAAACAGAATCACATTAAATCACATGCAAAGAACTTGATCGCATTAAAGTTGCATTCATTACCAACAAGTATACAAAATTTAAAATTTCAGCCACCATAGTGTGTTAAAAAATGTCTTATTCTTAGCAATAGGTTTACATTTTTTGTTTTTTATAGTTTTGAATTATTTGCCTTCTTTTTTTGCCACTTTCCAGCCTTTAAATGCCAGCCACTGACCCGGCATTCAAAAAATGGTTGCACTGCATCTCTACAATCTTATTGTTGCTTTTTGTTACTTTTCCATGCAAAATTTAGACACAAATAAACCTTCTCAGCCAGTGTGTTTATACAGATTCTAGCATGGTAAACGGTGGTTTGTAATACAGACTGTTAATGGAACCCTGAAATCACCATTAGGTCCAGGCTGGCAGCAATTCCATGGTTTTCTTACATAAATAAGTGCACTTGCAGCTAATTCTTCAGAGCAGTCTCAAGGGGTGCATTGGCATTTGCTGCAAGTCACAAAGGAGCATGTCTGGACACAAGTACCTTGAAAAGTGTTAACCATGGTATCCAAGGATTCAATTCAATGATATATAGAAAGCAGATTAATTTATATCATTATGGAAAACAGGGGTGAATACATTTAAATCTGGAAACTCAGCTAGGATTACAATGCCACTTTTATGCAGAAAGCATAACTTCAATGGAATTCAAATTGCATGGATCCTAGCCTGTCTGCATTACAGACATATTTTAAACCTTTTTAATTGAAATCCTGCTTTTATTATTTTTATTATATATTATTATATTATTATATTATATTTATTATTTATGCTATTCAGAATGCTTGGGACCTGGTGTTTTCCCAATAAGAAGTCTTTCTGTAATTTGAATATAAATGCCTTGAGTCTACTAAAAAATCATTTCAACATTAAATAAACCCAATTGCTTGGTTTTGCTTCCAATAAGGATTCGTTTTATCTTAGTTCGGTTCAAGTACAGGGTACTGTTTATTATTACAGAGAAAATTTTTAAAATGTTGAATTTTTTGATTAGAATGGAGTCTATGGGAGATGGCCTTTCTGTAATTCAGAGCTTTCTGGATAACAGGTTTCAGGATAACGGATTCCATACCTGTACATGTTTTAATGTTGCATTAATGTGTTAAAGCATGATACAGTAATTGCCCACAGACATACAGTATGTTGCTAGCCATAAGCTTTCAAGCCAACATCCCAATAATATAGTTAATATAAAAACATAAATATTATTGCTGTATTCCTCTTTGTCTATCACATGTTCAACAAATAGGGCTTCTGATAATCATACTTTTTGCCTATTGTTATAATTCATAAATACCATTTATATTATTTATTTTCTTGCATTAAACAAGGCAGGGTATGCAACTGAAATTAGTTTCACTTTCCAATTTTCTGTGGTTCTTTGAAGCACTTGGGAAAGAGAGTAGTTAATCAAATTACCAGTCCACAGATAAGCCTTATTTGAAGACTGACACAGACTGCAGCTTGAAGAATGGGCGTTTGTTTATAAAGAGCAAAGTACAGATATGGGATTCATTGTCTGGAAACCTGTTATCCAGAAAGCTCCCAATTATGGGAAGGTCATCTCCGTATACTCCATTTTATCCAAATAATCTAAATTTTGAAAAGAAATAATTCTGTATTAATAAAACAGTACAGTGTACTTGATCAAAACTAAGATATACTGTAATTAATCCTTATTAGAGACAAAACCAGCCTATTGGGTTTATTTAATGTTTAAATGATTTTCTAACAGACTTTAGGTGAAGTGAAAATCTAAATTATGGAAGATCCCTTATCAGGAAAACCCAGGTCCCGAGCATTTTGGAAAACAGGTCCCATACCTGTATATCCATAAACTATCTACATTACATGTAGAGAGAAAGGAGAGGGAAGAACAGAAATAATGATTTGTTAGTGCTTTAATATAAATAAATGTGGGAATACGTTTTTTTTTGGTTGGAGACATGAAATCCATATGCAAACACAAAGGCCCAGTTTAGCAAAGGTGCAAAAATTTACCAAGTGTGGTAAAGCCTAGGTGCTGATGCATCCAGGGCTCTTGTCTTACCCCAGAAACAATTTAACATAAGTCAGCATTCACACTCAACTGTAGGCCACCATCACCAGAGTGCAAACTCCCCAGTTATTTGAACTTTGTAAAATACATGAATCAGATTAGACATGTGATATGGGGGCAATGCCCCAAGTTCATAGCTTCAGGAGAAACAGTTCATGAAAGGGTCCTGTACACTCAGTGCCACCAGATGTCCTTTCATGAACCCTCAGAACGGGAGACTATCTAACTAAGTAACTATGTACATAATTTCATATATTTTTACAGGCAATTCTGTGAACAGAACCTATTATTTCATTCTAATAAGATGCCAAAAGCCGCACTTATAATGATGGCTGTAGATTAAAGGAATGCTTCGATCAAAGTATCTTACAAAGTCAGGAGGTTTAGAAAATGGCTTTGGGGTGACTTCTTGTCTTTTTTATTTTTCTTCTCTTTTATCTCCCCCTCCAAATGACCAAACTCTCATGATTTTCTGCAAAAAGTCACTTAAATGGAACATGTTTAATCTAACACTATAGGAAACTCACATGCATACATCATATTTTCATATTTCATGCCATATTTAAAAAATATATATATTCCTCTTCCCAATATCAGCTTTGTAGTTTAAGAACTCGCTATGCTTTTTAGACACAGTTGACAAATTATCATCATGTAACTTTCATATAAAAATGTTGCAGATTAAAAATTATTTTGCTAATGGACTTTCTGTTCTTTTAGAATTCCAACAATGCTGCGTGCCATTCATTTTTCTTTAGTGGCACTGGTGATCTGAATCATTAATTTGTGCAAATACAAAAAAAAAAGTCATTAGGTACACCGAAGAAAACATAAATGACTTCAAAATTGAGAGGACTATCTGATTTACAATCTAAGATTAGTTCATTAGCAATGTCCTGCTGAATTGCCTATTCAGTCTTGGTACATTCTCAGGAATGATAAATCTGCTTGTGTTAGGAAACATTGACTTTTTATAGAATCACTTGTCTCTCCTTACAAAGTATAAGTAGGGATGAATCTATATCCATTAAGTTTAGCTGCATCTCTCATGGAAAGAAGTACTTATACTTAAAATATCTGATGTTTGTCTGGCTGCATAGAGGCAGCTGGTAAGGAGTCATTCTTACTTCTGAGCTCTAATGCATTCTATAATCTTTGAAGCAGTAGGCGTCCGTGTATCACATAAAAAAGGTTTCAAGCTGATTTTCCTGATTGACTCATCAGTAAATGTTTTCCTCAATACTATTTTACACCAGTATAGACGACTGTTCTGTTCTTTTCTTTTTTTAAAGAGTATAGATGGCTGGTCTTTTCTACCTTTTTGACTATTTTAAAATAAAAGTAATGTGCAGTGTAATATATATTAATAAATACAGAATTAACATACAATGAGTGCATTGGGATTCCATCATGGGTGGAAATACTAAAGCTATACTAGATAAGTTCTATTATTTGTGTCAACCACTCATCATGTTTTCCCTGACAGGTGCTCAATGGGTCACTGGCTATATATATTTGAAATATTTGATTGTTGCGGGTTAAACAGGTGGCTGGCCACATATAATGGCACCCATACAGTTGAGTCCAAATGTTCATTGAACACAAGCACATATAAAGTTTTTTTCATATATAATAGTTGCCTATATTTTCAAGGTAGGAATGAGTACAGCACTTTCTTCAAGTAAGAGCATTTGGGTACAGTGTTACTGCAGTGTATTTAACATTTGAAGCATCAGTAACTTTGGATTTCATGAAGTTCAGTAGCTTTCAACAGACACGGTCACAGAGAGAGAGAGAGAACAAAGAAGCTTAATGAGACTTTATAATGTTAACTTCAGTCGCTACCTACATATATTGGAATCACATAGTAGAAATCATTATATTAATGCAGAATTAAAATGTCAGTGTCACAAGTAGCACCACGAGCCACATAGGGATAGGGAGCAGTCAGCAAAATGAGTTAAGGCAAGCAGAAAGATTTCACACACATATATGAAGTACAGGTGAAGAATATGGAGGCATCAGAGAGGGTTATAGAGAACAGGAGGGTTGAAGATTAAGGAAAAGTGAGAGAATTAAAGAATATTAAATAATGTGGGGTAATGCTGGGGTTTTGACCCACAATACACAGGTAAAAATGCTGTGTTTTCAGAATCTGAATTGGCAGGCAAAAAATTTCATAAGCGCAATTTTCATTTTGGGGTCCCTACAGGCCACAGGTACTTATATAAATACTGGACATCAAATTGTTCATTATAAGGAAATAGCACAATGACTTTGCTCTAAAGTGGATGAAAGCAGAAAATGTTGGTGAGTGAGGCTTATGATAAAAAAGTGGGTGTGGCTTATAATCGTGGGAGGGACTTATTTTAGCACACCACACTATTTGCACAGACATTGCATCCCTCTACTTTTTTCACTCCAATTAAAGCACTATTATCAGCCGTAACATATTTATACACTCTATTTACACACAGAATTCTTAGGGACTGAGGTTTTCTGGATAAGTTGATAACCATACCTTTAGTCTGTTAAATATTATTTAAACATTAATTAAACCCAATAGAATTGTTTTGCCACAAATATGGATTCAGGCAGCTTAGTTACAATCAAGTACAATGTACTGTTTTATTATTACAGACAAAAATGCAAATCATTTTAACAAAAAATTTAATTAAATGCTTAAAATGGACTTCTGTAATTTGGAGCTTTCTAGATAACATTCTTCCAGATAACAGATCCCATACCAGTGGAGCTGCAACAATACAAATCAACCAGCATATTTATTCCATGTTACTTATCTGTATGAGTATTATAGTTTACTGGCAAAATAAGTTTTGCTTTATATAAGTAAAATTATACAGTATGACAACATAAATTACAGAATTGAACTATGTAAGTACAAAAATATTGGTTTATTGGTAAATATTGGTAAAACAAAGAATGTTATGTAAAATACAGAAATAATTTGACAATAGAATAAATGAACAATAATGGGCAGAGAAAGCAAGAAAGAAACAAATAAAGCTAGTGATATGAGCAAAATAAACAAAATATATATTGACAGAGAAATTGCAGTTTTAATGTGTTTTGTGACCTCACAAAGGCTGTAAATCTCATAACTTTTACAGTCAGTTCTGGAATAAGCAGAATTTCATTTGCTGCAGTTTGCCACTTTTGGCAATATTGCCTTTGAAGAGAAGAATTGCCAATTAAGCCATGTCATAGATCTATTTTTATTATTTGAAAAGATCATTAAAATGCATCTTCATTTTGCATTTTGGTATGTTGAGTGTCGGCTATAAAAATGAATAAACCCAACCTAATTCATTATTTAGCGATTGTAAGCCTTTACCACAAAATATTTATTTAGGAAACCTATTATAATTGGTATAAATTAAGTCACTTTAAAGAAGTTTTAATTGAAATGCTAGGGCAACACATTCCTTTGTAGTTAGTCATTCTGAGATGAATCTTTATCATACGTGTCAATCTTTTTTTAAAAGGACTTTGAATTAGAAAACCACTGTTGTATAAATATACAAACAATCATTAGAGGAGACTATTAAAGTAATAAAAAAAGATTTGCATTAGAGAAGTGAATTGTGTAAACTGCAAATGTATTTGTTTCTGGCTGATTTTAGCCTAACACATTATAAAAACTGAATGACACTTACAGGGGTAGCAAACACACTTGTTCAACAGTCAAATGAGAGGACATATGCTGAATGTTATTTACTAAACCCCAAATGCAAAAAGCATGAAAAATCTATGATTTTTTTTTATAAAATTGAACTTTTAAAAAATCACAAATTTTTCTGAATTAATTAAACCCCGAGGATGGAAAAGTCCGAATCTGAAAATTCGGCATTTCAGACTTATCGAGGTTGCATATAAGTCAATGGGAGAAGTCCCAATTATCTTTTGATGTGTGCTGGGTTTCGTGCAATATCCTGAAGTTTTCAGAGTTTTCGGGTGAACAATTCGAAAAAATCGTGAAAATCTGTTTCTTGCCCGCAAACCAAATTTTCGGGAAAATGTAATAATAATTAAGGGGCAAATTTACTTATGGTCGAATATCGAAGTCAAAGGATTTACCGCAACTCGTTCGATTCGAAGGATTTTAATCCATCGATCTAACGTTTTTTCTTCGACCTAAAAAAGATAGCAAAGCATATGGGGACATTCCCCATAGGCTAACATTGACTTCGGTAGGTTTTAGGTGGCGAACTAGGGGGTCAAAGTTTTTTTTCAAAGAGACAGTACTTCGACTATCAAATGGTTCAATAGTCGAACGATTCGAAGTCAGGGTCGAAGTAGCCCATTCGATGGTCGAAGTAGCCAAAAAAAACATTAGAAATTCTAAGTATTTTTTATTCTATTCCTTCACTCGAACTAAGTAAATGGACTCCTAAGTGTAAAAAAACCCAGGTGGATTTGATCGGCGTTTGTAGCAGAAAATGTTGAGATAAAATCGGACTTTGATAAATAACCCCCAAAGTATTTGGCTCAACAGAAAGTCAGCAACCCAAGGGTTAACTGAATACAGGATGTGCACCAGCAGTGCATAGGCAGTTAAGGTTGCTGACACTATTGGCCTTCAAAAAGCTATTAAGCTGATAGCCTGCCTAGCAAGTTTACATCAACTATTTTTATTTATTTATTTTTGGATTATGATCCCATTTAACAGTCAATGTTTTTGCGCTACTGTGTCCTTTTTTTCTCAATATATATATTCAATGAATTGAAGAGTAAAGACACAATTTATTCACAAAATAATGGAGTGCGAATCCATTTGCTACTGATGTCGTTTGACCAACGTACCTGAATTCATTTTTCTGATCCGGTAAGAGTGCATACACTGAACACACTATATATATATATACCTTGACGTGGTATGGTGGCTTATCAATTTTATGATCATAACTTTGTAACAAAATAACCCCTGTTTTGGGTACATATGCAATAGCATTTATTATACTTATATATACTTTAAAGCCTTTAGAGTGCTCCCACAACCCCCCTGTTTTGATATTATATATATATATATATATATATATATATATATATATATATATATATATATATATATATATATATATATATATATATATATATATATATATATATATATATACAATATCAAAACAGGGGGGTTGTGGGAGCACTCTAAAGGCTTTAAAGTATATATATATAAGTATAATAAATGCTATTGCATATGTACCCAAAACAGGGGTTATTTTGTTACAAAGTTATGATCATAAAATTGATAAGCCACCATACCACGTCAAGGTAAACCCCGAATGGCGGTCCCTAACTTGTTTTATTTATTTTTTATGTGCATTCTAGCGTTCAATGGACTGATTACAGGTAATGCTAGAATGCACATAAAAAATAAATAAAACAAGTTAGGGACCGCCATTCGGGGTTTACCTTGACGTGGTATGGTGGCTTATCAATTTTATGATCATAACTTTGTAACAAAATAACCCCTGTTTTGGGTACATATGCAATAGCATTTATTATACTTATATATATATACTTTAAAGCCTTTAGAGTGCTCCCACAACCCCCCTGTTTTGATATTGTATATGTATATATATGTATATATATATATATATATATATATATATATATATATATATATATAAACAAGGGAAAGTTGTGCTCACCACTATTTTTTAAAACCATTAGGCGGGGGTGCAATGAGGCTGTGACCACAAAATACATATAGTCAAATACAAGAGTCCTCTGCACTCAACCCATTATCAATATATTTAAGACAGCGACATTTTGTGCATACTGCTACTGAAAAATGCCTTACCCTTTAAACAAAACAGGGATTGTTTGTCCATATATTGCAATATATTTAAGCTGGCCAACTACGTCAAAGTCATCCCATATCTGGCCAGTCCTATGCTCAATTTTATCTGATTCATTAAGAATTCTATTGCTTCATTATACATTTTACAAAGGGACTAGGTATTACCTGCAACTTAACTTGCTGCTTTCAAAGTAAACCTCCATACTTGGCTGCCCTTTTATTAGACACCAGTGGGATCACCTGACTATAGCTGGGAAGGGTGGGAGCTACAACATGGAGCTGGTCACTGCTCCTGTATAAACTATAACAAACAAGGGAAAGTTGTGCTCACCACTATTTTTTAAAACCATTAGGCGGGGGTGCAATGAGGCTGTGACCACAAAATACATATAGTCAAATACAAGAGTCCTCTGCACTCAACCCATTATCAATATATTTAAGACAGCGACATTTTGTGCATACTGCTACTAAAAAATGCCTTACCCTTTAAACAAAACAGGGATTGTTTGTCCATATATTGCAATATATTTAAGCTGGCCAACTACGTCAAAGTCATCCCATATCTGGCCAGTCCTATGCTCAATTTTATCTGATTCATTAAGAATTCTATTGCTTCATTATACATTTTACAAAGGGACTAGGTATTACCTGCAACTTAACTTGCTGCTTTCAAAGTAAACTGGTGTCTAATAAAAGGGCAGCCAAGTATGGAGGTTTACTTTGAAAGCAGCAAGTTAAGTTGCAGGTAATACCTAGTCCCTTTGTAAAATGTATAATGAAGCAATAGAATTCTTAATGAATCAGATAAAATTGAGCATAGGACTGGCCAGATATGGGATGACTTTGACGTAGTTGGCCAGCTTAAATATATTGCAATATATGGACAAACAATCCCTGTTTTGTTTAAAGGGTAAGGCATTTTTTAGTAGCAGTATGCACAAAATGTCGCTGTCTTAAATATATTGATAATGGGTTGAGTGCAGAGGACTCTTGTATTTGACTATATATATATATATATATATATATAGTGATTCCATTCTGATAAAAAAAAATGCATCTGCTAAAACAGAAACAGACCAGTAAAGTGTTCTCAGTAGATCTCATTTAAGTCTGCAAAAAACTATAATTGATTTTCAGACCAACCCCCTGAGATCACCTAACGGATCTGGATTTAATAATATTCTCACTGAAAAAAGAGGAGTAAATCAAAATGAATATATCTTTTTAAATCTCATTTTTCTACTGTGTCCAAGCAAAGACTTTTTCGAAATCCTGAAGGTGCTCCCCGAGGACATTTCTGAAGCACAACTGTAAACAATATGTTGCCTCTCCTTCAAAAATATAGAACCATTTATCTGGCATTGCTTTACCTACCATTCTGCCTAATTTTAATACTGTATTTAGTTTGTATCTTCTTGGCTGCTCTCTATCTCTAGTTACTAAACAGAAAAATAATTCACCACCCCAACAATAAAACCTTTGTCCAACACTACAGTGCGTTACTCAACAAATTATATCAAGCTCAAATAATATGTTTTAAATATTTTCCATTTTTGGGTTTTAACTGGTTGGCATCTTTTAAGGACTGATGCAGTGTATTTTTCAAGCTCCAAACAGACTAAGCCCTATTTCTACTGAGAATATTGTGTATCTGTGACCTATTTTATTTTATTTCCCCTGTGCTATTCCTTGCAGTAATTAGATTACAATGTCCAAGATATCACTGCACAGCAGGTGAATAAAAGCCAGACGTCAAGGTGGAATTCTAGATTCCAATCTTCATTTGCCCCTACACTGACCTATCACTTTTTCTTACTATGCGATATTTCACAACAGCCCTTTTCTTGATTAGAACTTTATATTTGTTTTGTCTGGAGCACCTGCAATTTGCTTCCCTAAACATAGACCAGGTTCCCACAATCTGTTAAATGAAGCATTTCCGTAAATTTAAAGGAATTCTGTCATGATATTTATGGTTTACTTTTTATTTCTAAATTATACTGTTTCACACTAATTCACTCTACCATTTAAAATGTTATTCTTTAAACAACAAATGTATTTTTTAGCTGTAATATTGGTGTGGAGCTATCCATCTCAGTGCATTGTGCTTGATTCTTAGCTTTGATAAGCACTTCAGGATGGAATTGCTTTGAGACAGCAATTGTTTCTCCCCTTCTCATTGTACTTCAATATGGTAGACTTGCGAATAGCACCCAAGCAGGCAAAAGCAGGGATTTTCCTGCTTGGGGGCTATTTTCATGTCTACCACTAGGTGGGTTGTATTGAAGTAAAAGGAGAAGGGGAGAAAAAATAGCTTTGCACCTTTAGCAATGTAAACAAATCCTTCAGCAGAGGTGTCAGGTAGATGCCTATTACAATCAAATGTCGGCAATGTTCAACAATAACTCCGCTTATTGTAGCGTCGGGTGCAAGCTGCTGGTCCCCCTGCCAGGCACCCATGTATAACTCCAAGAAACACATGCTGCAGCACTCCAAATCCTGTGAAAGTCGTTTATTGTGCCAACAAACTAGGCAACGTTTCGTAGTTTGTTGGCACTGTGCTGCAGCATGTGTTTGTTGTAGGTAGATGCCTATAGTTCTGTTGATAGGCTGCTGATGAGTTAGCAGTTGAACTCGTCTTTGTGATTTCTCCTGCATTACCTCAGTGAGCCACTAGAAGCATTTAGCTCTTGTGCTGACTAGTTTCCATAACTTGTCTCTAACATTCCCTTTCACAAAGTGCCCTCTTCATTAACAAAAGTTGTCACTGATCAAGCAGTCAGGGGCCTTTATAAGCCTGCTCCCTGCAACTCCCAGTTGCTCAATCATTGTAGCCTACAAGTGGGATCAAGCCCATTACGTTGTAGTTCTTGCCCCCTCCTGGCTCCTGTTTATTCCTGTTCCAAGCTCTTAGTCCTTGACTTGTTCCTGTGCCTTCATTCCTGATCCTAGCCTGTTTATGACTGACCTCCTGGTACTGACCTCGGCCTGTTTCCTGGAATATCCTCTGTCTTCCACCTGCCCCTGACCTCGGCCTGCCTATCGGACTTCCCTTGTTTGCTGCCTGTTTAACGGACTCTGCTTGCTAGCCGCCTGCCTCTGACCACTGGCCTGGTAAAAAGACTTGTGTACTTGTTACCTTCTATTGATCTGCTACCTTGTTTTCCACTTCTATAATAAACCATCTTTTCTGCATAATAATGTCATCTGCTTATCATCAAGCCCCGATCCTGTATTACCCTTGTTACAAAGCACATAGGCTACTACCTGCCAGCCATGCACCTGTGGCCAAACCTGAAAATTCCTAGACTGGATGCAGGAGTGTAGTGCTTGCATACCATTCAGTTTTTAGCCCCATGAAGTAAAGTGTTGCCAGATTCTGAATGTTGCAGAAGCAACAGGCACTCAGAGGATTTCTAGGTACAACCCACCTCCTGCCACTCCTATATGCAACTCTGCTAAAAACTACAGAGAGATTTTGCTCTTTATTTCAGGGAGGATGTGAATGGGGAACTGAGCTAGGGAATTTTAATCTCCTGCCCATCTAGTCCGGGCAGTTAGCAGCAGTTGGAAAAAGGTGAGGCAGTAGGGATGTGACTGGTGGGGGCCCTGGGAGCAGGTGGTAGTGTGCATGGTACGGGACAGGGTGCGGGGTTGGGAACAGCCTAGGGGTGTTGCACTTTTGAAAACGAGGCCTTCATGTTTTGGTCCCACCTAATGATAAATCAGCTTTATGTGCTTTGTTTTATCTACCAGTGAATTTTCTTTCCATTGCATTCTCTGGCCTGATTTTATGAAATGAATGTTAACTACAGCACATTTAGGGGCAGATTTATCAAGGGTCAAAGTGAAAATTCAAAGTTAAAAAATTAAAATTTCTAGTTATTTTTTGTGTACTTCAACTAGGGAATAGTCCAAATTCGATTTGAAGAAAATAAGAATATCTAAATTTAATATGTACTGTCTCTTCAAAACTTCGACTTCGACCATTCGCCATCTTAAACCTGACGAATTGCTGTTTTAGCCTATAGGGGACCTCCTAGAACCTATTTGGAGTCAATTGGTGAAGTTTGAAAATTCTTTTTTTGAAAAACGTTGAATTGAGTTTGATCGAATATGATGTTACTTTGATTCGAGCAATTCGCATTCAAACGAATAAGGCCTATTCACCAGCAGAAAAGAACTTCACATTTTTTAATAAATTTCGGTTGGTCTTTTTTATTCGAATTTCGAAGTTATGGGAGTTCAAAAAAAACTCCCATTACTTTGAAATTCGACCCTTAATAAATCTGCCCCTTAAAGTTTCCACTCAATATTTCAGAAGTTCAGTGAGGCCGACCTGAACCCCCTCTGCTGCAGATTATTGAAGAATAAAACAAACAGGGATTAGCACTTTAGCCTTTTTGACAAATCCACTTGTTTTGTTATTTCTAAAACCAGAACAGGAGGTTTGTAAGGATTGTGGCATCTCTGCCGCAAGAGCTATTCACTAGAGACAGCTATTCCCTACTTTTACATTTCCTTTTATTTCTCTGTAATTCTACAGAAAAAAAAATTGAGCATTGATTTTCAAACTTGGCATATAATGATTAAATATAATATGTGGCAAGGTGTAATTTGTACTGTCACTACAGAACATAATGTATGTGAACATTTAACATAGTTTTAATCTACAACATACTGATTATTGTATTACTATTAGCTTGTCTTCCTGCCTATGATTGAAGTGTGTAAACCTGGATAGATTTTTTAAAATTAAAATCAGCTTACAAGATTTCTACAAAAGCAAGACACAATTATTAATATTGACGTACAAAGAATTTTGGAGGTTTAATTTGCAGACTGTGATCACTAATTCCATGTTGTGTAAGGCCCGGCACCAGCTGATCAATGAGAAACTCAGTCATTTTGACAGATCTGCTTAAGATAATGATAAAATCACTTTTGCAGACGTTGTAGGGATAAAGTAAAGGGATAAGTGGCTCTTAACTTGTTTAACAGAATGAAGCAGAGATTGATGCAGCTATCCATTAAATCGTGATTTCTTATTTTGTTTGTGTATTTTGCTGTTCAACTGGTGGTTGCATAAGCCACTCTACTTTTAAACTATAAGGGGTTGATTTACTAAAACTTGAATTAATCTAATTTTTTTCTGAAAACCAACCAAACTCCTTCATGAACTGAACTCATTTATCAATAATTGCTCCAAAAAAAACAGAGCGACAAAACGGCACAACAAAATAGAGCGTCAATTTGTATCTTACGATTGATGCTCCCATTTTAATGGATTTTCGCTGCGAAAAATATACGTTTTGGATTATCGGACGAAAACCCCGACTTTTTCGTAGTAAACTGACTTTACTGTGGTCAGTTTAAGCTACTATCAGTGTGTGGTTATACCACATATGAGGCCCTCTCTCTCAGGAGTAAGCCCTCACAGCGGGATGGAGGCAGGGTGTAGTGCAACTGTAACCAGGTGCAATAGCACAATGATGGGCGCCAGTAGTTCTTTAACACTTAAACAATGAACTGTCTTTATTTAACATAGCACATATCCACAATGGAGTTTAGAACAATCAGACAGCATAAAGGCAGCATATACTCACAGAACCAGTATAGGCTGAATCCCTGCAGGCCAGGGAATATACAGCAGAGAGTGTTGCAGCTTGTGAGGGGTATTGCCCATTTTTCAGGATCTCTTTCAGTGGCAGTCTAGGGGAATTCCTATCATCCCTAGTCTCAACACTTTAGTCCCTACTCCGGGTCAGTAATACCCTGGGATCTTAATCCCTCTAATATCCTCGGCGGAGCCTTGAGCTGCTCAACTAAATAACCTCTATATCACTCCTAGAGTGATCTATAAAAGAGTATGCTATCTAATTACTAGGGCCAATGTGCCTAGGGTCAACATGTACCCATACCCTTCCAGCCTGCTTGGTTGGGCTAAAGTAATGGACCCAGACCTTATGGTTCCCAAGACCTTTATACTACTGCACAGTGCCATCTGGTGTACACTGTGAGAACTACAGGGGTTGCATATTACTAGGGATGTGCCTGTCTGTAATGTGTAAGGGTGTCTAAATTTTCACATCCCTACATTATTTATAACAAAGCAAAGACCAAATTAACCAAAATAAATAAATATTAGCCTAGTTCCAACTGTCCAACCTGGCCTTGACTGATAAGTCTAGTGTTTGTCTTAACCCAAGTTGGTCACAGAAATGAAAAACCTTTCTTGGATTGCTATCAGCATTCAGAACCTTTCTCAGAGCAGCAACATCCCAGACCATTGAATGTTTTTTTCTCAATTTGATAAAAAACAGTAAGATGGGCAGCAAAAGACAGCAAAGTTCTCACATCCATAGATTCTTCATTTGAAGTTTTACGTAGTGTAGGCGACCACAATTCTAATGGGAATTCTAATGGGAAATGTAACAAATAGTATGCTTATAAAAATTTGAATCTTAATTTGAAACTTTCTGCATAATGGGTTTCCAGATAACAGACCCCATACGTGTCGTCCTCTCAACCAACCATCAAGTTCAACAACCATACAGGGCAACCTCAACCAATTATTGAAGATTGCCCATTGTGTTGTAGTATTAGAATAAACATACTGTTCTGGACTATGAAAATGTATATTTGCTCAGTCACAGTCAAATACTTCTGTCTATATCAAAAAATTATATTTATATATTTGTTCTGTGGTAGTTTATTCTCTTTGCCCTGCATTTCATCTTACAAATAAACCACAATGAGGTCAGAGTCATTTCTGTTTGATTTTAAGCTACTGACACTTGAGAACTGTGAATTATTGAGAATTAACAAATGCTCAGACAAACATTAGATTTAGGACTAAAAAACTGGCACACAAAATGCTGTGAATTAATCATAGCAGCATGAAAAATTATTCTATTGAGCCAATGGGCAAAGGGAAACAGGCTGGGTACTGGAAAGACACCAAACCCCAGCTGTTAACAAAATCTAAACTGATATATGCACCAGAGTATCATTCATAGTGTAAGATCTACAGGGCAGGGACCACTATCCTCTTGTATCCTTGGTACTAAACTCTTAATCTACTAAATTATCAGAACTACAAATTCCATGATATCTAAAAGAACTTAAAATGGACAATATGGAATATGATCTATTAGTAATTTCAAACTTTCTGGATATTGGATTTCTGCATAAGAGATCCCATATCTGTACTCTTAATTCAAATCTCTAGCATGTCTAAACACAGCAGAGCAGTGTCATTAAGAAAAGTGTGGTTGACAAGCTGAAGACATGAAATAAACATATAAAAAGGAGCACACTCCCATCCTGTAAAATCTGCAAAATCTGTTTCCCAAGCGCTTTGTCTTGTCCTGACTTTCTCAAGGGTGATGGAATGCTGTCTGAAGAAAACAGCCAGATATGGCCAGATACAGTATGGCTCTCCAGGTGATTTTTAAAGTGACACCAGACATGAAACCTTTTTTTTTTACATCTATCATAATATTGGCTTGGGGGTTTTTGCCATAAAGTATTTGCCTGATGCTTTCACATTACCTATCCGACTCCCTGTGTTCGTCTATGAGGGGGCTGCCGTGCCTAGGGCGCAAAGCTGGGGGCGCCAGGCACATACCAGCTCTGTCGCCTACTCCATGTCCGGTCGCATCTCTCCCCTTGTATTTGTGCATGTGCGCAAGTGCGCATGGCAATTCTCGCTTCCACGCATGATGCGTCAATTTGCGCATGCGCACAAAAGTACCGGTTCGTGCATGCTTGCGCTCAGTCAGCGCCAGCCCGGAAAAGTTGCCTAGGGCGCCTGTTGGGGCTGGCCCGGCCCTGAATGGGACAGTCAGGTTGGCAAAACAGTCAGGTTTAGGAACTTCAAGTAACAATTACTTACAAAAACAGACCTCACAGCAAAAAACAATGACCTATAGGTCATTTTAATGTAGATTCATATTTTAAAAAGTAGTTTTTTTAGTGTCAGTATTACTTTGATTCTAACAGTATGCACGAAGACTCCATTGTCTACTATGTACGATTACTGTATTATCATCAGGTCCGCAAACAGGAGTACTTGAGAGCTGCTATAGAGTACTGTGCCTGCAGTAGCCCTCATACAGCACAGTACCTTAACAGGATTCTGTTTTGGGAAAATGTTTTTTTTTCAAAATGCATTCGTTAATAGTGCTGCTTCAGCAGAATCCTGCATTTAAAAAACGGAAGTTCAGCTTTTAAATGTAGAGCGTTTTTTTTGCAGCCCCAGGTAACCTGCTCGACACTGCCGTCTGACACAAGTTTTTCCATTCGCCTCATTGGAGCAGTGAATGGGTAGGAGTATAAGGAAAATGCATCATGAAAATTACTGCTTTTAACTCCTTGCGTTACTTTGTTTGATTTCTAAAAATATTTATATGATGTTTACTTCGCCTTTTTTTATTATTATTTTTTTTCTAAATGTCAAAATAAAATGTGAAATGGCAAAAAGAAGCATTGATTTTTAGGTTTAAACACGTTTGAAGCCTTGAAATGAATATATACTTTAATAAGGCTTCTTTCATGAGTCAGGAACTAATTTACTCCTATTACATGTAAGTACTCTGATTAAGGGGTCTTGAGAATTTTAATGAAGGTTCGAATGGTTAAACACCGAGATCAAAAGGTTTTCTAATACACTGAAAAAAATCATTAGCCAAGAGAGATGGCAAAGAGCTGAGAAGTGGTAATGTAAAAGTTTTACAGGCATAAGCAAAGTGTGTTTTACAGTACACTTTGAAAAGCATGTAAAAATAAGCAATTATCAAAAATTAGATTGAAATTGTTGCATATGTCTCTTTTATGTGTAGTTGCAAAGAGAAAACAAGTTTGTCTATTGTAGAGAGCAGAAACGAACTCCCCAGGCAGTAAACACCAACATTCATTTAAGCATAAAGGGATTTAGTATAACCGTTAATGTGCCTGTTAGGGCAATAAATCTGTTCTTAATGTTTACTTTAAAGGGAAACTATGCCCCCTCATTCATTCAGACTTACAGTATGTTAAAGAAAAAAGGTGCATAAAAACTGCATTTCCAGGAAAACATATAAACTTTTTTTATTTTTTATACATACATACCACAAATTGAAAATAAACTGTGATAGCCAGGGTCTGACTGGGCTGGCAGGGACACCAGGAACAAAATCCGGTGGGTGTCGGGGGGGCCCAGGGGGTTGTTGGAGCACCTCATGTGGCAGCCCCAGTGAGCCCAGACCCCCCCCCCCCCAGTCTGCTGCTGGTGATAGTCTATCCCTGACTCATACAAACTCATTTTCAAGTTCCTAAGAGCCTTGATCCATTGTGAAGTGATGGATTTTGGGACTTGCTTTCCACAGTGGGTCGTGTACAGATTCTCTGAAATAGATAATGTCGCACAATTCATTACAGGTCAGAGACTTTTGTCATAAAGGGGTTTCTTTTCCCTTTAATAATATTTTTAAACAGCATTTGTTTAGTCTTATTTTCAGTATATTAGGGCTGATTTATTAAACAAATGTAAAGTCCACACACACACACATAGAATAATGTACAGTACCTTTGTTGTAAAATTTAAAATGTAAGGATAAATCACCACGTTTCTCATGTAACATAAATTACATCATAAGCACCAATAACAACCAATAACATTAAAGCACTGCTTCTAAGGATATGGTATAGGGAATAATGTTCCTCTATTGTAAAATATAAGGATATTAAAAGTCACAAGGAGTTCCACGGCCATATAAAAGCACAAGGTCAAAGGCCATGTCATTTTATGAAGGTCAAGAAACTCCAAGTAAATTTCTATTATCCTTAACGACATTGGGTACATTGTGTTATTATATTATATACAACTTTCAGTGAGTCATGTGACACAAATTAGAATACCAATTACCAATTGTAACATTGTGACATCTATAGGGATATCATTTACAGGATATTCATGGCTATATTGTATATATGGTATAATGTTATATAACTTAATTCTCTTTAAAGGATAGGGTTCATAGAAAATGTTGATAGCTTCTTTCCAAGATAATAAATTCATAACAGTGCAAAACAAAAGCATTCCGAGCATCAGCACAGCATGAGCTTGGGCCGCTCTTGCGCTAGCAGCTGCTGTAGACTTCAAATCCTGCAGTTCATCCAACAATAAAAGTAATTACAAAACTATTTCTTCAGCACATTTATAACTATGTGTATGTGTAGGAGAATAATGTATTTAATGATTTTCATCACAAGCAGTCCCTACAACATGGACAGAAATAGGTTGAATTCTCATTAACCAATAAGCCTTCTCTGCAGACTAATTTATAATTAGATCTTGTTTAAGACATTCTAATGAGCCCTGAAGGAATACTACAGGGAGGATGTGGTCCCAATCTCCTTTATTTAATTACTTGTTATTCTATCTGCTGCTGCAACAACCTCTGAAACAGGCACCCTGTGACTAGCAAGTAGAGTTCTTCTCAACTAATCTCTTTCTTCTGCATAAAAAAATACAAGTAAAAGGATACATTTTTCAAGCATATACCAAAATGAAATTCTGCAGGTACAACTTACTATACATTTACACTGGATAAAACTATAGCTCACATTTTCACAGGAAGGAAGCTAGGTCATCAATGTGTATTTACTAAAAAGTGATTACAATTGATATAATGCATTTTTTAAAGCTGCCCATATACCTTCATTATTGGACGAACGATCGTGAGGTGCAATCTCCCAAACTGCCACTAACCATTCAGATCAAATAAAGTAGTAAAAGAACAGATCAGACAATTTCCTGCTACTAACAACAATCGTGCGAAAGTTATGTCCGACAAAAGATGGTGATAGTTTCTCATTGATATCAGCTCGGCAATACATGCAGAGAAATTATCGGTAGTCTACAGAAATCTTCTAACCTGTCCAATCAACTGAACGACCAAGAGATGCAAAAAATATTCCCCTTAGTGCTCATTCTTAAAGTGGACCTGTCACCCAGACCCAAACATCTCTATAATTATTTCCTTTTTAAAATAAAAATTAAATCCAATTTCTATTTTTTATTAAAGCATTCATAGCTGTTTTAAGCTCATTTAAACATCTCAGCTGTCAATCAAATTTTGTTTGCCCCTCCTCCTATGCATTAGTCAAAAAAAGTCGCAGAGACAAAAACGTCGCCATGACAAAATTGTCGCTGAGACAAAAAAGTCGCCACAAGAAAAAATGCCTATTGACTTTAATGCATTTGGACAAAAAAGTTGCAGAGACAAAAAAGTCGACCATGACAAATTTGTCGCTGAGACAAAAAAATTGCCATAAGAGAAAACGCCTATTGACTTTAATGCATTTACACAAAAAAGTCACAGAAACAAAAAAGTCGCCAAAACAAAATTGTTATGAAACAAAAAAGTCACCAGAAGAAATAGCTCATTGACTTTAATGCATTTGGAGTGAGAAAATATTGTTGTATGCGTAGAAAATTGTCATGCATAAACCTTTTGACGGCCATTGACTTTAATGCGATTCACAGATTTATTTCGGAGTTTCGCAAATTTTTCTGTGAAGCGAACTGGGACAGTTCTATACACTGCAAACACTACACTACGGGGGCTTTTATACTGCACCCCAATAATATGACTGGCTTCATTATACTGTAAATTGGCGGCACTTTATAATTAAAGTTGATAAATTAAAGATTCAACTTTTCCTGCGTTTTCAGAAGCATTTGCAATGGCCTGCTAGCTGCATATTCCATATAGACTTTAAGCAGTAATTGGTTTTCCAAGAAAAAATGGAATGGGTGCAAACAGCTCTCTGCATTCAACTGTACTATAACTTTAGATTCCATTAATTTATTTTCTATTCCCCCCACAGAAACTAACTTTGGCCAGTTATTACACAGCCTTGGTGTTTTACTTGGGCTACAGTATACTTTCCATGATAAGTAAAATATCAGGGAATTATATTGTCAGTTTTTGTAATGCCCCTTACACTAAAGTCTCAAGGCAGTAGCAGTTGCGCTGTAAAACTAGTAGTGCCTGCATGCACTCCCTATTATTAGGATAAATGATAAAGTCCAAGCAGAACGAAGCTGGGCAGCAGCAGCAGGGAACCACTGCAACTAGTCAAGTAAAATGTTCAAGTATCAAGTTACTTTCAAGATTTGCAATTATCTCCTGTGAGACCTTTCATAAAAGATATGTGACATGACTGCCGTTATATGAGCAGTCCGCCTGTAATGGAGGTTAGCCAGAAGGCATTTAACTACTGCAGCCTTCAGCAATCCATGAAAGAGCACTTGACTGTAATGGTGACTGCAGCCAATGACATCATTAGAACATTTTACAATATATCATAAGCTGTGGGGGGAAAGATTCTAGGCTCATGCTGACAGAACTCAGAGGAAGGACATGTTTTGTATGAAGGTATTTCTCCTATCTGTTATGTTATTGATAATGAAGTATTATATAGTGAAATGGTGAACAACACATTACTGTAATAAACTGCTATGGGGGTGAAATATTTTTAGCCAGGAATTACAGGCATGTTATTTATGTTACATATTTGTCATTTATGACTGCATTGGTACAAAAGAAGATCAATATGAGTAAGTCAATGTCAGTGGCATACCTATAAACCACGTGAAAAGCAAGAAAACACTGGCACAGCATGGGTTACTTCTAGCAGGGAAACCCCTTGCTCATTTATTGCGGATGCAACGTTTCGGGCGTAACCCCTTTGTCAAGCATCTTTTTCTAATACCTATAAACCAAGCAGACCCTGTAATCTCAGGGGGGCCCAAGGACAAGGGGGTCCCGGACCATGGGGTCTGCGTCCCCTATAGCTGATCAATGGACATTTTTGCACCTGCTTCCTGTGATGGCAGGCATGTGTGTACTCGAGCAGACAAGAAGTGAAGTCTCCTATAACTATAGTTAACCATACCAACTTTCCATTGCATTTGGTCAATATACATCTTTGTAGGATGGATGTATTTCACAATGCACTCTGGCTTTGTCTGACTAAAGCACATCTTCTTCAATGCTACTTTTTCAATGACTTCAGGAACAAGCAATAGGACTTCTGGGTATGGTACCGAAGAGGAGGGAGCACCAAGAGTTGCCACCAGAAAAATCTTGCAAAACATAAGCGGAAAACCTACTGTCCTTCATGGTTTGATATCTCCTGTTTTCCTGGTTAATCCTACAATTAAAGCCTCCATTGAGGCGTCTATGAACAATGCTATTGGGAAACTACAAGATAACCTATGTAATATTTCAGAAACACCCACCTCCCATGAGGACCAGATCAAGGATCTTCAAGAAACCATCTCAGAAGTCCAGGATGACTCAATGACAACTAAAAGGTATGAAAAGGAAAATCTCGGATTTGCAACTCAAATATGCAATTTAGACAGCAGAGCCAGAATGAATAATCTAAGATTTATTAGAATCCCCGAATCTTATAATACAGATGTTTTGATGATACTTATGACAAAGACCATTCCTATTGGGCTTCAGATTCACTAAACATTAAAATTGAATGAGTTCATCGTTTGGGTCCGCCTCGTGATAACATGGATTTTAAAACTTGTGCTGTCATTGCTAAATTCCTATACTATTCTCAAAAAACTCAGATTTTCAAGCCTACAAGAAACTGAATAATCTGGTAGTGGATGGAAAAAGATTTCTGTTATTTCAAGACTACTCAGCTGTTCTTTCTCAAAAGAGGAAACTATTTACAAGCATACGTCAATCCTTATATAATTTTCATTAAACTATCTATCCAGACTGAGAAGTCTTCACACTTCAGTTACCCAATTGAAGCACAGTTTCCTTGGCTGACTCAATTGCCAAGAGTCTTCCTTAGTCTCTACTAGGTCAACAGAATCACCTCAGGATTTCCGTCTTCCTCAAAGAGAAAGAAAACCGCATCTCAAAGACTATTCTTGACGTTCTTCAAGAGTCCAAAGAAATGATGTTAGCACGATTTACAGATCAAGATCTCCCAGGTCACATTCTCAGGAACATCAGAACCTTATGGGTCATTGACTTTTTACTTTCTCCACTCATTATTTGATTGATTTTATTTATATGTTAAAAAAGATCAATAGGCAATGTTTTCCTACTTGTTAGGTTTTCTTGATCAATTCACCTTTATGGTGGATGCATGGCCAGGTTACTTCTCTCAGTTTCTCTCTCAGAGAAAAGTGTTTAGCTAATTTCCAATTGGGGAAAAAAATTAAGTAATTTAACTGGTAACAAGTTATCCAAATTTTTGGGTTGTTTATTTTGTTTCAGGTTTTTGGTTTTCTGTTTTTTCCTTTTCTAGTATTTTTCTTCTGATTTTTTAGTGATGTTTCCTCTGTATTCTTTTTTTTTAATATAAAAATATTGACTTGGAATGGCTAATCTATTGAGCTAAACAGAGGCTGGGTTGGTTATTTAGCTTTCTTTCCTGCTTTTAAGAAAAAAGAGGGGTTGTTGTATTATTATATTATTCCATAAGTCCCTGAATGTTTAAATAATTCATTCTGAAATAGATTGAGATGGGAGATTTGTCCTAGCTGAAGTTCTCATTAATAACAAAGTTTGTAACATCTGTTTATGCTCCCATTGATAACAAAGAGGAATTTTATTCTACGTGAACTCGAAACATTACTGTTTTGTCTCAGAATAGGTTAATTGTTGGTGGGGATTTTAATGAGGCTTACATCAAATCCTTAGATAAATGTGACCCAGACCAAAAGCCCACCGTTACCAAGTCTAAATCAATTTAAAGTTTCCTGAAAAGTTCCAGATTAATTGATATAAGGAGAACATTACACTTACTTTAATTTTTTTTCACACCTTCATGGCATGCTCATGTGCTGTTAGACTTGAAAATGAATCCAACAATTATTACTGTATATTCCCTGGACCTTTCCAGTTGCCATAAATGACAGATGGGATTCTTTTATGAAGGATAATATTACCCACCACAATGATCTCTCTTTACTTTGGGATACCTGGATCTTAGAAATAAGTACAGAGTAACCACAACTGCCAGGATGGAGAAAACATGTCTCATGATATGCATGAGTTGAGAATCTTGCCACTGCTTGGACAGTGTACAAACCAGTATTTTCCCTATTGCAATGAAACAAGCAACACGGAGGTCATTTACTATTGCCCTGGGCAAAAATGCAAAACTGCCTCATAGTGCCTATGCATAGACAACTTGCATCTTGAGTAATAGTCTGAGTAGGCTGTGCTCTGCACATTGCACTGGACTTAAAGTTTTGCATAGTAGCATCAGTGTAAGGCAACCCTGTACTAATGTCATCTGAAAGAATTTGTCAACATTAGAACCGTCCACAAGGGGCTATTTGGACACACTTTACAAGATCAGCCATGACAGTCCTATATGCTGTGTTTTAAGTGCATTTTATATTAGTTGTTTTCCACCTAACTGCGACCATAAATGAAAATCAAAATTCCCCTTGTAAAAGTCATTAATATTTACTACCATTTGTGTCCATGAAATTAGATGTAACATCTTTAAAACATTTGCACTGCTCAGAAGTTCTTCAGTGCTATGGTGAGCTAGGTGGGAGGTATGTGATTCTAGTGGATTTCAAAAGTGTTGAGCTTCAATCTGCTAAGTGCATTTTTTGGCCTTTGCCACAATGAATAATTCTATGAAACTATGGAGTGGCTCCACGGCACTGTTATGGGAGAGGGAAATGAAGTTTAGCAACCAAAAGGTAGTGAACCTTCTCCCAGATTTGAGGATGGTCCCTCAAAGTTTTATTGTATTCAGTATTCAAATAAATGATTTATGGTAACATAAAATAACACAAGTTGATGCTCCGAGATTTTCATGGCAGCTGTACACAGAGCACCAGGTTTTTTTTAACCTGTTGACATCCTTGCAAATAAGAGAATGGTTCCTGAGAGGTTTCGTTGCATGGCCATACCGTGTAAAAAATGCATAAAATATGCCCAAGTGGACTTCTTATTGTACAAAAAAATATTATTTCTCATTATTAAAAAAAAAAAGCAATGGACTTCTGAAATGACTACTGATAAAAGGTTCACTAAAAGCAAAAGAATGTGTAAGAAGAAACATTTCTCTCTAGATCCCTGTGTTCAGTGTCCTTGTACTTTTACCCCCAGATTTACTAATGCAGCCTGAATCTAAGTCGGCAGCCCTCATTATATTTCACATGATATTAATGATTAAAAGAAACCAAATTGCTGGAATTGTGCAAGTACTGTATGAACAAATTAATCAATTGTCTTCAGTGCCTAAATACTATACAGGTTTACAAACATTTTGGACATAATTGTTTTTGGTTGTCAGAGTTTTTGAACCTATCATAACTCGATGCTCCAAAATCTAAAGATGAATCTGAATTGGGATTCTAAATTTGTTTGTAAATGTGAGGGGTTGTTAACAACATGGAAAGCAAGGCAAAGTGCAAAAAAAGTACACAATATGCCATGTTTTTGCACCTTACCTTCCATCCAAGATGAATTCCCTCAGAACTCTGCGCTCCATTTCAGAGCATTTTTAAAGCGTACAGGCCTGCAGCCATCCCTATGAACAGAGGATGGGCAGGAGGAATGTAGGCATCCCCTTCCGAGAACCCTTACTTGGAAGTCACTCAGACATGCAAATTAGGTAGCAGTGGACTCTGGTTGCAATGGCCTCCTGTACATACCACCTTCCCTATGGCACCTTCTGAAGCTGCACTATGCACCTCCATTTGGGTTTCTTTATCTGGCACATGGTGCAGTGTGCAGCCATACCCTGGACAGAAGTGATCCCTAAATGAGCACGTTTGGACCCTTAGCAACTCTGTCCAGGTCTGATCCTTGTGATTTTGAGAACTGTGATATATATCTAATATATTTTTGTCTTGTGGTTCTTAACAGTGTTAATATGTTTCTGGATTACAGTTCTTTAGTACCTTAACATGTATCTGACCTGTGATTCTTTAGATGCTAAATTTGTTTCTTATTCTAGAACATGGATATTGTGAATGTACTTTAAATAGTATTGTAACTCTTACAATTTAAATAAGTCTTCATTGCATTTCTAGTACAGCAGTGCCTTTTAATATTGCTGAGTCGAAATATACTACTTAATTATAATGCGTCCCAAGTTAATGTACACAAAAAGTCTCTTCCAGTCTGGTAAAGTGCCACTTTTAGGAGCATGCAAACTGCTCTTATTTTCATCTCGTACCGGTTGTGAAAAATCAATGAGCTCAGCCATAAAGTGTTTGCTTTAGCTGGGAGAGGGCGAGGCACACAGTCCTCTTGATTAAAATTATTGATTGTTGTCTTCTTTTTCTCTTCTCTATTTCAGACGAATTTAAGTTATTTATGAAAAGGTTACCGGTTAATTACTTCCTAAACACATCCGCTATTTTGCATTTGTGGACCATGGATTCCAATTTTCAGCGGCGTTATGAACAACTAGAAAACAGCATGAAGCAGCTTTACCCGAAGGCACAAAGGATTGTACACAAGCTCTTTAGTCTTAGCAAGAGATGCCATAAACAGCCTCTCATTAGCCTGCCAAGACAAAGGTAATATTTTAGCAATGATAAATGTGTTGCAGTGGTTAATATTCACTGCAGACCTACTTTTTCAATATATGCAATAGCTTTTACACTGTTAATAGCCGAATGACAAGTATATGTCTTGCAACTTTCAATATCCTTCTTTTTCCCAGCATCCACAAATTGATTGCTCTATGTAAGAGGCCATTACCGATCTAATTTGTCTCTTGCTGTACATTACTGGAAAAGATAACTCATGGTGACATATAACCTGTCGAAATGCAATTATGTCTTATTACAAGATAAAATAAATGAAGACAATGTTACACACATGAAATTTACTTTAGTTTTTGCCAACTATTTATTTACTACAAAAAAAGTCAAATTTCACGAGGGTGATGGAATTGGTTGTGGTACTCTTCGAGATGAAGGACTAAACACACTGCAAATAAAGCATCATCCTAATAAAGAATGAACTGTAATTAGTAATAGCATATCTGATAGGGTCACTGTTGCTGCAGTAAAATAGCAATATCCAGGCAGAAGAGTCAAAGCTGTGGCTGACCCACACTTCCCAGCATCCTCATTTAGCTGTTTGTGTCAAGCCTTAGGACAAGGTGAAGAGCCACAAGATGAAACACTGCAATAAATGGAGAACCCTCACCCTCACTTCAAAACACTTGTCTTTTATTACAAGTATAAAAGCCAGTAGCATACTATTTGCAGGGAACAGTCCATTACTAAGATTGTATTCACAACTTCCATCATATACATAGAACGGCATGTATAGTAGTCATAAAGAGAAAACAGTGTTGCTGCAGATGTTTATGAAAAATTGCTATGGTCAGGTAAATGATATGGCAACTTCTAAATCTAAATCTGCACAGTAAATAATGTCCTTATACTTCACAAAATAAGTCTGACCTCTCACACTCATATTGACCCACCTCTGTTCATCTGGTCTAATCATAAACAGATACCTATATGCATAAATAACTTCTTTTGGCTTAAAAATAAGCTATTTCAGTAACAATATGTACTATTTAATGACACTATTCCTTTAAAGGAGTAGTAGGACAGAAAGATACATTATATTTTAGGCTTCTGTACCAACGTAAGGCAACCACAGCCCTTTAGCAGTAAAGATCTGTGTCTCCAAAGGCACCAGTAGCTCCCCATCTTCTTTTCTGCTGATTTTCTGCACATGCTCTGTGCTGATGTCAGTAACTGAGCTTAGGGGCCAATGCACAATATACTGAATATATATAATATACATGTCACAATATAAGGCTGATTAGTCAATAATTCAGTTTATTGGTACATGGCAGCTCAGAAACCAGCACAAGTGAAGGCCTATTTATCAACAACCTCATTTTACTGGTTTTCAAGTTTTTTGAAACCACGACTAAACTTAATTTCATCAAATTTATTAAAAGATCCAAATTTAAAAAGCACAAATCTAAAAACTTAAAATTTTCAGACAATTCCTCTAAAAAAAAATGAGAATCTGTAAAAGCCTGAATTGATTAAAAATGGTCCACTATTGACTTCTATAGGACCTAGCCAACTTTTACCTGCCAAATTTTTGTATAAGAGTCTTTAGAGTTTTACAGAAATATAGACGAACCATGAAATGTTAGAGATTCATGGAAAAATAAAATTTGATTTAGTAAATAGGCCCCTTATCATTAGCATTTAAAAATCAGCCCTGTAGCATCAGTTTATATTACAGGCAAACCTTTTTTTTTGCTTGATGATTTGCGACGACCCCTAAACTTAGCTTCTCAACAGCTATTCAGTGCCCAGAGTATGTGTGTGTCAGTCCTAACAAAATTCAAGATGGGAAATTGAAACGGACAATTTTAAGGCCTGAACCGCTAATACTGCAGAGATGGTGAACCTTTAGGTTGGTTTAGTTAGTTCAGCAGATAATATATGTCAAAAATGTGTCAAAATTTCTCTTGAAGTATCATGCTCTTGCCTTTATATCTATTTCAACGAAGAAAATATGCCATTTTGGAGAAAGAAATCCCTTTTGAAATGAGTTCTACTGTGTGATTCAAGATTATTCTTTAAGATCAGAAACTACATTTCAAATAATGTACTTATACTGGATTTCAATTCTGGGTACAACTACTGTATAATACATACAGATAGTGTCATTATTTGACTTTAAAAGGGAATATCTACTTTTCTTTTTATGCTTAAATTACCTCTTTTGTGGAATTAACTGAGGGTTTTTTTCATTCTCTTCTTGACGTGTAAAAATTTAGAATTATTGCATACTGTAGTTCTTAGCATAAAAATGACAACGGTCCTGAACAAGAATAAAGAATTTATAGATACAACACAAAGGGGTATGGCTTATTTTGCAAAATGTATCCCCTTCGCTGTACATACATATACCATAGTTTGGTTTTGTTTTTTTACAAAGAATATAATTTTTTTAAATGTTGCTGAATTAGCAAGATATGGGCATTTTAATCTTTCATGTAAAGAAAGGTCATATATACTGTATATTGCTGAGTGAAAATGTTGAATAGACCTTGATTTTCTCTTTTTCCACAAAGACCTGAGAGTGCTGGATATATATATATATATATATATATATATATATATATATATATATATATATATATATATATATATATATATATATATATATATATATATAAATATATATATATATATATATATATATATATATATATATAATCACACAGGATGCCTGGGAATACAGGGATCTTGTATTATCATTTTCTGCAGAAACTTATGTACCACAATTTTTTGCAATTTCTATCTCATTGGTCAGGGAACAAAATATACTTGTATGGCCTGCAAGTGTCCGAGCCTATCCGAAGAACTAATGGTTAAGTTGGGTTGAAAAAAGACCAAAGTCCATCAAGTTCAACCCCTCCAAATGGATCCCTGCGCACATACCTGCACTCTCTCCAGCTCATTTATATTCTTTTTAAGGACTGGAATCGAAAAACTGCACTGCATACTCCAGATGAGGCCTTACCAGGGACCTATAAAGAGACAAAATTATGTTTTCATTCCTTGAGTTAATGCCCTTTTTAATGCAAGACAGCACTTTATTTGCTTTAATAGCTACAGATTGACACTGCCTGGAAATAGACAACTTGTTATCTACAAAAACCCCTAGATCATTCTCAATTAAGAAAACCCACAACACACTGCCATTAAGAGGCCCATTTATCAAAGGTCGAATTTCAAATTCATGTGAATTTTTTTTTACTCGAATAAATTCGAATATAATCAAAATTCGATTGGGAGGTTATTTAAGAAAAAATTTTAACATCTAAAACTTTAACTAATTTTACCGACTCGAAAACTCAAAATGAATTCGAATTCGACTAAGCTTGAATAAAGTTTTTTCTCAGAAAAATACTCGAAATTCAGGAAGGCTATTAACATCTTCAAATGGGTCACTAGACCTCTCCCATTGACTTATACATGAACTCGGCAGGTTTTAGGTGGCAAATAGTGAATTCAAATTCTCTATTTGTTCTCAAATTACAAATACTATGTTCCAGACCAAAAATCCTTAATTTAACCATTGACCTTCTGTGTGGTTGAGATTCCTGCTCACCTACCCATGAAAGGCAATTAAATTCTTTGGCAAGATTAGTTACATGTGAAACCATGCTGGCACAAACTTATAAATATTGTATTATGATTTGCAATAAAGTAAAGTATTTTATCCCTTAATACCCCTTCAAAATGCTTTCCTACCACAGACTAAACAGCCTATAGTTTTGAGGCTGAAAATGGTATGCTTTCTGGAATAGCAGCACCACATTAGCAATTAGCCAGTCTTTCTGCACCATGCCAGGCCTCAATGAATCCTGAAAAAATAAATAAAGAGGTTTGCCAATCACAGAGCTAAGCTTGTTTAGTATCCAGGGTGAATTCCATCTGGGGACTCCTTAATTGACCCTTTGCTTTCAGCCATCCCACTGAACTCCATTGTTACGTACCTTAATGAAACACCAGGAGCCCGAAATTGTATAAAATGGGCAAAGCATTTATTCAAATTTTATCAAATAAATAGAACCTTGCCATCCTCACCCCAAGGCAATATTCAAAGTCATAATTCCATAAGAGATCACTACTATGTTCTTCCATACCTCAGTGCAGACTTGAGAACAGCACTATGTCATTATATCCACCACTGATTATTAGGCTGCCTCGACCTACAGAGAGGATGGCCACAAACTGCTACCAGCAGGAGCTGCATCTCCCACCATGAGAGAAGTTCAGAATCCATGCCTGTCAGTCCTGAATCTGCAGAATCTTGATGATATGAAATCCAAGTAGGCTGTCACCTAGAACAAGCAGTAGTAGCTTCTGTATCAATCAACCCACTGTGCGGTCACAGGAGAGAACCTCCTCTCTCCCTCTTCTAAAATGTCTCTGGCAAGGTCCTACTGCTGCTGTGACAAATAAAACTTGAAATACATTATCATATATCCACTGTTTTGATCCAGAGGAAGGAAAAAAACCCAACCTGAAGCAATTGGCAATTATACCTCAAGATGGAAAAAAATCCTTCCTGACCACAGGGGCGATCGGAAACATTCCCTGGAACAACCATTTAACATGAATAATAACATGCAAACTCTCATGTTTATACTGTATAACAGTACGAAAACCACACTATAACAGCGCATGCAGGAAAACATCCACATTTGGGTTTATAGATAATATGAGAAAATAAAGAACAGAAACTGCTGCATTTCACAAAATATGGAAAAATTGGGGGGAGGATGTTTATACCTGCTCAGAAGATAAGGAAGTGAACTGCTTCTTCCCCTGACATCACATCCTCTTTTTCTCTCTTGTCATGCAGCCCTTGCATTTAAAACTCATGGGCATTTCTTTTTTATCTTTACATGTTCTATTTTTTTTTTTTGATTTCCCCTTGTGTGAACCATGCATCATTTGTTGAATTAATAGAATTTGGACTATTTATAAGGAAACCTTCATTACTAGGTTCCTCATTTAAGTAGACAGATGAAAAATAACAGTTCAGAATCTCTGCTTTATATCTGTTTTCATCAACTGAACCCCCCACAACAATGGTCCCACCCCATCTTGTTTAATTATTTTACTATTTACATATTTAAAAAATAATTTTGGGTTAATGTTACTCCTTGATGCAATGCCCTTTTTATATATATTATAGCTTGTCGGATAGCTTTTTTGCATGATTTATTGGCCTCCTTAAACCTGACAAATGTATCAGCTGTCCCAGCTAACTTGAAAGCCTTAAAAGCACGTCTTTTCTTACCAACTTTGACACCAACAATTCTGTCAAACCACAAAGGTTTGCGACAATTTACCTTGCTTAAAAGGGGAATATACTGATGTATATTTATTAAGCAGCATTTTAAAGACATCCCTGTGAAAAGCATTTTCCAGTTAATATGTTACAGAGATGCCCTTATATTGACATTGTTTGCATTTCTAATGTTTTGCATTTTTAATGTTTTTTTTTGGTCAGAAATGAATTTTTCGAGTTAAAAAAACTAAAAAATGTTAAGTTTTAAAAAATAACTCAATTTTTTTCTAGATTTATTATACCCTGACCCCGGAAATAGCTTGAATCCAAAAATACACCATCTAAAACCTGTCAAGGTTATGTAGGAGTCAATAGCAGAGGTCCCTTGAACCATTTGATGATGTTAATAGCCTTCATGATGTTCGAGTTTATTCGAAAGGGGTTTGCCCAAAAACATGATCAATTCGAGTGATTCGAGTTTTTAACCCCAAACTCACTGATTTGAGTTTTCTCCATTTGAGTTTTTCTTTACATTAAAACCATTTGAGTTGTGAGTTCTGAATGGAATTCATAGAGCAATAATGAGGCCCAATTGTAACATGATATTGTACATTGACATTTTTTAAAATAATCTGATCCATGAATTGAGTATGGAAATGGAAATGTCCAGGAAAATGTTTTTTGCAGAATGTTATTTGCCATTGTAAAAAAATTTCTGCAAAACAAAGTTTTCTATGGAGGAAATCAAATTTTTTGTTTAGGTGTTTTAGAAGGTCAAGAAATACCTTAAAAATGTTGCCAAAAGTGTAGCAAAATCATTGCTATTTAATGTCATTGATGGCAGTGTACATGTTGGTAAAGTCTACACAGCTTATTTTTGATGCTAAAATATTCCCTTACTCACACAATAAATTGCTGTTGGGTACTTTTGTGTTCTATCTAATTGTTTTCTGCTCTTGGGCCTCTCTTAAGAGAGCTACAGTAATAAGCACGGTAGCTTAAAAGTTCTATATAAATAGCAATATTTTTAAACAACCCTGGATCAGAGACCTTGCTACTAAAACAACCAGGCATCCCTTCATTCTATTAAATACAGATTTACAGCTGAATGTCTCACAGATTCATCCAATATTAATGAAAGTACAAAATAAATATATTGATCTGAAGAGTTTACGCTGGATAAAAAAAACGTACTTATTCTTCACTGCAAGAAAGTAGCACAGAAAAATGATTACCATTAAAAACTGGTGTAATAACCTCAGCTCAGTATAAAAGTGCATGTTGTTATTAACTTAACCAAGTTTTAAAAAAAATAATGGTATTATGATTCCAGTTAACATTATATTTTGAAGTCAAGTCAAGCTCTTTTAACCTTTTAACTTCAATATCTACTGACAAACAGAATGAAATATATAAACATTACAATATAAAACATTACATTATTATTTTCACTTTTCCTATTCCTTTTAAAGGACAATTCTCTTTATTTTATTATTTTGGTTCACATTCCAAAGACTATACATTTCAGTACAGTGCATGCATAACACAACAGTCCCACACAATACACTTCCATTTAGCAAATCGTCTTGGTACTTTTGTTCTTTTCTCCATTTTAAACTAAAACATTTCAGCTTCAGCATGATGAGTGCCATCTTCCTCTGGGAGATAGTGGAGGAGATAAGCTGCACATTTATAACCATATTTACTTTTTTCTGAAAAACCTGATGGAACTTAGAAAGTCAGGAATGGTAATGAATGCAAACAATTGGAAATAGTATATGCCCCTTGTTTTTCAGTTTTGCACAAATAGCAAAAATGGATCTTATGGCAGATGAGCTAGAACCACTGAAAATGTTTGAGTTAAAAGAGCAAAAACTCAAAGGCTGATTTATATATTTGGTTACTGATTGAAGCATCTGTATAAGACATCAGTTAACAGGTGTCATTTACTTAGACCCAGCCAGAAGTGCAAGAGCACTAAGGGGTGCAAAAGTACATTAATTAATGGTCATTTAAAGAGTATTTTAGTAAATCAAGACGGTGGAGAAGCAGGAACAAGACCAAGGTAAAAAGAGTCTGAAAGTAAGGAAGAGCTAGAGCTAGGGGAAAATCTGCAGTACCATCAGGGTAGAGTGTAAAAACATGGCAGACTGCCCCTGTTTTTGAAATCTGGGGATTTTTGTAGATAACAAGTTGTCTCATTCCAGTCAGTGTCATTCTGTGGCTACTAAAAAGGGCATTAACTCAAGGGATGAAATTATGACTTTGCCTCTTTATAGGTCCCTGGTAATGCCTCACATTGAGTATGCAGTGCAGTTTTGGATTCCAGACCTTATCAAAGATATAAGTGAAATGAAAAAAGTGCAGAGATGTGAAACTAAACTTGTAAAAGGGATAGAAGTTTTAAAGCAGCGCTGGTAGTTTTTCACAGTGAAGACAGGGGAATGCCCTGACAGATGATGTTATAATGGCTGATGCTGTTAATGCCTTTGAGAGGGGATGTTTTATTGTACAAGCATAATATCATAGGCTACTGTTATACTAAAATCTACAATTAATACAGATATTGGTATTAAATAGTTTATAATACACAATAGCCATGAATATCTTGTAAATTATATCCTTATAAACGGTGAATTCTGATGTCATCAGTTATAAACGGTGAGTTCTGATGTCATTTCTGTCACATGACTCACTGAAATTTGTGTATTATAATAAATAAAGTACCCCCAGTTGCAAAATATGAGGATATTAGAAGTTACCTTGGAGTTCCATGACCTGTATTAAAACACTCGGCCTTCGGCCTCGTGTTTTTATATGGTCATGAAACTCCTCGGTAACTTATAATATCCTTATATTTTACAAAAGGGGGTACTTTATTCACTATATAATCTACAGTCTGGTCATTTCCCTACGGCACCAGACTGTAAATTATATCCTTATAAACGTTGCGTTCTGACGTCAGAATGCACCGTTTATAACAGGGGTCCCCAGCCGCCGAGCGTCCGAATTTGGACGCCGACCCCTACAACCCCCTGCCCGACATTTCACACAAAATGTAGATTATAATTCATAATGTACCCCCTACTGAAATTTATAAAGATATTAGAAGTCACCTCGGAGTTATGTGACCGGTTTAAAATCACTCTGCCTTCGGCATCGTGCTTTTATATGGTCAAATAACTCCTCGGTAACATAATATCTTTATAAATTACAGTAGGGGGTACATTATCCACTATATATCAGTGTATGGAGGGGTCAATGTGAGTGTGTGTGACTGTGTGTATGTATGTGCGCTGGGTTTCATTTAGAGGGATTGAACTTGATGGACTTGGACTTTTTTCAACCTAGTTAAACTATGTAACAATTTAGTATCAGCAAATATAGAGACAGTACTCAATGCCCACCTCAAGGTCATTAATGAACAAGTTAAAAATTAGGAGAAACCGCTGCGGTACTCCACTAACAATACTGGTTCAATTTCCCATTTTTGCTAATTTCTAAAAAAAAAAAATAGTGGTTAAAGATTTTTTTATTAGTAAACTTTTGTATGTTTCCAAATAACTGTTCAAGTTGTGTGAGTTGTATAAGGAAAAATAAATAAGGCAATTTTTTTAATACTATAACAGTGTCCAGTAAATGTTATTTTGGCAAATGGAGGTAAAATGGAACTTTACTTAGAGTCTCCATTTACATATTTTGAGTATTGATTTAATTTACCTTGTCTTGAATATACTAAATAGACTCATTTAGGTTAGTGCTAATTAGCCTACCATTCAACTTTGACAATAGACTGGATGGGACTTTGAAGTAAGATTGTTAAATAAACAACCCAAATGGCTCTTGGATACATTTCAGTGCATTTTCTATTAAGTATTTTGATGAAATAATGAGCTATAGAAACTAGATCCAAATAGGTTCTTTGGCAGGTTGAAACTTTTCAAAGGAAGAATAATTCTTAAAACCCCCACGTTCTTTATAGCCAATTCCAGGAGCTGATTTACTAAATAAAGCCCAGCACAGTGAAGCCATGGTGACAAATTCAGACTGGAGTACCCAGAGCCCACCAAGTACCTGTCGAAGTTGCTTTTATTTTTCCAGCTTGTAGTAGATTTCTCAGAAATTATTGCTGATTGGCTGCTTAGGGCAACAGCAGTTGGTTAATTAAGCCCTTGTGGAAATCAGTTCAATTTCTTTTTAAAGGGATATTGCCATGGGAAAACATGTTTTTTTTTCAAAACACATCAGATAATAGTGCTGCTCCAGCAGAATTCTGAACTGAAATTCATTTTTCAAAAGAGCAAACAGATTTTCTTATATTCAATTTTGAAATCTGACATGGGGCTAGACATATTGTCAGTTTCCCAGCTGCCCCCAGTCAAGTGACTTGTGCACTGATAGACTTCAGTCATTCTTTACTGCTGTACTGCAAGTTGGAGTGATATCACCCCATCCTTTCCCCCCAGCAGCCTAACAGCAGAACAATGGAAAGGTAACCAGATAGCAGCTCCCTAACACAAGATAACAGCTGCCTGGTAGATCTAGGAACAGTCAGTCCAAATTATAGTCCTAGGTTTGGTTGTGTTCGCAATCCCCTGCCGGCTCTCACTTGTATCCCTCAAGTCCACAAAATAATACCTAAAAAAGAAGCCAGCGCCACAGGCACCGGGCAAAACAAACAAATATAGGGCAATAACGTTTTGCAAATGACCCCCTTATTTCTGTGCACAGGTTTTATTGTAGCTTCACCGTGCTATGTGTAACCCCTTCTTATCCACCACCACAATTATATATAGCCTTTCAGGGAATATAGCCACGAGGCAAGAAGCAACCCCTCTTCCCTGAAAGGCTATATATAATTGTGGTGGTGGATAAGAAGGGGTTACACATAGCACGGTGAAGCTACAATAAAACCTGTGCACAGAAATAAGGGGGTCATTTGCAAAACGTTATTGCCCTATATTTGTTTGTGGCGCTGGCTTCTTTTTTAGGTATTAGATCTAGGAACAGCACTCAATTGTAAAATCCAGGTCCCACTGAGACTTATTCGGTTACATTAAGTTGGAGAAATAACAGCCTGCCAGAAAGCAGTTCCATCTTAAAGTACAGGCACTTAGCTGGCTTAGCTGGCCTTGGATTTTTACTATTGGATGTTGTTCTTATGTCTACCACTAAGTGGGACATTGGAGCAATGCAGGTGGAAGGGAGCTGTTATCTGGTTAACTTGCCATAGTTCTGCCAAAGAGCTGCTAGGGGGGGGGAGGGTGGTGATATCACTGCAGGTTGAAGTGCAGAAGAAAAGAGTGACTGAAGTTTATCAGAGCACAAGACACATGACTGTGGGACCTGGGAAACTGGCAACATGTCTAGCCCCATGTCAGATTTCAAAATATAATTGTAAAAAAAAAGTATTTCAATGCAGAATTCTGCTGGTGGAGCATTATCTGATCCATTTTTCTATATGAGATGTAATTTTTAAATAGATTTTTCTGCATTAATTTTATGTTAACATTTGCCTGTCTAATCTGAAATGTTGGAATTTATCTTCTTCCTAAGTAATACAAGTTAACGTCTCATTCTGTTGATACCTGGGCTGGGTCACCTAGTACCTAAGCACTGACCAGGAATGGTTAAGTTCTTGATCGATTAAAAGTGGTGACTGGCTAAGATTTTGAACAGTGAGTGTATATAAAGTTGGGTAAAACAACATTGATGTTTGTATTTACAGTATAGTATATATACAAATGAAATGCACCCACTCTTTTGTTTTGTCCTTTACTATACCTTATACACACTGACACTGCTGCCAGCTCACCGTTAATGCATCAAGTCAATTACATGGACTTGCATCAGACACACTCAGGGGCAGATTCACTAAGGGTCGAATTTCGAAGTTAAAAATACTTCGAAATTCGACCCTCGAATTGAAATCCTTCGACTTCGAATATCGAAGTCGAAGGATTTAGCTCTAAACGTTCGTTCGATCGATCGAAGGATTTTTCGTTCGATCGAACGATTAAATCCTTCGAATCGAACGATTCGAAGGATTTTAATCCAACGATCGAAGGAAAATCCTTCGATCAAAAAAAGGTTAGCAAACCTATGGGGACCTTCCCCATAGGCTAACATTGACTTCGGTAGGTTTTATCTGCCGAAGTAGGGGGTCGAAGTTTTTTTTAAAGGGAAAGTACTTCGACTATCGAATGGTCGAATAGTCGAACGATTTTTCGTTCGAAACGTTCGAATCGAAGTCGAAGGTCGTAGTCGAAGGTCGAAGTAGCCCATTCGATGGTCGAAGTACCCAAAAAATACTTCGAAATTCGAAGTATTTTTCATTCGAATCCTTCACTCGAGCTTAGTGAATGGGCCCCTCAGTATTCTAGCTGTAGGCTATAAGTAAAGAGCAGCAGAAAGATGTATTCAAGTATGAAGCCCAAGTGCAACGTTTATGCTTTTATTGGCAACACCTAGGGGCAGATTTATCAAGGGTCAAATTTCTAAGTAGAAAAAGATTTGAAATTCGACCATCCAATTGGAATACTTCGACTTGGAATATCGAAGTCAGAAGTTTTTTTACATCGAATTTGGCCATTTGCGGTCGAAGTAAAAGCGTTCGATCGAACGATGAAATCCTTTGGATCGAACGATTCGAAGAATTTCATCGATCGATCGAACGATTTTTCTTTAACTTCAAAAGAAATTGCTCTAGATGGTCCCCATAGGCTAACATATCACTTCGGCAGGTTTAATTTGGCGAAGTATTGAAGTCTACGTTTTTTAAAGAGACATTACTTCGATTATCGAATAGTCTAATTATTTTTACTTCTAATCGAATTTGAAGTCGAAGTCGTAGTAGCCTATTCGATGGTCGAAGAATCTAAAAAATTACTTTGAATTTCGAATTTTTTTACTTCGAAAATTACCTCGAATTCACTTCGACCCTTGATAAATCTGCCCTTAGCAACAGGGGCGTATTGCCTTATTGTCATTTTCTCCTTCAACGCACTTTAAGGGGATTATTTAAAAATCTGGATTTTTCTGATTTTTTTAAATAAAAAAATCAGACCAAACTACAATCCATGATTTGACCTTAGTTATTATTAAAAAAAAGCACAATTTATTTGGATTGGGGGAAAACGTAATAAAACCAAGCGAAAACCTTAATCGTACATTTTTTCAGACGCTTTTCCCAAATTCTTCAATTGTTTGGGGCTTTTTCCCAAAAACCCAGAATTTTTTTTCAGATTTTTGCTTGAAAAGCCTGAAATAGTCGGATTTCCGGGCGAATCCCAGCACAGATCACAGAAACTTTCAAATAGGATAGGGACCTCTCCAATTTACTTATATACAACATTGGCAGGTCTGAGATTTCAGATTTTCAGACTCTCACTCTGAGATTGAGTTTTTTTCCACAAAAAATTTGGATTTTATAGTAGAAAAAACTATAGTTTTTAACATTCAGACTTTAATAAATAACCCCCAATATGTTCTTCCAGAGGATGACTTGTTTTACCCTAATGAGGATGTGCAAGCCAGATCTTTTTGTTAATACATCTGCAACAAATAAGTCATCCAGGACACCATGTTAAAGTAACTTTTCTAAAACTCCCTGACAGAGATTAAATGACAGAAGACAGCTGCTGCATTATAATCATTGATTGGATACATCCCATTTGTATTCACACAAATCTGTATGTTTTAATTGTACCTTATTTTTGTATTATGTTATGTCGAAGGATAATTCATTATTTTATACACTGTAGGTATGCCTTATAGTAAAATATTCTGCTGCTGAATTGAATTGTTTTGCCTAACATTAACATAATTTTAATTTAAATATGTAGCCATTTATCTTTTCTTTTCATGCTTGTTAAATATTTTCCTCTGACTTTTTGTATTGTGTGTATTGTGTTTAAATTTGTGCCCGTGTTTTGCTTGTGATTAAGAAAAGTGAGCATAGCATTTACTGTAAATCTTTCATGCTTCTGTCTTTACACAGTACATAATGTATTCAACTTTACAATTCCAGAAAGTTCATTTAACTAAAAAGCAACAGCTCCAGAGGGGCAAATGACTTGGGAAAGACATAGTGCATTGCACTGCAAGTTTTACTGAAGCACAAGCTAATGCCTAGTCTCCACTCATTGCACAGGGACTACTGCAAATAGCCTGACATTGACATGAACATCTAATTAGCGAGGTACCAGGGGATGTGGATGATTAACAGTAGACAACAAGCAAAAATGGGTGAAATTCATTAGCAAAGCAGCTCTAAAATAGAATAACATGTTAAATGACTCTCAGATAGTCAAGTTTTTGTTTTATTTTTGTCTCCCAAATTTTGCTCTGTGTAATCAAACTTTAAACTAGTATCATTATTGCCTTGCTTGATGTCCACATATTAGGTGAAGAGCATGAGGCATTGCCTGCATAACAGCACCTTAAAAATTGGATTAGAAATTCTTAAGGTGGGCTATTCAAACGCAGCTCTGAAATAGTCACAATTTGGTCAAAAAAAGAGGCATAATTTCACCCTCACTCCTCAGTTACCAACAACCATTAATTCCTGCCTGTCTACCTTTGGACAGGTGGGGGCTAGTCACAACCTACAGTCAGCCTACTGTATGCAGCTCTTCACGTTTCACCAATACCACGACTTTATTAGGGGAATGGAGTTGTTATCCGCCGATTCAATATTGGAGCGTACAGAAATTTTGGAACTACACAATTTTGGGGGTACACAGTCTTCACAAAATCAACATAGCTTTGGATAGGCACTAGTTTTAGCCCACTGAGTTTGAACCCTTAGTAATGCCTTCAATCTAAGCAGTGGAAGTGCACAGCAATGTTAATTTTCTGCTGCATTAATAATATTACCTAAAAAAGACTTAAACAGCTTAGACCTAGAAATTAAACCATTGTGAGGGTGACCAGACAGTCCCTGGATCAACACTAAAAGAAAATATGTTGCCTTAGAACCTAGATGATCTGAAGGTCATAAAAAAGTAGGTACATGATAGTAAAAATGGAATCTCTACCCATACTCCCTCATTAATCACTGCATTTACCATATTGTTTTCTGGAGCTGCAAAAGTGCTTTTATATCTTCTCATTGGAATTTCTTGATGTTAAATAAAAAGTGCCAAAGATAAGTGATTCCCCCTGCAAGTATGTAAAGTTAACTACTTTACATTGACATTCCATGCACCACTTCTGGTGAGGGACATAGTCTGTTTTCAGGATTTATGCAATGTTTGCATGATTTTCTTTCTGCAAATTTATCTCAGTAAATGTTATGATGTGTTTTGATAAAGAGGGTTATGCATCATTTTTGCTAACAGCTCTGTCATTCGTATGTCTGTAAATTTAACAAAGTCTATCAGTGACTGGTTGCTATAGGTTACTGCCAAGGTGGAAAGGTTTGGTCTCTTCTCCAGCACCACAGTTGTGGGGGATGTCTATCAACAGAGATGTAAATCACCCATTTTTTGGAGTTACCCGACTTTGTCCTTCTAACTCACACCCCACCCTTTTCCCAGCATCCTACAGAATTTTCCTGATTTTTTTCATGCAGGTTCTCTTTAAATTTTGCCATTTTGAATCTGTGCGGATGTGCAGGTAGAAATCAGAGGCTTCTGGGAGCAATTTTCAGATTTGTGTGAGGTCACTTCTGTGGTTGGGTGGCGTCATTTCCAGGTCTCGGAAAATGTTCTGGTCACTGGGACCCTGGGTATCCATCTCCAGAAGTTCACAGTTCTGTATCAATAATTATGAAAAAAGGAATTAAAATCAGGAACATTGGTCCCTCCAAGTGAATATTTGCCTTGTGCCCATCAGTGACTTAATTCAGTCCTGTCACTAAAACTTTTAATTCTTATTTCCCCTATCCATCTAAGTTGCTTTAAGGACAAGGAAAGTCATTTTCATTTGGGGGTTGCAATTTGTTAGGCAGCCCCCAGTAAATACATTCACTAAACTTGGACCCAGGCTGGTGCTAGTCTTTGTAGAAGAAATGTACCAGCCCACAGTACCTCCTGGGTACTGCATTGCTATCATTCTTAATTTCCCAGTTGCATCAGTGTATGCTCACATTGATTAGTTTCCAGTGGTCCAGAAACCAGCACACACATGTTATAGTAAAGAGCCAACCTCATTCAACTGCACATGTGCTTGCCCTGGCATCCCTACATGTCCCATACGTTGATAACCCTAAGCAAACTGTTAAGAAAACCCCTGGTATTCATATTAAGGATGTTTTATTTGGATATGTGAAATATCTCTCTAGTTTTCTAGTTCTCTAGTTCTCTAGTTATCTCTCTATTTACTAGAAATAGTAAAGATTGATGCAATATTTCAGAAATGGTATAAATACTATTGGCACACTTTGGAGACATTGGGCTTTCTAGCCCAATCCACACTTATAGTAAAACACATGGTTTATCATTGGATACACAACTTAAGGTAGCACAGTCTTTATACCTTTTTTACCTTACTTTTTATTTATTAGTAGATAGGAACATATCCTACACATATTATTACAGCATGGCAAGCTTTTAAACCAGTCATAGGAAAACAAGGGATTCAGCAAGACAATCATTTACTTCCGTGGCCATATCCCACCTTGCGATAAACTGAATGTCAGAGAGGTAAAAGCTAGGCTAACGGGGTACAATAAAAGTCTGAAAATGCCAAACTTCTGTCATAATTTGCAATATGAATTGATATAGTGTTCTACTTGGCAGATCTGCTCTAGACAGCAGTCATGATATTAGATGTTACAATAGGAATGCTAATTCATTTTAAGGATATAACTATGGGGAAAAAAGCAAGGTTATTCTGTAAAGGAAACAAGGTACCAGATCACCAGAAGTGCAGCACATCATGATTAATAATATTTTAAAAGAATATGTTTTAAAGGTGTTTTCTTTAGTATGTGTCATAAGAGGACTATAAATAAAACAGGTAAAATTGCAGCAACCAAGCAAAACATATATATACAGTTACATTATCCTCAACTACATATGTTTTTAAACTTTGATTTGGTTACCATGTCTTTTTAAGCTTTAGTTCAGACCCTGCACTGAGTTTATTATTGTTTAGGCTGCTAAATAACATGGATAGTTCTGGATCTGAAATATATGCCCTGAATCCTATAGAAGGTCTCCTTTACTTACTTGTGTTGTAGCAACAACAACTATTTTACTCCGCTCAGAAGTAATATAATGAGATCCCAGAAGCAGCTTATTGGGTTACATTTATTAAAGAACAAAACATGTTCTCTCTATTCACTTGAATTGGATATTTATATGTGTTTACCACATATTACCTGTTGTCTTCTCTTGATTTCTTTGATTATATTGTGATAAAATTCTCTCCCTTGATTGGCTCTTCCCATAAAGCCACAGATTGGCTCCTACCAAGAAGCTAAATAGCAATTAGTGATGGGCAAATTTATTCGACAGGCACAACTTTGCTGGGGAATTTCGGCAAATAAATTCCTGAAATTCTTTGGGGAAAATTCGCTGGCGACAATTAAACAGATGCCCATTGACTTTAAATGTCGCCACGTCGGAATTGTCACAGGTGTCAATTTTGACGCCGGTGTCAAAATTTTAGTTTCATGAGTTTTTCAATAATTCTATAAGGTTAGAGGTTTGTGAAACGAAGGCATAACAATAGGGGATATTAGAATTACCTGCATCTACTTTAGGGGCCAACAAATATAAATGTCTCTTCTAGGATGTCCCTAAAAAAGGTTTAGACCTGGTTTACACAGAAAATAAAGCTTTTGATTAAACATCACAGCAATTCACTATTAAGATCACAAGTAAAAAAAAACACATAAACTAATTGTGGTTGTAGCTGAAAACTTTATTGTGTATTTGATGTGATAGTCTATTAGTGAAGTTATAGGAAAATACATAATTTTACAGTCAAAAAGTTGTATGATGTAATCAGGGCAGGCATGGCTGTAGCGTTAACCAGCTGCTATTTTTTCAGTGTTCGGACTAACCTACACCCTGGAGTTGACCAGCTGATAATAAGCTACTATTTAACTTACCCCAATAAACATGAGCCCCTGCTTGTTCCTGCTTAGTTCATATCCGAGATGATACCCATGTAACAATACAGCAACTTGTTAACAGTACAGGGCAGAATAGAGAGGCACTCAGTGTTTTTCTTTTTTCTTATTTAGCCCAAAATTTCCTTTAGCTGCCATTTAGCCCATAGTATAAGACTTTACACCAATATGCAGTGTAGAACTCACTTATAATAAAGGAATCTTGACATGGCACGTGAGCATTTGTAATATTTATTTATAATTTGCACAGGCTAAATTTGGGTGCAAGCAATGCTTTCTTTTTAAGCAGGTGGTCATCACCAAAAGGATATTATAACAGCTAGTCAATGCTACAGTGGGTTAGAACAAGTGCTCACGATTCTTCTCTAGTGTTCCTCACTAGTTCTCCGGCTACAGAAAAACCATTAATCCCCCAATGATGTAATCATAACAACATATTGATTGTGTCACAGACAGACAGAGAGAATTAGTACAAAATAAGACATTTATTTTAGTGAAACATGAATTACATTTGCCCAGAAAATTAAGCTGTTCCTGCTTGGGTTCCAATCTCATTTCAAAACTCATGCTGAATCTAAGAGATACCACACTCATTTTATCATTTTGGTTAAATACAATACAGTTTTGAAGCCTAAAAATAATTACAGCAGTGTCTGGAGGATAAAAAAAAACTAATTAAACTCTAACAGGCTTCTAAGACCTGGAAACGAATTTGATTAATTGTTGATATTATGTCTTCATTTTATAAAATTGTCTTCCAAAGGCAAAAATATAAAACTAACGGTTCACCTGATTATTTATAGAGAGGGCGTCCTCTGCAGTTCTTCAAGTCTCATTAAAAAATGCTTTGATCATATTAGCGGTCTTTGGGATAATGTTTGCAATTGCTCCTACTCAGATTAGTTCTCAGGGTCACTGCTACAGCGCATTATATCAAATAAAATCTTACACACAAGGTGGGAATTTATTACTGAAGATTTCTTTAAACATATATATATATATATATATATATATATATATATATATATATATATATATATATATATATATATATATATATATAGACACATACAAGAGTCCTCTACACTCAACCCATTATCAATATATTTAAAGGGATCCTGTCATGGGAAAACATGTTTTTTTTAAAACGCACCAGTTAATAAGTTAATAGTGCTACTCCAGCAGAATTCTGCACTGAAATCCATTTCTCAAAAGAGTAAACAGATTTTTTTTATATTCAATTTTGAAATATGACATGGGGCTAGATATTTTGTCAATTTCCCAGCTGCCCCTTGTCATGTGACTTGTGCCTGCATGTTAGGAGAGATATGCTTTCTGGCAGGCTGCTGTTTTTCCTTCTCAATGTAACTGAAGGAGTCTCAGTGGGACATGGGTTTTTACTATTGAGTGTTGTTCTTAGATCTACCAGACAGCTGTTATGTGTTAGGGAGCTGCTATCTGGTTACCTTCCCATTGTTCTTTTGTTTGGCTGCTGGGAGGAAAAGGGAGGGGGTGATACCACTCCAACTTGCAGTACAGCAGTAAAGAGTGATTGAAGTTTATCAGAGCACAAGTAACATGACTAGGGGCAGCTGGGAAATTGACAATATGTCTAGCCCCATGTCAGATTTCAAAATTGAATATAAAAAAATCTGTTTGCTCTTTTGAGAAATGGATTTCAGTGCAGAATTCTGCTGGAGCAGCACTATTAACTGATTCATTTTGAAAAAAATTTTTTTCCCATGACAGTATCCCTTTAAGACAGAGACATTTTGTGCATACTGCTACTGAAAAATGCCTTACCCTTTAAACAAAACAGGGATTGTTTGTCCATATATCACAATATATTTAAGCTGGCCAACTACGTCAAAGTCATCCCATATCTGGCCAGTCCTATGCTCAATTTTCATCTGATTCATTAAGAATTCTATTGCTTTATTATACATAGGACTGGCCAGATATGGGATGACTTTGACGTAGTTGGCCAGCTTAAATATATTGCAATATATGGACAAACAATCCCTGTGTTGTGCAGAGGACTCTTGTATTTGACTATATGTATTTTGTGGTCACAGCCTCATTGCACCCCCGCCTAATGGTTTTAAAAATTAGTGGTGAGCACAACTTTCCCTTGTTTGTTTAATCGATCGATCGAACGATTTTCAAAAAAAAAAAAATCTTAGCCTTCTAAAAACTTAGCCAAATACTGGCTATAGGTTCTAGGAGGTCCCCATAGGCTAACATAGCAATTCGGCAGGTTTAAGGTGGCGAACTGTGTAAAAGTCAAAGTTTTTTAAAGAGACTTCGATTTTCGAAATGGTTGAATATTCAAAGTTTTTTCAATTCGGATCGAATTTTGGCCTATTCGATGGTCGAAGTACCCAAAAATTGACGTTTCGGCCTACACCAAGGCCTTAGTGTATATATAGAAGGACCCACATTCCAGACTGATGGACTTTTGTCTTTTTATAATCCAAATTAACTATGTAACTAGCTTCAGGATTCCCTTGTGGAAGTGCAGAAGTTTGTTTGGATGCAAATACCTATAATAAATAACATCAGTACATACTGCTATTGCATCCTGGCTGCAATCATAAATAACCCCTATCATTTTTATGTGTACATGCAATCACAGGCAGACCTCGCAATAGTGTTAAAGGTAATGCACCAACTTCTACAATTGTGATATATCACAACCAGACCACTGGAATAAACTTCTCCAGCTGTATGATAAAGTGTGTAGCAATACCACATAAAGGAATGATGTGCACTATGTTGCACTAATGAAATCATACATCTCCCAACATTGCTGGGGTAGTGCCAATCCAAGTATTATTAATATATGAAAGTGAATATTTCTCACGGCAAGAACATTTTATGCCCAGAGGAGCAAAGCACTGCAACTTATGTATACGTTTGACAGTATTTAAATCAGTGTAAAAAGAGTAACGTATTCAATGAAACCAATTAATTGTGCTTGGAAAAAGAAAGTCTGATGAAGCAGGTTTGCTATTTTAAGAAATTACTGAGTTTCAAAATAAAGTGGACATCTCTGACCTCTTAATATAATTCCCCGTTAATCTGATGAAAGTGGAACCTTTCCAAAGCGGTAGCATTGGCTAGAGGTGAAAGTGCTGGAACCATGATCATAACTTAAGGTAGCATTTTAAGTCTGGAAAGCCTGAGTGTACTGCACACAGAAGTTCTGTCTTGGGTTTACCAATGAAAATGTGCCCTTGGCATTACCTCTATTGGATATAAATACACAGCATTATTCACTAAGTATAACTGTATAGTGTAACATATTTACAGCTTGTTATGCAGTAACAAATACTATATATTTTCAATTTGCACTTTTGCTCCCAAGTCATTGTGATGTTCTCTATACTTAGCTACTTTTTCCATCTTCTGTGACCACCTTTATCCCCACTGTTCTTTAGCCTTTCTAATGTAAATTACAGCTTCTCCATTGAAATCTCTTATCTGCTCCAACACTTAGGGGCAGATGTATGAAGGGTCGAATATCGAGGGTTAATTAACCCTCGATATTCGACTAGGAACTAAAATCGTTCGACTTCGAATATCGAAGTCGAACGATTTAGCGCAAATCCTGCGATCGAACGATCGAAGGATTATTCCTTCGATCGAACGATTAAATCCTTCGAATCGAACGATTCGAAGGATTTTAATCCAACGATCGAAGGAATATCCTTCGATCAAAAAATCTCAGGCAAGCCTATGGGGACCTTCCCCATAGGCTAACATTGACTTCGGTAGCTTTTAGCTGCCGAAGTAGGGGGTCGAAGTTTTTCTTAAAGAGACAGTACTTCGACTATCGAATGGTCGAATAGTCGAACAATTTTTAGTTCGAATCATTCGATTCGTAGTTGTAGTCGAAGGTCGAAGTAGCCCATTCGATGGTCGAAGTAGCCCAAAAAACACTTCCAAATTCGAAGTTTTTTTAATTCGAATCCTTCACTCGAGCTTCATGAATCGCCCCCTTACTGTATATTTATTTTTCCCTATTCTTTACGCCATCCAGTAAACAAGTTTTTTTATTGACTTAACTCTACATAACACTCACTTCTAAATTAATGTTGTCTCTTCTTTTCATCCCCTTTTGAGATATTGGAAATTACCTTTGGAAGGGATGATAAATACATATTTATTTTATAAATATTCTTTAAATGCAAACTACTATTATCTAGCAGGGAACTGTTATATGGTCACCTTCTCATTTTTCTGCTGATGAGCTGCTGGGGTGAGGTAAGGGAGGGGGTGATATTATTCCAACTTGCAGTGCAGCAGTAAGCAGTGACTGAAGTCACATGACTGGGGGCACCTGGCAACATGACAGCATGTCTAGTCCCATGTCAAATGGATTTCAGTGCAAAAGTCTTCTGGAGCAGCACTATTAACTGCATTTGAAAAAACATGTTTGCCTATGACAGAATCCCTTTAAGTGACTGCTTAGTGTCTATCCAATGAAAATGAGTAAAAAAAATCTTCCTCTGTTACCTGCAACATTCCCGGGTTGAACATTTAATTCTAAAAAGTTTAAACAGTTAAATCTTTATATACCTGCTGATCATTGAGTGTGGCTGCTACTATTATTTCATGAAGGGGCAGATTAGTTCAAGTTATTGTTTTACCATGAAAATTCAAATTTTCACTGGGTTTTTTTGGCTCAAAACTCACATTTTCAGGTTAAAAAAAACTTGGATTTTCGAGATTTATTATACGCCGACCCTGGAAATATCTTGAATCTGAAAATACATCACCTAAAACCTGTCGAGGTACTGTAGAAGTCAATGGCAGAGGTCCCTGGAACCATTTGATGTTCACGTTTTTGTTTTTTTTTTTTTGAAAACTCAATTCAATCAATTCGAGATTTTTTTTGCTGAAAACTCGATCAATTCCAGTTTTTGGGTTGTGGGACTCGAACCCACACATTCGGGTTTTTGCCACTCGAGTTTTTCCTAAGTAAGATACCATTCAAGTTCCGAGGTCATTCAAGTTAAAAAAAAAAAAATCAAAAAACCGCTAACATTAGATTTTGATATATCAGCCCCATAGTGTTATTTTCTTGCTATACAGTATGAGTTCTCGGCTGGCTGCAAAATGTGAAAACATAAAGTACTGTAACAAAAGATTATGGTGAAATGTTTTAATGGCCCTGTTTTATTAGTACTTGGTCAGTTCTAGATGCAGCAGAAATAAAGACACAAATTCTCTGCTGCCGTGAAATCTGTAGGGAGGTTTTGCATTCTGGCTGAATGTATTCACCACGGCAATCCAATAAAATGATGTTTATTAAAGGTTTTCTCAGGGGACACAAACTAAATCAAACAATTAACTGCACAATTGGTTTAGGTGCCTTTCTTAAAGGTCTATTTGCTGTTGTAATTACATTTTAAAACTGCCCTTGGAAATTCGCTCCACCTTCTCCTGGATCTTGAAGGGTAATTTACTATGACCCCAAATGGAAGTTCTAGATCACTAAGAAATGCAAAAGTAAAGCTCTTTCAAAAGGCAGGAACTGGCTGTCCTCTACCATAGCGCTAGGAGCAGGGCACAGCATCAGCAGACCCAAGTCAGTCCTGTGTGACTTGCATATTAGCAGTTGGAAGGGGGGGTCCTCAGCTGCCTCCCCCAGTCTGTCCCTCATGTATACATTGCTGCCAAACAAAGGAGAGAATTTTATAAGTAAATGGAGCAATAGAAAGATTTCAAATCATACACATGTAGATGTGCTAATTTGTTTAAGTGGCCTGTGGTGGTTTGAGCTCCCACATTTTTAAGCTGGAAATAAAACCATGTACAAAAAATTGATAAATATCTAAATCTCTCCAGCTGGGGTAAAACTTGATTTTAGTACAGACCTACTACATTTTTTGTCTTGAACTTAAATAAATGGTATTAAAGCAGCCCCTTGTATTCCGTATGGTTACAGGAGAAAGGAAAAGTGAAATCACTGGGGTGTGTATCAAATGCTTGGCTCCCCCAATGATTAACTCACTTACTTGATATCCCTGTTAGCAGAAAACTGCCCCAGCCCAGGATACTTCTAAACCAGCACCATGGAGAAATCTTCTTCCAGAAGAAATATTTTTTTAAAACAGCTTTTTAACTCTACTGTCCATGAACTAGCCAAGGGCCATTGGAGATGAAGATAATAACTCCAAGGTGCTCACTCAGTACCCTGGGCTGGGGCAGTTTTATGCAAAGAGTACCACCAGTCTGAGGTACCGGCTAAGAGATTATTATATTCACTGAAGGGTGCCTGACCTTTGGCATCACCCCAGTAATTTTACCTTTTCCTTCTCCTTTCAAAGCAGCATTACAAAAAACCTTCATGTTCCTACACGCAGAGGCAGGTGTGTTTATTTTAAAAATGTAATTCAGACATCAAGTTCAATTTCTGTAACATGTAGATTTCCCATTTCTCTGAGAGATGTTTGCCTACTTAAACGGATAGAGAATAATTTGGAAAGCTGTGTCAATATTCTTCTTTTCAATTGTTGTAGGTTATTAAAGGAAATTCTATTTCGTTTTTGCAGCTGCAACATCTGCCCCACATTTAATGGCTTAGCTATGATTAGAAATAGCTGCTGAATTTCATTAAGGTGCATTTTAATAAAATGCGCTCCTGCACTGTAATTTAATATATATATATATATATATATATATATATATATATATATATATATATATATATAGGATACGGGATTACATTTATGTACAGACTGCTGTTTATTATTATATATATATTTTTTTTCTTCAGTGTTTCATTCAGACACCTCCCCTCATCTCATGCAGCATTATTTTCATTCATTATAGATTATATACAGTTTATAACCCTTAACTACAGAAAAATCATACAATTCGGGTGCAATCAAAATGCATATATCAGGATAAGACAAAATTTACTTAAGATGGTGTGGTGAGCATACTAAAAATGTGTACCAAAATGTAGTCCACTACAATAAGAACATTAAATATAGGAAAATGGGCAGTAGCTCCACATAAAAAATCCTGTATGTTATGAAGTACCCATCAGTGTTCCTAATGCCTAACAATTTAATTTTTAATACTGATGAAGAGAAAATTATGATCAGAAAGAATATCAAGCCAGAGTCTGCAGCCTTTTTTCTTTTACTAAAGTGTTAAGTGGAAGCATATTGCACAAAGTAGATAAGGTAAAATGCAGTATAAATGACTAAAAATCTAGATCTAAAGATGATCACATATTCAGTTTTGAAACTGTATAATTGTCTAGGTATAAGATTACCACATTATATTGGCCAGTCCACCATTGGTGCTATTGCACTAATGCAGATCTAGTACAATGGAAAACCTGGAATTCCAGTGATCTCATTGGTAACCTCCAGAATTTAAACCAACCTTGGGAGCAATTGAAACCTGAAATTCAAAAAATTAAAGTTACGTTGGGCAGGATTTTGCTTCTTCTGGTTAAGTGCTAATTGTGACAAGGGTCTTGCCTTGCCTGATGGTTGAAATGGCACTAGTCACTGGTGGAAGAGCAAAGGAGCTGCATATCTCACAAATGTACCATGGGTTGCAAGTTTTAAAAAAGAAATAGATGACATGTAGGCTTTTCTACATTATATAACATTACTGTATAATTAATATAATATAATATATATAATTTAATTAATATAATATATATATTAATTAAAGGAGGTATTCATTCATTATAAAGCAAAAAATACATGGGACATATCTGTTGCTTTTGAATCTGAGCTGAATGCTGAGGATCAATTGAAAACTCACTAAACAGTTATGTACCATGTGGCCCCCCTTCAAGTCGCTGACTAACTCAGAGTTATAGAGCTGAAAAGCAGGAAGTTGTGTTCAGGCTATTATGTCAGACATCCAGTCACTCCAGCCTTTATACATTACATTTTTGGCTAACTAATTATATTAGGAACATTTTTTTATTTTTTCACAGCCTATCTATTTACCCAGTTTTTATTTTCACACTGAACTGTTCCTTTAAAGCTGCTCAATAAATAGTATTTGCTACTGCCTACAGCCCAGCAGCATAGCAGTTCAGTTTTGGGATGGGTTTAGATTCCTTTAAAACTTTAAAGCACTGATACTTCATTCTAGATTTCCACATCATATCATTTTCACAGGAGGATCTATAAGAAACATGGGTCTCCTGCATCCAACCACCCAATACAAATATTTTCAAAAAAATGTATATATTTCCATGAACGCATTGCAATGGCTACTATGCCTCTGCAAAACCAAATAACTTACGCCTTTTTGGTTGAGGGTCAGTGTACCCCTGGAGGCAAACATTTTAGTGCTATGTAGACTTGCCATGCTTCTCATGCTACTTAAAAAGGATTCTGTCATGATTTTTATAGTTTACTTTTTATTTCTACATTACACTGTTTACATTGCAAATAAATCACTCTACCATTTAAAATTGTATTCTTGAACCAACCAATGTATTTTTTAGCTGTGCATTGTGCCTGATTCTGAGCTTTGAGAGGGAGCCAGCACTTCAGGATGGAACTGCTTTGAGACAGCTATTATTTATTTCCTTCCCATTGTTATTATACCACAACCCTAGGTTGTTTGCTTTGCTAGACATGTGAATAGCACCCACGAAAAAAACGGGGTTTTAGTAACGCAAACAAATCCTTCAGCAGAGGAGTCAGGTAGCTTCTGTCTGGTTAGCTACCCATTGTTCTGTTGATAAGCTGCTAATGGGCTGCTGAGGGAAGGGGGTGATATCACTCCAACTTGCAATGTAGGAGCAAAGAGTGACTGAAGTTTATCAGAGCACAAGTCACATGGCTCCTGGGAAACTGACAATATGTCTAGCCTCATGCCAAATTTCAAAATTAAGTATAAAAAAATGTGTTTTCTCTTGGATTTCAGTGCAGAATTTAACTGGAGCAAGCACTATTAACTGGTGCCTTTTGAAAAATACATGTTTTCCCGCAAAAGTTTCCCTTTAAAATTACATTAATTATATATCTTTTTTTATTTAGAGACAGAGAAGCATTCATTATTTACTAATGCTCTTTCATGAAAACTGGAAAGCATTACCCTCTGACATAGTCCTTGATTTTTAAAAGGACAACTTCTTTTGAAATAGTTATATATCAAAGTGTCTTATCTGTCATCTGTCTTCTCATATATCAGCAATGATTGAAAGCTATTTAAAATGTGAATTTGCAGTTAGAAATGATGATTTGATAGATACATTAAGAGCAATAGCTGCAGGCATCCAGAGGTACATCAGGAATGATTTCTCCTATACTGTTACTGTAGAATGAGAAGAAGACCCATTTTCTGTATTAAAAATAAACTACACATAAAACAACTAAGTTCATCTTTTCCAACATTTCTTATTGTAGGTGTACTTTAACTTCAAATAGTGTAAGATCGCGTTTTCTAAAAATTCCAACCACTGTTTCACATATAATCCAATCTTATTTTTTACCTCTAAAACTGATTAATCTGGCTTTAAAAATTAACTGTGACAACCAATTTGGTAATTTTAAAACAATTTGGTTGACCATCCATGAATACGGAGGGTCCTAGTTCAGACAGAGTTAGGGTCCACATCTGAGTATATATGGTGCCCATAATTTCTAGGGACTGCAGACCATATTGGCCATCAGTAAATGGCAAGTGGCATGCCTCATTCCAAAATCCCACATGGCTTGGTTGTTCTCATCATACATTAATTGGCAACTTTAGATTTCTACAAGGAATTTTGTAACCTGGCACAGCTCAATGTCCATCTCCCCACCTTCTCAATTTCTGACACTATTGGGTAAAAAAAAAAGCAAGAACTAAAAATGTGGTACAGGAAATACCTCCTTTATTTGGCACATACAATTTAAAATTGGTGAATCCATTAAATTAGTATCCACCCTCCTAGTAACTAAATTTTTTATTGTTAGTGGAATGTGCAGCTCCAAGGGAGACAGTTACAAATTAGTGTTTTGAAATGAGCATCAGCCCCCCTGCAAATAATTTTTTGGAGGGGCCCAGTGCACACAAGCCGCACCAAATCCCACCACCCATTGTATGACCACACGCAAATATTTATATAAGAAGTGGTTGGGGAGGGGGGATTTTAAAGCTATAGAGGAAGCCAACCCTGCGGTCCAGGTCCCCCCTTTGCTTTGTCCTGTGCTCACATACAGTGAAAAACAGGAGAAATCCACCAGGGCTACTCCTATGTGTATGAAGAAGCCTTTAAAGAAGAAGGCTTTTCTTTAAAATCATAGTATTTTATGGAGACCAAGGACTGTCAACACAGAAAAAAGTAATCCATCCATTTATCAGTGGAATATTAAATCTATGTGTATATTTATTTATTTATAAATGTTTTCATTGCCACCCTTCCCCTCCCTTTGGTTATCTTTATCAAAACCACTGTATTTTATGTGATTGCCTCAGTCCCCTCTATCTCTATAACCTGTGTGAAGCCATTTAAACTCCAGCAATCAAGGAGTGACAAGTCGATAGATGCCAACTGAATTCGATTAGTTTTATTTTTATTATTTTCTCCTTTTCAATCCAATCTCAGCTAGACAGGTGGTCTCTTTTAGGAAATGAAAGTCTAGCACAGGAAAATGTTAACATAATCTCAGGGACCTCACGCTGGGAGTTGCCAAGAATTGTCAAACTGAAAGGCAAGTCCCATTAATTTCCCAACCTTTCTGGTATATTCTGATCCATAGATGAATGGTGTTATTGGTGTTTCAAATTCATAATGAGAGATTTCTTGGCTACAGAACTGAATAATAGGCAGCTTCTGAATCCGAGCCAGCATAATCACAGGGAAAGGTGATTTTTTCAAATAAGTTTATTTTCTCAGGAATTAAATGGTTTGACTCTTATAACAAGCAGTACATGGAAAGTATAAGTAGGTCTATAGTAATAAGTCAAATCAACTGAACTTGCTGTATTTTCTTTTTCCTTGAAAAATTAGTATAGATTAGTATAGATATACCATGACCTGGAATGAATGAAAAGCTTCACAGACAGTATAAGTAGGGTTTACATAGCCTTAACTTATAAATGCTTCCTAAAACCTATAAGAATTTGATTGATCTGCACAGGGAGTACCTTACCTTAAGGAAAATCCATCCATTGTAGAGCATTGTACTTGTACTTGCATTCATAAATGGAAAGTAACACATTTCTGACTATTAAAGGCTTTTCATTGATTGGTTTCTGTGGGGTAAACTTTGCCCTTGTTACAACATATTTCCAAAGTTGATAGTGTAAACATACTCTTACTATTGCTTTTCATGGAAGCAATTCCAACATTTAGTGGGTTATTTATCAAAGGTCGAGTTTATGAGTTTTTTCTACCTCGAATAAACTCAAAACTCAAATGTTTGCCTATTTATGAAAAAGCTCAAATGTAAAAAACTTGAATGAATGCAATGGGGGGAAAAACTGGAATACTCGAATTGATCGAGTTATCTGCAAAAAAACATTGAATAGCTCGAATTTATTGAGTTTTGAAGCGCAATTCACCAAAAAAATCCAAAAATCACGATGGCTAAAAACATCTTCAAATGGTTCAAGGGACCACTGCCATAGACCTCTACATGAACTCGACACGTTTTAGCTGGAGTATTTTCGAATTTGAGCTTTTTGCAGCTTCAGGCATAAGAAATCTCAAAAATTCAAGTTTTTACTGAAACTACCCTCGAAAACTCGAATTTTCGGGGAAAAACAGAACTCGACCTTTGATAAATAACTCCCTTAATGATTTAGGCAGTTTTGTCAATAGAATATAAATTATTTACTGTAAATAACATTTTAATTTTGTATTCATTTGTTTTTCCAGATCTTCATCTTACTGGCTGAACCGAATTCAGTCTTTTCTATACTGTAATGAGAATGGCCTTTTGGGAAGCTTCTCGGAAGAAACCCATACTTGCACATGCCCAAATGACCAAGTGTACTGTCAAACCAACCTACCATGTGTTGTTGGAGATGGGGTGGCTTGCCAGACATGCGCACCTGACAATCGTACCAGATGTGGAAACTGTAACACAGGATACATGCTTAGTCAAGGATTATGCAAACCCGAAGTAGCCGATTCTACTGAGCATTATATTGGATTCGAGACTGACATGCAAGATACAGAGATGAAATATCTGCTCCAAAAGAATGATCGTAGAATTGAGGTCCATGCCATATTTATCAGTAATGACATGAGGCTCAATAGCTGGTTTGACCCTTCATGGCGCAAGAGAATGCTCTTAACTTTGAAAAGTAATAAGTATAAATCCAACATGGTTCATATGATCTTAGGAATTTCTCTTCAGATCTGCTTAACAAAAAATAGCACCTTGGAACCTGTTTTGGCCGTATATGTGAATCCTTTTGGAGGCAGTCACTCGGAGAGTTGGTTTATGCCTGTCAATGAAAACAACTTCCCAGACTGGGAACGGACTAAGCTGGACTTGCCACTGCAATGCTACAACTGGTCCTTGACCTTAGGGAATAAGTGGAAAACGTTCTTTGAAACAGTTCACATCTACCTAAGGAGTCGTATAAAGTCTAATGGCCCAAATGGCAATGAAAGTATCTACTATGAGCCACTGGAATTTAATGATCCTTCTCGCAATCTTGGATATATGAAAATTAACAGCATTCAGGTTTTTGGCTACAGCATGCAGTTTGACCCTGAAGCCATTCGAGACTTAATCTTGCAGTTGGATTATCCCTACACTCAGGGCTCTCAGGACTCTGCTCTCTTACAGCTGCTGGAGATTAGGGACCGTGTGAATAAACTTTCTCCCCCAGGTCAACGACGCTTAGACCTTTTCTCTTGCCTGCTTCGCCATAGACTTAAGCTGTCTACCAGTGAAGTAGTGAGGATCCTGTCTGCATTGCAGGCCTTCAATGAAAAATTACCAAACACAGTGGAATATGAGACAACCAAATTATGTAGTTAACCTTAGAAATCAAGCACAATGCAAAACTTTCATGGAGTTTTTACAGTGCTTTTGTGGAACAGTTTATGTTTTGAAGAGTACAACGAAATTGTCTTTTCAATATCTGTTATATCAGTCAAATAACAAATGATGGAAATTTAAACCATGAACTTGCTGACTATGAAAATATATCTTAATTTTTTTTTTCGTTTATGAATGAAATAAATACTGACACCAATCTAGAAGAAATTCTACTTTTTACAACAAATTTCCTTTGTAATTTTATATGTTCCAAGGCAGTGCTTTTGTGCACTACATTCTCTGGAGGGAACATAAAAGGATACCAATAAAATTTTGTAGCAGAAGACTTATTAAAAAGAAATGCTTTGGGATTCTTTTTTTTTCTACTATGTGAGTTATTTTGTGATAAACAATTGTATGAGAAATTGCACAGTGAGTCCTCGGATTATACATATAAATGCACATGATACAAGGTATCCCCAAACAGCGTTCTTTTCACATTAAGTATTGCAGAACTCCTAGGGGGAAAACTTTAACCTATTTCTATTTTTCATTTTCACTTTCTTGTTCATTATAGTAACATTTTCAGAAGAACAGTTCACAAAAGAGAAATATTGCTGCGCAATAAATGAGAAAGTAAAGAATATACACACCAATATGCAACCATAGTTATTAGATCTATGGTGCTATACAGAAACGGGGATATAATTGAGCAAAAAAACGTTGTCCGATAAGTTGTTTTAAAAATGTTTATGATAATGTACATAGTGTATTGTAGGACAATTTTAACTTCACATTATTGTTCTATTTTTATATAGCTATTTGCCTTTCTGTTCAGTGATAGCCAACACAGAGCATGCACAGTTGAAGAAACGTCCAGATTGGCTACAGTTATACATACATGCTCCTGTGGGAAGATTACAATAAAAAGGCCCTGACATAGTGATACACGACAGCTGACAACCCCATAATGGTGTTGTGAGTCCCCAGTGGTGCAGTTTGGAAAGGGAGGCCAATGTTGATGTTCTAAGGTTTTGTTCCTGCTGCAGAATCAATAATTCAAAAACAACAATAATGATTAAAAAAAACTGCAAATCTCTTAGAACACAATTTACATCATAATAAGGGAAGGATTTATCAAGTTTTGAATATGAATTTTTTCTGATATTCGAAATTATTTACATGCAATAGCGTGAATTTTAATTTCCAGAATTCAGATTTTTCAGCATTATTAAACACAAAAAACCTGGAAAACTGGAAAGAAAAGTTCACACCATAATGCTGGTGAGTTCTTGTGGAAGTCGAGGTGGGGTTAAATTTTCAAAATTCAAGATAGTTCTCGAGACTACTTTGAAAATAAGAAAGTACACATTATTTTACTGTTTTTCCATAGTTTTTTTTTTTTTAATAATAAAGCATTTAAGTTCTTGATGTTCAAGTTTTTTCATAAATAAGCACACATTTAGAATTTTCAGGTTTTGATTTTTTTTTTAAAGAAATGTGAAAATTCTAAATTTTTTCTAAGTGTTACTTTCAAGGTAAACTACCGTTTTAAACATCACAGGTCAAAGAATGTTATTTCAGGGAGGCTACACCAATGAAAACAAGTTGACTGGGAGCCTCGGCATAGACATGGATGTTATCCCTTCTAACAATTTTAAAACGGCTTTAAATCTCATTCTGAACACACATGGATACAAAATAAAAAAATATTACAATTCTAGGAGCATGTCAGATATGAATTCACAGTTTACTTTACCATTTAAATTGGTGGATTCACCACCCTTTCTGTCTTTTTTAATCACATGGTCTGGGATGTGCAACCCATTATTGTTGAATTCAGCATCATTTTGGAGTCTGTAAGTAATAGGGATCTACCTTCTGACATCAAATATTGAAAGAAAAAATAATTGTGGTCTATGAAAAAAAATAATTTTGGTCTACATTACATTCAGCTCTCCTACAGCACTGCAGCCACCTGAAGTATGTTCTGCTTTTTGGGGTAGGGTTTCCTAAAAATAACATAATGAATAATAAGATTACTTGAGAGCTAGGGACGGGTGAATTTAACCCGTTTTGCTTTGCTTAAAATTCGCCGAAATGCATTAAGGTCTATGGGTGACAATTAAAAAAAAAAATGAATACAAATGGAAAAAAAGTTAAGAAAATTCTTGTATTTAATACCTATTTACACTTTTATGCTTGTTTAACATAACACTTCAGCCAACCCCATCAAAGATGATTTACCATCACTGAAAAAATGCAAATAATGCAAATTTCCACTCTTACCACAGTATGTTAATTCAAACTGGTGTTTTCTATCATTATGAGGAATTTAAAACTGATTGACTGTGTATAGCTGGTTCACCTGCACATTTTAATCAGGTACATGGAGGTACATACAGGTTTTTAACACATGCAATATTTAGAACTGATTTCTGGACAGAAAAAATAAGCATGCAGAAAGCGAATATAGAAATAATACAGAGCAGTGAATTCTTAAATAAAAAAGCCTCAATGTTAACAAGTGCCAGCATGTTGAACACAAAATTGCATAAACCTACAAATTAAAATATAGATATTGAAGCTTGTGAAACATATGAGAATAAAAAATAATTAAAATCTCAGAAATAAGTTATTGAAAAGCTACATAGTCCAGATCAATATTAGGCCCATACGGTATCTTTGTGTCTTCTTCCTCCCCTTCGGCAATTTCCGTCTCTTTCGGCGCATGCGCAGTTGTCGTGAAACGGAAGATTGCTCCAACTGCGCTTGCAACATTACGCCACTCACTTCAAAAAGATTACTGAAGAGAAGAAGATGGCACCCGTGAGCTCCGCTGCATTCACTCTGCATGTACGGCCGCTATTTCAAGAGTGGACAGAATTCTGGGGTAAGACTGTGCAGAGGGGAGGCAGGGAGGGCGGCCAACGTAGGGGGGCAAGTGGGGACTTAACATCGCGGGGGGTTTTGTTCTCCTTTAAAATGAACAATTATATATTATTTCCTTAAAAAACACAGAGGATTAAGTGCACAATTAGTTGAAAAAAGTATACCACTTTATTCCCTGCCTTGTTGATGCTGATCAAGTAGCCCCTGTGGCAAGGAATAATTTATATTGTTTTAATAAATATTTAATAAATATAAAAGTATCCAGTGAGTAGGCAATCTTACTATTCGTGCATGGACATACATACATTTTAAAAGGGATACTGGACTATATTGGGCACTTTTTTAACATGTAGGTATTATATCTTTAAGGTTTTACTTACTATATTCCTTTAATATGTGCTCACAACAGATATGAGTTTTCTATTGAGCCTTGATGGCCTTGCCGAGGGCATAAGGGAATCACCAGAAGACTATAAATGCAAAATGCAGAAGTCCCCAGAAGTGTTTTACAAGCATTTGTTCTTTGATTTCTAAATGTTAGTTTATAGTAATTTGCTGCACAAAAAAATCAGATACACTTTGCCAACATTAAAATCAACACCTTACTTTGATAAATAATATTGATTATAACAAAAAAAAATAGTCATGTGAGCTGAAGCTGAATTACAAGGGCAATTTTCTTTATTGCTTTTACGACTTTGATGAATAGACCCATAAATCCAATGAGCACTGATGTAAAGTATAGAACGCATTGCTTCTGTTCTGGAACATTTGTTCCTGATATAACACAATACCTCCAGCTACGGGAATTCTATGCTAAGAAAGTCATTAAATTATCCAGATGCCTTGTATAATTACATAAGTCACCCGGCAAATAACGTTCAGTTAACATGTTAGAAATGTTAATAAGTAACAGTCTTACAGTGGGCGTTCAATGAACCACAAAACATAAATATATTTTCCTTACTGAAATGAGTCTGGTGTTACATTTGCAGATGTTTGCTAAGATTTCCGTATACTTATATGACTTGACATGTTTGACATTTTTAAAAGAGGAGCAATTTTTTGATTTGCACTTTAACCTCCTTGATGGAATCTCAGCCATAAAGCATGTCTACGAAATCTTTAAAATTGTACAAGGTTTTAGAAACATAAATGCTCTGTTGAGATGGAGACAGAAAGAAGTAGCTCGCCATTAAATTAATTTTAGTATTTTATAGTGTATCTTGGCTTGCAACTTTTATATCAGTCTTTATCAGTGATTTTTAGTTTATGTTTTGTATTTCTGCCTCTTTCCAGATTTTAAATAGGAGTCACAGGCAACACTAGCCAAAATAAGTTTGGTTGTTCTCCGAGGATACAATTTCATTGGTCTTATTATTTTTTATTACTTATCTTTCTATTCGAGTACTTTAACAAACTAGTTGCTAGGATAAACTGGATCCTAGAAAGCTGATAGCTGCTAAAATTCTAAACTGAAGACCCGCTCAACAAAAAGCTAAATAATTCACAGCCATAAAAAATGCAAACATACTGTATATTATCTTAGAATATCACTGTTTACATCATACTAAAAGTTAATTTAAAAGAGAAAATCCTAAAAATTAATTAATATGGCTAAAAATGTCATATTTTATATAGTGAACTTATTGCACCAGCCTTAAGTTTCTGCTCCTCAATAGCAGCAATGATCCAGAACTTCAAACTTGTCACAGGGGGTCACCATCTTGTAAAGTGTCTGCGACACTCACATGCTCAGTGGGCTCTGAGCAGCTGTTGAGAAGCTAAGCTTAGGGCTTGTCACAAAATATCAAGCAGAAAATGAATGGGTCCCTAAGCTCAGTAAGTGACAGCCGCATGTGCAGTGAATCAGCAGAAAAGAAGATGGGGAGCTACTGGGGCATCTTTGGAGACACAGATCTTTACTGCTAAAGGGCTGTGGATGCCTTGGGTTGGTACAGAAGCACAGAACATAATGTACAACATTTCTAGCCTACTTCTTTAGTTAGGCTTTAGTTCTCCTTTAAGGCGAACTACCTCTTTAATCCTTTTTCATAAAAGCTGATTTCTAACTATTTAGCTGTTTCTATGTATATTAGCATGCCACAGTATGTGGGCCTAGTCTGATCTGAAAAATAAATAGCAGACAGATCTTTAAAAAACAAAAAAGTCCTCCCTGAATCTGCATCAGCTTTACAGACATATATGATATGGAATTCAAGGAGACTTCCGTTATCTCACTAAAGTTGATGGTGTGTTGTTTTCCAGATGCCTTAATAAAGAATTTTCCATGTGAATAAACAGAAACATAAAAATATGAATCTCTGTTCCAAATACCCTACAGTTTGACTGCATGAATAATGTGCAGCATTAGTGATGGGCGAATAAATTTCCCAGGCACGAATTTAGGGCAAATTTCAGTGTTTCGCTGCCAACTAATACATTTGCGAAACTGCGGTGAAAATTCACAGATGAAAAATCCGACGCGACAAATAAAAAACGCACGTCAGTATAGTTGTGCGCATAAAATTGTCGAGTGTCAAAATTATTCAGACACCCATTGACTTTAATGCATTTGGTCAAAATAGTCACTCACGTCAAAATTGTTGCGCAACAAAATAATTTTGACGCCTATTGACTTCAATGCATTTCACAAATTTTTAATCGAGGGAAAACGGCACAGATTCGCCCATCACTATGCAGCATACAATAATGTTGCAAAATGGCAAGCATTGTGAAAATAAATTTTCACCTCCCTAAACTGGTATATATGGGAGGTTGGTAATCCTTAGTTAGTAAATATAAGTGAATAGATTTATTTTATAGATTAGAGGAAGAACAGATGAATAACAATGCATTATATATTGTTGTTTTAAACTTACAAAGCACAGTGTGTATTAAAGGGGGACAAATTAATTGATGAGCGTTTACTCGGGGTGTTACACTGAGCACCTTTGCCATTCACATTCATTTTCTATTATTTTAAATTTTTTCTATTTTAGTGGAATTTTTACACTGCGAATACAACCTGTGTGCAACCAGAGTTAGGAAGCCTATGGGGACCTTCCCCAAAGGCTAACATTGGCCTCGGTAGGTTTTAGGTGGCCAACTAGGTGGTCGAAGAATTTTTTAAAGAGACTTCGTACTATCGAATGGTCGAATAGTTGAACGATTTTTAGTTCGAATCGTTCGAAGTCGAAGGTCGTAGTCGAAGGTCGAAGTAGCCCATTCGCTGGTCGAACTAGCCATATTCGACCATTCGAAATTCTAATTTTTTTTCCTCTATTCCTTCACTCGAGCTAAGTAAATGGGCCCCTTGGAGTCACGTCCAATTGATTTAATTTTTTTTATTTGTGGTTTTAGAGTTATTAAGCTTTTTATTCAGTAGCTCTCCAGTTTGCAAGTGTCCACATTACTGTAGCAAACATGCAGTGATTTGAATAAAAGACTGGAATATAAATAAGAGAGAACCTGAATAGAAAGATGAGTACTAAAAAGTAGCAATAACAATACATTTGTAGCCTTACAGAGCATGTGTCAGTGACCCCCATTTGAAACCTGGAAAGAGTCAGAAGAAAAACCAAATAAGTAAAAAAAAATTAAAACAAACGAAGATCAGTCGAAAAGTTGGTTCATTCTTTAACATACTAAAAGTTAACTCAGAGGTGACCCATCCCTTTAATTTTCATAATCTAGATGGATATTGGTAATTTTCTTAAATCTAGATGGACATTAGTTGCTGCTGCTAAGTTGCACTAAAAAGAGATACTACATAAAAAAATAACATTTGACTACCGAAAGCATACTAATATTCAAAGCAGAAAATACAATACAATTAATTCCAAACGAAAATGTTTTGATATTGATTCTGTTTTATGAGTGAAACACATCGGCACTGCTAAAATCGAAAATGAAAATGTTTTGATATTGATTCTGTTTTATGAGTGAAACACATCGGCACTGCTAAAATCGGAATATTTGACAAATTGGGCCCTAATTTGAAGGTCCCCATTTTTTGTGTTCATGTGGATAAACTGACCAGTCAACCAAATTGGCTTCAATTTACCAACACAAGGAAAGACCCATTTACAGTATGTTACATTACCAAAAATGCTGTTGTCCTCTAACTTGGAACTCCTATGTGCAAGAGTTGACATTTTGCATTCCAAACAGCAACAATGTCAGTCTGAATTTAGATAATCCACCATTCCTTGTGACTGGTTGAATTTTGTGTCTCTGCTACTTATCATTAGCTCCTTAATGCCTGAGATAAAAGTGAAGCCTCCATGCAGATGATGTACCTGTAGTGAAGATATCCTCTTCTAACAGCGTCTTAAGTTGTCTGCTCTGGGTCATGGCCCGAAATGGTCAACGCTCAAGGAATGGCTAAAACAGTCATTGAAGTAGACTAGGAATTGTCAGAATGGTGACAGCTACTAATGTGAATGCTGCAATAGCCACATGTAGACTTCTTTCCATGTAGGAGCGAGCCAGGCAGTGGCTAACTACTGGGGGGATGCACTTGGGCCCACAAAGGATCGTTACGGTACTGTTTATAGGTCTGTAGACTTCCACATGGGTGTCACATGAAATCAAAGCAAAGCAATATAAGTTTTCAAGTACAATAAGCTATATTTTCCTCAAATTGTCTTCCATAGATACTGAGCCTGAATAATGTGTTACCCTGAACTGTAAAGCTTTTATAAGATAGTAATCCTCTCTGAAGTAGGGTGCCTCTTGTCCTCGGGTAGGTTGCCACCGCCATATTTTGTAAAAAAAAAAGAAGTTAAGAAGGAAAGGCTTGAACAGTGGTTTCAAAACTGTGGGATTTTCACTCCTAGTGAATGGAGAAATTAGCATGGAGATCAGCTTCGTTTACTGTTTTAGATACTCCTGGAACCGTAGTAGAGTTACTCTTAAGATCATGTTTCCACATACAGTGAAACATTTATTTTACACCCCTTTCTCTCATTTTTTGTGGTCCCACCTACATAATATGAATAATATGTTTCCCTCATTTTACATTTTCCCGGTTTTTACACCATTATTTTCTGGTCCACTGACAAATGTAAAATGAGGGTTTGACTGTATTAATAACTTTGTTGTGCGATAAGGGGGGACCATGAAAGTGTTCATCCACAAAGGAAACATTGAACCCAAAAAGTATCAGGACCTCTGTTCTAGAATGAAAATAGCAGACTTCTAATTTTCAAAGATGAAGGGTTTTAAAGGAATTGTTCAGTATAAAAATAAAAGCTGGGTAAATAGGCTGTGCACTCCAGCCTTTATATACTACATTTTTCTAACTAAATTACAAACGTTTTTTTATTTTGCACAATCTATCTATTCACCCAGTTTTTATTTTTACACTGAACTGTTCCTTTAAGAAAAATCTTAAATTGAAAACTGTTAATTTTTTACATAGGGAACTGCAAATAATAGATCAATATTATTCCTTATCTGGAGGCAGTGTATATAATAACTTGGTGAAGTCTGACCAGTTACTCAGTTTCCATCTTTTTCTCTAGACTTGTCTTATCCAATCTTTTGATTGAATAAACAAATCCAAACAGTGTTGATTAATTGGTCCATAGCTCATAAAGAAACATAGCTACCTCCTTTCATCTGCAGTCTTAACTGAGAAACATATTCATGATGTGTTCAGCTATATCTCATATAGGCGGTTCCAAATAAAATTGAGGCTTAAGGACAAATTTACTAAAGGGTGAAGGGACTAAAGGGGGCGAAAATTTGCCAGCATAGCGTAATTTCGGTACTTCGAAAATTTACTAATGGGTAGCTGGCATAACTTCGCTAGCTAAAGAGAAAAAAAACGCTAGAGTCTTTTCCTTTTTCAGGGTGATAGGCTGAAAAATAGCGTAGAATTTAACCGGCTTCCCCCCTACATTTCCTAACATATGGCACATAAACTATACACTGGGCTCATGTGTAGGGCAATATAACAACTCTATTTTATTTTATTAAGGTTTCCCGGGCTTGTGTAGTGTAATGTATTTGCTGCAACATATACGTCCATTCAACTTTAACTTCCCAGACCTGCCAAGGTTGTATATAAGTCAATGGGAGAGGTCCCTATCCAATGTGGAAGTTTCTGTGGTCTGTGTTGGAATTAGCCAGAAAATCCAACTATTTTTTGGGCTTTTGGGGCAAAAATACAAAAAATACGGTTTTTCAGGGAAAAGGCCAAAAAAAATTATTCGGGAAAATCTAGTTTTTCCCTGATATGATTAAATCGAGATTTTTTTTAATAATAAATTAAGTCAAATCATGGATTCTAGTTTGGTCTGACTTTTTTTAATAAAAAAATCAGAAAAATTCATATTTTTATGAATTAACCCCTTAAAATTTTGTGTTCATATTTAAGATTTCTCAATTACAAAAAGTCACACTGAAAAGGATCAGTCTGTAACATGAATGCTACAGTCAGGAGATAATTATGCCAAAATAATGCAGCTAGGCAAGAAGGAGCTGAACTTAGAAATGAACAAAGATAAATAGTTAACTTTGATGTAGTATGGTGTCATCAATTTTATGATCAATTGAAAATAAATTTGTTGAAAATGAATACTCTTAAACAATCAATTAATAATAAAACAGAGGCTGGAGAATGTGCACTAATGATTTTTTGAGCATATTTGCAACAAAAAATGACAACAGGAAAAAAGCTGAACTGAGGTTGTAAGGCATTTTACTTTTGGCGACAGTACTAATTAAGCATATTTGGAATCCACTAAGAGATTTAATGACCCTTACAGTTTTTTAAAACATATTTCTTTCCTTAATGGTTTGTTTATTGAAAAATGCAGAACAGACGTACCGTTTCTTTATTTTAAGCAATTTTAAGCTAAAGAACTGTTAAAAATCCTAGCCTAAAGATTTTCACCTTAAATAACCTTTTAAAGAAGGCTCTACACAAGTTCCACCTCTACATTCAAAGAACACTAGAAGAGGCATATTTATCATACAGAGAAAAGAGTGTTCACCATAGTTACACATCTGTCTATTCAATTGAGATGCTGTATTTTATCCCCTAAAAATAGGGGTTTGAAGTTTTCCTCTGATGAACTGTGGTGAGTTGTTTTCACTTTCAAATAAATATGACGTTAGAATAAACAGGCAGGTTCAAAATGGAATTCACACACAAAAAAAGTAATCCATGTTTAATGTAAAAAACATGTATTTATGTGTGTGAGAACAGTGAATCATGTGGCGATGTCTCTTAATACTTAAAATGGCAGTTGTTACTATTTAGGATTATCCAATGGCACATATTAATAGAAAATCAAATGTTTATGAAAATGGTTTATTTAGATGAAGCAGTGTTTTACATATGGGCTGTTTTGTGTCATGTAGTTTTATAGAGACCCACAATGTCCACAGTTTCCCTTTAAGGGGTAGATTTATTAACATTTGAATGCAAATGTTTATAGTGATTTAAGATTTTGGGAAATAAAAAGTTGCAATGGCAAACATTTTCCGCAACTCAAATATTTGCGATTTATTAAGAACAAAAACCGCTAAAGCTCGAATGAAAAAATCAGCATCTATCCACCTCCATGAGAGGTGTATTTTCAAAAATATTAAATTTTAAGATTTTGTGTTTTTCAAACAATTTTGCCGCATCATTGAAATGATGAGTAAAATGGGATTTTGCTGCATTTGAGTTGTTTTTTGTGTTTTAAGCAATCAAGTTTTCAGGATTCAAGTTTAAGCATGCAACCAACATTGTTGAATAGTTTTTTTTTTTTCAAATTCAAAAACCGCTAAAGCTCGAATAAAAAAATCAGCATCTATCCACCTCCATGAGAGGTGTATTTTCAAAAATATAAAATTTTAAGATTTTGTGTTTTTCAAACAATTTTGCAGCGTTTTAAGCAATCAAGTTTTCAGGATTCAAGTTTAAGCATGCAACCAACATTGTTGAATAGTTTTTTGTTTTTCAAATTCGGAAAAAAACTTGATTTAATTATTTTAAATTAAAATTATTGGTATTATAAATATTATTTATTTATATAGTATCTTCATAAACTCCTATGCAGACAAAAAACAAGCATTTTTTCAAGGTTTCAGAAACTGCTTATGTGAATATTGGCATTCGTGCTTTTTCACGCAAACTTGATTTTTTATAAATAGCCCCCTTAAAAAAGTATATTTTCCCATATTTTCTAAGAAGAAACTACCAGGAAACTCTGCACTTTAATATTCTGTTGCATATTCTCTGTTGTCTTCTTTGAAAGGGATCATTTGTTTGTTATTAAAACTTGCAGACTTTGGATTATCTGTTAAAATATTATATATTTATTTTGCATTAGTTAGCACATTTGTTTGTATGATGATTTATTTTAATTAGAAATTATTCTAGAAAAAAAACTTTTCATCTGCTGCCTGCTATATGTACAACAATGAATGTGCTAACGTATAATTGCCAGTCTGCTAACAGCTCACAGTATATTTCTATTTTTTTTTTTATACTTTTTAAATTAGAATAAAAAGAAGACAAAACTTTCTTTGTCTTCTTTTTCAGAAACTTTGTTAATAAGTTAGACTAACACCACAGGCAGGATTTGCTGGAATCTTGGACAAATGTACCACAGAGGTTTATACTGACAATATAATTGGGGGCGTTGTGATGTTCCAGCAGTATTGAGTCCTGCCTTTCTTATGCCAACTTTGTATGGCATTGTAATGGATGTGCTCCGCTTCCTTTCATGTCTAGTTTACTAAATACAAAATGGTTTTTATTAAAACTTTGTAAATATATATATATATACACATCACTGCTAAGCCAATTAGTGCAGAGTAACACCATCATGATAGATATACAGTTGAACTTCATGCAAGCCACACAGTTGTTTTGTAATTGTAATTTTTACATTAACATATGCTTGGTAAAATCTCACTGCACATGCACATAGCAAAGCAGAAGGCCCCAAAATTTCTTTGTAATTTAAGCCTACTCAATAATCAATCAAATGAAAAAAAACCTCCAATTGGATTGTTTTGACTCCAATGAGTAATAAATTAATTCTTAGTTGGGGTATAATTTAAAAATGTTTGAATTATTTTGTTTTTATTTAAAATGGAGTCTATGGAAGATGGCCTCTCCATAATTCAGAGCTACAGCGGGTTTCCAGATAATGGATCCTATACTCACTCCAATGCTGACAGTTTTTGTAAGTGTGGGGCATGTGTGGTGGTTACATATTATGGATATCGTCCAGTTACTGGCATTGCCATGGCATGCAATTAAAAGGGCAAAGGTTGGCCTGAAACTTTGTGTAATGCAATGTGACAAAACATTGCTGAAGGTTTTTTTAAATTTTACATTTTGGATTGCTGTCCAATTCATTTGGGCTTGGAATGCAGTTTTAGAATTGGCTATGCTTTATCTATGCAATAGAGGATCAACAAAAGAAGTTGCAGCAGGTATAGTTAATTTACACTTGTGCAGATGTCTTACTCTGGGACTCATTCAGCTGAGGGCAGATCTTGCTAGAAACAAACCCTACTCTGAAAATGTTAACTGCAAGTTACATGTGGTTTTTTGAAAACACAAAGTCGCAATTGCTGTTATATTGATGTGCAACTGCAACGGGGGAAAACCGAGGCCAGTTTTGTTGACTGGGATGTAAGTAAATCATGCTCCAGCAGAGCATCGTGGCCCATTTATTATTGCAAAGTCAGGATATCAATACATCTGCTTCAAAACATTGGGAATACAGGATATACCAACAAAAAGGGTGGAATTCCAATTAAACTGGAAGGGACTGGAATCATATCAATATAATTTTGTAATAAGTTTAAGTTTAAGTGGCGCATGTGCAGTTGAAGCAATTTTCTGCTTTGCAACAACTGCTCATGCGCCAAAACTCATGAATATTGCCGAAACGCGGGTTTCATTATGAAGGTTACCGAAGCGGCTGAAGATGGTGTCAGTGAACTCTGATGCCTGACTCTGCACCTAGGGGTAAGTAAAACATTAGGGGCATTTGCCTGGGGTAACACTTAGGCTGGGGGAGGAGAGGGGTCTATGTAGGGTATGGGGAGTAGGGTTTTTTAACTTTAGGGTTGAATTCTCCTTTAAAGTATGAAGATACGAATTACAGAAGGATCCATTATCCGGAAAACTCCAGGACCCGAGCATTCTGGATAATAGGTCCCATACCTGTACAATTAAATATTTAAAAAAAACACCAGTAGGACTGATTTCTCATCAACAATGATTTATTCTAGCTTTTTTATTTTCAAGGTACTGTTTTATTACAGTCAGGCTTGCTCTGAAAGTCAGTCCAGAAGGAGGCTCTCCAATCCTTGGATTTGTTTGGAATTTGGAAAGTATTGTTTGGAGTGGGTATGCACTGTACAACACATCAATTATTATACAGTGAAATAGCAAATCAGTCATACATTGAGGGGCAGATATATCAAAATGTGAGCTTACAGCTTAATAAATAAAAACTCACTCATGTTCTATTCATTCCTATGGGATTTTTAGAATTTTATTTATCAATGGATGAAAGTTAGAACTCATCATTTTATAAATATGGTCCTAAAAGTCCAATAAGAATGAAAAGAACATGGGTGAATTTTTATTTATTGAGCTCTAAAGGGGGTTTCTGAGTAATAGATTCCATAGCAGAATATTATGTTTAGCCAGTTTAGATGATTGCAAGAATAGTTAATGAACAAAACTAAGGCTTGATAAAGGGCCCTGCATGCAGTGTCGAACTGGGACACCAGGGGCCCACAAAAAAAACCTCAGAACAGGGGCCCACCAAAAGTTTTGAGACCAGAGGCCCACCCTCAGTACTATTTTCTTCCTCTCTTCGCTCAACCTCTATTCTCCTTGTCTCTTTTCTTTACATAATATAATCTATTATTTCATCTATTTAGCCACTTTGTTCTCATAGAAATAGGGAATGGCCATGAAATAGGCCAAAAGTTTAGCAGCATGAGGGCCCACTGACACCTGGGCCCACCGGGAGTTTTCCTGGTTTCCAGTGGGCCAGTCCGACACTGCCTGCGTGGCTGAATCGTTGCCATGTTTTTGCTGTTTACAATGAGCCAATAAATTATTTTATATATTCACCAAACAGATTTGTGTGCTACAGCGACTTTGGATTTTGTTGCAGATTGTTTTGGCCCTGAGTAGGGGGTCTTATACACTGTATAGCACCAGACACCTGAAAAGGTTTATGGAGTAGCAGATGAGCGCTCTTACTTCTGTGTGGAATGAACAAAACTAAATCATCTTCAATGTTTTGCCACCCATTAGATTTAGAAAACGGTCTTTTGAAAGTTGCACAGTATAAAGGCTTGTGGAAAGTATAATTTGAGACACAATGAGATGTAATTTTGCATCACTAAAGAAAACAAACTACTATATAATCAAATGAATTCAATAAAAACTTGAAACATATAAAACAATGGTCTCAGCCTGTTCCTTTGGAAGCACATAAATGTGAGAAGTCTGATAAACAATAAGAAAATAAAGAACATAGTGGTAGTGGTGGTGACTTTGATGTAAAGCATATATAAAACAAAACAAAAATCAGAAGGTGACTAATTTGAGTATACATGCTTTGTTACGAACCACCCAAGGGCCCTTTCTTATATGAACATGAGTAACCGATTCCAAAAACTCTGGACTAGAAATGGAAATGTTGTACAATGCCACCAAATATGCCATACTGGGCCCACTCTCCACAGTTTCTAAAAACATGGGAACTTTGTTAGAAATTATTATATGCAAGCTAGCTGGAACCCAGTACCAATGGGCTAGGACTTTATAGGAAGTTTTAACCTAGTAAGATTGATTGAGCATTGGCTATTAGCACCTCAAATATTTGCCAATCACTAGTGTGTAGGCTGCACTGTTTTTTAAATAGCCAATTGCTGAATAACCATTTGCAAATAACTGAGGTTCAGAAATTTAATTTAATTAAAAAAAACAGAAAAAACACAAACCTCAGTATATGGAACAGACCATAATACATCAGAGGTCTGGGATGGTGGCAATCAAAAACACAGTCCTTACAAAAGGGGTCACCAACCTTTTTTTCCCATGAGCCACATTCAAATGTAAAAAGAGTTGGGGAGCAGCGCCTGCATAAAAATGTTCCTTGGGGTGCCAAATAAGGGCTGTGATTGGCTATTTGGTAGACCCTATGCGGACTGAAAGCCTACTGGAACGTCTGTTTGGCAGTACACCTGTTTTTTATGCAAACAAAACTTACCTTCCAGCCAAGAATTCAAAAATAAGCAACTGCTCTGAGGCCAGTGGGAGCAACATGTTGCTCACAAGCCACTGGTTGAGGATCACTGCCTTAAGGGCAGGCAGAAAATGAGCAGAGTCATATATCAGGCCATGGGTCAAAACCAAGGAGTCAGAATATAGGGAGCGAGGATAGGGCGGGAACATGACTTGCAGGATTCAGAAAACTGGATCAGGAATGGGAGCAAGAACACATACACTAAACAGAAGGCTTAGACAATGAAATGATCCAGCACAGGTTATTGGTGGTGGCCATCTTAAATAACCCTTTAATTATACTATTGCCTGCAACTGGATTGAAGATGTGGGCCAGGGAATACAAAGGGGGGAAAGCCACTAATGTAACCACAACAACTAAACCACAGTGCCTTCTATGGCTTGACCTGGAGAAACAGCAGCCAGTATACACCAGGGTGCCCCTAAATTCCCATTCCTAGCGTCTAATAAGAAGGCAAGATTCTATATCAGTCAAAATATGATACATAAATGATATTAGACCTGAAAGATAGGTAATACGCAGCATTTAAAAATGTTAAGTTGGCAAGTAATGACTCTTTTTTTTAAAAAAAACTAAAAATGTATTTGCATGGATCGAGTCTTATTATCATATTAATAAATATATATATATATATATCAATCGTACATCTTGCCATAGCTTCTTCATCTCCCTGCAGGCTACTGACTAGACTTTTGTGCATTTCATACGTTAGCTGCCATGGATACAGCTGAAACATCCATCTTTGCTATCAAAGAGCCTGCTGCCTCAGCAGTGAATCAGATCTCCATTTACATCACCTGCTCTTTAACAGCAAGGATCTGGCAATGAACACTCTTTACAGCTTCCTTCTACCAACTACCACTGAATTATCTGATGATTCATTCACATGTACAAAAATAGGAATATTAACAATGAAGTGAACTAAGTCCCAGAAGCAGGCTTTGATATTTCTCCTTGATGTTGAGATATACTCAATATACACTTTATCATTTTTAAGTATTCTTCATTCATTTGCAAACTAACATACCAACCGAAAACATGATAACCCCCCCCCCCAAAACATTATATAATGAGATATTTTATGGCTTTGCCATAGGTTGTCCTTGATTGTTAGCGAGTCTCTGATGTTGTCACAGCGAGTTCCACTGAAGTCATGCTGCCTTATTGTGTGTGTACATTAGGTGGATGAAGTCGCAGAACTGGCTGCGTGCCTAGTTTCACACATGTTAACCTCAAGGATATGAATAGCAATTGTCTTATAAATATATAGGACATGAACAAAGGCTAAACAGTAGGAAAGCAACAGATTTTTCATTAAAATTGATTATGCAAGCATTTCCTCCACTAAATCCAGGGTAACGTTCGTTGTCTTCATAATCACCCTCTGTAAAAAGCTTCATAATGGAAAAGAGATTAAAGTCAAGCAGTAATGGTGATTTCTGGGAGCTTGTAATGTGTAGCTTATAAGTCCCTTTTCCCAGGAAAAAAAACAAGAGAAAATCAGTCACTATGAAAACTATCACTTTGCACAGTGAACAGCAAGACCTCTGAGTCTTTAAGGTAAATTATGTTGCTCCAAATCTCACTGGGCAATAACCACAAATTGCACTTGCTAAAGCCATTCATTCATTTTAAAGTACAATTAGTCTTATATATTTATAAGCATGCTTGAGTCATCCTCAGCCATTTGCCATGTGTGGTAGGCATGATTATTCCACTCATTATCTTCATGCAGAGATGCAATCATAGAATCCCAGACCTAGATAGAAAGTAATGGTTGTTTTTTGAACTGAAGAATTTGAATGGCTTGCATACCCTTAAATTTGTGTTTGAGTGGTGAGTCAGAACCTTGGTAAAGGACAACACAACCTTATGATTACCCCTCATATTAAAAACTCATAACACCCATAATAAAGGCGGCATATGCTGCCCACAGCCACCTGTGGGGAAAAGAGGGGTAGATTTTATGGAAACTTAAGTAATTTGGTAATTAAGGCATTTTAGATGATATATTAATTCCTGTAGCTTTTTATAGATTAGTCTTGTGGTGAGTGAAGAGCCACTATAAATTTGAGATCACTGCATTTGTTTGTGTGGGGGAGTCAATGTACCAGTGTGTATTTTGCAGTCATTATAAAGGTATGGGGTCATCCATCCATACCGGTGTTCTCAGGATAAGGGATCTTTCCGTAATTTAGCTCTCCATATCTAAAGTACACCAACATATTATTTTTATTGTAAAATGATTTAAAGAATAATAAAAACCAATAGGATTGTTTTGGGTAAAGATAAGGATAAACTGAATCTTAGTTGGTACATGGTACTGTTTTATTATTACAAAGAAATATTTGATTATAATGGAGTCTTTATTATTACAAAGAAATATTTGATTATAATGGAGTCTATGGCATAATATGTAGCTTTCTGGATAATGGGTTTATGGATAATGGATCCCATAACTGTCATACTATGTATATAGAATCAATTTCAGCTACACATCAACCCATGTTATATATGAGGCATAACGGAATATGAACCAATTTTCATACAACAAACTATTAGCTTAAGCCAGGGGTCCCTAACCTTTTTTACCCGTGAGCCAAATTCAAGTGTAAAATAATGTTGGAAAAAGTAACCATGCAAAAATTTTCTAGGGCTTCCAAATAAGGGCTATGATTGGGTATTGGTAACCCCTATGTGGACTTGCAGCCTACAAGAGGCTCAGTTTGGCAGTACACCAGGTTTTAAAGCAATTAAAGCTTCCCTTTAAGCCAGGAATTCAAAAATAAGCACCTGGTTTGAGACCACTGAGAGCAACATCCAAGGGGTAGGAGAGCAACATGTTGCTCATGAGCCACTGGTTGGGGATCGCTGTCTTAAGCAATGAGATCTATTCAATACATTTTAAGTCGTTTTTACAAAGATACAAATAAACCGCCATTCAACCCCAAGCAGTCAGATTGGAGGAAATTCAAAAAAGTGGTCATATTAAGTGACAATACAGCTGCAGATAAATATTTTGATTTTACTTACAATGAGAGTATCCTTTGTCTCTGATTTTGTGAATTTGGCTTTTATAAACAATGTTTTCAGAGTTTAAAATTAAAAATGTTAACCAAGTTTTTTGTGATTGTCTTGGCATTCTTATTAATAAACTTTTGGGTGTCCATTTGAATATTTCAGGTGGCCAGATATTTCTCAAGTACCCATTTCTATCGATATATCATACAGACAAATAAACAGGGGGAAAAGATGGTAACAAGGAATACATTTGACTACCCACCATCTTTATGTAAGTTAACGTGAATCTAATCAATGCTAGTGAAAATCCCACCCCCCTCAACCTAAGAACTGTCTTATGTATTTGCTGCACACTGATATTTTACTATATCTGTACCCATTAGATGTGCTAAAGGGGGCCCTAAACAAAGACTGGATCTTCATGGCGTGTTATTGCCTAAGACTGGACCTTAAAGTGAGGCTTCACATGCATAAGGTGAAAGTAAGGAAAATCCAGCAACCTACTATCAATTTGCATTTATCCAGGTTCTTTGGATGGCTAAATCAAATGGTTTGGTCTGTATAAATATATATTTATATATTATAAATAGGGGGAAGGGAAAAAGCAACGTGAGATGCAGCAAATGTACAAATCAGTTTTGCTGAATACCAGACCAAAAGTCAATTAGGAGCCCAACATATATCACCCATAACTGAAAGCTGCAGCAAGAACTGAATATTTTTCCTGCCTTAATTGGACCTGCAAGAGACAGCACATAGAGTGTATAACTCAAAGTCCAAATGGCAATAATGTGAATAGATTTGTAACAAGAAAACCAAACAGTGGCACTTTGTTTTGTGCTCCTCTTGGGCGTGCTTTTCATCTTTAGCATCCCCTTTTCCATTGGGTAAAAGCCAGCAAATCTGTGATGCAAATTTTCTTTGAAGATTATACAGGTGTGGATTTCCTTTTTCATTGTAGTAATAAAACAGTACCTTGTACTTGATCCCAAATAAGATATAATTAATCCTTATTGGAGGCAAAACCAGCTTATTGAATTTATTTAAAGTTTACATGATTTTCTAGTATACTTAAATGAGAACTAAACCTTAAAGTTAAAAAACCCTACCCCCCTACCCTACACAGACCCCCCCCTCTCTCCCCCCCAGCCTAGCTGCTACCCTGGGCAAATTCCCCTAAGTCTTTACTTACCCCTCCATGCAGATTCTGTCCAGGGGAGTTCACGGGAGCCATCTTCAGCCACTTCGGTAATCTTCAGAATGAGAACGGCACCTCGGCAATTTTTGTGTGTTTCGCTGTATGCGCAGTTATCGCGAATAAGAAAATTGCTCCAACTGCGCATGTGTCGCTCCACCGGTCTCATTCTGAAGATTACCGAAGTGGCTGAAGATGGCGCCCATGAACTCCGCTGGACAGAATCTGCACAGAGGGGTAAGTAAAGACTTAGGGGCATTTGCCCGGGGTAGCAGCTAGGCTGGGGGGGAGGAGAGAGCGGGGTCTATGTAGGGTAGGGGGGTAGGGTTTTTTAACTTTAGGGTTTAGTTCTCCTTTAAGTATACTAGAAAATCATGTAAACTTTAAATAAATTCAATAAGCTGGTTTTGCCTTTAATAAGGATTAATTATATCTTATTTGGGATCAAGTACAAGGTACTGTTTTATTACTACAATGAAAAAGAAAATCATTTTTAAAAATTTGGATTATTGAGTCTAAGGGTGGTGGCCTTTCCATAATTCAGAGCTTTCTGGATAACGGGTTTCTGGATAACAGATCCCATACCTGTATAAGAATATTCTTTCATTTGGGTTATATATCGACATACAAGAGGCTTTACATGGAATATACATGCAGTGTAAACTGGAGTGGAACTACACTTGGTACTCTGTGCCAAAGCCTTCTAAATATACTGAATACATTTTTGGGCTTTTTTATGGTATAAAAATGAACAATGGCTGTTTATAAATCAGATAAATGTGCCCAGTAGTGTTGATTAATTGTTTATAACAACTGATTCCACTGCTTTTCCTAGTACCGATGTGAAACTTACATGTTTATAGTTGCTACGATCCTCCCTGCTGCCTTTCAGCCTAAAGATAATAATCCTGTGTCGCTCTACAATGCAGCTGCTACAAACTCATGAAAAATAAAAATAGCCAGATGATATAAACCTAAAGTCAGACTCAGTAAGGATAACAAATGTTCTCCCATGAAGGGGCAGTTAGAAAATACAGTAGTATAGAAGTGTTTCGTCGTGGGGTGAATGATGCATACACATACAACTGATTAATATATTCCTGTGTCATGTATACGTGTTCTGCACACATCATTTCCCACCGCACTATGCCTGACACTAAGCAATTAGATGCACACTACAAGGTACTGTTTCATTATTACAGAGAAAAAGGAAAACATTTTTAAAAATTTGGATTATTTGGATAAAATGGAGTCTTAGCCTTTCCGTAATTCTGTGGTTTCTGGATAATGAGTTTCCGGATAACGGATCCCATACCTGTAATTACAAATGATTGTAAGAAACAATAGTGTGCCTGATGATGTTTGTTTTATTGCTTTATGACTATATCAAATTATAGTCAAATATCATTTATTGAATAAAAATGTTTTAACATAATAACCTGGTTATAACATAAATGTTCCTGTCACCCACAGATATTTATCATGGTGTAGATCATGTTCCCAAACAGGAATGAATATTAATTGCACTGCTCATGTTTTTTTGTTTTTTTTTTTATTTAAAAATAAAAGATGGCTAGTGTTTAAATCAGCAAAGGAAAAAATGTATTCTCTCAGCATCTGGTCATAAAGAAGGATCTTTCCCAGGAGAGAATAATAAAATTCACTATTTGACAGAAAAGTTGAAAAGGTGGGCATAGAATAAACATAGCAGCTAACAGGAGCTGTCAGTATGATTAATGCTGATGAACAGTAATTAATGTGGATTCTTTTCAGTAGCGTGCCCCCCCCCCCCCGGACGTCAAAGCTTCAAACTAAGTGACCAGGGCAGTGTATAGAAACACTTGTAAACCAATAATAAACTGAAAAAATAAGCTGTAATTTTTTTTATGTCATTTTTTTCTGGGTCCTGTCTGTTACCACAAGGTAATATATATATATACACATCATCTTCATAAACCTACATTTTGTTAATGACCTTGCCAGGACTACAGAACACTTCCAAGACCAGCATTCTTAAAAGAAGATGCTGCTACATCCTGATTTATTCCCTGACTATTTTCACTTCCTTTGCCACCGTGTGAGGTCAGCTACATGATGTCACAGGGCACCAGGACAATTTTTATGCAAACAACTGCCATTCAGCAATAGTTACTATAGCAGCCTCTACCAAACAGCAGAAGAGCCCTAGGCTGCCATTCACAAAATGAACTTCTAAAATAAATATGATGCAGAATAATATAACTGACTTGATATACAGAGTCAATGTGTATGCAATACTGATTATAACTGCCTCTGCCTACAGTAATAATGGGCCATTTCCCCAGTGACAGCAGTACAGCCTCAAAGTACAAAAGGAACACCATTAAACTGGCTCTTAGCCACATAGATAACATTCCCAAATTCTCATAGTTCTTGCACTATGTCTTATCTACAAAGATAACACCCATAAATATGTCAAACTTGCTAACACATGAAAAATGGAAAAAAAAGAGCTGCCCCGCTACATACAGCATCATTTTTAACACGCCCTTTTTGTGGTCACGCTCCTTTTATACCCTGTCTATTTGGCATGTTATGGAAAGTTTAAACACATATTCAAACTGTACACTATATTACTCAGGGGGTGAGCCCTCGCAACGGTGTGGAGGCAGGGTGTTATGCAACTGTAACTGTAGGAAATGCACAATAATTGGTTCCTGAACAATATCTGAACTGATTTATTAACACAGATCCACATGGAGAATAGAGCAATGATACAAATGCCAACCAAGGGACAATAGTCAATACATACTCACAATGTAGACCAAATGTAGAGTATTCCCTCTAATAGTGCTTGAGAAGGGAATATCCAGAATTGCTCCTGTTTCCTCTGGGGACACTTCTTATGGGGAACCCATGTGGGATCTATCTAAGTCCCTTTTACCTGTCTCTGGTTCCCTGACTAGGAAACAATGCCCTTGGGATCTAATCCCTTCTATCATTCCTCGGTGGAGCAAAAGCTGCTCAATATAGGTAGCTCTGGCTTTCTCTCCTAGAGAGACTATTACAGTATCTAGCTACCCCTTACTAGTCCTAGACTAGTAGACTATTAGACTAATCATGGCATCCATGGGAGGTTTAAATCCAATTAGGAGAGGTCCAGTCAAAAGCCTCTGGCCAAATTCCACTGAGCTCATATAACTCATGCATTATATGTTATATCATATTGCCAACTAGCGACCAAACCAGGCATAGCTGGGGGTCATACTGTGATCCAGGAAATGGGGAATTACTCCCTTCCTTAAACTAAGGGTCCCTTTTGGGCACAATATTTGGGGAATGCAAAGTAAATGGGGATACATTTACCAGTCCCCTACACTTAACATTTCCATTTTGGAAAAAGGAATGGAAGAATTTATATTATACAGTGTTTGATTTCTGTGACAGGCCCCTAGGCAATTCACTTTAACTGTAAACTCTATGTGACAGTGCCTGCTATATATGTAGAAATATATGAATTCTAAAAATATACATATGATTAAACCTGACCTTAAATCCAAAATAAAGAAATTAAATAAACATGAATTTTGTTGAATGTAGTGACAACAACTAGCTGTCCTTTGCTACTTGCTACAAGCATGCGACAGACACAACCACCCCTGCCAGAGAAATTCTGCTGCCCTCTGTGAAATACTCCTAAAATATACAGTATCTCATATTCTTGAAATTAACAGAATGAACTTTCAGTATAGTTTTACTTCCCCAAAGCTATTAATCCTTCCAGTCACTAATTCTGCTACTGTTCATTATCTGTAATTGCCTACATTTAACCTCATACAGGGAATTCCTTGCCAAGCACTAGGAATACTGATGCTTGATACATATATGGTATAATTTAACAGCAGTTCCTGTTAAATAACTTAGGACAGCCAGACACGCCCAGATATAATGGAGCAGTTTGTTTAATTTTAACCTTGCTTCTTAAACAACCCCACCTCGGGGGTGGTCAGTTTTATGAGATCGTCCTGGTAGCTTACAGACATAGGCAGTTTGTGGACCCAACATTCAATGTTATTATTTCAAGATTTGAGCCCTATATCATTATATCTATTCCATCCAGCAGCAACTAGGTTCCACATAATGGTCTTTTATTCTGCTCCTCTCAGTTGGTATTTCCCCTCTAGGTTACAGTTAAATGAGAAGGAAATGTGAAATCACTACTTGACTTACCTGACTCCTGACTGGTGCTCCTGTTAACAGAAAACTGCACCAGGGTTCTTCTCATGAGCACCAGAGAGCAATCCTCTTCCTGCTTCTTCTTTCTTGGACAGTGGAGTGAAAAGCCAAACTTTAATGAAAAAGCTGGTTGACATGAGTCGGCCCAGGTGGAGGATGGAGGATCGTCCGTAGTGCTCGCTGAGAAGAACCCTGGGCAATGCAGTTTTCTTCTTGGGGTATTGAATAAGTGAGTACAACAACTGGGAGGTGCGTAAACTTTCGGCACCGCCACCAGTACCAATGTGTTCTGATCCAGTGCCGCCCTAGGTACCAGACCTCTTCACTCATGACATTAGCAGAAGTGATGTCACAATGCACTGTGCATGCGTGTGACTTCACTCTCGCGGCTACGCGGACCCAACATCCCCACCTCTGCTGCTGGATTTCATGGAAACATATCCAGCTACAACCAAAATGATTTTGCTTGTTTTTTAAATATTTACCATATAGGCATCCGAGGGCTGACCCCTTAAAGCTAGGGATACGCCCTTGAGTGCCTAAATGGAAAATACAGCCCTGCCCTCCCAGTAATTTTACAATTTCTTCTCCTTTAAAGCCTCATAATCTGACCTACAGTAAGATAATTCTACAGAAATTAAATAAATAAGCAGTGAACTCTTAAAGGAACAGTTCAGTGTAAAAATATAAACTGGGTAAATATATAGGCTGTGCAAAATAAAAAATGTTTCTAATTTGTGTCTAACATTATAGCCAGAACACTACTTCCTGCTTTTCGGCTCTCTAACTCTCTCTAAGTTAGTAAGCGACTTTAAGGGGGGGCCACATGGGACAGAACTGTTCAATAAGTTGCAATTGATCATTAGCATTCAGTTCAGATTCAAAGGCAAACAGTAATGACCCATGTGCCCCCCCCCCCCGTGTCAAGTGGCAGACAGGAGGAGGCACTGAGGTGCACCCTGCTTACTCCAGATTGGAGAACAAGGACCTGCACTTTTCCAATGCATACAGAACTCCATGTGTTTGGCCATGTTGTATTCATAAGAGGTGGGCCAGGTGATGCATTTAGATGTTACCCATCCTTTCCCCTAACTTGCATGTCATTCAGATGTGAAAATTAGGAGCAAGCTCATGGTGCAAAGGAGCCCCAGTCTTACAATGTTACCTTGCACTCGCTAGTAATGCACTCTGCACCTTGCTCCAGATTTTGAATCCAATGCACATCTAGGCCCCAGATAGAAGACCTGAATAATCAAAACTGGTGTCAAACTCTTTGCCCTCCACAAATTGTACATTACAAATCTCTGTATACAACATCAGCTCAAAGTTGTTAGGGAATTCAGGTGCTGCAAGCCTACCAGCCTAGGTTGACCTAACTGCCTGAACAGTTGCCATCTTAAATAACAGGTACAATGTTGTAACTTCTCCTGTAACTTCGTAGTCCCTGCCCTCAGCCTGCTGGTTTCAGCTGCTCTATTTCTTCACTGTGAAGTGACTACTGGGAAATCTTCTGCCCTATTTATGGCAGAACATTTTCCTTTCCCGGTCCCAGCTATTAATATGAAGACTCTGACCCCTAGGCACTCCTTGCCAAAATATGATTGTATTTGCTGAAGTTTTCCCCCCTTTCCTCACAAAATTAATGTTTTGTGCTGCAATTTATAATAGCATGATTAATAGTTCTCAATTTAATTAGCAGCATGAGCAGGGATTTTGTAGCATGACCTCTACTGAGGTATCAAGTCAATGCATGCTGGAAACGTATTATTAATGAAACTTACTGTACAGAGGACCACTAAAGCTTTCCCAAATCGTCTGTGCATCCTTAGAGGGCAGCTTTGGTGACATTCAGTTGTCTCTTCTTTATTCCCAGTGAAGAGCCAATTTAAGGTTAGCTCAGCTTTGGGAAGCAAGGAAAGCAGAAGAAGACTTGATAACCCCATACAGATGTTGCAGTATTAGGTTTTGTATATGTGTGTGTGTGTTTAATGTTCTTTCTTGTTACGATTGTTTTCTAATACTTTACAATAAATTCAGCATCTATTTGAACCAGTTAATGAAGGTTTCCTGCTTATCCTCCTCATCTGTCTGTCTATCTATCTGTCTGTCTATCTATCTACTGTATCTGTCTGTCTGACTGTCTATTTATCTATCAATCTATCTATCTATCTATCTATCTGAACCAGATTTGTTTGTATCAAATATTCTTTGTTCAGTATTAATGTGTGTTTGGAGGCTTTAATCATTAATCACGGTCAAAGATGGATTTGACTCAACCACAAACTGCTACAAGATCACAATGGCAAAATTACAGAAAGCCACAACTGATTTTTTTTCTAAAAATGAAAATTATGCCATCTCAAACCCAATGAAGTCAACTGGAAGTGTCCTCACATTCAATCAAGCATTTTTTTTGTTCGCAATTTTGAACCATTTGAAATTCATTTGAATTTCACATCATTAGTATTGTATTGGTACAGAATTTGCAATTGTAATTGCCAAGCGGCATTTATTTATCTCTTCTATTCTCTAGTTCTGACTGGTTTTGAAACAATGTAGCAAAATCTATCTCCTGGTCTGTTAATCACCTGGTTTTATTTAAATATAAAAAACAGTTTTTGGGTGGATATCTGCTTCAAGCCTTCCACCAGGGTATTACAGCTGGAACTGATCAAGACATCTAGCCCTAACAATCAGACAGTAAAATTCCTTATCCCATGCACAGTGACCAAAGTGACATACTGTCCATCATGATTTTTCTACTCCCAACCCGACTGATATCTGAATAGGCCATAATAAGATACTGAAAGCTTTTGTTTGGGTTCCTAAATAAGCTTACAGGTTGCAGTTTTAATCAAATATGACCAAATCTGCACATTTGCCTGATAAGCTTTATGTATACTTTTCACAGATAAGACACAAACACTACTTTTCATATTAGAAGATGGGAGGTGAGAGGTTTGAATCTTAGGGGCAAATTCACTAAGCGCCGAAGCACCGAACGCTAGCGTTACTTCGCTAGCGTTTGGCATTTTCGTTACTGCGCAAATTCACTAACGAACGCGGGTGTAGATTCGCTAGTGTTACTTCGCACCCTTACGCCTGGCGAATTTTCACTACGGACTTAACTACGCAAATTCACTAACGTGCGCATTGTACTGAACGCTACCTTTTACGCTAGACTTCCTTCGCCACCTCAGACCAGGCGAAGCGCAATAGAGTAGATAGGGATTGCTTCAAAAAAGTCAAAAATTTTTCTAAGTCCCAAAAACGCTGGCGTGTTTTCTACATTATGGGTGATAGGCTGAAAAACATCGAAAAATTTTTTGGGGCTCCCCTCCTTCCCCCCTACATTTCCTGACTCGTGGCAACTTACCTAGACAGTGGGCACATGTGTAGGGCAAAATAAAATTTTTATTTGATGTTTTGAAGGTTTTCTAGGCATTTGTAGTGCTGATACGTATTCCTCCATTGAAATTTGAATTTGGCGCCGTATGCAAATTAACCTTCGCTAGCGTAACTTCGCTTCACTTAGCGAATCAACACTAGCGCAACTTCACAATCTTACGCTACCCCTGTGCGCAACTTCGGATTTTAGTGAATTTGGCGAAACTACGCCTGGCGAAGTGTGGCTAAGTGCGGCGAAGAGCGGCGAAGTTGCGCCTGGCGCAACTACGAATCTTAGTGAATTTGCCCCTTAAAGTGCCAGTAACATAAGAAAGTGGAAATGCATACAGTATAAAGAAAAGGGCTCATTTACCAAGGTCTCCAAATTCAAGAAATGTGTTGCTGGAAAGTGACCATAATGGGAAAAAAACAAGAAAAAAGAAATAATATAAAGAAGTGTTCTTAAAAATATACACATCATTGTGCTGCACACTCACACTGCGTTGTGCCCTAAATGGCAAGATCAACACAAGGAGGATTTAAATGATTTTTTTACAGTCAACCCAATGGGAGAAAATTGTGAGGAAATCGAGACTAAAGAGTTCATATTGGTTGAAGTGCACAATGTTGAGTGCTAATAGACAGGGTCGAACTTATTAACCTTGGGCCTAATTCAGACCATTTTGGTAGGGTCCACTTGACTGGTATTACTAACTAGGAGGCCACTGGAATCTTCGGTTGGGTGGGCAAATGGTGTCTCTCCCTCTCTCCCGCTTGGTTGCCGCTGTAACGCTGCCTGATCAACACTCTCCACCCTGCACAGACGTGAACATCAGAGAACCCCAAGGTCTATCATTTCCCAGGTGCAATTCTGCCCCTCAGGTAGCCTGCTGAGCACTGCTTAGTCAAGGATCTGACCTGGCTAAGGACCACCCCTGAGTGCGATTTATATAACGTGGTGTCACACGGGGGGGCAGCTAGAGCTTAAAATGATGTCACTGTTCCAGGTCATCACTCTCCACCCTGAATAGACTTAAACATCCGTGAACCCCAAACTTCTCATTTCCAGATGCAATTCTGTCCCCCAGGTGGCCTGCTGAGCACTGCCACCTTAGGCAAGGGTTTCACCTGGGTAAGGAGCACCCCTGGATGTAATGTGGGAATAGATGCCACAAGAGTGGAGCAGCTGGAGCAGAGTATGTCACTGTGCGAGGCTTCAACATGCACTGGGTCCAATAGGTTAAATTGGCTTAAGGCTAGCCATGCTAACAGATAGGTAAGTTTCTTTGCAACTAATTCTGGTATCATTTTTGTTCCATGCAACTAGTGAGTAATAATGCATGTAATTGCCCCTGCTCTTTAAGTATACTAAAGTGGTCATTTATTTATCCCTGGGGTGCAAGAGCTGGAGTGCCCCCTAGTGCTCACTTGCACTCTGGAATGCTGCACACTCCCACCCTAGATGCACCTAGATCTATATATCTTGTTACTTACTGACACACACACGTTTCACAGGGATACACAGTGTTCTCTCTCCTTCATAATGGAGGGTGGGGATTTTACACTCCAGTTAAAAATATTTAATTGTGTAAAAGCTTTGTGCATCTGTATATGTGTTCATATACACAATACTGTGCAAGAAAAATTATTCAAAGTAGGCTTGTAATATATTGGAATAATGTCCCTTTAATATAAGTGGAAGAAATGTGCGGCAAAACGGTTTGTGTAACCTGAAGACTGTTTTTATGATAAAACACTTGTGGGTGAAGCGATAAAACACAGGAAATACGGTCGAACGTGGTAAATTGTGAGATATCATCAAGCCATTATCTCAATCTTTCATGGATATTGCCCACAGACTTAAAGTTTAAAGCTCTTTTCCTAAACACAGGAAGAAGAAGACGAGACCTGAATTCTTCTTATATATCTATACACTCAGTTAATCTCGTTTCTCCAAGGATTTCTTGTTCCCAAGCTGCCAAGGGTTGTTTCACAGATGAATCCCCTGTAACCATAGTGGCTGATACAATTCCCCAGTTATCTGCACTTGTAGAAATCAATAATTACAAACTGCAATTTTCTGATCTGCAGAGCTGTGCTTAGAAATCACTGGTTAACTCATATTTAACAAGAACTGGCCACAGCAAACAGCCTCACCATGATTAAAGGGAGGATTTCAACAAAAGAACTAAGAAGCAGATTCACCAAAAATCTAATTCCGGCATAGATCAATTGGCTGGGAATCCTACAGGATTACCAGCCATTCCATTTGTGCATTAATTTTTAAAAGATTAAACTGATCGACCTGATAGGCCAGTTTGATTCAAATAAAATCCTTATACTGTACTTTATATTATTGTACGACTCAAGCCAGGAACTTATCTCAGTCTCCCAAAATAACCATTGGTCTGAGACGTCAAATCACACAGAAGGAATGTATATTGGGTTTTTTTTTTACTTATATTTCTCCTGTGAATTTGATTGATATCAGTATTGATCAAATCCAGGCACGGACACGCTTTTCTTAGCTGATTGATCAGAATTGGATTGATCCAGAATGAGTCATTCGGTGCTGGATTATTAATGCACTTGGTGTATGTTTCATTGACCAAAACCCAAATGTGTTTATATGTTATAATATATTATTAATAAAGAACATTTGTCCTTGGAGAAGCAGGCTATAGGAAATGCAACTAAGAGTAAGAAGCGCAGCATTTTCAATGAATGCACAAGAATGAAACATCTTAAGGTCATGCCATGCATTCGTCTCACTACTTAATCCCTTTTAGAAGGACAAGAATTGACAGTAAATGGAAATATTATGCACCCTCATAAATCCAATTGTAGTTGAAATAGTATTGCATATTATCATTGGTATGTATGTATTTATGTAGGTATCTATTTATATAGCACCACAAATGGGGTATAGTTATTACAGGTATGGGACCTGTTAAGCAGAATGTTCGGGACCTGGGGTTTTCCGGATAAGGGATCTTTTTGTAATTTGGAGCTTCATGCCTTAAATCTACTGAAAAATAATTTAAACATTTATTAAACTCAAAGGGATTCTTTTCCCCAAAATAAGAATTAATTATATCTTAGCTGGGATCAAGCACAAGGTACTGTTTTATTGTTTCAGAGAAAAAGGAAATCATTTTGTAAAAATCTAAATTATTTAATTAAAATGGGTCTATGGGAAACAGGCTTCCTGTAATTCAGAGCTTTCTAGATAACAGGTTTCTGGATAATGGATCCTATACCTGTATTTTATTAAATAAGTACATCTATGCTTAACTTATTGTTTTAATACACAGCTGGGATGCAGTCCACGCTCCAAAGAGCTTACAATCTATAAGGAAGAGAAAGATAGAAACTAAAAGGGGGGGGAACAAGTTCATAGGTCAAGGGTTTGTTACTGCAGAGGTACACTATGGAAGTGATTCCTCCAAAAGGTGATTTTTATGAAGCTTTGATAAAAATGATGGCGTGGGAAGCTTTCCTGATACAAGAAGCAGGAAGGACAGGATAAGCATTTTGTACCATTTACTAGTACCCAGGAGAGAGATGCAGGTGAGATGATGAGGGCAGCAGGTGAGCAGATGGATTGCAGTGCGTGGAAATAAGATTCTGGGTGACCAAGTAGTAATACAGGTAGTAATACTCGTTATCCAGAAAGCTGGTTGCACAACCTTGTATTACCTTGAGCCACGGCCTTCCATTCTTGTCACACCTTGTCTGTCACTGACCACTGACGGGGTAATAAAATTACCAACTTGTCTATTTAAGAACTTTTAACAAAATATAAATGTCCTTCTGTTTAGTTATTAAAGGACCAGTAAATCTGTACCTCTAATGCAATATAGGATTTTACAAACATATATTATGTTCTGCAAAATCATTTTCACTTTGTTTGAGTGACTCTGAACACAAAAACAGAACTATTATATTTCTCAGGCCTTTACTGGTATGAGAATAGACTGAAATATATATTCATCATGCAAGAGTAGCATGGGTTTGGCCCAACAAATCCTCACTAATATCCAGGGTCATACTGAGCCATCCAGGGACTGCAACTGAAGGACCCACCTGGTGTCCACCCTAGCCCGCACCCACTTGCATGCTGGGTCCAGGCAGGAGATAGGCTATGTTTCATGTGGGGGGAGCGGGCTAGGTCGCCAAGGGCCAAGAAGGCCCCGGCCCACCTTTTGTTCCTAGGACCAGTCCGACACTGCTACTATCAGGTTGTAGGCTAATTTTTTTTTTTTGCATGACCCACCCTTCTGGCAATGTCATCAACCATTCCCTGTCCCTTTCAGTGGTGTATGTACCATGTTTATACCCATCTCTAATGGGTGCAAATATTTTGAAAGTTTTGGCAGGGTAAAGTGCATATTGGGAGAGGGTAGGTTAGGGTGAGGTATGAGTGAGAAAATTCCTGACCAGCAAATGTATGTATTAGTAATATTCGGGCCGGGCTGAAGCCCGGAATTCGGGGGGTTTGGGCCGCCACTCATACAAACGATTTGGCCCGTGGGTGGGTTTGGGCCAAGAGCTTCCTGCTGTCCTTGCCCGCCTTCCCGTCTGTGACCTAACTGTACCCCACTTCTGTGTAAGGCAGCATTCTCCCCCCCTCCGTGACAAAAGAATTGGGGGCAGGGAGAGTCAGGTTATACAGCATTGGATGCGAGTCAAAAAATGTATTGACCCACGCATCCCTACAATGTATGGATTTGTTAGTGCTTCCCTTTCTAACAATTCTTTGCTCATAGTATTTTTGAAGAGCTGTCTGGGTCAAAACTGCCTGCCCAATTATCCAAATTAGGAAAACCAGGCAGAATTCCCTCAAATTAACACTGTGATCGGCCAGTCAGCGATTGCAATGTCATAGCCCGATCCTGACATCATCGGCCTGGCCCTGATGTGTCATTGATCCGCACCTTCCATTCTTGTTACACCTTGCCTGTCACTGACCACTCCATAGAATTGAAGGTGGTGGGTTGCTGTACATTGCCTTTTATTAGATCCAGTGTTTTCTTAAAGCCTGCAATATCCTCCTTTTAGACAAGCAATTAGGAGTTATCCATTTAAACCTGCTATTAGCATTTATTATCCTAAAGACCATTCGTGAATCCATTTTTCTTGCTAACACCATTTGATTCCTGAATAAGATGTAAAGCAGATCTCAGTCAGAATAATTGAACTAATTGAAAAGATCAATAAAGCACACAACACATTTGCATACTTGCTTCCATATTCCTCATAAAAATCCACAGTATCAGCATTTTCATCCCTTAAATTGGCAGCTATTTAGTGACCGGTCAGACTGGAAGTTGGTAAATGTTAAACAAAGGACGGATGTGAATAACGCATTTTCTTTATGCATGTGTTTTTCAGGCGTGCATCTTAATGACTCTTTAAGAGCACATTAGTATGATGGAAGTTCTCTGCCATGTACACGGCATAAATTACTCACTACATGCAAACAGGAAAGGTAAGGCAAACAAATCGACCCAATGTTTTCATTACGGCTCTAAACTCTTGATGTGATGATATACACATATTACTCCTTTAGCTCCTTAGGCTTTGATTACCTCGCTGTTTGTTATAAAGCAGTGACATCTTGTGGAATTAAAGAAGTTCACCTTCAAAAAACCACAAATAATGACTGTTTCTTCGTTTTTTGTCTAATGTTCTTATGTTTCTGAGTTTTTTTCAAAAATGTGCATTTTTAACTGAACTTCATTCCCCAGTAGCAGCAGCTGTACTAAACTGTGACAAGTTGGTACAGGTGTAAGATCTGTTATGCGGAAACCCGTTATCAAGAAAACTCTGAAATACTCTCCCATAAGACTTCATTATAATCAAATAACCCAACATTTACAAACTAAGATATAATTAATCTTATTGGAGGCAAAACTATCCTATTGGGTTTATTTAATATTTAAATTATTTTTAAGTAGACTTAAGATATGAAGATCCAAATGACAGAAAAGAACCGTTAGCCGGGAAAACCCCAGGTCCTTAGCATTCTGGATAACAGGTCCCATATCTGTACACTAGATGCTGCCAGTTTTAGCAACATGATCACCATCTGCCCCTACTGAACATGATCCTCACCTTGAATACTTATCAAAGACTGTTACAAAACAACTGCTACAATTTGCTAGTTCTTGGCTGTTGCTGAGAAATATGTAAAATATTGCATTGTGTAAATGTTTAAAATATTAAGACTCATCTGAAGAAATGTGGGGTCAGGATTCACTTTTCACAGACATACAATACAGACATACAACTTGAGGAGATAGTTTATACCCAAGAAAACAGAAAGCACTTAGACTTGTTGATAGAGTCCATTGTTGCAAATGCGTGGTACAAAAAAGCCTTATACATTTCAAGCTACAGCACAGTAAGCCATAAGCTTGAGATATCTCACAAATAGGCAAGAATAAAAGGAAAAAGTACTTTATTGCAAAAACATGGAACAAAAAATCCTTGTTTTTTATGCTATGCTAACTAAGTTAACGGCTAAACATATCCCACAAATAGGCTCAAATAAAAGAAACAGTCATTTATTGCAAAGATTTTACACAAAAAGCCTTACAGTCCCAATGTTGACAACGCAACCCGCAGTCCAGGGTTTGTTACTGAAATATCATGACTTTCTCTTTGATCTCCTGCACTGAACAGATACAAAGTTTCTAACTTAATCGCCTTTTGGCAGAGAGCCTAGAATATATACTTAGATACGTTTGTAAAAATGTAAGATAAGCATGTCTCTTGGGAGAACTTAGACTCACAGCTTAAAGGGCAATTCACTTTCATTAGCAAAATTGTAATAACCCATAAAAACCACAGAAATGTGTTAAAATTTCATAATCTGCCAAATGTTGTAAAATGGACATGGTAATTAGGGGGTCAAATCTTTTTCCCTCTTTTTGTTTCCAAAATGTTGCGAGTATGTTATAGTATTAAGAATATATTCTACAATGTTTTTGCAATAAAGGACCTTCTTTTATCTACACCTATTTGTGAGTTCTGTGGGTGCCTTAGGCTTTCTTGGGTATATGCTACCGAGAAATTTCCAGCAACTAATTTATCAGTGTTTAGAGAGAGTTGTTGACCTGGCTTACTGAGCTGCTACTGGTAAGCAAGAAAGAGAGTCGTAAATAAAACTAATTTATTTTTAAAACATAGGATCTAGAAGAACTTTATCAAATAGAAAACCATTGAATGTTTTATCCTTACACATTATACTCACACCTCAAGGTTAAAATGTAAGCTGAACATAACTGCAAAACAAAAATGTGCAAAATAAAATCCACAATTTAGTACATTTTAATTAAAGAAACAGTTGTGTTTCATCGGGAGATGTTGGGGTAGAAATGTTCATGGGACTAAAACCATTCCACAACCTCATCACACATGACCTAACTACAATATATGAAAAGCTCATTCTTCATTCTTCCATCTGTACTTTGCAAAGAGGTTGTAGATCTTCCTACATGTACCTCCCACTGTGTAATTAATCCATGTACACACCACACAACTATTGTTGTGGAGTTTTCCCTGGACCCCTCATGCACACAGCACACAACAGAGACGTTGGTTGGTGTTGCTTTAACAGAAAAATTGATTGATAACACATATATGGAGAAATGTACACAGCACTTCTAATCCCAACCTTACCCCTGGGGAAGTGGGTATTTATAGGTTCTCTGGTGTGACAAATGGGAAAACCCTTTCACTAGAGTGCAAGAATTCTACCCTGGAGCCTGACTGTCTTTGAATGAAGCCTTGAAAAACCATAAAAAAATATGGGCAGGATTCATCGCTGCTTTTCATAATAACAGGGTTTCATTGGATCAGATTCAATTCAGTGAGTTTATCATGTGAAAACTCGCTAAGGAGATTCATTTTGAGATGGAACTCAATTCAGAGAAACTTATCTCTATGTGAAAAATTGGAACTGAATTTGGGGAAAAGTTTTTTTCTCCTTGAATTGAATCTTGTCCATGAGTTTTCATGTGATAAACCATGAGATAACGTTTTTGGCCCACGAGGTAAATTTCAGAACTTTTGACAAAACTTAGAAGTTGTGCTGTTTAGTTTTTAAAGGCCCAGTAAAGTTGTACATCTAATGGATTATATAATCAATATAGGATTTTACAAACATATATTATATCACTATGTTTGAGGAACAAAATAGAACTATCATATTTCTCAGGCCTTTACTGGTATGAGAATAGTTGTTCCAGACTGAAATATGTATTCATAATGCAAGGGTAGAATGGGTTTGAGCCAACAAATCATCACTATTATCACTGAAGGCCGAGCACATCTGGTGTCCACCCTAGCCCCCACCCCACTTGCATGCTCGGTTCAGGCGGGAGTTAGGCTACGTTCCATGCCAGGGAGTGGGCTCGGTTGCCAGGGGCCTTTTTTCCTGGTCGTCCAGTCCGACGATACTGCTATCAGGTTGTAGGCTGGTTGAGCATCAAACCTTTTTGCATGACCCCCACCCTTCTAGCAATGTCATCCACCATTCCCTGTCCCTTCCAGTGATGTATGTACCATGTTTCCACCCATCTCTAATCTCTGATGTCTCCAGAAGGGGCAAGATGGGTGGCAATATTTTATGGAAGGGTAAGTGCATATTAGGAGAGGGTGGATTAGGGTGAGGTACAAGTGAGAAAATTCCTGACCAACACATGAGTTCTATGTATTAGTGATAAGCGGGCTGGCTCGAAGCCTGTGGTTTGGGCAGGTTAGGGCCGACACTCATACAAACTATTTGGGCCGTAGGTGAGTTCAGTCAAGAGCTTCCTGCTGCCCTTGCCGGCCTTTCCCCCTGCAAACTAACTGTACCCCACTTCAGTGTAAGGTGGCGTCTATTTATAGACATGCGCCGGCCCTGCCCCCTCTGTGACATCAGAGTTGGGGTGGGTGCAGGTAGTACAGTGTCGGGTGTGGGTCAAAAATGCATCAACCCACACATCCCCGCTATGTATGGATTTGTTAGTGCTTCCCTATCTAACAATTCTTTGCTCATAGGGTTCTTTTGCTACATAGGGTTGCCACCTATCTGGTTTTGACCTGGACAGCCCTGATTTTTGAAGGGCTGTCTGGGTTAAAACTGCTTGCCTGGTTTTCCAAATTAGAAAAACCAGGCAGAATTCCCCAAAAATTTACACTGCAATCATCGAATTCAACATCATAGCCCTGCCTCTGACATCATCGGTCTGTCCTGATGTGTCACTGACCCACCCTGACATGTTGTCAGTCCATCCCCGTCATGTCACGGCCCGGCCTGGAGTTACCTTACTTTTAGATGGCAACCCTATTGCTACAGTAAGGAGGAATTTTTTTTGGAGAACACTATTCATATGATTGTTATTACAAATTTAGTAAGTATAATAGTGAGGAATCTTTGGCTCCAGTGCAGGACACAGACTCCCCCATCCACTAAAAACTTATGTGTAGAGGAGACCTTGTCATTGTGTCAATTAACAAAAAAACTGGATTATACATTTATACATTTCATCCGTTTGGAAGATGTGCATATGTCTTTGTGACTCAGAAGAAGGTGTAGGGCATTGGCTCACTCTCTTTATTGTGTGGGTGGGGAACTGATATTCATGCGGAACAGAAAGTCAAATGAAAAATAAGAGGCTGACAGGTTTTGGTCCTGCAAGGAAATCAGCAGAGATATGTCACACACAGCTCTAGTGGCTTTGTTATTTCTTCCTGATGCTTTCATGCCAGAGACACAAAACATTTACAGCGGGCAGAAAGGTTAATGAAAAGCCAACACTGCTCAAAGCGCATTTGCTACTTCAATTTGTATTTACAAGGCAAGGAGCATCATTGTTTGGAAGTCGATATGACAGAATAATCACGTGAGAACTGGTAATGTACATGTATATCATTCACCTGCACCTGCGTCCCCATGGATTCCCAGCAGCTCGGTGTCTCTCACATCTCAGCTCTTTTTGTCCATAATAACTGATACAGGTGCCCAACAAACAGAAAATATAAAGATGCATACTCACAGGGAAAATACACAGCTGCACAGAATGCTTTGTGTCTAGATGCATTAACTATATAACAGCCAGTAACGTATTAAAAGCCCCAGAGGGTCTATTTACAGGTCACCTGTTGAAAAGAAAATATCTGATAGCTTTAGGTTATTAGACACAGTGGTAGCTGTATGATTTTTATTGCATTACCCAGATACAGTTTATTAGCTGCAATATTTGTATAGATATAGGACCTGTTATCCAGAATGCACAGGACCTGGGGTTTTCCAGACAAAAGGTTATCATATGACGTATCCCATACCTGTACTCATTAGCGGAAAAAAAAATCAAACAAGCAGCTGCATGTGTTCTGAGTCATCAGGGGAAAATCTGGGGAAAGCACTGCATTGTGGGTAAAATTATGGTAGTTTGCATACGTAAAGAAAAGATTCATTTTGGAAATACAACATAACATAACATCTGATATAATATGAAATTATACAGATATATCTGCATATACTCAATTTATAAAAAAAATGTATATAAAAACCCAAATAACGAATGACAAATAGCTAAATCTGCACCTCTATTTAAATATTTTGTATGTTTCTGTTTGGCAGATATTTTACATTTCTTTTCCCTTGGTTATTCAGTCTGAAATAATCTTTGTACGGAAAGGATGTAAATTGTATGTTGTTTTAGACATTTTTAATAACTCAATATTTATTTTCTTTTCAAATCCCCTTGCTGCTTATGATGTGACAACACAATAAACTCATTGTAGATATGGACACCGCTTGCAAAGCACTCAAATGGCATTTTATGGCTTCTTCAGTTAAGTATGCTTCCTATTATTCAAGAAGTGATGTATTTAGTTCTATTATTTTAACTGTGGCAGGTTTTGTATCTAAAGCGTGAATATATTTAACATACCCAGCTGTATTTTAGTTGGAATGCATCTAACATTGTTTTGTGCTTTGTGTTTCAAGAATAGAAGCTCCTTTTGAAAAAAAATAAGGCTTTTAAGGTTGCATTGTTTTTAAAGAAGTCTTCTCTAGTAAACTGATAATGCATGTGTACTGTTTCCTGGAAAACCTTAAAGGGATCCTGTCATCGGAAAACATGTTTTTTTCAAAAACGCATCAGTTAATAGTGCTACTCCAGCAGAATTCTGCACTGAAATCCATTTCTCAAAAGAGCAAACAGATTTTTTTATATTCAATTTTGAAATCTGACATGGGGCTAGACATTTTGTCAATTTCCCAGCTGCCCCAAGTCAGTACTATTAACTGAATCATTTTGAGAATTTTTTTTTTCCCATGACAGTATCCCTTTAACTAACCCCGTGGAGTCTTATAGGGGAAGTAAAGTAATAAAAAATAAATGTAAGCTAGTGTTCTTCTAAGCATTTTGCAATTCGGATGAATTTCTACTTTTCCTTAATTTTAATGTTATTAGCTGTTTTAAACAGCATAGCTGCTACAAACTACGATCAAATCTGCTCAGGTTTTTTTTACGCTTATTTATTATTATTACATTTTCCCGAAAATTTGCTTTGCGGGAAAAAATCTGATTTTCACGAATTTTTCTGATTTTTTCATCCGATTTTCACGATTTTTTGGGAATTTTCATCTGAAAACTCTGAAAACTTTGGGGTATTGCACGAAACCCAGCGCACATCAAAGAATTATTGACTTATATGCAAGCTCGACAGGTCTGAGATGCCGAATTTTCAGATTCTGACTTTTCTATCCTCAGGGTTTAATAAATTCCAAAAAATTTGTGATTTTTAAAAGTTTACACATTTTTTGGGGGTTTTTGCATTCAGAGTTTAGTAAATAAACCCCTTAGTGTCTGATGTAGGAAGACTCCCTAATCATCAGTTGTCAGATTTAAAATCTAACCTTAATGAGAATCAGAGAATTATAGAGAGGAGAGTCCATAGATGCTTCAGGCATCAGACATTTTGGGGTGAAAACTCAAATACTTGAATTGAAACTCGCTCGAAACTCGCTCGAATTGATCAAGTTTTCATGCGAAACCCAACAAATTATATAGAAAATCATGAAGGCTACAAACATCTTCAAACTGTTCAAGGGACCTCTGCCATTGACTTCTACATTATCTTAATAGGTTTTAGCTGGAGTATTTTTGGATTAGAGCTATTTTCAGCTTCGGGATATAATTAATCTCATCAAATTCTTGTTTTTCCTAAAAGAAACAATTAACAATTCGACCTTTAATAAATAAACTGCTTAATGTGTGCTTTGGGTGAGGATGTATTTTTTTTCAATTGTTTATTGGTGAATAGTGAAAAAATTTAAAATTTTCCTTCCATTTTTATAGTTTTATGGGTGAAGGAAGAAATGTATAGTATAGTCTAGTACAAGCAATGGAGAGAAAGTAGAGAAGGTTTTCTCCCATACTTGACTGGGATGGCTGTGTGATGATTCATTTTCGGGACTGTCAAGGACAGACATGTATGAAGAAATACATTAAGCCAGTATATGAGAGGGGAAATGGTATGTCTGGAATTCTACATTTGCTTTGGGTATACAGTAATTTTGCCACTGACAGTTTTCAAAAAGTTGCTACTATTGGTAGAATCTCTCAATTAGCCTGCAGCAGAATTCTTATCAAACAAATGAAACTCATACTCAAGCTTGTGCCGAACTATATACATTTTACAAATGATGAGGTTACACTATGAGAACATACACATAGGGGGTTATTTATTAAAGTCAGATTTTATCTCAGCATTTTCTGCTACAAACTTTGATCAAATCCGCTCGGGTTTTTACGATTATTTATTATTACAGTTACCATAAAATTTGCTTTGCGGAAAAAAAAACAATTTTCACAGGTTTTTTTCCGGATTTTTCACCCAAAAACTTAGATTTCTTAGGTTTTTTTGCATGAAATCCAGTGCACATCAAAAAATCATTGGGACTTTTCCCATTGACTTACATGCAAACTCGACAGGTCTGAGATGCCGTATTTGCAGATTCTGACCTTTTCATCCTCGGGGTTTAATAAATTTTGAAAAATTCATGGTTTTTTAAAAGTCAGATTTTATTAAAAAAAACACAATTTTTTCTGGATTTTTATATTCAGAGTTTAGTAAATAATCCCCATAATGCCAGAGTGCTGAAGAACTGATAATGACATATAGGCACAAAGTCCAGCACTCACAGGTCTTACAGAAAAAAAAATATTTATTCAACATTTTGGCTCATATAAGAGCCTTCATCAGGACCAACTACACAGTGCAATTAAGTGAACATTTAGGGGCAGATTTATTAAGGTTCGATTAGTAAATTCGAATTCGAGGGTTTTTTTTGTCAAAATTCACATTCGAATTTTAAACCACCAACTCGAATTTGAATGTGAGATTCACCCCACTTTGACCCTGAAAAAAGTTCTAATTTGAAGATTTGCCACCGAAACCTGCCAAGTTCATGTACAAGTCAATGGCAGAGGTCTGTTGAACCGTTTGAAGATGTTACCTTCCTGACATTCAAGTTTTTTTGGAAGAAAACTTGATTCGAATTAGATCCATATTCGATTATAATTTTCGGATCTTTCATATTCAATCGAATGTTAGACATTCAAGTTTTTTCTGAAATAACCTCCCATTCGAGTTGTGAGTACATTTGAATTTATTAGAGTAAAAAAAATTCACATAGATTAGAAATTTGACCTTTGATAAATCTGCCCCTAAAAACAAAGAAATGGCAAAAACATTGTTTACTGTTACCTTCATTTGCCCCTCCACAAAATATGCATAAACAAGAAATGTTGATATAAAACATATATAACCATCTGAAAAATTGTCTGCTCCCAAAAACCTTCTTCATCACTGTTATACGTTAACGGTACAGATGTGCTTATACTGTGAACAGAACGTGGTATTGTATCTATCCTAAGATACGTCCACTAAGTGCAATGATGTGTGTATGCTAAAACAGTTAACCTAAATGTATAGGAAGCCCACATAGTGTATCCATTTCTGGAGAATATAGCTACAATGTCATGTACTGTTGCTCTGCACTGGTAAAACTGGTGTGTTTGCTTCAGAAACACTACTATAGTTCATATACAGTAAACAACCTGCTGTGTAGCAATGGCGGAAATTGAAAAAAGGCTATATGGCACAGGTTAAATAGCAGATAATACTGTTATGTGCTACAGAGCTTATCGCCTGAGTAACCTAAGCATTTTCTCCTTTGAATGGCTGCCCCCATTGCTACACAGCAGCTTATTTATATGAAGAATAGTAATGTTTCTAAACAAACACAGCAGTTTTACCAGTGCAGGGCAACACTGCATTATATTTTTATTACTTTAAAACACTTTAATTTTTTTAAAGGTACTGCTCCTTTAATAGTTACTACAACTAAACACATATTACCTAAATACAACTAAAAAAGGCAATACAAAAAATTATTCTAAAGTCAGACAGGTAAAGCAACATCATATGTAACGCAAATAACCACTGGCAAATAGTCTTCTCTCTCTCATGTGCAGAATAAATTTAGGCTAAAATGCATGCCCAATAAAACGAATGTACATGAGACGAAAGAAAAATGTACTACAGGTATGGGATCCATTATATGGAAGCCAGTTATCGACAAAACTCCCAATAATACAAAGGCCATCTCCCATAATGACCCCATTTTAATCAATTATTCTAATTTTTTACAAATTGTATCCTTTTTCCCTGTAACAATAAAACTCTACGTTGTACTTGATCCCAACTAAGATATAATTAATCCTTACTGGCGTTAAAATAATCCTACTGGGTTTATTTAATACAAAGAAATAGACAATGGTATAAATCTTGCGCAAAAATACAATATACTCCGGATGCGCAAAATACAAAGGGATTCCACCCCAAAATAATATTAAAACAATCAACTTGATATGCGCTTCCGTTTAAAAATAAATACACCAACTTTTAGTGTCCCCAAAATGTCCCAAAGATTCCCTGTATTCCACCGGGTTCCGTAGCCAGAGAAAATATCCCAAAGATCGCTTCCACAGCTGGCGATCGCTCCTGAGCTTTAAAACAGAAAAAAGACAAAGACCGCACCAATGTGAAATATTCTCAAAGCCGGTATCAGGGCCCTGCTTGGTTACTACTTACAGGATTTCCCGGACACGGCTCACACACAGGAACAGATCTGCAGTGCGGTGAGGCTCAGCTTGTCTTCCTAAGCGATGTCGCTAATGCTTTCACAATCCCACGATATGCTGCGCTCGCTGCCCTTGCGATTCCGCTCCTGGACGTTCAAGTCTCCTCGTATTCCACAGTCTCAGCGTCCTCCTATCCACTTCCCAGGTCAGTCAGGGTCAGGTACTCACGGGTTGGTAAGAGGGTAGGGGGTGCCTTGTGCTAGGAAATTGTGCAAGCAACGGAGGGATACTCAAATAGTTGAATGATTTTTATTTATAAACATAGTAAACACTTACACTTAAGAATACTCTGCCTAACACGTTTCGTGAGTCAATCACTTCATCAGAGGCTAAAATTCACTTTACTCGGTCGCTCCTTTATGACCTACCTAATTGGCATAATTGGTTACCTAATCTCACCTGCTAACGAATTTTGTTCACAGGAGAAGGTAAAAAAGGGGATATATGCTTTCATTAATACATTTAAAACCATTGCAATTTAAATAGTTAAAAGATACAAATTCTCAAGATAAAACATCAATAAATATTAAATGTTAAGAACATACATTCAAATAAAACAATTTATATCAAGATCTATATTTAAACCCATTGGTTGTAGTGTTTTTAAGGATATTATCCATCTGGTTTCTTCTTGTGATATAATTTGAGCATTATTGCCACCTCTCCAAGTTTTTGTCTTATGTGCAATTCCCATGAATTTTAATTCACTAGGGTCACTGTTATGATGTAAGGAGAAATGTTCTGAAACACTATGTGTTTTTAAGCCCTTTTTAATATTTCTGATGTGTTCCGCTATTCTTAACTTTAATTTCCTGGTGGTTCTTCCAACATACTGTTTTTTACAGGGGCATTCTAATAGGTATACAACATTGACTGAATCGCATGTCAATGTCGTATACCTATTAGAATGCCCCTGTAAAAAACAGTATGTTGGAATAACCAGAAAAGGGCTTAAAAACACATAGTGTTTCAGAACATTTCTCCTTACATCATAACAGTGACCCTAGTGAATTAAAATTCATGGGAATTGCACATAAGACAAAAACTTGGAGAGGTGGCAATAATGCTCAAATTATATCACAAGAAGAAACCAGATGGATAATATCCTTAAAAACACTACAACCAATGGGTTTAAATATAGATCTTGATATAAATTGTTTTATTTGAATGTATGTTCTTAACATTTAATATTTATTGATGTTTTATCTTGAGAATTTGTATCTTTTAACTATTTAAATTGCAATGGTTTTAAATGTATTAATGAAAGCATATATCCCCTTTTTTACCTTCTCCTGTGAACAAAATTCGTTAGCAGGTGAGATTAGGTAACCAATTATGCCAATTAGGTAGGTCATAAAGGAGCGACCGAGTAAAGTGAATTTTAGCCTCTGATGAAGTGATTGACTCACGAAACGCGTTAGGCAGAGTATTCTTAAGTGTAAGTGTTTACTATGTTTATAAATAAAAATCATTCAACTATTTGAGTATCCCTCCGTTGCTTGCACAATTTCCTAGCACAAGGCACCCCCTACCCTCTTACCAACCCGTGAGTACCTGACCCTGACTGACCTGGGAAGTGAATAGGAGGACGCTGAGACTGTGGAATACGAGGCAACTTGAACGTCCAGGAGCGGAATCGCAAGGGCAGCGAGCGCAGCATATCGTGGGATTGTGAAAGCATTAGCGACATCGCTTAGGAAGACAAGCTGAGCCTCACCGCACTGCAGATCTGTTCCTGTGTGTGAGCCGTGTCCGGGAAATCCTGTAAGTAGTAACCAAGCAGGGCCCTGATACCGGCTTTGAGAATATTTCACATTGGTGCGGTCTTTGTCTTTTTTCTGTTTTAAAGCTCAGGAGCGATCGCCAGCTGTGGAAGCGATCTTTGGGATATTTTCTCCGGCTACGGACCCCGGTGGAATACAGGGAATCTTTGGGACATTTTGGGGACACTAAAAGTTGGTGTATTTATTTTTAAACGGAAGCGCATATCAAGTGGGTTTATTTAATGTTGAACTCATTTTTAGTAGGCTTAAGGTATGGAGATCCAAATTATGGAAAGACCCCTTATCCGGAAAATCCAATGTCCTGCGCATTCTGGATAACAGGTCCCATACCTATATAATAATATCATACATTTGATCCTTTGAAAGCATAATTTTAATTCTGGCATTTTATCTCAAAAAAATTTGAATCACGGCAGAAATTTGAAGTGTTGATAAATCACATCCTTAGTCATTGGTTACTTGTCATCGACCATATTCCCTCACTTACCACTGATGCTTTAATTAAATACTGTAGGAAGCAGCACCATTGAAAAGGAACAGAAGATATATAAGGGAATTGCTTCATATGCAGTAGAAATGCATTTTCTGTGTTGAATGATTACAGTATCACAGTAGGCTTAACCGAGAGACTAGTCTAATCATTACTTTTGGATTTTACAGGGAAAAGCAGAGTCAAATGCTGAGATTTTTATATTGCTTCTATTCCTCTGCACTTATATGACATTTTTTTATAACTGTTTCAAAGCCAACAATCTATAAACCCAAAAACATAACAGTTTTTCTGATAGAAAAGGGACATTTGTATGTGCTATAGCAACAGCAGATGGAGCCAAAACCCAAGAATTACATGAAAATGAGAAGTAAAAAAAAATAAAAACATACAATAAAGAGATAAACATTTGGAAACAATGAATCAGTAGTAGTACATTTTCATAGGACAAACACAAGAGGTCCTCTGCACCCATTATCAATATATTAAGGACATTGAGACATTTTGTGCCTTAAGGTACTAAAAAAATGGCTTACACTTTAAACAAAACAGGGATTGTTTATGGACAAACAATTCCTGTTTGGCACTGCCGCTTAATGGTTTTAAGGTGGTGAGCACAACTTTCCCTTTAGTGATGTGCGGGTCAGGGTTTCCCTGACCCATACCCGACCCTAACCCAGCCCACTACGACCCCCGCCCGCACCCACTTCCGGGGGTCCATTTATAGACCTGCGGCGAACCCGCCACGCCAATGATGTCACAAAAGGGGTGGGGCAAGCAGACGCAAAACTATAAAACCGGAAGTCGGATGCCGGCATTTGAAGGTGGCGGGTGGGGAAACCAGGAGAAGAGCTCAACCCGCACCAGCCAGCCACCCGCGTGGAGCACTACGAGGTCGACCCAAACCCGCCCGACCCGCGGGTACCGCTGGTATCGGGTCGGCCCACACATCACTAGTTCCCTTGTTTGTTACATTTTCATAGGACCAAGTTTAAAATCACTAAATAAATCAACAGCTCTTGAAAGTTTAGCACCAAAACTCAAAGCAAACAACTACATAAAATTTACTTTAAAAGGCACATGGATCATATTTCCAATTCAAGCCCTATAGATATAGGCACTTATCTTTCCTCTTTTTATTAAAGGTTTCAAAAATTGATCCCTTGTGTTTTCAGGAAGAAGCCTGATCATGTTTCCTGTCCTGCCTAATACAGTAATATGGTTTGTGAGCATGAAAAATGACATAAGCCTTCAAATTTCCTCTCAAGGTTTCTTTCACAATGGAATTAGCACTGTGGGACTCCTGTCACACACCGAATGTGCTTTCTAATAATAACTAACAAGCCAGATAAATCACACTGAGCAATTCAGGGCAGTCCAGAATGTGAGAATGTGCCTGCAATGTAACATGTCTGCTTAGTGTATTACCATTACCATTATTATTAAAGGACCAGTAACAAAAAAAAATCTTTACAAAATTTGTTTCTTTTTAACCAAAAAAAACCGCCAAGACAGTTTTCACTTTTAATTCGCAAAGCTTTTATTAAGAAATTATTTACCAATTCTCTGCCTCTTCAGAAACGGCGACACAGCGACTATCCATTGTGCGGCGATTGATTTCTCCTCCCTGCCTTCTATATGAGATAGCCAGGGAGGAGAAATCGAGCGCCGCACGATGGATCGTTGCCCTGTCGCCGTTTCTGAATAGGTACCGGAATAGAATCAGTAAGTAATTTCTTAATAAAAGCTTTGCGAATTAAAAGTGAAAACTGTCTTGGTGTTATTTTTAGTTAAAAATAAACAAATTTTTTTTAAAAAAATGATTACTGGTCCTTTAAGTTTTAATTTCAGTAAAATGGATTTTACACAGTAGAAAAAATATACTTATAAAACTTTTGCTTTCTAAGTGCTATTAGAATTAAGCCCATTATTAATCATCAAAGAGATCTTTTGCATTTACAACCACAGTTGCACCCATGCAAATTTTCCTGCAGTCAGTTGTGTGTAAATCCCATTCATTAAAGGTACAGGTATGGGAATGGGATCCATTATCTGGCAAATTTTGGAAAGGCCGTCTCCATCTCGTAGACTCCATTTTATTCAAATAATCCAAATTTTTAAAAATGATTTCCTTTTTCTCTGTAGTAATAAAACAGTAATTAATCCTTATTGGAAGCAAAACCAGCCTATAGGGTTTATTTAACTTTTACATTCAGGTTTGATTTTCTAGTAGACTTAAGGTATGAAGATCCAAATTATGGAAATATCCACTATCCAGAAAACTACGGGTCCCAAGCATTCTGGATAACAGGTTCCATTAAAGGGAGCTCTTTGCAGTTCGGTATAGTTGAGCTTGGCGCTGGTCAGTCCATTCCATCTCCTGTTCTGAATCAAGAGCACTTATGCCTATAGGGCATGAGGCACTTCTCACAGTGCATTCCCGCTGAAAGTACAGGGCACACACATCACTCATGTTGAATGCTGGTAAAGAAGCTAAATAGACTTAGAAGTTGCTGCTGGAACAATTGTCCTCATCTTAATGCATCGGCAGCAATTGCGTCATGCTCACTTCTCCCTAATGATTGTACTTGAAATTGCACTTTGCTCACTGCACTTGCAGTCATAAATGACCCCTACAGTGTATCATAGTCTGCATGCACCTTATTTGATCAACTGTGCTTGAAGGACATTCAGAACCATACACTTTGCAGTGAGGGATGCCTGCTCTCCAAGAATAGCTGTCTTTATTGCTTTCTGGGTAATGCTGATAAATTTAAATTTTTTACGTTCAAAGCTTTGTAAAAATGTAGACAATTAGTCCATATAATTAATATCTGCCTTTTGCTATACTCAGTTGTTTAGTATGTTTTGGTTGAAATATTAAACTATGCAGCCCAATTAGTTCCATCCTGGATGTGACATCCTTGCTGCAGGATCTTAACAAACTGAGTGGCTAAGTGGCAGATGAGATTGAATTTTGATAAATATAAAGGCATGTACCTGGGGAATAAAATATGCAAGCCACTTAAACCCTTAATGGGACTGCACTAGGCAACTCAATAATATAAATGGACCATGGAGTCCTTGTAGATTGTAGCAAACATTGCCAGTCAGCAGCATCAAGGGCAAATAAGGTCTTGAGATGTATTAAAAGGGGCATCGATTTGTGGGGTTATTCTTCCACTGTATAGAGAATTAAAAGAGAGTTACAGTAGTCTAGACGCGATATGAGATGAGAGAGTGAATACGAATTTTTGCAGCATCTTGGGTGATAAATGATCGTATTTTGGATATGTTCCTTAGGTGGAAGTGACATGATTTAATAAGTGACTGGATATGAGGAGTGAATGACAGGGCAGAATCTAGGATAACGCCAAGGCACCGGGCCTGGGGAGAGGGGGTGATAGTGGAATTGTTAACTATGACGGATACTTCGGGGATGTTACTGGTGTTAGTTGGAGGAAAGAGAACCATTTCAGTTTTAGAGAGGTTGAATTTAAGGTAGCGTTGCGACATCCAGGTAGAAATAGCGGACAGGCAGTTAGGAGTTAGGAGTTCTGGGTTGAGATCAGAAGATGAGAGATAGATCTGAGTATCGTCAGCATAGAGGTGGTAGTTGAAACCATACGAGTTGATTAATTTGCAGAGGGAGGAAGTATAGAGGGAGAATAGTAATGGTCCCAGGACAGAGCCTTGAGGAACTCCAACAGAAAGGTAGGAGTGGACAGACACTCGCCACGAGTTTCTAGGACTATGAATTACCTTTTTGAATATTGCACCCATTTTTGCACTTTGCACTAACACTTTAGTTTCATAAATTACATTTAGGGGCCGATTCATCAAGGGTCGAATATCGAGGGTTAATTAACCCTCGATATTCGACTAGGAATTGAAATCCTTCGACTTCGAATATCGAAGTTGAAGGATTTAGTGCAAATTCTGCGATCGTACGATCGAAGGATTATTCCTTCGATCGAACGATTAAATCCTTCGAATCGAACGATTCGAAGGATTTGAATCCAACGATCGAAGGAATATCCTTCGATCAAAAAAACTTAGGCAAGCCTATGGGGACCTTCCCCATAGGCTAACATTGACTTCGGTAGCTTTTATCTGCCAAACTAGGGGGTCGAAGTTTTTTTTAAAGAGACAGTACTTCGACTATCGAATGGTCGAATAGTCGAACGATTTTTACTTCGAATCCTTCGATTCGAAGTCGTAGTCGTAGTCGAAGGTCGAACTAGCCCATTCGATGGTCGAAGTAGCCCAAAAGACACTGCGAAATTCGAAGTTTTTTTACTTGAATCCTTCACTCGAAGTTAATGAATCGGCCCCTTATTGTTCTTTTGTCATGCTTGCTGAAAAATATAAAGAGAAACCCTTGAAGTTTGTTATGCAATTGAATTCTAATTTCTCACCTCTGGCTATCCCTTAGTTAGTGTTGAGGGTTTGTAAAGTTTCACTTGTGGCCTATTCTTACTGCTGATGTTATGGTATAAATAGCACAACAGCAAATAAAAGAATACACAAAGATATGCAGAATTTAAAAGAAAATCTATTGCTATTGTAGAGCAGTAACAAACAAAACATTTGACCAAGGTATACTGTATTATTTTAGAGAAGTGACACAACTGACATGAAATATATGATTTGTATGCTACTCCTGTCACTTATTTGAAAGCACAGAAAGGGCATGTAGCCTAAGAAAGTCATCACACCAACACATTCCATGGCTTCTCAAATCCTTGGTAGGGTGTGGAGAGAATACAGCACCTTCTACTGTAAAGTAGTGGCCCTATACCTGGCCACTGTCCATATACTCAGGGGTCTTCTGGACTCCCTTTTATTTAAAAATGGGTTTATAAAAGAGAATAATAAATAAAGCATTATTGGCCCCATGCATAGTTATACATTCAGATGTATTTATTTAGATAATAATATATAAAACATATATATATATATATATATATATATATATATATATCATATAATAGTGTCTTTACTGGTCAAGTAGACAGAAGATATGACCTATAAGCCAGGTTATATTTTTCTTTAAATGAAGACACATACACACAAAAGCTTATGTATGACAGGCAGGGCGTGCATCATATAAAAATTCAGCGGAATTCATTCTGTAATTTTGGTATGAGGTATTTGGAGTGCTTGTTTGAAGATCTGAGATGCCCACTTGCTTCTGTGCCTGATACTTTATCTGATGGAATGTACATTAGAATGCAGGGACTTACACACTTCATCCCAATTGTAATACTTTTTTTTTTTTTTTTGAAGCTACAAATGTCAAAATACCACATTATATAACCAGAGTGAAAGTTAAACAACCCCTGTAATTTATATCCATAATTCCCTTTTGTTCTCAGATTATACCAACTCCTGCACCTGTGTAATAATTCTATGAATTGGCTAGTAGCAGGGAAAATATATTTAATTCTTACTTTAACAAAAAATTTTATTAGTCTGGACTTGATAGAACAGACCCTTTAGGGTACTGAGGGTACTATGGAAGAGGGTAGAGTCTTTCTTCTGTAAAACGTACTGATAAGAAACAAAAATAAAACAATGGTAACAGTAAAATCCATTTGTTTTACATGCCACAGAATTGCTTTAATAGTGTCTAATAATGATTTTTTTCAAGGTTTATTTCACTAGAACATGTAGGAATTCTGAATTACCACACTACATTGTAGGTTCCGGTGTGTCTGTGAAAGTGCCATGGACTGGCTGCTTGGGGTTATAATAGAATCATACAAATGGCCCTTATGTAAATCATCATTAATGGAGTTAAAGTTAATGGGCTACAAGCTACATCATTCTGGGCTAATGGTATATACACTGTGGTTCTAAAATAAACGTGAGCATTCATTCCACAAAACCCTTTCAGTAATTACTGACATAAAAAGCATGGTGGCTCACATAATTCTTGGTGAAAAAAATTCTGCCCAATGGAATGTCTATACAATCCAAAGAAAATGCCTAGCCTATAAGTGTCTCTGTATGCAGTACTGCATGTGTCCGTGTTGGACTGTTACCCATCATATTTCTCTAAATCTCCAATAATCCCCACATGCATTACGACCAGTGATGATTCGGTCAAACAAAAAATATTGCTCACATTTTTGCAAAAAAATTCTAGTTTCATATTATTTGATTTAACCAGTGAATGTATTGACTTTTGTCTTCTTTTGCAGCCTGTATTGTACTGTAAGTTTAAATAAATATACTTTTATTAATTTTGCTTTATGACAAAGATATCCAGAAAACCCATTACCCAGAAAGCTCAGAATTACAGAGAGGCCATCTCCCAAAGTCTTCGTTTATCCAATTAATCCAGGTTTTTAGAAATGATTTCCTTTTTCTCTGTAGTTATAAAACAATATCTTATTTTTGGTCCAAACTAGATATAATGAATGCTTATTGGAAACAAAACCAGCATATTAGGTTTATTTAGGGGCAGATATCAAGGGTCGAATTTCGAGTTCATGGGAGTTTGTAATAACTCCCATGAACTCCCATGAACTCAAAAATAGGGAAAAAAATAACCAATTGAAATTTTTCAAATTCAGGTTAATGGGAATTGATTCAAATTCGATTCAAGTTTTTTCACCTATTTTTAGGACGTCTCCAAACAACTCCAGATGGATTCTAAGACGTCCCCATAGGCTAAAACAGCAATTTGTCAGGTTTAAGGTGGTGAATAGTGGAATTTGAATTTGAATTTGAAGGGCCAGTACATAAATTTTGAAATTCTAATTTTTTTAAAAACTCAAATCGAATTTTAACTATTCCCTAGTTGAATTACACTAAATTCTAAATTAGAATTTTCACTTCGACCCTTGATAAATCTGCCCCTATATGTTTACATGATTTTCTAGTAGACGTAAGGTAAGAAGATCCAAATTACAGAAAGATCTGTTATCTGGAAAACCCCAGGTCCAAAGCATTCTGGATAACAGGTCCCTTACCTGTAATGAACCAACCATTCAATGCTACAGTCCTGCTACTGCCCTTGGGTTGTTGGATATACATTTATTACCACTTAAACATGTGTTCATAATTCAGCTTTGAACCTGGGCTAGCAATAAATTCAACACCTTTTTTATTTACCTGCCTGTCTTGTAAAATCTTCCTCTAATTAAGCCCCAGTGGCATCTCCACTCTAGTCACCAATAAACTTTTCTTGTCTACTGGTATAACTGCATAACTGGTAAGAGGAGCCAGCAAATAGACCTTTATACCACTTGCCTACACTGGCAACCACAAAAGGGACACACTGTGCCCTTGGATGGAATCCTGAATTGTTTGCCATAACTGTGTGCAAACAGGGCCCACAAGGAAAGGTTTTACCTATATTTGCACTCATTTATTGGTTGATGTTCATTTTGTCCCTTGGTAAGGCTGTGTTCTAATTGCTACTCTCAGAAAATACTGTGTTATTGGTCTGTTGATATAATATTGCAATTCAGTATAATAATACCGGTGTGTCTGGGTGCTTGTGCCATCTTGGCTATGTTCCCTGTCTAGAGTAGGTAGGGAAAGATCAATGCTGCTTTGTTAAGAGACATAGAAGATTAGCTTGCGGCTCTGTTGAGAAAGTTGACCCTTATATGTGCTTGTTGGATTGTCTTTTGCTAGGCCTGCATGGAATGACGCATTAAGGAGTGATTCAGACTATTGATCTTTTGCAACCAAGCCAGAATTGAAAATGGTTTTCTAAATTGAAGGTGTAGAAGTGGTTGAGTCTAAAGTTGCTCTGACTATCATATATAGAAGAGCAGGAGAACTAATTGTTGGGTTCCTTTGCTATTGAACACGGCACTTTGCCACCGAATGAGATAACTATTGCTTCATTCTGACCTTGACTTGGCTAATTACTGGTTTGGTGGTTGAATATGTGCTTTCATTAGCCTTGTGCAATTGTTATTGACGCAGGATAGGGAGAGCAGTGTTGCACCCTATGGTGTGATAAGAATGAGTAACAAGAGAAAAAGAACTCGTTGACCTACTTCTACAGTGTAAAATGTCAGGAGGTAGGTAGAAGTTACCTTCTTTGAACAAAAAGAATGAAATAGTAACAAAACCCAGAAGGTAACTTCAGCATGGATAGTGATGGGGAATAACATATCCAGGGTGGGTGAGTACTCGGATGGTAGGAAGGTCACAACCAAAGAGTGGCAGATGTTTCCAATAAGGTGCTGGAAAAAAGTAACAAATTTGACCATGGGATGGTGCCAATAACGTATAAATATGTCTGAGAAACATGGGTCATCCGCAATTAAGTTTGTATCCAAATTGCAAAAAATTACAATGCGAGCTGCTGGGGACCCAGAGCTTATATGGCCAGCATGTGGCACCTTTGATTTGCACAAGGTGCAATTTCTTGAAACTTTGTTAACAAGTCGCAATCAACTGCACGATGGACAATGGACTGTTTACTATCAGGATCTCCTCCCCCATATCCTGAACAGGAAAACAAAACTGAATCCAAACCCCAGTCTTAAAATGTGAAGGAGCAAGGGATGTTTTCAAGTTTAAGCCCCACAGCCCCTATAGAATAGCATATGAGAATGAGCATATGAGCAAAGCAGTTATTTGCTACTTGCCTATGGTTCAGTCTGTGATCCTAACAATTTTATCACAGGACAATGAACAGAAACACTGCTATGAAGTGAGGCATTTTGGGAGAATATAACAAAGAATTTGAAGCATGAGTTGGGCTCACAGGAGATGGACATATAAGGTAAGCAAAGGCGAGGCACAAAGAGTCAACAATGGAACTCTGGCTGGCAAGATAAATAATATGTACAGTATAGGATTTACGTGCTGAAAGAAAGACCTGTTATGCTTAGAAAAGCCACACTGATACAGATGTTCGTTGTTGCCCTTTAGAGGTAGCACCAATGTGAGTCTTCTTCACAGGGTACACTGGGCAGAAAAGCAGACCTTGTCCTCCCTTTAAAACAAAACAGAAATTGCTTGTCCATATTTTCCAATATATTCAAGCTGGCCAGGTATGTCAAAGTTATCCCTGGTCTGGCCAGTCCTATACTAACTTTCATCTGATTCATTAAGGAGTCTACTAATTTTTACCTGCAGCTAAGTTTTACATGCAACTTGCTTGCTTTCAAGATTACAGTTGCCCTTTTATTGGCCACCAGTGTGATCACCTGACTATAGTTGGGCAAGGTGGTTACAACATGGAGCTGGCTTCTGCTCCTGTATAAACTAAAGCCAAAAGGGGAATGTTGTGCTGACCACTATATTTTTAACAATTTGCAGCACCGCCTAATGGTTTAAAATGTAGTGGTGAGAACAAGTTTCCCTTTTCTTCTATAATGTCCAAGATCATCCAGATGTCAAAGCAGGCAGCAAATATAGGCAGATTCCATTGAATTCCAAGTCAGAGGAGGCAGCAGGCAAATAGTCAGAAAAATGCCAGTACCAGTAAACCCCTAAGATCAAAATCTATTTACTAACATGCAATGCTGCACCTGTGGAATTATCAATAGCAAAACTTAGCGTGTTGGCACCCCCTGTGAATCCTGTCCTACGTGTTGGCTTTCTCTTTTTTAGACCAGTGGAATTGTTATTGCTGTGCAATCAGTAATCACACCTAAATCTTCCTCTTTAACAATGCCAAACAAACTGTTCCTTTATTGTAACTTGCCAGAGTACAATGTGTGACTCCCACTGTGCTGAGCTGGACGCCCGTGTCCATGCGTGTCATTTCCTGGCTCTCCAGCTACTGAACAAAAGAAAGGCATGGATAGTAGGAAATGACCTCTTATTGGCTGATGTCATTGAAACGCTCCAGGGATTAGACACATCTATAAATACTAAAGGGTAACTATTTGGGGACTGTAAGGCACACTCTCAAGTCAGAAGAGTTTCAACAGTCGCAGAGAAAGGGTAAGTAATTCTACTGCAGTTAAATACTGCAATTCATTTATCAGGCAGGAGGAAAAGGCTTCATGCAAGGTATTTCAGAAAGAAAAGATAAAAGTTGAAATACAAGGGACTGGATATGCTTGAATAACACTTTAGGCACCTGAAAAGTGTGCCATTGATGTTATATATTTATGTTGTTAATTCCATATTTTTCAAATCCCTGTAATTGTAACAGCTTCAAGTCACTATGGTGATACAAACTCATTCATAGTTTGCCAAATATTCACTTAAGCCATTTGGCATAAAGTAGAATAAGGATTTTAAACATGCCATGCTGTGGTGGTCATGCACTGGATAGGAGGATCTCCCCCTTCCGTGGCTTTCTGGAGAAACCTAGTAGATGGAGCTCTCCCCCTAGTAAAACTAACTAAAAGTATTGTTGTTTTTATTATTAACATTTATTTATTAAGTGCCAACATATTCTGCAGCACTGTACAAGGGAAGGGGTATAATGAGAATGTATAGATTACATATGTACATGTGTGTGTATGTCAGTCTCAATATATGCTTCTTCTCAAAGTTTAGGGGTAGTGGGGCCCAATCATTTCTGGATACAACACTGTGTGCAAAGGTGCATGAGTCTGCACTCTTCTATATTATATTTCTATTTCAATCATTTGAGCTATAACCATTTTACAAAGCAGTCAACTAACCCTGTGTCAAAGGAGCAACAATAATATACTGCAGTCAGTTTTGAGACTATGGGGCGCATTTATCAACACAGAGCAAATTTGCCCATGGGCAGTTACCTATAGCAACCAATCGGTGATTAGCTTTTTAAAGCCAACTGCAAGTAGAACAATGAATGCAGCAATTTGATCGGTTGCCATGGGTTACTGCCCATGGGCAAATTTGCCCAGTGTTGATAAATGACCCCCTATGTTTCCATTTAGTGTAAAGTGGAATTAGGTTTTAAAGAATCTAGGACTGGAGCATTATCTCCTTAATGACATGGGGTTAGCTGATATCCCCTACTGTTACCTAACCTAAAATAACCCCTTCCATATTTAAATGAATTTGCTCCTGAATGATCTTATGACATTGCACTTCTAATATCATATCACTTTAAACCAACCACTGATTACAAATTACTTGGCAAAGAGCTGTGTTGAAATATGTGTTCTCCTTTGATTTTACTATAAGGTAAACCATAAGGTCTTAAAAACATCATCTATATATCATTAGATTTTTTTATCTGTCATTCATTTGCTAATCACATGGATAAAACCTATTTTGTGTGAGCTTCCATATAATATACAATAACAAATTGTAGATTGAGTAAGCCAAGTCACATGCCATATGACACCTTCTACTCATATGAATAAAGGCAAATAAGCAGAAAAAGAAAAGCCCAGGCTTTTTATAGATTTTTCAAACAATTTGGTCACCTTACTTTATATACAGCTTGTACAATGCTTTAGTGCACTGGGAATCAGAGTAATGGAACAGGAAGGATATGACTGTGGCCCTGGGAATACTTTGAAATCACTGCAGGAAATTTGATGAACATGATTTCCTAAATGTTTTTCAGGGTTGCACAATTTTATAATTTGAATGAGATAATCTTTTCCTTATGTAAGAAAAGCACACATACAAAATTGTTTTGCTGTAAAACTGGGGCTCCATGTCCACACGATTAGTAGCCAAACACTTTTATCAGACTGCATTCTTAGGCTCATTTACTAACACTGGAAAATGTGCAGCATTGCAACTAGTCTGCAAACAGCTTTGAACTGTCTACTGAAAATAGAATAAAAAAATAAATATCTGGGTGCTTTAGGTTATTGAACTGGAGCAAATTTCCGCACAGGCCACTGCTTCATCTATACTTTTAGCAACCCTGCAAAAATCACACTTTAAATGTTATAAATACCTTCCATGTCTAGCTTGCATCACAGGTGCACAGTCAGCAATTTATTGGCCCATATATGGGGGGCGCTGCTGCAATGAGGTGTGTTGAGAGACTCACCTCAGGTATTAGCGCTCCAGTAGTTATCAGGGATGGCAAAAAGTTCCTGGTAACTTTAAGAGCCAAATATCCAGTTATTCAGCTTAAAGTTTGGCTCTTCTAATGCAGAGAGCCTAAGGGCAACTCATGACCTAGATTCTTCCCTGCTTTCCATAACTGGCCAGAAATTGGTCAAATATCTATCAGGCAGTTTAGAAAATCTCATAAGGTAAGCACTACATCTGTAGTCATATCCAGAACCTAGGAAAAGTGCATTCATTTGAGCAGCGAGGGTTTCTACTGTCATGCTGCAAGAAAAATACTAGCACAATGAGAGAGAACATGCCATGTTATGCCTAGATAAATAAATGTTTTGCTTCTATTTTTTCCCCGACGGAATACGAATGACATGAAATAAGTGGAGTAAAATATTTAGCTTCCCCTTTGATCTTACATCCTGTCCACTCTGAACATTTGTATAAAGGTTTTGCTGTTTAAGTCATATAATTTAAACTAACATGAAACAAATTGCTGGACTTTTCCTCTTCAGTATTTGATCTAAAATAAGATATCACTATGAGTTAAAAATACATTTGAAAGCTACACATGGCAGACACGTGTATTGTTTCCTTCCTCCCTACTGTATTGAAGTTTTAGCTAACATGAATAGGCACCTGTTTTGCTCACATTCAGCACACGCTTAGAATCAAGTGTTGATTTACAGGGTATTTGTGTGTGTGTATATATATATATATATATATATATATATACACAAATACTTGTTCGCTCAACTGCCATCCCAGTTGAGAGGAACACATGCACCTTGTACAACACATATTTGCAATTAACAAGAGGAAATACAGGCCTGCAAGCAATAAAAAGTGCTCAAAAAGTTATTTTTCCCCATACTGACTGTAATAATGGCATGATCCTCACATAGCATGATCCTGCTTAACACAGATCTGTTTATATAATGTATCAGAAAGGAGAAGGGAAGGCAGCAATTACTGGCAAAGGTTAGGCACCCCCACTCATTGTATTTATTTACCTTGATACCAGGGGCCAGTGCTCCTATCAGCAGAAAACTGTCCTGGCCCGGGGTTTTACCAGTGACCACAACTGAGTGCTCCTCTTCCTGGTAATCCTTTCTTTTCGCTCAGTGGTGCTCGCTGAGAAGAATCCCGGGCCAGGACAGTTTTCTGCTGATAGGAGCAACAGCCTGAGGTATCAGGTAAGGGATTACTATCATTTGGGGGTTCTTAACTTTTAGCAGTAGAGCAGTCTAACTGCACCCAGGAGAACCTTACTAGTGCTAATATGCATAATGTAATTCTTGCATATGGTAGCTCACATTTTTTGCTGCAAGAAACATTACCAAATATTGCAATGAATAAATAGAGGAGCAGACAGGGGTATGATGCAGAACAATTAATTGCACATGTTTATTACTGGAATAACAACAATATTATATACCCTTTTGAAAAGTAAAATCAGATTTTACCTTCAAAAGCCCTCCACAAACATTTGTTTTACATGTCAGCAATCCAGCACCATGTCTGGGACTATAGTTATGAAAAAACAAGTACTTCTTCGCACTATTATAATTATTGGATTTATTTTCCATGTACTACCTGTTGCCATTACTCATTCACCCATTTTACTGTATTTTTCTTTTGGGGGCTTTTTTTTTCCTTTTGGCCACAGAGGTTGGCATTATAGCAATAAAAGATAGAGCTCTACATCCAATTGCTCATCACCTGATAGCTGACAACCTACCACACTACATATGAGATTTCAGTGGCAAAGGGCAGATAACAAACTTTAATATTTGCATAGAAAATGTATTTGTTGGTTCCGTGGGGCAACATATAAATTTATAATAATTTGGGAGGTCTTAACTTTTAGCAGTAGGTCAGTCTAACTGCACCCAGGAGAACCTTAATCAGTGCAATATTATCAGTGATAATATATTAAACAGTGTAAGCCCCAAATGTTTTGATCATGTTACTCATTCATATATTATGTTTTTCAGGTTCATAGTGAGCAATGGGTGAAGAATCTTTCCTTCTTCGGTTATCGGCTCAAGATTACCAGTCCATTCAATTCCTCGTAGAGAAAAAGCAACACTTACTAAAACACACATTAAGACTTCGCTTGACAGTCAAACGAATGGAAAAGTTACGTAAGGTTACCACAGCAGCAAATGTGACAGGGAATTGCCTTGGCGTGACAGGTGCTCTTACTGCCATTTTGGGATTGTCGCTTAGCCCTGTCACATTGGGTACTTCACTCCTGGCTTCCACTGTGGGGCTAATAGTGGCTGCATCTGGTGGAGTGGCTACCTTGACATCTGATCTATCTTTGACATTTTGTAACTTCAAGGAGCTTCGGAAGGTGCAGAAGATAGCAGTCGATTTCCGTCACCAATTGAAGGAGATAGTCAGTTTCCTACAACTCCTGCAACAAAAGAAAAGTCTTAGTGGGCAGGACTTCTGTGAAATATTAGGGTGTTCTGTTTCTATGGACCGTCCTGTCTTTATGGTGTTGTTTGGGGCTCATGATTTCCTTGTACCTCAGTATTCTGAAGAGGCAACAAAGGTCAGCCAAGTTGTATTAAAGGCAAAAGTCCAGCGATTGGTCGAGACTATAGAGGCCTGTGTGGATGTGTTGGATGAGATTTGCCAGCTCATAAGAAAGACATAGATGGAAAAAGAGAATGTTTAATGACTGTTCAGAGAACATGTATTAGTTGCACTTACATTTAACTCCTTTGGTTGAGAACTGAACCAAGAATCAATGGCAGGTGTCACTTGCTTGTTTCTGGAGGTTTGGTCTTCTCCAGGGAAGGCGGCATCTCCTCTTGCTAAGGGGCCGATTCACTAACTTCGAGTGAAGGATTCGAAGTAAAAAAACTTCGAATTTCGAAGTGTTTTTTGGGCTACTTCGACCATCGAATGGGCTACTACGACCTTCGACTACGACTTTGAATCGAACTATTCTAACTAAAAATTGTTCGACCATTCGACCATTCGATAGTCGAAGTACTGTTTCTTTAAGAAAAAACTTCGACCCCCTAGTTCGCCATCTAAAAGCTACCGAACTCAATGTTAACCTATGGGAAGGTCCCCATAGGCTTGGCTAACTTTTTTTGATCTAAGGATATTTCTTCGATCGTTGGATTAAAATCCTTCAAATCGTTCGATTCTAAGGATTTTATCGTTCGATCAAAGGAATAATCCTTCGATCGTTCGATCGCACTATTTGCGCTAAAATCCTTCGTCTTCGATATTCGAAGTCGAAGGATTTTAATTCCCAGTCGAATATCGAGGGTTAATTAACCCTCGATATTCGACCCTTTGTGAATCGGCCCCTTAGAGTAAATAAGCAGCTGCAGCAGGACTGTCAACACTAGGGCCCTTCATCATCAGAGCTCTCAGAATCCTCCAAAAGTCTCCAGGTGTCAGTAGAAGATAATAACAGCTAGAGTTGCCTTATATCATTTGGTGATTATGTAACTCACACATACAATAAAGCTAGATAAAAAAAAAGACAAAAGGCAGTGGTAGTGTTGAAAATCAGTTTGACAAAAGGCAGTTATTTATTATACAGCTAAAGTATTTGAAGCTAAAGCATTTTATATACTTTACACAATTACACAAAAGCATGATGCAACCAATAGCTAAAATGTCATGTAAATTTTGGGCTATTTCTAACTTGATTGCATTATATTTCTAATATAAGTAGAAGATGGCTCATTATAGCCTTACTAGCATCCGGCTCTGCAATATTTTTTCATGTCCCAGGAGGGAAAAAAGCAATTACAGGGCATAGTCTAGTGGGTAAAAGATTTTGGGGCAGATTTAATTTGAAAAGAAAATTTTACTTTATGGTCTATCTCATGCATATTCCATTGTAGTCTATGGGGAAATCTGAAACTGTATCTAGAAATATTTTTTCTCGACTAATTGAAATACAATCCATTCGGAAATATTAAACCTTAAATCCAAATGCATTAACTTTACTGAAAATTCTTAGGCCTTTAGAAATGGATATAGTTGAATCACTGTGCAAAGGCCCTTCCCTAAAGGGCACCTATTGTCAAAAAAACTTTCCCCACTGGAGGTGCAAACTAACAGAGCCTACATTCCTAAAAGGGAAACAATGGTTGTTGATTTTTTATTGTTCTTAAAGGAAACCTGTCAGTTTTTCAGTTGTAGTGGTTTTGTAAGGAAAGAGTTAATGGTATTACATACATTGATTCTTTTTTGTAATAATGAAATGAATGCAGGGTTTTTAACAATGCGCACGCGACTTCACAAGATCCGACTTTGTGAAAGTCGGTGCGCATAGCCTCACGGGAAAATATGTAGATCTCGTGAGATTTGGTGAAGGTTGGACTGTGCACGCCGGAGCAGGGGGGTGTGTGTTCCGGAAGTGAAACACAGAGGAAGATGCCGGTGCGTCCGTCCTTATGTCTGTCTCTCTCTCTCCCTCTCTCCGTGTGTCTGTGAGCCCCCCCCCCACTCCGTTCAGAAGCAGCACTGACTTCCGTCTCACAGCTGCACCGCACACATTAAAACGCCAGCACAGCTTCAAATGATTTACCTCGGACAGCTGCTTCCCAAAAGGCAATCGGTTGTGGCGCCCTGACACTGCTGCCTGCTGTTATTGAGGGGACGCAGGAATATTTAACACAAACGTCTCAGTGGTGTGGGGGTGTGGCATCATGACCCTTCACTCTTTCTGCTTGTGCACTGTGTCCGATCGGGAGCCCATTCACACACATAAGAGGTTAGGGGCACTGACCGGGAGGGACGGAGATCAGGAGGAGGCAGGGGGTTGTGAGTGGAAGTTCACCTATTGCCTCACATTATCTGCCTCTCACAATAACAGCCAAGCTCTCCGCACTCCGTCAGATTTCCATCCTCATTTTTTTGTGCTGCTTGTCACAGCATTTTGTGCTGCTTGTTGTAAGGATCAAGTGCAAATAAAGTTAAGTGACTGGGTGTGTGGGGAGAGACAGAGTGTGGATGTCATGTACGCCTCCTCCCCCGTGGCTTTGCTGGCTGGAGTCGGACTGTGTGGGGGCTGGGGAGACACAGAGAGGGAGAGAATGCCTGCTGCAGCCTGCAGTGTGCCGCCGCCCACTACGACCACATGGTAAACCTAATAACTAGGTAAACCTAGTCAGTCTGTGCTCCAATTCTCCAAAACTTGTCTTTTCTCTCTGTCTGTCAGAGTGCGCTCCAGAGGGGTGTAGGAGAGAGAGGGGATTGAAGCTGTTCTGCTGCAGAGTAGTGCTGTTAATAGAATGAAGGAGCTGTGGCTGAGCTCAGAACTGAGATGACACTGTGGCTGCTTTTTTTGCACAAAAATTTGAGCAAAAGAGGGGTCTGGATTTCATGTATAAATCACATAACTATCAATTTAATCAATATACATTCATATACAATAAATTATTTCAACCAATTAATTGCATTTCATTCTGAATTGATTCTATAAATAGGCAAATGCATGTAAGAGCTCTAGTAAAATTCATTGTGTCATTCATGATTTTCATATACCAAAGACCTGTTAAAAACAATTCTCCTGTTTATCAGTATAACCTGGTGGCACATAGCAGACATCAGAGCAGGACACTGGGCCATTCCCTGTACTAAGCACAATTCAGCAGGAACAGTCCCCTAAGTTTGCTCATAGCCTGTACAGAGAGATCCCATAAAACTATGGCAGCATAGGTATTCCCTGTACTAAGCACAATTCAGCAGGAACAGTCCCTAAGTTTGCTCATAGTCTGTACAGAGAGATCCCATAAAACTATGGTATATAGGTATTCCCTGTACTAAGCACAATTCAGCAGGAACAGTCCCCAGTTCCAGCTTTTAAATGTGGGGTCACTGCACCCATATAAAGAGCATTGCCTTGTAAGGATAAACATGTTATTGGTACTTTTTTTTTTAATCAGACTCTTTGCGATTCAGATTATAATCTTTCATTCAAATCAATTCATAGTTGCTAGGGTAATTTGGACACTAGCAACCAGACTGCTAAAATTGCAAACTGGAGAGCTGCTGAATAAAAAGCTAAACTCAAACTGCAAATAAAAAAATGAAAAAAACAATTGCAAAGTTTCTCAGAAAATCCCTCTCTGCACCATATTAAAGGTCATATAATGCTGTTAATGCTGCACTGATTAACCCCTTGATATTAACGCAGTAATGTGTAATGTGTAGTTTCCAAAAAAATATATGCTTTTCTGGGGTGAACTTACTTTTTTCTATTTTTGCTCCCCACAAAACTAGATAAACATGATTATTTCCATCTTATTAGACACTTAGAAGCCTATATTTTTTTACAGAAGTAGAATTACACCAAAATTCTTGCATATTTTGAAAGTTCAGGTTGTCCTGAAAAAAACAATATATTGCTTTCCTTGGTAAACTAAAAGACCCCCCCCCAGGAAAGGCCCTTGGTAAAAACTGCTTGGCAGTAGATATTCGCATCTAGGGCAAAACAGCTGGCAGGGAAAGGGTTAAGCATGCATGAGATTTGGCAGTTTGGCACAGCCCACACACACTAAACAGAGGGGTCCTGTTTCAAGATGGCAGCACCTATGAAACACTTTTTACATGTAGGATATTTTCTAATCCATTTTAGATATAAACAAAAACAGTTGACTATAGGGTTTAACTAAGGAGGGAAAGATATATATTACTCATATCTCAAGGTGACAGGTCCTCTTTAATGCCCCTGAGCGCTAAGCCACCCACACCTGGAGGGATTTCCTGGTGTGGATGGCCATGTTGGGTCACTAAGCATAGCGTCACCGCTTCAATTGTAATGCTCATGAGTATGACGTTACACTCATACACATAAATGAGTGAACCATAAGACTGTTAATATATATTGTAATTCTTGCATATGGTAGCTCGAATTCTTTGCTGCAAGAAACATTACCAAATATTGCCATGAATAAATAAAACAGCAGTTTTTAAATGAAATGTTTCTTTGCATCAGAAAACAGAGGAGCAGACATGGATGTGATACAGAACAATTAATTGCACACATTTATTACTGGAATTACAACAATATTATATACCCTTTTGAAAAGGAAACTCAGATCCAAAGCCCTACGCAAACATTTATTTTACATGTCAGCAATCCAGCACCATGTCTGGGACTATATTTATGGAGAAACAAGTACTTCTTCCCACAATTAGTACTGTTAGATTTATTTTCCATGTACCACCTGTTACCATTACTCATACACTCATTTTACTGTATTTTTCATTTGGAAGCTTATGGCCACAGAGTTTGGTATTATAGCAATAAAAGATAGGACTCTACATCCAATTACTCACCCCCCTGCTAACTGACAACCTACCACACTGTATATGAGATCTCAGTGGCAAAAGGGCAGATAACAAACAAAATAATCCATGCTGTTAACTTTAATAATGCATAGAAAATGTATTTGTTGGTTCCATGGGCTACATACAAATAAATATTTATAGAATAAGAGAAATCAACTGTAGGCACACAAGATGGCAGATCCTCTGCAGCAACTTTAATGTTCCAGAAAGCAAATGAAAAGTTTTTTAAGTATGGTTTGATACAATTATTTATGTAAATAAAGACAATTTATATTAATGTGGAGAATTCTTGTCTTTTTCTTTAACAGGGCCATGAAAAATGATGATTTATTTTAAGATGTGGGACTGTGAATGTAATTTACAACATAAGTAGAAAAAGTAAATTAAAATTCATTAAATGTTTAAATATAATAGTGAGTCTATACAATTAATTAAATGCAGGAAGGCAACTTCTTACCAATCAATAAGCAGCCCGTGGAAGTGCTAGATTGATACATTGAATGTTTATTCATCATTTCTTTGGGGGAGGAAATGGATTTCAAATGTGTTGATGGAGTAAAAGAACAATGGCTTGTGGCTACCTGACTACAACAAACAATACATTGGGATTGGACTCCAGAGCATAAAATTAGAAAAGAGTGTGGCTCACTTTTGGGATCACCTGTAAGCTCCTTAGGAAACTATGTTATAGAAAGAAGGCATTCAACATTATATACAAGTAGGGATGGGCGAGTTTTTTTGCCTTGTTTCACTGCGGAATTGATGCCCATAGACTTATATGTCGTCATACGACAAAAAAAAAAAGACGAGCGTCAAATAAAAATTTTTGACGCCCATAGACTTTAATGGGCGTCCTCGACATTTTGCTGGCGGCGAATTTTTGGTGAAACAAAATTGAGTCAAATTCGCCCATTCCTATATACAAGCTCGATTCTATTGGTGCTTCATCAGTACAAAATGTTTACCCGATGTGTTTTATTGGACATCCCTGAAAATGTATTATGTTTCTACACATAAAAAATAAAATTGAGACTTCTTTACATTCTGCTTAATGGACTGTTCTTAAAAAAATTCCTTCACTGCACAGATTAGGTAGAATAATGAAGTGAAATGAAATGTACTGATGTGAAGCATTAATTAGTAAGAAATATAAGCAATACCTTTAAAATTATAAAACACTTAGGGACAGATTTATTAGAGCTCACCACAGAAAAACTCAACAACTTTCTATTGAAATGTTTAGAAGCGTATTTAACTAACTTTCACCTATTGATAAATACACTTCTAAAATAGGAACAAGCTCTGTGCTGAGCTCTAAATTCACACAATAAATCTACCCTTGGTTATCAGTAAATATAAAGGGATCAGTTAAGGTAAGCACTTATTCTATATGCCCCAAATCTTACCTAAATTGGCATTGTATCTGAGCCCCCTGATCATTGCTTTGAGCGCATTGGGGGGTCCCAGTTTGAGTTGCTGAGATTACAAAGTGTGTGTATGACATCTACTAAATTCCCCGTAGTGCAATTCCTGGATTTAGCCACAAGAGCTTCTATAGTGCTGTGTTGTTAGTTACAACACAGCAGTATAGAAGCTCTTGTGGCTAAATGCTGTAACTGCTGAATGCAGAGCAGTACATTACAGTAGGCACAAGACAAAAGGGGCTCAGAAGATTGTAGCTGCAACAGATTTTTTAGAAATATGGCTGTGAGATATCCTCTTGCTAGGAAAAGTTTTATTCTTACGCATTTCGTCGCTTAGCGACTTCCTCAGAGGCTTTGTATAGGCAGGGCTTCTCATCCATGCCTCTTATTCAATCCGGTTGTCATGGCTGCGGGTCCCCACCATCTCTTATTCATTTCCGTCAACATGTGCACTATAAAACTCCTAAAACTGTTATTATATCAGAGCTTCAGAGAGATCCTTTCTGCTTGGTGTCTGGGCTGAAATGAAGAGTGGGAGTTTGTTGAATTATGGTTTGTTTTCCTCAAATTCCATTCATTCGTTCGTTTCAAATGTTCCCCAATCTTTGATTACTATAATTAACATTAAGTACAATTATTTTTATATACCCAATATCAAAACTTTAAATGTCTATATGAACAACATTACATACTATACACGTTACATATTAAACACTTCTGTGTATCTACCTGGTGACAGCAGACAGTCCAGTTATATTGTGCTCCTAATGCAGTGATCCCCAACCAGTAGCTCGCGAGCAACATGTTGCTCTCCAACCCCTTGGATGTTGCTCCCAGGGGCCTCAAAGCAGGTGCTTATTTTTGAATTCCAGGCTTGGAGGTGAGTTTTATTGCATTAAACCCAGGTGCACTGCCAAACAGAGCCTCAATGTAGGTTGACAATCCACATAGGTGCTACTAAATGGCCAATCACAGCCCTTATTTGGTACTCCAGGAACATTTTTCATGCTAGTGTTGCTCCCCAACTCCTTTTACTTCTGAATGTTGCTCACAAGTTGTAAAGGTTGGGGATCCCTGTCCTAATGAATCTCTAACACAACTACATGTATTGGGCTCCAATTTCAACTAGAAAGGGCTAGAAGAGGCAGCCTTACTCATACACTGCATTTCTGCTCATGCATCTCAATACACTTCAGACAGGATAAAACATAAGTAAGTCCAAAAGGAACCCCATGTGCTATCCTTTATCTTTCCTACTATTTGTTAGCCTGTAATATGTGGGCTATAGTGAGGAGACTGAACTATAGGATACCCTTTGGTACGGAATTCTGGAAAAGGACCTGAAGGGAAGAATCTAATATATCATATATCGGTACATTGTGTCTATTTAGCATGTGGGTTAATACATGTACACTGAAAAAATTATTATGGATAAAACTGCTTAGTATTTATTAATTGCTCTCTGATCATGTTTCATTGATTCAGTCATATCATTAAAACCCTGGTTTTATCCACATGAGGAAACATTAAGAACCTCTGCTGGGAAAGATAGATGTATTTGCCATAATGAGGTTTATATTATATTATATGAGATAATTAATAATGTATAAAACACTTATTGCGTTCCTTTTTATGTGAAGGCTGATGACACTAAGGGCCATTTCAGTTAAAGCAGTTTGATGCCAATGTAACCCTGAATGTTCCATTTAATTGAAGCATCCCACACTTTTCCGAACTAGTAACCTTACTTTGAACTGTTTTGGGTGTTAGGGTTAAGCTGACATATAGGGCGTTATTTATCAAAGATCAAGTTTGTGAGTGTTTTTGTATACCTTGAGTAAACTCACAACTCAGATTTTTTATAGTTTATGAAAAAAACTTGAATGTAAAGGAATAAGTGAATTTGGGGTTACAAACCTGAATTCATTAATAAAACTTGAATCGCTCAAACCCGAACATCGTCAAACATCTTCAAATGGTTGAAGAGTCCTCTGACGTTGACTTCTACATGACTTTGATAAGTTTTTAGCTGGAGTATTTTCTTATTCGAGCTATTTCCAGCTTCAAGGCATAATAAATCTTGAAAAATGTTTATTTATTTTTTTCTTAACCCAAAAATTCGAGTTTTTACTGAAAGCTACCCACAAAAAATAGAATTTTTCAGGTAAAACACAACTCAACCTTTAATAAATAACCCACATAATTTTGTGATATGGGAACTGGTTTATTTGAAGTCAGAAGGGATTATATTTACCATGTTGAGGAAATTGGAGAGTGCTATAGAGGGGGTTGGTTTGCCTTTTTTTAAACTACTAATATCATTTAAAGAGAGAAAAACTTGCCCTTTTCTGTGGTGGAAATCTATATGTCACTTGTGCTGCAGATCGAATTCAACTACTGTGTATGGGCTCCTGCAATTATTGCTCTAAAACAGGGCTGTCCATTTGGAATCCTGCAGGCTACATGTGGCTCTGCCAAATGATTTTATGGTTATAAAACATGACAGAATATTTTCCAGAAGATAATCTACCCCTGTAAGGCAACATGTAGTGCTTCTTCTTCCTTGTCTTTCTTATTTTTAATGCAGCACCAACATGTTTGACAAACCATTCATCACAGTTCCAGACCCTATCCCAGTAGAACTTGGCAGACACAGTTCTGTTTGCCATTATTACATTTCATGTTGCCACTGTAATTGTAGTTTTCTAAAATACTTTGAAAAAAACTGTGAGCTGTTTGGAGCCATATGAATACTGACTTTACTTTATATTTTTAAAACAACACAATCAAATGTACCACAACAGTCATAGCCTATAACAAATCCCTTGTGCATGAGATGCAATAGATGTTTTTCATGGGTTTAATACAAATCATGAGATGTTATCCTATTCCCATGTTTGGCCATGCTCCGGAGAAGGGCTACTATAGCATGGAGTTGAGTGACAGTGAACCAGAGGAATCTTTTTATCTGTTTAATGAAGCGAGTGGCTGCAAACTAACCCGACACTATTGTATTATTAAAGGAATTGTTCACTTTTTAGTTAACTTTTAGTATGATGTAAAGAGTGAGACTCTGAGAATATTTGCAGTTGGTTTTCATTTTTTATCATTTGTGGTTTTTGAGTTATTTAGCTTTTTTATTCAGCAGCTCTCCTGTTTGCAAGTTTAGCAAACTAGTTGCTATGGTCCAAATGACCCTAGAAACCCATAACTGATTTGAATAAGAGACTGGAATATGAATAGTTGGGGGCCGAGTAATAAAAAGTAACAATAGCGATAAATGTGTAGCCTTTCAGAATATGTGTTTTACATGTGGTCAGTAACCCCCATTTGTAAGTATTTTTAAGTAAAAAGAAAATGATTCAAAAACTATAAAAAATAAGACCAAAGTTGTTAAGAATCAGTCACTCTATAAGATACTAAAGGTTAACACAAATGAACCACAGCGGCTTTTATATTTGTCACAAACAGCAGTCCAAAGCACTATCACCCATACACCCAACTTCCCACTGTTACTGACAGAAATAAACACTACAGCAGCGCATTCCGATAGTAGCTGCAGATGCGCAACACATCTCCATGTTTCGCTTGCCCGGATGCTTCTGGGAAATGTAGTTCAGCAGCTTCAGGAGAAACACAAATTCCTCGTCCACGCGAACGTCTCAGGACTACATATCCCGTCATGCCCCGAGCTTGACGTCACTAGTGGAAGACAGCGTCCAATATGGCGTCCTCGGAAGAAGAACACGATGTTGTTGAAAACGGAGAAGAGGAGCCAAAAACTTTCCGAGACCTGGTGAGTTTATTACCGAATCAGTAAGGCTTTCATTTCTGCAGAAGTGCCCTGTGGTTATAACGCTGTCCTACTTGTTTGACATCTAAGAATTGCCTTTAACTGGCATCTTATCAGAATCACGCATGTGAGATGATAAAAGGGTATTGGAATATACAAGGGTATTGGAAGAAGAGTTCCATCCATCTATAAGGGCACTTGTTATGTGTTGGATGATATAGGATCAACAGGTTACTGAAGAGCTTACAATCAGAGTGTTGAGCTGACCATACACTGAGCAATAAAATCTGCTGCAGCTTATCAGAATCGCAGTGTGTTTGGCAATTGGGAGTCATGTGTGGCCATTTTGTAGCTGAAAATTTCACATTTTAGGGGCAGATTTGAATATCACAGGCTCAGACAGGTCTGTGTCACATCAACACGCATAATGATCAAGCTGGGTCACTCTCTCAAGCAAATGCCTGTGCCCCAACATGGCCACAATCTTCTCCATTGGGGGGGAAAGAATTTTTAGGTTATAGGTGCCCTTTAAGGCTGGAGACTGAGGCCGATTAGTAGATGTTCTAGTAGTCTACATATGTGGGCATAGCAGCATGAATTTGTGTTTAAGTATATGAGAAAGCAATGGACAGATTCTTTGCAATATCACAAAGGAAAATATAACTTTTTTTGAAGTGCCATTAATATTATTATGGAATGAATGGGGAAAGTCAAAGCTAGCCCCAGGCAGTGTGCAGTACAGATTTATTTGAGCCAACTAAGTATTCTGTCAACCTTTGGCTGCCATGAGTTGGCTTCTTTTTATGATGTAAGAGTAAAGGCACACAATCCCTATACAGTTTCTCTTATTTGTCATTATTTATGTGTGGTGTTGTTGTTTTAGGGAGTCACAGATGTGTTATGTGAAGCTTGTGAGCAGCTGGGATGGAAGCAGCCAACCAAGATCCAGATTGAGGCAATTCCCATGGCCCTACAAGGTGAGCGATCACTGAATACTCATATGGGCAGCTCCAGCATACTATATTTTACAGTCTGTTTGTATATAAAATGTTATATCATGTTACATTTCACATTCCTAACAACAGCTCAAAAAAAATTATAGTAAATCATTTTAGTTTATACAACATTTTAGGTACAGATTTCCAGGCCTGTTCTACTAAGTGTTTCAAGCAACTAGACTTATCTCTTCTTTCTTCTCTCTAAGGTCGAGATATCATCGGACTTGCTGAGACTGGGTCAGGAAAAACAGGAGCTTTTGCTTTGCCAATACTGCAGACTCTACTAGAAAGTCCCCAGCGACTTTATGCCTTGGTTCTCACCCCAACCAGGGAGTTGGCCTTTCAGATCTCTGAGCAGTTTGAAGCTCTTGGTTCCTCCATTGGAGTTAAAAGTGGTATGTATGGGGCTGTGGGTAACAACAAAGGGGGTTATGTAATATAATGTGCACCAGAGGCCACCTCTTTAGACTAGAGGAACAGAATATTTGAAGCAGTGTAGGTGGTTCTTGACAGTGCGGTTGTGGGATGCCCTGCCAGATGATGTTGTGATGGCTGATTCTGTTAATGCTTGTAAGAGTAATTGGATTAGTTCTTGGACAAGCATAATATCCAAGGCTATAATTATAATAAAATCTACAATTAATATAGATATTAGTATATATAGTTCCAGTGAGTGTATGGAGGGGTCGATATGAGTGGGTTAGTATGTGGGCTGGGTTTCATTTTGAAGGGTTGAACTTGATGGACTTCAACCCAATGTAATTATGCAAGTTTGCTACTGTTCTTATCACCAACAGCAAATAATAAGCGGGTAGTCACTTGTTTAAAAGCAAACAAGTTCTTGGATACTGCAAATTGTGTGCCCTTTATCACATATGTGGGTTAGCTCATTGTGTGCTGTAGGACTTTTGTTTGTTGGCTTTTCACTGGATACTGCTAATACTGTATCATTATTTTATTTTTTTAGCTGTTATCGTTGGTGGCATTGATATGATGTCGCAGTCATTGGCACTTGCAAAGAAGCCTCATATAGTCATTGGTAAGGACTAACCTGCAGAGCATTCTTGTATTTAACTCATAATTTACTTTCCCAATACTTTGCTTTACTGTGACTCTTCAAAAAAACACTGATTCATTCAGAGTGAAAGCATGACAGCAAAAGTCAAAGTTTAACCATAGGTCCCCAGAACTGCCCCTATCCCCAACTGAAGCAGAGACACCTATCAGGATGGACTTGTACCACTTTTAATGTTCCTGGGTGGGTCTTTGCTCTGGTTTGGGAGAGGGTTTAGTGCAGGGAGACCCTGGTTAAGCTTTGCCTTTTGTTCTTCTTGATACCTGAATTACTTAGTTTATACTAGTCTGAATGCACCAAAATTTGGGAATACCAGGTTTTTCCTATTGTTTGATTTACAAAATAACTACACTTATCATCTTTTGTATTATTAGCCACCCCTGGGCGCCTTATTGACCACCTAGAGAACACCAAAGGGTTTAATCTTCGAGCTATAAAGTATCTAGTGATGGATGAGGCTGACCGTATCCTCAACATGGATTTTGAGACAGAGGTGAGGTGTCTGTTCTAATCTTTATGCTACATAGGCATAAAGCCTAGGTGTGGTTGAAAGCATATACATATAATAATTGTTTTATACCATTTACTATGCACTTATATTGGCTTTGCCAATTAAAAAAATGTACTGCTTCTTTAACCAATCAAAAACCTATTTATATCCTTTGTTGAAGTTCAGGTTTTCTTTAGGTGTATTTAAAATGCTTTTCAGATACGTTAAATTAAGTCCATGGGTGGGAGTCTTTAGTGAACCGTGCAGTTACTTTTTCTGTAGCAAAGCTTTCAAAATGTTGTGCCTCTATTATATTCATGAAGAATAAATTGTAAACAAGCTCTCAAACAATTTCAGCTGTAATTAGTTAGGTGTATAGAGATTTTATGTGGCTTTAAACCTGTTTTAAAGAAAATAAGTACTTGTTTCAGTCCCTACAAGGACCTCCGACTACCCCTTTCATTCAGTCATTTGGGCACCTCTTCACAATGTGATTTGTAAAGTGTAATGGCATGCACCCCTGTTCTCCTTGAAATAAAATGTATCCCCCCAGTTAAAACTTTGTGACTTCTGAAACAAATTTTGCATTGATGAAGCCTTTTGTCATATTTTGGGAGGTTTCCTTTTCTTTTTAAAGACAGTGGAAGTTGATTTTCAGTTATGTAAATGTGTAATTTTCATTAACTATGCATTAACATATTTATATGTACCTATTTCAATTAAATAATTGTTATTCTCTTATAAAAGGTGGACAAGATCCTTAAGGTTATACCTCGAGACCGTAAGACATTTCTCTTTTCTGCCACAATGACCAAAAAGGTAAGACAATAGATGGCTGAGAGATTTTATCACATACATTTTGACACAATAGATTATCAAACGAAATCTGTTTGTTTTTTAATATATGTTGCATTTGTGGCACTTTGATACCTAAACAGTTCTAAAATAAGGCACATGTTAAAGTTTGTGCAGTGCCTCAACCAGGATCTGATATTTCAGGTCTATTTTCCACTTGCTCAAGGGGTGCTTTATATCGTTAGTTGCTGAACTTTCCCATAGAGAATTGTCTGGAACCCTGCTTTCTCCAACTGTAAGTTGATTTGGCCTTACAAATTCAGAGGCTGTAGCATGAAAGAAAAGTAGTTCTTTGGGAAAAAAATAGTTTTCCCAAGATATGGGGTCCTGCAAATGGCATTGCAGTACTGAACAGGGTTAAATTTGTGTAAGTATCCTTTAACCCTGTAAGACATGAGTTACTGAGATTGTCAACAGTCAAGGGGTTACTGTTACTTGTATATGAATCTGGAGGTGCTCCCTCTCTGTGTCCTAAAGCCTTGGCAAACAGTGCAAAATAAATTCTGTGTTTTTGTTTGGTATTCTGTAGGTACACAAGTTACAACGCGCTGCTCTGAAAGACCCAGTAAAATGTGCCGTTTCTTCAAAGTATCAGACTGTGGAAAAGCTTCAGCAGTTTTATGTTTTCATTCCTTCAAAATTCAAGGTAGGACTGTTGGCCAGAATGTATTTCACATTATTCAAGCGCAAAATGTTATTTGAAGTAAATGGAACTGTCAAAGTAATACGCTATGGTGTATATAAAGTGATTAGGCATAATCGTTAAGTTAGCCCCCCAGTGATTATAATTGCTTACCTGAGAACCCGGGGCTGCTGCTCCGGCCACCCTCTACTTTCCTTCTATTTTAAAGCAGGCATAAAACTATAATTTGCGTCTTTTTGATTGCTGGTCTATTCTTCAGGTAAAGTGTATAAATAGCAGGCACAAGTCGTACATCTTGGTAGAGACTTGCTGCTGTGGAATTTAATTTTAGTGCAAGTTGGGATACCCGCATGTCTAGCATGACTGTAAGAAGATAGAGGTCTTTTTAATAAAAGGTGTATAGTTCCAAGACTTCAATTGCAGTTACATGTGGTCCATGAAATGTGCCATTGTCCCTAAAGCAGATTCACACCTCTGATAGTGTGGTTGAGGTAAAGCTAAAGTACATATTGGCACAAGATTAGGAATCTATAACTCACCCATTGTATAGAGTTCATCATTAAAAATGTTATAATAATGGAAGATGAACATAACTGTAGATGTTTCCCAGATCTCTCACCCTCAGTATCTTATTTTCTTTGCTTTCCAGGACAGCTATTTAGTGTACATCCTGAATGAGCTAGCTGGCAATTCCTTCATGATATTCTGCAGCACCTGTAACAACACTCAGCGAGTGGCCCTGCTACTGCGGAACCTGGGTTTCACTGCCATCCCTCTGCATGGCCAAATGGGTCAGGTATGATTCTCATGGTTTTCACTTTGAAAGTGTTTATTTTTATTTTTTCCAAGGTGCTGTAGCAACATAGCCTTACTTCTTCTAGTGCCAAGGCCAAAACATAACTGTTTCCTGTAAATCTCTGCATAATAAATGTGGTGCTTTATACTAATTGAGTAGATTGGTGCTTTATACTAATTGCGTAGATTGGGGGTATATACTAATTGAGTAGATTGGTGCTTTCTACTAATTAAGTAGATTGGGGGTTTTTTCTACACCCTGAAAAGAAGAGCTTTTGCCAGGACCCTGTTGCCCTCCAAACATTATTTCATATTATTTATCATGTCACCCTAGAAATTAAAGGATGTATTTTTTTCCAAGTTTGAACTGACATTTTTTTCATTTTAAATATTTAATATTTCCTTCAGAACAAGCGACTAGGTGCTCTAAATAAGTTTAAGGCAAAATCCCGATCCATCCTTCTTGCCACAGATGTTGCTAGCCGTGGTCTTGACATCCCTCATGTAGACGTTGTTATAAACTTTGACATCCCCACCCATTCAAAGGTGAGTCCATACTGGGGTCCTTATCCTGTTTGTTTCCCTGCAGGCAGAATCTATGTGCTATATATTATAGCATATAGCAGAAGGCAGGAGTCACTGAAGTGTTTAGAAGGCAATGCCCCTTTACGGCAAGCTTTATAAAGTGCTGAGTAGACTGGCACATTGCAAATAACCACAAAAGGATAGAGAACAACGCGTCTCTTCAATAAATGTTTATATGGTTTCCTATAGTCAGGTCAATATTTGGTTTGGAATCCACGCCTGATCTCTGTGCATCCTCCATCAAACTAAAGGGACTTGCCCCAGTTCACAGACAATCAACATAAACAAAGTTATATCTAAAGATGTATGTCCCCAGGCTTTTCATCAGTAAAAATATATATTTATTTAAAGTTGTATTAAAAAATGTTGATACATACTGACTCCACCTACGATCAGGACCTCTATACAGAAGGGTGATTCTCCCTTTCACCCTGTTTAGAACAGGACATGGCATTCAGAAATATGGACTTTATATAACCTTTTGTAATTGGTAGTAGCAAGGCAGAGTTAGTGGGGTTCCACTGAATGAATAGTACAGGTACAGGACCTCTTATCAAGAATGCTCGGAACCTGGGGGTTTCGGATCTTTTTGTAATTTGCATCTTCATACCTTAAGCCTACAAGAAAACCAATATTCTGGTTTTGCTTCTAATAAGGATTAAGTATAACTTAATTTTTCCATTATTCAGAGCTTTCTGGTTAACGGATCCCATACCTGTACTAAGGGCCACCGCATTTTTCAGCAGACGAGAGTCAGCCAAGGGTATAAGGGTTAGAAGTTTATTCACTGGGGATATTTAAAGCATTGCCTCTAGTGAATATGACTTGTCCTTTCAACTTATCATGATTCCAGACTGCAGTCATAGTGAAGGACAATTCTCCCCAGCCATCACAGCTGATCTGTCAGGACAGAAAATTCTAATGTCAACTGATGGAGTAAGACAAGGTTGTTTTTCTCTGTTGTCTCAAGGGGGACACAGGGACTATGGGGTTAAGCTCCACCCTCCAGGAGGCAGGACACTTATTCAAATGAAAAAAGGGGGCGTGCCAGTACTGCGGCTTAACCCCAGGCTAGAGCCAATGTATTCAGTTTTTAAGTGTCCTGCTTACTAGGAGGATGGACAACCTGCAAGCTCCAAGTTTTCAAGCTTCAAGTAGACAGGGGTGCTACCACAATCAGGGCTACCTGTATCTGTTGAGTACACCCCCTCCGTGGGAGGCCCACTGGAGTCATTCCCTGGCCCATAGGCTATAACAGACTCGGTTAGGCATGCCTGCACTCCTTGAGGGAGGGCAAGAGGGCCTTACAGTGCGGCTGCATGTGAGTATAAAGGTTACTTTTACCTCACGCTGTGGTTGCTTCCCCCCCTACCCAATCTGTTACCACTCTGGCTGTTGTGCTGCATGTGGGGAAGTTTTGTCTTCTAGGAACACGCTGCTCCAGGGGGTACTGCATAGGTGTCTCCTTACTTTTGGCGCCATTAGCGCTTCAGCGCGCTTCCCCTGGAACGCATGGGTGAGAAGGGGGCGGAACCGCGTTCCAAGCCTCTCTCTCATGCCGCATCTCGCGCCCTTTCCAATGCGGCGGCCATTTTGCGCTTCCAATACTCCTCAACACGCTTCTCTTCTTACCCTTAGATAACTATAGGGCGCAACATCCTGTCTAGCGCCTCTACAGAGTCCGTTTTTGCAGCGCATTTCCCTTGCAGCAGCCTATATCTTTTGGGGACAAAGCTGCTTTACTTCAGTGCGCACAGCCAGTTATTCAGCAGGTACCACAGACACTGCTCATGGCAGAAGGTAAGTCTGGGGGACTATTCCCCAGGGCGGGGGGGGCAGAGCACCAGCAACAGCAGGACAAATCACCTATTTTGCCTGCAAGAATTGCCAATCCAAAATGACAGGGGGAACCCCTTTGCAGATCTTGCTCCAAGGGAGCTTCTGTTGTACCTGTTTCAGGGGGCTCTATCTTCCCTCACACAGAACTATCGGGTCCCCCATCAGGAGACGACACTCCTCAAGACAACGCAGCCGGGCCCTCTTCAGAACCCCCTGCCCCTCTGTGGGCTCTGCAACTCTCACAGTCTCTGGCCTCCCTTCAAAATCTACCTGCCCTCGCAGATAATTTGGGTAAAGCCTTGACCAGACTGGGTCAAAGATCCAGCGGAAAACGCAAGAGACCAGAGCCTTCCAGACCACGCACAGGGACCCACACTCCCTCTGATGGTTCAACTGTGGGAGGGGATTCCTCTCATTCAGAGGGCGAACTTCTCCCCTCAGAGGTGTCGTCGGAGGATGAAGAGGAACTTGAGGATGAGGCTAAAGGCCACGATGTCCAACACGATATCGAACATATCATCAAAGGTGTTACTGAGGTATTAAAAGTTTCTCAGTCAAAGGAACAGGCTCAAACTTCCAGCTTGTTCAAAAGACAACACAAATCCTCGGTTTGTTTCCCATCTCACGATCAGCTCTTAGCTATCATACAAGAAGAGTGGAATTTTCCGGAACGAAAATTTCAAGCCACTCGCAAATTCTCCAAATCCTACCCCTTTTCAAAGGAATTGGTGGACAAATGGTCTATGCCCCCTACAGTCGATGCTCCTGTCTCTCGTTTGTCAAAATCAACTACACTTCCAGTCACAGACGCGGCTGCATTCAAAGACCCATCTGACTGACGTCTCGAAGGTTTTCTCAAAGCCGTTTACTCGTCAGCCGGTTCTACCCTACGTCCAGTCCTAGCGTCGGCCTGGGTAGCCAGAGCGATTCAAGCATGGGCCGACTCCCTCCTTACTGATATTCAGGAGGGTGTTCCTAGAGTAGACCTCGTCTCATCTGTTCAATCTATAGCTGAGGCATCGGCTTATCTGTCCGAAACCACACTAGACACCGCACAGATCACAGCACGGACTTCAGCTCTATCAGTAGGCGAACCCTCTGGCTGAAGAATTGGACTGCTGACCTCAGTTCTAAGAAGTCCCTAACTTCTATACCCTTTAAGGGACAGAGACTATTCGGTGAGGAACTCGAGAAAATTATTTCCCAAGCCACTGGGGGAAAGAGCACATTCCTCCCACAAGCTAAGGCTAGATCTACTCAGTCCTTTCGTCAAAGAAAATTTTTTCGAGGCCAATCTGCCCGATCTTCACGAAGATACAGTCCGCCTCGACGCTCCAATTTTCGTTCCAAACCTTCTGACAAGGGACGCCCAACTTGGAAGAATTCCAAATTCCAGAACAAATCTTCCTCCGACAAGCCCGTATCAGGCTGACGGGCCATCCCCTCCGGAACCGCAGCAGTCCATAGGGGGAAGACTTCTGCAATTCCGGGAGGTGTGGAGTCGACACTCCTCAGACGCCTGGGTCAACGAGATCATCACAGAGGGTTATCATCTCGATTTTTCGTCCCTTCCCCCAAGAAAATTTCTCATGTCCAGAATTCCAACCAGTCCCACCAAGGGCCAGGCCTTTCTGGATTGCATCACCAAGATGGAGCAAAGTGGGGTGATCGTCCCAGTACCCCCATCAGAGACTTTCTCCGGTTTCTACTCCAACCTCTTTCTAGTTCCCAAGAAGGACGGGTCATTCAGGCCAGTTCTAGACCTGAAATTCCTCAACAAGTACATCCGCTCAGTTCGCTTCAAAATGGAAACTCTGCGATCAGTCATTCGAGGCATGGAGTCGAGGGAATTTCAGATGTCCCTAGACATCAAGGATGCTTACCTTCACGTCCCAATTTGGCCTCCTCATCATCGGTTTCTGAGGTTCGCCTTCAAGAATCGTCACTTCCAGTTTGTGGCGCTCCCCTTCGGTCTCACATCAGCCCCCAGGGTGTTCACCAAACTCATGGCGGTGACGGCTGCGGCATTACGGCTTCAGGGGATTTCGGTGACCCCTTATCTGGACGATCTGCTACTCAAGGCCAGCACAGCAGAGAGGAGCGAAGAGGATCTCCGTCGAGCGATTGTCCTTCTACAAGAATTCGGTTGGACCATCAACTGGAAGAAATCCAACCTTGTTCCCAGTCACCAGATGACCTTCCTGGGTCTCGAGTTCAATACTCTGACACAACGTGTCTTCCTCCCACTCGACAAACAGGAGAAGCTACGATCTCTTTCCAAACTTCTCCTGCACTCTCAGTGCCCTACTGTTCATCTGGCCATGAAAGTCCTGGGATCAATGGTGTCCACCATAGAGGCGGTACCCTTTGCTCAACTTCACCTACGCCCCCTTCAATCCAACATTCTAGCTGCCTGGAAGGGCGGATCTCACCTTCAGAAGATGACTCTTCTGCCCTCCACCAAGCTGTCTCTCCAGTGGTGGCTCAAGCCGAGCAATCTTTCCAGGGGTCAATCCTGGGCCACACCGGATTGGACGGTTCTCACGACCGACGCCAGTCTCCTGGGGTGGGGAGCAACATTCAACTCCCTATCCGCACAAGGTCTGTGGTCTCCCGCGGAGTCCAAACTCTCCATAAACATCCTGGAACTCCGCGCCGTAAAGTTGGCGCTCCTTCACTGGTCCTCTCTTCTCCAGGCCAAAGCGATAAGAGTCCAAAGCGACAACTCCACCACAGTCGCATACATAAACCGCCAGGGAGGAACCCGCAGCAGAGCAGCGCTAGCGGAAGTTCAGCAGATTCTAAGTTGGGCGGAATCCAATGCGGCAAGACTGTCCGCCATTCACATCCCGGGAGTCGACAACACCAGAGCGGACTTTCTCAGCCGCAATCTCCTGGACCCAGGGGAATGGGAACTTCACCCGGAAGCCTTTGCGGACCTCGTTCATCATTGGGGGCGTCCTCAAATCGACCTGATGGCCTCCAGGAACAACCGCAAAGTGAACACTTTCTTCGCCCGCTCACGGGATCCTCTCGCTGCAGGGGTCGACGCCATGACACAATGTTGGCTGTTTGACCTGGCCTACATCTTCCCGCCTCTCCCCATGTTACCACGGGTTCTAAAGAAGATCAAGCGGTCCCCTGTCACAGTCATTGTCATAGCTCCATTCTGGCCCAGAAGAACGTGGTTCTCGGATCTCCGGGACATGTCCATAGCACCGCCCGTTCGCTTAGCCCTCAGGAACGATCTGCTCCGCCAAGGTCCCATCTCCCACCACAACCCGGGCCTCTTCGTTTTGACGGGTTGGCGGCCATCTGGAAACGACAGGGAATAGCGGAGGATGTCATTGCTACTATGCTGCAATCACGCAAACCCACTTCATCTAAAGCTTATCACAGAGTCTGGCGCAACTATTGGAATTGGTGCAACGACACCGCAATTCCCATCTCCAGCCCCTTTTCCTTCACGGACTGTAACATCCCTAGAGTGCTGTCTTTTCTCCAACGGGGTCTGCAGTTGGGCCTGAAGCGTTCCTTGAAAGTTCAAGTTTCAGCTCTCTCTGTATTGTTTCAACACCGTTTGGCTCTGGATGATTCCGTCCGCACCTTTCTGCAGGGTGTTGCACACATCAGTCCTCCATTCCGTCCACCAGTCCCTGGCTGGGACCTGAATACTGTTTTGGATGCTCTCTTGGATCCCCCCTTCGAGCCCCTCGGGACTGTCTCTGAACAATGGCTTACCTGGAAAGTTGTCTTCCTCGTGGCAATATCATCAACTCAGAGTGTCTGAACTCAGTGCCTTATCTTGCGATCCTGCCTTCCTTGTCTTCCACAAAGACAAAGCGGTGCTCCGCACCTTACCGTCTTTTCTGCCTAAGGTGGTTTCATCCTTTCACATAAATCAGGAGATCATTCTACCCTCACTCTGCCCGGATCCCAAGAACGACAAAGAACGCAGACTTCATGGTCTGGACGTTGTCCGGGCTCTCCGCTGGTATATTCAGAGATCCAAGGATTTTCGACTGTCTCAAAATCTTTTCGTACTGCCTTCTGGGGCTCGCCGAGGTCTGGCAGCATCCAAGACCTCCATTGCTCGATGGTTACGGAGACCATTCGTCAGGCTTACCTAGCCAAAGGTAAATCTCCGCCAGAGGGCGTCCGAGCCCATTCCACGAGGTCGGTGGGGGCCTCCTGGGCATGGCGCAACTCGGCTTCTTTGGACCAGATCTGCAGAGCGGCTACCTGGTCCTCCGTTCACACCTTCACTAAATTTTACAAAATTGACACGTTTTCCTCTGCGGAAGCCGCTTTTGGCCGCAAGGTGTTGCACTCTGTAGTGCAATAATGTGTCTTTTCTCTCGCTCCCACCCTGCTGTTCTGGGGCTGCTTTAAGTCCCCATAGTCCCTGTGTCCCCCTTGAGACAACAGAGAAAACAGGATTTTTGATACTCACCGTTAAATCTGTTTCTCTGTGGTCGATAGGGGGACACAGGGCTTCCCGCCCTATGCGAGTTTGACCATGTTGGTCTGTGTGGAATTTCTTCCTGAGTTATCTGTTCTGCCGTTAATATTTTCTATGAGCATTACTTATGTTTTTTGGTTAGCAGGTCTTTGGTACCAACTGAATACATTGGCTCTAGCCTGGGGTTAAGCCGCAGTACTGGCACGCCCCCTTTTTTCATTTGAATAAGTGTCCTGCCTCCTGGAGGGTGGAGCTTAACCCCATAGTCCCTGTGTCCCCCTATCGACCACAGAGAAACAGATTTAACGGTGAATATCAAAAATCATGTTTTTTTTAGACTAGAGTAAATCTCTGTATAGGTGAGTGGAAGAACAGTATTTAAATTGGTTATTTCAAATCATGTAATTTTATGCCTCATGCAGGATTACATACACAGAGTGGGAAGAACCGCACGTGCAGGGAGATCTGGAAAAGCAATCACTTTTGTTTCCCAGTAAGTTTTCTTTTCTGTGGTTTAAAATATTCCCTGCAATATAGCCTTATTTTGTGGCTAAGAAGGCAAGATTCCTAGGGGGCAAACAGTCCTTTTAAATCCATGGTATTGTAGTAATGGAAACAGGTCTGATGTTCCTCTGGTTAGGAAAGATGTGAGAAAAGTTAGCTGAGGTTTCTAATGTTTCCTCCACTTTGTCATGGTTGGAAACTGACCAGCAGGTGGTGCTATTGTAACAAATTGAATTGATATAAACAAAATAATAAATATAATTTGCAAAAATGCTTAGAATAGCATTCTCACATGTATCATTCACTTATTTTAAAGGTTTACTTTATTTTATTCGATACCCCCGCTATTTAATGATTTACAATCTTTAATGGGGGGAAAAATTCTTTCTTTGGAAGTTTCTCACGTGCCAACACTTCATCATAACCATTCCCTGCACAGCCATCCACATCTACAAAATTAGGGATGCACCGAATCCAGGATTCAGTTCGGGATTCGGCCTTTTTCAGCAGGATTCGGATTTCTGCCCGGCTTAACCGAATCCTAATTTGCATAAGCAAATTAGGTGCGGAGAGGGAAATCACATGACTTTTTTTACAAAACAAGGAAGTAAAAAATGTTTTTTCCTTCCTGCCCCTAATTTGCATATGCAAATTAGGATTCGGCTCGGGATTCGGCCAAATCCTTCGTGGGGGGTTCGGCCGAATCCAAAATAGTGGATTCGGTGGATCCCTATGCAAAATACCCTGTATTCTAGTTTCTGGTCCATCAGAAGATGTATTGGCGGAAAAGCAAATGTGTTGGCCTGAAGAAACACCTGACTTTAATGTATCTGTACATTTTATTTTTTTATTCCTTATGGTAATTACTTGTCCTTTCAATTCATGTTCTGCTTCAGTACCTGTAACACTAATTGCTAACGTCCTGTGTTTAGGTATGATGTGGAGTTGTTTCAGCGAATCGAACACTTGATTGGGAAGAAGCTTCCGGCATTTCCTACGCAGGAAGAGGAAGTGATGATGCTGAATGAAAGAGTGTCTGAGGCACAGAGATTTGCACGAATTGTAAGTGGACCTTGCTGTTTGCATTGACCAAGGGTGCTACTCTGGCCCCCAGAAAGTTTACAGAGCTGGAATGCATTGAGTGGGTCACATGGCACTGCATTACTGTATATAAAATATGCAAAGAAGGTGAAGACTTAGTAGCCTCCTTTTAATGCATATGGCAGGTGAGCCTGGCCATCAGTAATGTTTTTATTATTGTGCAGCTGTTGCCCTTTGCCTGAAAAGTATCATATAGAATGTTGCTTTTAGGGTCAGTAGTGTGTTTACATTTCCGACCTACGGTATTATCAGAATCCAGCAGTATTTCATCTGTCTTGTGTTTGTGAAGATTCTCATTCATCCAGGTCATGGAATATCTGTAGAAATAAGTCAAATCAACTGGACTTGCTGTGTTTTTTCCTCGGATGTTTCACCAGTCATCCAACTGGCTTTCTCAATTCAGAATAACTTGTAAATAGAATCTTTCTTCTGGAATATATCCTCTGGAATGTTTCTCCAGTCAGCATAGTCTGTTTATCATGATCCGTGGATGTCATGAAGTTAGGTGTTGATTGTGTTTTGGCACCTCTCTCCCTTAAAGGTTTAATAACACTTCAAAGGTCTAATCATGCAAATACAATCAACACCTAATTTAATGACATCATTGTGGATTATGATAAACAGACTATTCTGATTGGAGCGACATTCCAGAGGACATATTCCCAAGGAAAGATTCTATTTACAAGTTATTCTCAATTGAGAAACCAGTTGGATGACTGGTGAAACATCTAAGGAAAAAAACACAGGAAGTCCAGTTGATTTGACATATTTCTACAGATATTAAGATATCTGTGTGTTTCTGCAAATCTAAGGGCTTTTTATATTTGTTCTCTTTATTGTTTTCACTTTTTGCATTTCAGGAACTCAGAGAACATGGAGAAAAGAAAAAGCGCCCACGGAACGATGCGGATGATGACAAAGAGGGATCATTAGGTGTAAGGAAAAAAGTGACAGGAGGCAAATTCAAAAAGAAAAAAATCCACTGATAGGATTTTAAAGACTGTACGCTTCCGGATTCCCGCTTTGTGGCTACAAGAACATGTGCAGCCTGTGTGTGTGCATATTGCATGGGTAAAGGTTGTAACACAGATAAAATGTAATGCACAGAGCTCTGGAAAAGCCAAAAGGATCCCGGTATGTGGAGAAGAACTCCAGACAAACTTATATTTGTATTCCAGAAAGAAATGCTGTAACACAAAATTCTGATTCCTGACGCCTTCTCAGGACTTTGACCTGTTTCTTACCAGTAATAAAATAAGTCCTATTTCTGAACCACTGCAAAGATGATATATTATATATACTTAGATGATATATTTTGCATTTAGTATTTTTGATGCAAATTTAATTGTTTACTCATTTAAATGTCACAAATTCTAAGAGCTTGAAGCATTTGGCGCAAAGTCAGAAAAGGGCATATCTTACTAAATCTGTGCACAATAGATGGCAGCCCTATTAGAACAGCATCCGAAGAATGTGTGGGACCCTGATATGAATAGGTCAGTTCTTATAAGTTTAAAAAGGGCCTTTGCGCTTGTACTTTTTTTGGATACAGGTATGGGATCCGGAAACCTGTTATGCAGATAGCTCGAATTATAGAAAGGCCATCTCCCTTTGACTTCATTTTATCCAAGTATTCCAAATTTTTAAAATGTATTTCCTTTTTTTCTGAAATAATAAAACCATGCCTTGTACATGATCCAAACTAAGATATAATTAATCCTTATTGGAAGCAAAACCAGCCTATTTGGTTTATTTCATGTTTACATGGTTTTCTATTAGACTTAAAGTATGAAGATCCAATTTATGGAAATAGCCATTAACCGGAAAGCCCAAAGTCCGAAGCATTCTGAATAAAGGCATACAAAACCTGAAAAATAGAGCTGGCACCATTCCGACACCCCAAAAATCCTTAAATGTCCATTCTTTCTATTACTTTTCTTTATATATTCTGAATAAAGGGTCCCATACCTGTACTAACCGGTCAATATGTACAGCAGAATTGGGTCACTAAAGAAGTCGCTATCTGCAGTCAGACCAGTCAGTATGTAAAGCATACATTAGGTCTCATTTATCAACACTGGGAACATTTGCACCTGGGCAGTAACACACAGCAACCAATCAGGGATTAGCTGTCTTTCAACCATCTGCAGGTATAAAGCAATAAAGGCAAATGTTTTTATTGGTTGTCGTGGGTACTGCCCAGGTGCAAATTTACCCAGTGTTGATAAATGAGCCCCGCTGTATTTAATCCTTTGGGCTCAATTAGGGTGAGGAAGTGATGCTTTAACTTCAGTCACACATTCATCTTTGTGGCAGTTATTTTTACAAAGATATTCAGAGCCATAAGAAGTTTTTGTTGGATAAATCCACAAGGGCAGTATTTGTTATCAAAATAACAGCTGCAATTATTTCCTCTCTGTGTAATGGTTTTTAATGAATCTTGGTTTTCATAGTCACCAGTAGGTGGCAGTGGATTGCAAACTTCACATCTCTTATAGCAGGGCTCCTCACACTTTTTAAACGGGGCTAGTGCATTGGGGGGCCAGTCATGAATTTCCATGCACACTACTCACATCTTATTTTTAGTGCAAAAAAAAAACCTGAAAGAACAATACAATATATAACTATTTTGGCACAATTCGGCTCCTACTTTGGCAGTTTAAGGGGGGCCCGGCTAATCCAGAAAATGCAGCATGGCCGAGCCCCCCTTAACATATACAGTAGAAGCCATCGAGCCAATGACAATTGTCCCCCAGTCCCCCCCTGTTGGCCGCCCTCCACACTTTACTAGTGATGTGCGGGTCGAGAATTTCTCAACCCGCACCCAGCCCTAACCTGCACCCTCCCAATCCGCACCCGGTCTGCTTCTGCCCCTCTTTTTATAGACCCATGCCAGCACCGCAATGACTTCCCTAAAGGAGCAGGCGCAAGTCTATAAATTTCAGCGCCGGAAGTGCTAAGTGTGAGAAGAGCTCAACCCGGACCCACCCGCAACCTGAAGATTTTGTGCAGGAGTCACCCGACCCACTATTAACTACATATCTGTATGTCCCTGAGAGAGGGGATTTGGTTGACAGTTCCCCTGTAAACCTATCTACGATCACAACATGTGCGGAGGGTGCGTGCAAAAGGAGTAGCTGGAGCGGGTGAGTGGCACACTTCTACTGAGCTGCTGCTCGCAGATCCTCTCTTTTTCCTCGGCCCTTAACCTTGGAGGCCTATATACAGGCCCCTCAGCCGTAGTTTGAGGACCCTGTTTTATAATCTCTATTTTTCTGGTTGATTCTTAGGAACAGATTGATCAAAATGTGAGATTAGAGTTTTTAGAGTTTACTACAGAAAAAGTCACCCATTGGAATGGATAGAAATGGGTGAATTTTTCTGTTCACTCATCTCGCATTTTGATCAATCTGTCCCCAAATGTTAAAAACTTTTTTAACAACTAAATATAAAAAGAAATATGACATGGTACCATAGAAACTGCTACGTGTGCTTGAAGTATATAAAAGGAAATGTAAACCATGAAAACAAATTCAATTAAAATTGCAAAGAGCGCTCTTATGAAAACTGACCAGCAGGTGGTGCTGCAGTACATATTTATGCTTGTATCTGAGCATTTTTTTTTTAAAAAAAAATGTAAATTGCAAAATTGCATAAAAGAGCAATTGTACATTAATCTGTTTTAAAGCTTTACATTGCCTTTAAATTGTGATAGAAATAGCTGAAAACTGTCATTTATTCATATGCATGTTCTGTACAATTTTTAATGTGCCTTTGTTAATGTTCCCTTTATACTTGTGCCAAACCAAAAAGGTTCCTTGGCAGGGTTTGTTCTGTATGACACTTTTAAAAACTCCCATAGATTCGAAATCAAAATTTATTTTAAAAAATTAAAATTTTAAAACTCAGATGAATTAAATTGACCTGAAAACTCGAAATCGAATTAGATTCAAATTTGAAAAACTCAATTTGAATGTTAGGAAGGCTGCAAACAACTCTAAATTGATCCCTGGACTTCTCCTATTGCCTTAAACAGCAATTTGACAGGTTGAAGGCGGCAAATAGTCAAATTCGAGTTCTTAAAGGGCCAGCGTATGATAAATCTCGAAAAACCTAATTCAACATTTTTTAAAAACTCAAATCGAATTTTAATAACTCCCTCGTCGAATTTGACAGTTTTGACCATAAAAAATTTGAATTTGGAATTTGAATAAGTTTGCATAATAATATATAAGTGGGTTATTTATCAAAGGTTACATTTTAGTTTTTTATATAGCTCGAATTAACTCGAATGTTTTCTAACTTAAGAAAAAACTGGAATGAAAAAAACTCAGATCAGCGAGCTTGAGGTTAACAACATGAAAACTCAAATTGATTGAGTTTTCTGGTGAAACCCTCTTAAAAAAAAACTGAACATCATGCAGGCTATTAACATCTTCAAATGGTTCCAAGGACCTCTTCCATTGAATCCTACATGACCTCGACAGGTTTTAGGAGATGTATTTTTGGATTTGAGCGATTTTCACAGTCGGGTATTATAAATCTTAAAGAATTTGAGATTTTTCATTTAAACCGAAAAATAGATGTTGGACCCCAAAAAATAACCTCGAAAACTCTTAATTTTCGTGGAACAAAACTCAAAATCCGTAATAAATCTGCCTCTAAATATGTATTGTATTTCCTTTTTAAAAACCATACTTTTTTTTTTTTAAGGTGAGTTACCTATTTAATGAATTTTATTATTCTAAATAAGCTAAGTACTGGCAAAAATCAGATATCACACAGCCCATTGCTAGTTTCCAGGGACACCACTGATCTTTGTTGTTCAGTTAATTTTTAGTATGTTATACAATGTCCTATTCCGACCAACTTTGCGATTTGTCTTCATTGTTTGTTTTTGAATTATTTGTTGTCTTCTGACTTTTTCCAGCTTTCAAAAGGCTGCAATGTCAATGTTCCTTTTTACTTTCTGTTTATTCTCTCTCCTATAGTGATGTGCTGGTCGACAGTAAAATGACTCGAACCCTACCCAGCGTGGCCACTCTTTATAAGCCCGTGCCCGACCCCCCATCTCTGATGTCATGAAAGGCGGCAGGACAGGCACCCTTTTAAATAGAGACTGCCAGAGGTAGAAAATCCGCCCATAATCCAGCAATGTTGTGTGTAAATCTGCCTGAACATGCAGGTTTCAGCCCAGCCCACACATCCTTACTCTCCTATTCATATTCCAGTCCCTCATTTAAACCACTGCCTCGTTGCTATGATAAATGTGTCCCTCTACCAAGGTAGATTGATCCACTCATCTAGAACACAAGTACCCACTCCTCTTACTTCATCTGAGGGACAGTAATCCCCCTTCCCTTTACCAGGTATAAATAACTGCAGAAATAAATGTTTCTTATTTAGACACAAGGAATAATACCAAGTTGTACCAGTTGTTTGTTGTGGCAGCAAATAGCAGCGATGAGCCATAGTACGCCATTTTTAGGGTGTCCTTTTACTTTTTGTTTTTTTAATGTGTTCGTAAGTGCATTTAAAAATAAAACCTAATTGATAGGTAAACTGGGGGTGGATAAAAAAAACAGCAATGTATTTACATGCAAATCTTCAGGCGTCACATGGACTCACCCTGTTTCCAGCAGTTACTTAACCAATCTTTATGGTTATCTGGGCATTTAATTGTTCTATTGTAGATTTATTTCTGGAATGGGCAGAACAATAACCCCATAAAACGGTCTCCGTATTACTAAAGAGGATTCAGGAGACTGGAATGTATCATTTGGGCTGTGAATGATTATTTTTGACTCATGACACACAAGGAAATGATATTGGATTTCAGCACTGAGTGAGGCTGTTCTGCAATTGGCAGGGCGGAGACACGAGCCGCACTTCTATTTTTAGTTATTTCGCTTTTTTTGAGCCGCATAATAAATAAGCTGTACAAATAAAGGATCGTGGACATTAAAGCAGAGGCTCACATACTATGACATACCTACTTTAGATATATGGGCTAGATAGTGATGAGTAATCCTCATAAATTTTGATTCACCAGAACACTTGTTTTAAGGCAGACATCTTGCATTTTTATAGAACTGCCAGGGAAGTAGAGTTTGTTTATATAGGAATAATTAGCAATGCAAGGAATACATCCTTCAGCTACAATAACTTTATATTGGGATTATTTCCTAGTGTCAAAAGGTGGCTACTAGCAACTGGGCACATACACTGTGAGGCAGGGGTAATGAGAATCCCAGCATGGTACAGTGGGAACTGGCACCAATATTATACATTGGGGCCAACTGAATTGCATGTGCACCAGTCCCTCATTGGCTTATCATCCACAACATCTAAATACCATTTAATCTGTCTGGAATGTAATTATAGTAAACTGTAATACATAAATGATTGGGTTAATTTACTTCGCCCACCGTCAGTAGCTACTTAGCATTGATAGGATCTATTCAAGGAGACCTGCCCGGCTGCCTCTTCACAAGGCTGATAGTCCTAACTGGTCTGAACCAGGGGTTTGCTCTCTTATTAGTACTACGTAACTTCCCTGTACTTTTGCCATTTCATTTTCATCCATCTTCCTCTTACATCTGCCAGTGTTGTGTTATGTCCCACACCAAAGCACACTGGACTGATAAAAAAGGAGACCATGAGCGCTACTTTACTATATTTATTCTATTAAAGGGTATACAGTTAGCCAGTCAAAGTTAACAAGATACAACCTCCAGAAGTAAAAGGTACGTCAAAATACAAACTCAAATAATTCCCTTAAAATGCTAAATTTATTCAGAAATCCACATGAAAAGGAAAATATACATGCAGTCCTCATGGTATTCAGCCTTATGCATTTCATACCCTCTGGTATGAAACAAGGGAGTACTGAGCAATACTTTGTCATAGGTTCCTTAGGCACTGCAGATCTGATCTTCACCCTCTATACCAGTGAACCCCAACCAGTGACTCTGCCAAACAGAGCCTCCTGTAGGCTGCTAGTTCACATAGGGGTTACCAAATGGCCAATCACAGCCTTTATTTTGTACCCCGTGGACTTTTTTCATACAGTACTTGTGTTGCTCCCCAAATCTTATATATATGAAATATGAATGTGGCTCATGGGTAAAAAAATGTTCGAGGACCCCTGCTCTATACTATTCCCATCCCATAGCTGAAAAGGATCCCCTAGGTACAAAGGCATTGTTGCTTTTCCAGAATAATGAACAAAAGATAAGATCAATTTAGTTTAGTATGTTATAGAATGACCAATTCTAAGCAACTTTTCAATTTCCTCATTTATGTTTCATAGTTTTTTAATTATTTGTCTTTTTCTTTTATTTCTGTCCAGCATTCAAATGCAAAGCAAATGCTCTGTAAAGCTCCAAATGTATTGTTATTGCTACTTTATATTACTCATATTTCTATTCTATATTACTCTTATTCATATTCCAGACTCTTTTTCAAATGAATGCATGGTTGCTAGGGGAATTTGGACCCTTGCAACCAGATGGCTGAAATTGCAAACTGGAGAGCTTCTAAATAAAAAGCTAAATAACTAAAAACCACAAATAATAAAAAATGAAAACCAATTGCAAATTGTCTCAGAATGTCACTCTCTACGTCATACTAAAAGTTAGCTCAAAGGTGAACAACCCCTTTAACATACTAGACATTTCTTTATACATGATATTTCCATTTGGGTTCACCAGCAATTTAAGGTACTCATCTTGCTTTTTTATCTTTTCTTGTGCCAAATAGTGCTAATGGCTAGCAATTCCAATACTCACAAAATGGAGCACAGTTTCAGCCTACCTGCATAGTGCAAATAGCATTGTGTTGCTCTTTCCGTAATTATAATATTTATCATATTCTTTCAAAAACATTGAAAGATCGGCTGTGGATACTAAATCCTAATATCTCCTCAGCTGCCCACTTATCTAGATTCGACTGACTCTTCATTATCTTGCTAATAACCGCTGCCCATAATTGAGAGTCTGTTTAAGGGATCAATTAGTCATCTTAATTAGTCATTAACTGCAGGAAGACTAACCCCAAATAAAGTCTTGTTTCTAAAATAAAATGGGCTGGTGCTAATTTCATAATGATTTTACAAAACAAGATCAGTAGATGTTGGAGAAACTGCACAAACATCCATTTGCTGTATCCCATAGCATGCTTCAATAAAGAAACTCTACCCCTGCATATAATATGACATAAAACAGCCCATATGTAAAACAGTGTTTCATATAAATATATACTTTTCTAGTAGTATCTGCCACTGGATAATCCCAAATACAAAAACCGCCATATGGTCTGCCTAAGGACATGGGGTTTTCTGGATAACTGATATTTCCGTAATTTGGATTGTCGTACCTTAATTCTACTAGAACAGGGCTGTCCAACTGGCGGCCCCCCTCATGTGGCCCTCCACATCAAAGTCTGCCTGCTGTGTCTGTTTACCATATGTAAGATTTAAAAGGTATTACTACATAAATTAACTGGCCCCTGCATTGTCTAAACCTCAAATTCACACTGTAATCCCCTGTATTGTTCACACCTGTGACCCCCCTGTATTGTTCACACTTGTGACACCTCTATTGTTCACTCCCCTAAAGCCTGTACTGTTCACACCTGAGACCCAGACTAAAACTGCCCACATTGTTCACCTGTTCACACTTTAGTCAAAATGCTAATGGGCCACCAGCACTGTGTCACTGTATGTAGTACATATTAGACTGATCCTGATTCCTGTCTCCCACTCTGTTCTGCCATCCATATGCTCCCTGTGTGTGTCAGATTTGTTCTGGGGGTTTGTTAGCATTTGAAAATTATTGTTAGGGGCCCCTAAGGTGTTTAATCATATGCTGGGGTACTGTATTATACACAGGGGAGGAGGAGGCATATGGATTTATGGTTATGTCTTAATATGACTTAACTTTTTTCACATATGAGTGACATCCTTGCCAGGGCAAGCACAAGGTAGTTTGGCACCCTAGGCAAGTGCCCCCCTGTCCTGCATTACCATTTCCCTCCTTACCATGATGGTTTTTAAATAAAGAGAGCAAGAAAGTGTACAACACTTTTTCATTTATATTACTGCCCCCTGTACCTGTACCAGCAAGCTCAGCAGCCATCCATCATACAGCCCTCCTGCAGCCATCATATTGCCCCCAATCTTTACCTGTGTCAGCAGCAGCCAAAAATATCTGATCACATCATATTGCCCCCAAGTATTTATGTACCTGTGCCAACGACCAAACCCAGCAGCAACAGAAAACATATGGGCCCCAAATCTGTACCTGGCTGTGCCAGCAGGAAGCTTCACACTTTACAGTAATAGAAAGAATGTCTTCAGTTCAGTGTAACTGTGCAAGGCTGAGAGCAGCGAGAGTTACACCAAGCAGCCGCCAGCTCTCTGCCTCTCTCTGTCATTACATCAGTGACACCATTGACGCGTTTATACACATCGCGGTGCACCACACAGAAGGAGCTATTACTTGCCGGCAAGAGGGGGAAGGGGAAGGAGATGGATTCCACCCAACTGGGTGACAATGACTACTGAAACAAATTATTAAATAAACGCTTGAAAAAAGTGGTTTAAAGTGAAGTGGGTGTGGTCTAAAAACAGGGAGTGGCTAACACTGGCTTCCGTTATCGGCCCTCCACCATGTAGATTGGAAAAATTCTGGCCCTCGGTACCATAAAATATGTACAGCACTGTACTAGAAAATCATGCAAACATTAAATAAACCCAATAGGCTGCTTTTGTTTCCAATAAGGATTAATTATATCTTAGTTTGGATCAAGTACAATGTATTGTTTTATTATTACAAAGAAAAAGGAAATCATTTTTAAAGATCGAGATTATTTGGATTAAATGGGGTCTGTGGGAGAGCCTTTCCATAATTTGGAGATTTCTGGATAATGGGTTTCCTGATAAAGGATCCAATACCTGTATATACTCTGTTTGGGGTAATTTCTTTGCATGCTGTGGGCAACTATTCTCTGTACTACCAGTTAACAAAGAATTATATGCTGCCTGCAATACGATTATGCTCCAGAAAAAATTACAGGGTTACCCTTTGTATCTGTGGTTAAAGGAAAAATTATAGCATGGATCAGCTTTATTTTGGCTACTATACTGTGGCCTTAATTGATTTGTAATTATATATTTTTATTGGTCTCTTTGAAGATTTATGGTTGGTTATTATTGTTTAATTGTTGTTTTTTTCTGTGGTTGGTAAAAGCTGTGGCTCCTATGCTTTTATCTAAGTATTTTCTTAGCTCTTTTATTATTATTATTAGTTTAGCTAGAGGTAGATCTCACCCTCTCTGATATCATAATTTAGTGTCTGTGTATTATGTGGAAAACTGGATTGAGTGAGTAGGTTATTTGTCAGCACAGCAACAGCCACCTTTGTGCGATTCTTTGGGATCTTCAATAGAGGGAAATGGGAATGTGTCCAATAAATAAAATAGAATTAATAGAAAGCCTATGCTGTTATTTTTAAGTGTGGAGCATATGAATAAACTTTGAGGCCTTACTGAAAAGTTCAGGAGATCCATCTTGCTTTGCCTTTAAGGGACAAATCAATCTTCCCTTTGCTACTGTCTTCTGTTATCCAGACCCGGGCAAGGGGTCTAACTCCCAACAACTCCCGGTAGGAACTTTATACTTTGATATACTTTGACTCTGTCTCTTCAGGTGGGCCCTTGTTTATGGGATGGAGGAAGGGAGACCACTCTGGTATGGACACACAGCATTCACTTTCTCACAATAACTTTTATTGTGCTCCAGTGGTTCTTCAAAACAACAACTCCATTTATTCAGTTGGGACACATTCAGGATGCCAATCAGGGTGTGTGCAGGGGTGTGCTTAGTTAGTAAAGCAAATCAATACTTCAAGTGGCGGCAGGACAGTTACATGCAAAGTACTCACAACTTTATTTGTTCCTCTCAATGTGTAGTATTGCCTGCCTTGTGGTAACCAACTCTCCATCCCTAGGTGAAGCCCGCAGAGCTGTTTTACTCCAGGATATACCTAATCCTGAGCCTGACTGCTTGAGTCCCTATAATGGCAGCAGAGGTTCCACAGGGTACTAACCCCTCACCAAACTCCTCATTGGAGCCTTAGCTGCACACTAAATTTCCTGATCCTAACTGTCAGTCCTAGAGGTCTACCTCCACCTCTGGCCCTAGCAGTAACACCCCACTTCCTCCAGCTAATGGGTGCACTTGAAAGAGACAGAGCACACGTGGGCATCCCTTTTTAAAACCTCAAGGGACTACACCCCCTCCCCTTGGAAAGAAGGATCACCTGACCAGAAATAATGCAGCTCTATTTGTAACAGGAAGAAGTGTGGAAGACAGAAGTTTTTCTATTAATTGGCTCATGTGACCTAACATGTACAGTATGTTGTGTGCCCTTGGTTTGCTTGTGTGCACTATGAATCACATGATCCCAGGAGGTGGCCCTTATTAATTAAACTAGCAGTTTTCAATTTAGGATTACGAAATTGCACATACTAGTAAAAAAACTATTTTTATGAAAATATTTTATTTAAATAAAGCAGGGGTTTACATATAGCTGTTTTATTCAGTATATTTCCTACATTGTATAGGGGTGTATATTCTCACTTCTACTACACATCTGTGTATAACGTTTTTTCATGTGCTTAATACATAAAAGTGCAAAATGAGCATTTTATAGTAAGTGCCGGCTTCCTTTTGAGGGATTCAGATTATTGTGTATGAGGCTGTATGTGAGCTCATTGTAACTTGTCCTCTGCAGAATAATTGATCTGACCACCATGCCACCATCTTGTTCCATTTTTCTAGGGGTCCATTGTGACTCCAGGGGACCCTGCATGCATTTACTTTACTATGGTGCATGCAGAGTCCCATGGAGTGAAAAGTGCAATTTAAAGGAAACTACAAGGATTAGCTTTGTGTTTCTTCAGAGTGAGTCTTCACAACATTTAATGATTATGGTCAGCATTCCGCTTTATGTCAGGCCCTACTGTGCATAATGGGATCAAGACTAAGGACTAAAGGAAGCTGTATGTGTCTCCATGTCATTTCTTGACTATTTAATGGTTCAAGCCTTTCCTGATTCCATTGCTTCTCTACATATTGTTCTACCACTGGTAGCATAAAGAAAAGATATTTTTAAGAAATACAAAAATGGATATCTTTGTTCTAGGTCAGATTGCACATGCCTCTCCCAATGACCCAGCAATACACCCATTTATCACAAGCAAGCACCAGCCTCTCTCTGTCAGACACAACAAATGCCAGTCTTACCCACAGCAAAAACAAACACCACACTACCGCAGACAGACACTTCAAAGCATGAGCATGTCACAGATACAGAAGGTGCCACCCATAGCCAATATCTCACACAAAGGTTCAGCAAAGAGTCAGAGTGTCACAAACAGGTTTAGGTACTAATCCCCTATACAGAAAGCCCAGACTGAATGCCAGCTTCCATAAACGGATAAAACAGGTGGGATATAATAGTGTAAAACTACATAGGGTTGTTAGTGTAAAAAAGAAAAAAAAAAGATTGCACCTACAGTTTACAAAATAAATGCACTTTTCACAGGTCATAAGCCTGCTAAACCATTAGTGTTATTTGACTTAATCAGCGCTACAGGTTCCTCTACAAAAAGCTCCTATTATAACAAAGAAAGGCATAGAAATAAAACAAACATCTGTTGTGACTAACTGATACATTCTGTAATATTATTGTATGGCATCTTATTTAAATGGATTGGGTGCATGGCAGCTGACTACAGCCAGAGGTGCAAAGGAAAGACTCAATCAAGCAGAAGCCAGTGTTTCTGCCGTGGCTGGTCATATGGCTGGAGATGTCTACACTATATTAGGGGTATAAGCTATTGAAAGTGCCACAGTCTTCCACATTGGCATAGATCAGAGCTGAAGGCAGACAAGGGTTCATGTAGCCATGAAAGGGGTTGTTCAACTTCCAACATAATACAGTTGGTTTCAGATAGTTCACTAGAAAAGAAATTTCTAACTACTTTCTATTTTCTATGTGTGACTGTTTTTCTAATATTAAAGGACAAGAAAACCCCAAGAGAGAATGTAATTTATTTCACAAGCCTACCTCAGTCCTGTAGTTGCTGTACTTCTGCAATGCTTTTAGAATTATGAGTAACTAATAAAAAATTCTAGAGATGCACCAAATCCAGGATTCAGCCTTTTTCAGCAGGATTCCGCCGAATCCTTCTGCCCTGCCAAATCAAATCCTAATTTGCATACATAAATTAGGGGCGGGGAGGGAAATCGAGTGACTTTTTGTCACAAAACATCTTTGTGACGTTATAATTTGCAAATTAGTGCCTGCAGCGCTGATGTTTTATATGAGCTTAAGACAACGTAACACAGACAAACTAAGACTCAGTCTGCAAAATTACATTAGCGATTAAGTACAGGAAAATGTGATCTTTAATATGGATAAAAGTTAGTGGAAATGATTTCCTTGCCCTTTAAAGTATAAAGTGTCATTTTTCACGATCTGAAGACAACTTAAAGGATTGTCCAAGGGCTCTACATTCCAATTCATATAATATGATCATATTGTCCCACACTGTGTGAAACCGTGGACAGTAACTGCATAGATAATGTATATTAAAACAATATTTATACAACTGCAATTACAGGTACAACAGGTTCACCCAATATACCATATGTTTATTTGCTTGTAGGTACAATGTGTTCTGTACACCTCCTCTGTGTTTATGGGGAGAAGAAATGATTCATTGATTTTGTCAATGGGCTTTGAACCAATGAGAACAAACCTGAGCATGTCACTTGGTCTCATCTTCTAAGACTTGTATGGTATATACATGCACTCATTGTGGCTTACTAAATTCTTTGTACACGTGATTTGTATGGCATTATACAAATAAAGAAAATAATAATAAAAGCAATAATTACACCTTACCCAGCAATTATTTCTACTTTTTCTTTTTTTATCTTATATTTGATTCTGGTAACGCCCTACCCACACTGGAGCAAATATAAATACAACATTAGACACTATGGGACACATTTATACAACTGTGAGTTGTGATTGCAAATTGCAGCAAACTCTTGATTATTTTTCTTTATTCACAAGTGCTGTTTTTTTCCGTGCTTGTGTATTTTAAACAATTAATATCTTGAGACCTAACACATTTCAAATTTTAAAAAAAAATGTAATTGTGATTTTGCCGTAATCCAATTGTGACTTGGTGAGTTGTGCTGTATTTGACAAAGTGATAGGAAAATGAGCAAAAATTATAAAAAAAATAATTTTAATTAACAGTTTATTATTATATTCATGCTAATTTGCACGCCTCCAAACATTTGAAGATCAGAAAGAGAGACAAAAAGTTCTGTTCTTGATCTGAACATGCCCATTTTGTGGCCAAATCCCCTAAATACCATGTCCATTTTACAAAATTTGTCAGGTTATGGAAAGTTTGAACACATTTCTGGGGGTTTACAGATGATGGTGAATCCTAGGCCATTTTTTATGTGTTTTTCTAATAACGGAGAATTGCCTTTATTAAGCTGTAAGTCTCATTTCCCCCAAGAGACCAGCTTATCTTAAATAATTACAATTGTATATTTGCTTATCTTAAATAGTTACAACTGTATCTAAGAGCTGGCGCTGAGTATTTTGGCCTCTGCTAAAAGCCTCTTGTTTAATTAAAGGGATACTGTCATGGGAAAATTTTTTTTTTCAAAATGAATCAGTTAATAGTGCTGCTCCAGTAGAATTCAGCTCTGAAATATATTTCTCAAAATAGCAAACTGATTTTTTTATATTTAATTTTGAAATCTCACATGGGGCTAGACATATTGTCAATTTCCCAGCTGCCCCAAGTCATGTGACTTGTGCTCTGATAAATTTCAATCACTCTTTACTGCTGTACTGCAAGTTGGAGTGATATCACCCCCTCCCTTCCCCCCCCCCAGCAGCCAAACAAAAGAACAATGGGAAGGTAACCAGATAGCAGCTCCCTAGCACAAGATAACAGCTGCCTGGTAGATCTAAGAACAGCACTCAATAGTAAAAACCCATGTCCCACTGAGACACATTCAGTTACATTGAGAAGAAAAAACAGCAGCCTGCCAGAAAGCATTTCTCTCCTAAAGTGCAGGCACAAGTCACATGACATGGGGCAGCTGGGAAATTGACAAAATGTCTAGCCCCATGTCAGATTTCAAAATTGAATATAAAAAACCCTGTTTGCTCTTTTGAGAAATGGATTTCAGTGCAAAAGTCTGCTGGAGTAGCACTATTAACTGGTGCATTTTGAAAAAAAACATGTTTTCCGATGAAAGGATCCCTTTAAGTTTAAGAAACTTTTTATCTTTTTCTGGCTGTTCAGGGCAAGAGAAACTCTGGACATTTCAGTAACAATCCGGGACTGCAGGCTGAGCTGTCAACAATTGGGACTGTCCCACGAAACAGGACAGTTGGGAGGTATGAATTTGTATTTATTATTATTAAAGTGGCATCAGCAACAGCTGGAGTTAATGGAACCAGAAAACAAACAATTAGGCAATGTAGTTGCTAATACTATATAGCCATATAGAACTAGTGAGCTTCTTATTACACTTGTGAGAACTGCTTGTGAGATCAGCGAGTACACAAATATTCCACCCCTTCCCAGTGTTACAGAATGCTACAGATATGTTATGTGTGGTATTTATGATTAAGGGCTTGCTGTATGACAAATATTGAGCTGTTCTGGCTCCTTTGTATGGAAGGATAAAATGTTCTGGCTTTATTTTTATAGTTTCAGCGTGCACAGGAGTCATTTAGTGCTTCCCTATTAGCTTGTGGGTAGATAATTAGATGATAAGCTACTGATATTTATTAATCATATGGCATCTTCATTGCTAGAACACTACCAAGTTGTAATTAACTGCTACAAGCCAAATCAATCAGGTTGAATGCTGTGTAGGCCTAAATGAAAGATAGTAGAATGATACTATTATATACCACAAAATCTTTTTAATGGACTGGCCTATACATAAAGCCAGATATTGGCCTCTAAACACTTTCTATATAACTACAGCCATCTCATTTCTGCTGCTGTTTATAAAAAGTGAACCCTCAGCAGCAGTTAGTATTTAAACATCTTAAGCATTCTTTAAATACTACATAGAGACTGATTGCAGTAATGTTTAATCTCTTGCAGAACAGACAATAGGCCCTTTCTGGCTAAAGATCTTCAGAGAAAATCCTTAAAGGAAAACTAAGGATGCACCAAATCCACTATTTTGGATTCGGCCGAACCCCCGAATCCTTCACAAAAGATTCAGCCAAATACCGAACCAAATCCGAATCCTAATTTGCACATACAAATTAGAGGTGGGAAAGGGAAAACATTTTTTACTTCCTTGTCCGGTGACAAAAAGTCACATGATTTCCCTTCCCGCCCCTAATTTGCATATGCAAATTTGGATTTGGATTCGGTTCAGCCGGGCAGAAGGATTCGGCCGAATCCTGCTGAAAAAGGCCGAATCCCGAACCTAATCCTGGGTTCGGTGCATCCCTAAGGAAAGCTATACCCCCCAAACATTGTAGGGCTCTATAAAAAGATATTCCATAAAACAGCTCATATGTAAAACCCTGCTTCATGTAAATAAATCATTTTCATAATATACTTTTTTAGTAGTATGTGCCATTGGGTAATCCTAAATAGAAAATTTACATTTTAAAAAATAAGGGGCACCCCTGGGATCACGGTGCACACAAACAAACCATACATGTTAGGTCACATGAGCCATTTAACAGACAGAGTTCCGTCTTTTGCTTCCACACTTCTTCCTGTTACAGTTAGAGTTGTAGTATTTCTGGTCAGGTGATCTCTGAGGCAGCACAGAGACCATCACATAATGGTGGTTCAAGGCAAGAGATGTAAAAGGGCAATATTTACTTAAATATTTATACCAGTTTGGTGAGATTCTTTAATCTGATATAAACTGTTGCTTAAATATTCAATTTGGGGGTAAAGTTTTCCTTTAAGACTGTAAATATTTTCTCTCTGAAAACTTGATCAATTCGAGTTTTCTGGGTTGTTAACCTCGAACTCGCCGATTCCAGTTTTTTCTTAAATTTGAAACCATTCGAGTTGTGAGTCCATACGAGTTCATTTGAGGTATACAAAACTCTTAAATTTGACGTTTGATAAATAATTATCAAATTATTGTATAGATTATTACCTGTATTTAAATTATGGCACCCAGATAATATATAGATTAGCATATAGATTATGGTGTAGATTTCATGTATGGCTTAATGAATGAACTATAGTGTATGGTATAGATCATTGATCCCCAACCTGTAGCTCGTGAGCAACATATTGGTCTCCAACACTTGTTCACAGCCTCAAAGCAGGTGATTATTTTTGAATTCCAGGCTTGGAGGCAAGTTTTAATTGCATGAAAACTAATTATAGTGCCAAGTAGAGCCTCCTGTAGGTTACCAGTCCACATAGGGGTTACCAAACAGCCAATCACAGCCCTTATTTGGCACCCCAAGGGACTTTTTCATGATTGTGTTGCTCCCCAACTCTTTTTACATTTGAATGTGGCTCACGGGTAAAAAAGGTTGGGGACCCCTGGTATAGATTAATGTACAAATCAATGTATACATCAATGTAGTGTATGGATTGTGGTGTATATTAAGACATAGATGAAGTATGGAGATTTTTTATTAATCACACACTACATAATGTAGCTTTCATTATATCAACTAAATGCCACACAATAAAATATCATATGTATCTATCAAAATTAGAAATGACTGTGAAGCAGACTGTAAAACTGTGATACAAACAATTGTGTTTAATCCATGAAAAAAAATCACTCCACTTTTTACACTTTTTTCTTCCTATTGATTAAACTAAGGTGGAGTAAAATGATGGTGTAAATTTCTGGAGTAAATAAAATACATGCCTTTATCAATCACACACCTTGTTAAATTACACTTCTTGCTACGCAAGGATTGCGCCTCAACCCTGAGGTGTACATTTATGGAGGAAATCAATATACACACCTTTTTCAGTTTCATCACCGATGGGCCGTTGATGAGTGAGGAGAATAACACAGCTTAATAGATCACACTTCTATTTTACACTACGGGCAGATTTTTCAACATGTGAATTTACAACACCACAATAAAACTCGCCCACTTTCTAATCATTCCTATGGGATATTTAGCTGCCTATTTATCAAATGGTGAACTCTAACTTCCACCCTTTGAATCATACACTTCTAGAAATCCCATAAGAATGAACAGAGAGTGGGTGAGTTATAGGGGATATTTATCAAAGAGTGAAGTTAGAGATTGCCACAGTCCTCTAGAGTGAAATTCCGCCACTCTCCATTTATTTCTATGGGTTTTTAAAAGAGTATTCATCAATGGGTGAAAGTGAAAGTTCATCATTTGATAAATACGTCTTTTAAAATCCCATTGATGATGATTGCTGAGCATTTTTGGCAGGAACACCAGTGTGAGTTAGGGAATAAGGCATAAGCAAACTTAAATAGGCCTCTATGTGTTTGATGGTGCATATTGTTACTCTTTAAAAAAAAAACTACAACTGAATTACTCCCCTAGTGGAAATCCCTGTCATGGATTTTATGAAACATTATTGTATAATCCAGTCCTCTCCTCATTTAGAAAGGCAAACACTCAATAGCAGACTCCCAATGGTACCTATTTATTAAGCTATGTAGTAGGTTTTACGGCAACATTTTTTAAAAAACATAGGGGCAGATTTATCAAAGTGTAAAATTAGAGCTCACAACAATAAGGGGTATATTTATCAAACAGTGAAGTTAGAGATCACCACAGTCCTCTGGAGTGAAATTCACTGTTTGATAAATATACCCCTTATTGTTGTGAGCTCTAATTTCACACTTTGATAAATCTGCCCCTATGTTATTAACATTTTTTTGCAGTAAAACATATTACATAGCTTAATAAATAGGTACCATTGGGAGTCTGGTATTGAGTCAGAAAAATGAGGAGAGGACTGGATTATACAATAATGTTTCATAAAATCCAAGATAGGGATTTCCACTAGGGGAGTAATTCAGTTGTAGTTTTTTTTAAAGAGTAACAATGTGCACCATCAAACACATAGAGGCCTATTTAAGATTGCTTATGCCTTATACCCTAACTCACACTGGTGTTCCTGCCTTTAATCAATTTAGATTTTTTAATTAAATTTATAATTGAGTCATTATAAGGCTTTCAAAATGTTCAAAACATTTCTGTGTTGCTGTACACTGGGGACACTTTGAATTTGGTTTGGTTAATTTTTCAGGTTCTGATTCAGAGCTTTAAAGTTTAAATTGCCAGCAGAATCAAATCCAAACCATTAAAGTCACATGACTTTATCACGTAAAGATTAATTAATTCAATTCAATTGAAATTCAGTTTGAGATTTTCATGTTTTTCTCATTTTTTGACAGTTTGTAGACCCATTGAAAATGATGAGCAGCATACAAATTAATATTATTCAAGTGTTATTCGATAAAGTTTTTATGTTCAGATTTTTTTAATAAATAATCAACCATCAACTTTTGAAACATTTTGAGTTTATTAAAAAAAAAAAATATGTCACAAATTCAAATTTTTATAAATAGGCCTCTGTGTATTGTACAATTTCAGACACATTTGGATTAATATATCCTTTTATCAAAAGATTGATGCTAGGACTTTCTCCCATGCCCCAGAACTTGGGAAGATGTTCAACAGCTGCTGGATCTCCCATTCTTTTGTTAGTGAGCATCAGTCAGAAAGAAACTGAAAGTTCTGCAATTCTCTAGACTTACACTGTAGCTGGGCACAATAATGAGTTGAGGGTGGTTGAAGCCTCTCCTAAGCACAAGTGGTATCAGTTGCTTTCTGTACCTTTTTATCTGTTAATATTTATATCTCCAAATGCTTTTATTTATTTTTTTAGTAGGTGTATTATAATTTCCCAGTTAGAGTTGGGTAAACAGTAGAAAGGGAACACTGTGGTTTACAGAAGATCAAATTAACAGCCAAGAGAGAGAAACAACAGGATCTTTGTATAAGAGGCAGTTATACTGGCAGTTAGAAAAAAGTTACTGGCATTTTAAGAAGGTTTTTTTAACAAATCAAAATCAAATGTTCCCACATTAGAATGATGGTCCTCCCAGCAAATCTTTTAATGAATCATAGCACCTCACATAATGCAGAATATCAAATAGACAAAGGGTGCTGGAAGGGATCATAAAATATCAGAATATAGTCCAGCACTCAAAGAAACCATACAGTGGTGTATCTAAAACAAATTGTAAATGTGTTTTTCCTATCTGCCTTATATCATTAAAAACTTTACTTTATTATGATGTGTTCAAAAAACGGTGTAGCCTGTTCCATTAAAAAAATGTAAGCAGTCAGAATGAGAGATCTCAGTAGATTCCTGCTCATGTCATGCAGGTCATAATTCAATTTCCATACTATGGCTGTCCATTCCCAAGTAAGTGCTGTTGATGTAGATCGGGGTGTTATTATGTAGCAGGTATTTTCCTGATACTTACAGCTGAAGTCTTGATTAAACTTGCATCTGATGCCACTCTTGGCTGCCACCCAGAAACCCCTCCCATGGCAAATATCCACACATAGACCTGTTCACCCTGTCACTCCAGCTCTAGCATCCTACAGATTTCCAGCAGATCGTGAGAGAGAGAGACAGATGAAAGACCTGGACACAGTTGCCTATTTTAGTGGGATCTACAGCACACTTTACTTTAGTTCTCTTGCTAGAGAGAAAATTCCAATTAGGAATAAAAACAGTAAACCTAAATTGTCTTATACCAATGTTAAAAAAAAGGCTTCAAATGTAGTCAGGAGGAGTAACAGCATAAATGGACTAGATCAGTGTTTCCAAACTGTAGGTCTGGCCCCCTGGGAGGGATGACATAGAGCCAGGCCCGGACTGGCAATCTGTGGGTTCTGGCAAATGCCAGAGGGGCTGCTATAAGGTGCCATAGAAAGTCAGTATTTAGTGGGCTGGTGGGGGTTGTTTGGGCCTCTGTGTGGGCTGATTGGGCCTCTGTGTACTTGAAATGCCAGGGCCTATTTTAATTCTCAGTCCGGACCTGCATAGAGCTGTTGCAAAGGTGGGGAAGGCTTTGCCTAAAGACCAGTTAGGGTGACAATTGGGGAAAAGAGCCATTGGGGCAAATTTACCAAAATGCGAAGTGGAACGCCTAGCCCAACTTTGCACCATAACGCTGGCGGAGTCGCACTCTGGCGAAGGGGGCGAAACGACGCAAATTTACTAAGATTTTTAATCTCCTTCGCCAGAGTTTACTTTGCCAGGTCAGAGCTGGCGTTTTTTGGGTGATAGGCTGAAAAAGAGCAAAAAGATTTTTTAGGGTGCCCACCTTCCCCCCAAAATTTGTTAACATATGGCACCTTACATATACTGTGGGCACATGTGTAGGGCATTAGAACACCTATTTAAACTTTTATTAAGTTTCCCTGGGCTTGTGTAGTATTCTGTATGCGCTGCAGCATACACGTCCATTCAAATTTAAATTTGGCGCCGTATGCAAATTAGCCCTCGCTAGCACAACTTCAATTAGCCTGATGAATTAACGCTAGCGCAACTTTGCTACCTTTCGTCTCATGAGCGCAACTTCGGATTTTAGTGGATTAGCAGCGGCCTGGTGAAAATTCGCCAGAGGAAGTGTGGCGAAGGCTGCACTAGCGCAACTCCGCAGGTTAGTAAATTTACCCCATTGACTCTCATCTTATGAGCTAATGAGGTCTCTGATGAAAAGTTGGGCTTGAACTGAGAAGGGTTGACAACCACTGGTATAAATTGTTTAGGACTAGCTAAAGTTCCGGATAGCTTATTTTCCATTTCACATTTCTTGCAAACCATTTTGAGCACCCTTTACTAATGACACATATATATGGTCATTCCAGAGATGCTTCCAGTTCATTTGATATGCACTGCCTATGTCTATGACAGATACTGGCACTGCCAAACAGTAATTGCTGAGGATACTTACACTGGTGTTCCTGAGAGATCCCTACCTAAAATGCCAGCATTTGTCATATGTGCCATGTTCACCATTCTAAAGACTTATAAGCAGCCAGGGTCAGACTGGGGGGCCAATCGGGGCTGCTTCCTCAGGGCCCTCCTCTGCCCATCCCACGGGCATGTACACATGCTGTGTTTTTGAGAAGAAGAAGAAAAACAGGATAAGTGCAGGGTGCAGATCTGAGCCGGCCGGGCCCACCAGGTTTTTTCCCGGCGGTCCCGCCGGCCCAGTCCTACCCTTGAAGTAGCTACTGTTGTATGGGCCACAGCTGCATTTCTCCTTGAGAGGAATCCTGCAGCCAAAACATGAGTGGCACGAGTAAGGGCCTTTAAAAATAAATGCAGTCAAGGCATTTGCTATTTCAAGAACCGTTGGACTTAAATACCTTATGTATGTGCTATTTTTGGTTAATATAAATATTAATATTGAACAGTATGACGTGTGCAGAACTTTATTGCCAAAATCCTGAGAGTTGTAGTAATCTTTTTATGTATTTATGTATACAAGTCTGGCCACTTATTTTTTCCACCAAGACACGCCTAATGCAATTCCTATAATTTAACAAAGGTTTAACAGGCTAATAAACAAAATTCCACATTTGTGTATTTGCTTTTCAGAAGCAGAAGTAGTTCTGCATTAAGATGCAATAAAAAATATTAAGGAAATAATAGACAACTGAAATAAAAATAAATACATACTCGACCAATACCTTTTAACATACAACAATTTATAAACTATTATATAAAGCTACTTTAACATTGTCATATCACACAGCAAGTATAGGATGTACCTTTTTTGACATGTCTATTTCATTATTTAAGTAATAATGAAGATGTGAAGAAGTGAAGATGTTCTGTTGCCATCATTTATGATGTGCAGTGCAGTGTTCTGACTTATACATACCTGGAATTTACTGCCAAAATTATCATATTATCTCATAGAGCTTATTAACTGTAATTTTATATTATATTGTCTTCCATTCTTTATATTTAGATCTTATGCTATGTCCCAGATAATATTATAATATGACATGGAAATGTTGCTTGCATTTATTCACCTTTCTTATTTATCCCCACTCAGCTTCTGTAACTGTTTAAAACTACAGAATATCAGAATTTTATGGGAATGATCGGTCTCCTCCTATTATTTTCTGTTTACTTTTTGCCCTTTGATCAGTTTAGGTCAAGGCAGTTCAACAAGAGGTAGGGTGCACAAATGTGACTCCAACAAGAGATTTCTATGGTCCCAAGAATGCCCAAAAGCAGTCTATACCACATTAAATTAATGTAAATTGCCCGACATTTGTAAGTGTGGAAATATGTATAGATGCTTTGGGCTCTCTTGGGCCACATTTGGAGGCCTATTTATCAAAGGTCGGATTTTAGTGGTATTAGAGGTTTTGAAACCACGACTAATTCTAAACTACGATATGTCATGACATGTATTAAAAGATCCAAATAAGAAGTAGTGATAGTATCCCTCCTTTGAGCTCAAGCGCATATATCCTGAGCCGAACATTTCACAGAGCTCAGTGTCAGATATTCTATACACACACGCCTGCTAACCTGTAGCAATTTTTAACACTAAATAATCTAGATTTCATAGATAAACCAACATGAGTGTAACTCTTATACTGAACAGGGCCGCCATCATGGGGGGACAGGGGGGGAAAAACATCCCTGCGGGTTTTGGACCTTAAGGGGGGCTGAGCTGCACTTACTCGGATTAGCTCCCCCCCCCCCAGATGTTAGAGTACAGGGCCAGACATAAAACCAGGAGCTTTTACTTAATTATCCCCACACCGCCTGTCTCAGCTCCATGTGGCCCAGCCCACCCCTGATTAGTCCAGCCCACCTTATACCCATATGTATATACTCAAAGGTATGATGCATGTTGGAGGGCAGAAGCCCACAGGGTTGTTTTATGCCTTTGTTTCTCACTAAAGCCAGCTAGTTAGTCTGAAAAAAAAACCTGTCCAGAACTTGGAACAGCACTGATGCAGCCAGCACTAATGATTTGGGGTGAAGGGGGATATTGCAGGCAAGGGATCATGTTTTTTATAAAAATGGTACTGATTTATTCATGCAATTTATAATGGAAATAGGTTTATTTTTAATGGAGAACCTGGACCAATAGAGCCTGTGGCCACCAATGCATATTTTAAGGCTTCTTTTTCTGTCTCTACTGTAAGCATTCTGGACTCAAGTAAAATATGTTCCATCCTAGAAATTTCAGACACTTATGGGCACTTATTGGAAAGATAAAGGAATATTTAGAATACAGCATGGAAACGTCAAGGTGGAATGCAGTGGGATTCTTTTACTCAACAATGTTCAACAAACCAGTATCTATGCAAATAATGGTTGTACATACTACAGTTTTATTCTAAATTTGGAAAGCATAAGCATTAATACAGATAACAGTTCTTTGATATAAAAAGAGTGTTTCCCAAGGTTATTTTTATGAAAATAGGTATACATGTGTTGTCTCATGTACAGTACATGCAGTATAAACTTATGTTATGTATAAATAAAATTCTATAGGTTGTTTTGTGTTTTATTTAGGAAATGGAAAGCTGATTTTTCCATAAAATGTTAAATTCACTATTGCAGATAAGGGTTTTGCCAGTCATAATAACTCAACTCTACACACCCTTATCTGTAAGGAGCTAAGAAAACAATGGTCAAGTGTGAACTGTGAGCTTTTTTTCCACACTACAAATCAGCCTATTGAGATTATTTAATGTTTAAATGCTTTTATATCCATATGAAGCTCCATATCACAGAAAGATCCTTTAAAACCACAGCATTCTGGATAACAGGTCCCATACCTGTACTTAATAAATCAGCATTTTCACCCATACAATTCACTGGCACTGGCACCGCCAAGTTCTGCAACTTGTGACTCAAATGTGACTTAAAGTGAGATAAACACTAGTGTCAACATTTGGTTATCTTTGTGATCCATAAATGATAGTCATAGCAAGTCTAACAACAGTCATTGCATGTAATAGGAAACACCCAAACCTCTAGCTGGAATAATTTTACTGCTTATATCCGTAACATTGATTTTTGATGGGTGACACCTAAAAGGTTAAATATAAACCAGATTCAAATGAATCACAGTCAACTGGGACTGTAGAAAATGTGTTGGCCATTTCATACAGCTCTGCAGGAAGCAGAGAGAGAAGACTTGCTGCACTAAGGCTATGGACACACATTCGGGGAACCGCTGCGGTTTCGCCAAGGTTTCGTCGCAGTTTTTTAAAAAAGTCGGCCGCTATGTAAATACGCTGGCAGTTTCTAGTTTCGGCTATGATGCTTCCACTAGCTTTTTTAAAAACCGCATGGTGTCCATAGCCTAAGAGAATCATAAGAGGGATGTATGAATACGGCCAATGTGCAAACATTGGTCAATGCCAATAAGAACATTGTGAGCTATGTGATCACATTTCATTCAGCTCCTATAAAAGACACAATATATTTTATAAACTAAATGTTTGCAGGTATATTTTATAGAAAGGCAAACCTTATTTTAGTTTCTATTATTATTATTATTATTCTCCCTCTATACTTCCTCCCTTGGCAAATTAATAAATTCTTATGGTTTCCACTACCACCTCTATGCTGACGATACTCAGATCTATCTCTCATCTCCTGACCTCAACCCAGAACTCCTAACTCGCGTCTCCTCCTGCCTGTCCGCTATCTCTACCTGGATGTCACAACGCTACCTTAAATTAAACCTCTCTAAAACTGAAATGGTTCTCTTTCCTCCAACTAACACCAGTAGCATCCCCGAAGTATCCATCATAGTTAACAATTCCACTATCACCCCCTCTCCCCAGGCCCGGTGCCTTGGGGTTATCCTAGATTCTGCCCTGTCATTCACTCCTCATATCCAGTCACTTATTAAATCTTGTCACTTCCACCTAAAGAACATATCCAAAATACGATCATTTATCACCCAAGACGCTGCCAAAATTCTTATTCACTCTCTCATCATATCGCGTCTAGACTACTGTAACTCTCTTTTAATTGGCCTCCCCCTCCAGAGACTGTCACCTCTCCAGTCCATAATGAACACTGCTGCGAGGCTCATACACCTCAGCAACCGCTCCTCCTCTGCCTCGCCATTCTGTCAATCCCTGCACTGGCTTCCGTTACCTTTCAGAATCAAATTCAAATTAATGACACTGACTTTCAAAGCACTTCATAACTCTGCCCCACCCTACATCTCTGAACTCATCTCTATATACTCACCCACTCGCTTACTACGCTCCTCTACTGACCTGCTACTCAACTCTTCTCTCATTACCTCCTCACATGCTCGCATTCAAGACTTTGCAAGGGCTGCACCCCTCCTCTGGAATGCTCTCCCACGGTCTGTCCGACTTTCTCCCAACCTTTCTACTTTCAAGAAATCTCTGAAAACGCACTTCTTTCGAGAAGCCTACCCTCACTCTGCTTAACTACCAAACGCAATACCACATTTCTCACCCACTCAATTCGATCTTGCCCACTCCCACACCTTGCGTATTACTCCCTTCCCTTTAGACTGTATGCCTATGCATAGGGCCTTCCTCACCTTTTTGTACCTGTATTGATTGTGATGTTTGTTACTCCATATATTCTATGTATGTAATTCATGTGATGTAGTTGTATAATCACATTTACTTTACAGTGCTACGCAATATGTTGGCGCTATATAAATACATGTTAATAATAATATGTACACAAATACTGTATGCTGTATCGAGAGAACATCCCATTTTAAAGACAACAAACCATAACAGTGAAGGCTCATTAAAGGAGAACTAAAGCTTAACTAAGGAAGTAGGGTAGAAATGTCTTACATTATGTTTTGGGTTTCTGTACCAGCCCAAGGCATTCACGGCCCTTTAGCAGTAAAGATCTGTCCTTCGAAAGATGCCCCAGTAGCTCCCCATCTTCCTTTCTGCGGATTCAATGACATGCTATGTGCTGCTGTCACTTACTTAGGGACTAACTCACAAGATACATATATCATATAAATGTCAGGCTGATTAGAGGGTTTACAATTCTGTACAAGTTAGTTAACCACCCAAAAGAGCAACATATTAGAAGATCATTTTAACTTCATTTTTTATAAAGATACTGCATCCTCCCATATATGTGTTCAGTGAGGGCTTCAGTACACTGACAATTATACACTATTATCCAGCCACAGATGAACGTGCAAGTAGCCAAACCCTATTGTACACATTCGTTTTAGACGAATCCAATACATAAATTAACTTTGTCATACAGAGTATATTGATGTCACAACTATATATATATATATGAGCACAGTACACATATGATGAAATATGAACAAGGATCCTTTGTTGTTTATTTTACGTTTCATAAAAAATATCCTCCTCACCGTTAACCACACCTTTTGATCCACCTCTTCATTTTGATCTGTGTGCCTACTTTCCTCAAGAAATAATCGTGAGTGCACTGAATTTGGCTTCATTTAGCAACACAAGAAATTCACAGCTATAACTGTAATAGTGTATTCAGCTTCCGTCAGCTGTTCATGGGGGACCCAAGCGAAACCAAATTAATCTGGGGGTGTTAAATTTATGCTGTAACAGGTATTGGGTCCGTTATCTGGAAACCTGTTATCAAGAAAGCTCCAAATTACAGAAAGGCCATCTCCCACAGACTTTTTATATAAATAAATATTTTTTTAAAAAATCCCTTTTTCTCTATAATAATAAAACAGTACCTTGTACTTGATCAACATTAATCCTTATTGGAAGAAGATCCAAGCTATTGGGTTTATTTAATGTTTATATGATTTTCTAGTAGGTTTAAGGTATGAATATCCAAATTACAGAGAGATACGTTATCCAGGTCCCTAGCATTCTGGAAAACAGGTCCCATACCTGTACAACAAAACTGAAACACATGGAAAGAAAAGGAGTGTGTTGTATGAAACTTTGACTCCACTACAGTATTGTAAAGCATTTTGGATAGGGGGATATTCTATTCCAACTCAGGTAGCTGGTCTACTAGTCTACTAATTCTGTTTATTCAGAAATTAGAATTATAGATTGAATCAGCACTGTCCAGTTGGAGGTCTGTGGGCCAATTGTGGTCAGCATTCTGTGGACTTATGTTGCAGGACACTGTCCAGCCCAACAGTCCCTATTATTTACAGAGCTACCCTTGTAGTATCCATAGAGGCCATAGAAATATCACGTGCCAGAAAAACATGCATACGCATAATTTTAAGACAATTGGTTATAATGCATAGCAGGAAACTGCATGACATAATATAGGTATCTGTTAATATACTATAAGTATGCATAATGAGCTTTATTATAATAATATAACCAGTTATTGTTGATGAAAGTATCCCTTTAGAACATCATCAGAACAGTCTGAGCAACAGTCTAGACTTGCATTTTTATATTATTATTATCACTATCCTTGTGAATAAGAATGTTGTTATTGTATAGCTTTATTAGCATTAAATTAGAAGTCCATTACAACTGGATTTAATTGTATGCAAGTTACCATTTTAAAATTAAGTCACTCGTACTCTAAACCCTTTCTTAATTAATGCTTCAAAATGTGTAAAATGTGTGTATGTCTACCCCCACCATTAAACTATATGGGTCATCACTTTCCATTCACAAACCCAGCTAACATCATAGCAGGGCCAGCCACATACACAATGCAAAGGTACAGTCTATGGCTGGAGTTATTTCTTGTATCCAAATAAAAACCAAGTGGAAGGAACAACCTTGTTTTGGTGTTGTTGTGCTTTTTCTTCACATAAAGCAGCTGCCAGGATACTGAATACAAAAATAAGCAGCTTTTGAGTACAAAGAGATCCTACAGAAGACACAGATAAAATATATTTCACAATGTTATTTATTTCTCTATACAGTGAAACCTCGATTTTAAGTTCCCTGATTTTAAGTTGTCCCGCATTTTACATTTTTTATTTGTGGTCCTACCAATTAATGATGCATTTCAATGGGTACATTTCCCTGATTTTAAGTAATGTTCCCGGATTTTACATGACAATTTTGTGACTTTATGAATGTTATTATTTGTGAAATAAAGAGGTTTAAAATACTAACCAGATATATATATTTTGCCATGGCTCTTCCTGTAAATGTTCAATTCCAATTAGTCTGCCCCTTATACAGTCCTGCACCAATCACTTATTGCTTTAGGGTGTGTGTGTGACAGAGAGGCACATGTCCCCAAAAGTGTAACATTAACACTGCAATTCTTAACCCTTGTTATTAACACAGTAAATATTGGATCTCAATGTAAAATGGACTCCTGTGCTTATATCCTTTCAGTACTTGAAGAAAAAGTTACTTTAACACATTTCCGTGATTTTACATTTTCCCGGATTTTACATAATTTTTTCCCGAACCCCTGAAAATGTAAAACGGGGGTTCTACTGTACTTACAGAACCTCTGATACGCTCTCTCCTGCACTTACCCACCTATTCAATCTTTCACTCTCTACTGGTACCTTTCCATCATTATACAAACAAGCACTAATCACTCCTATCCTCAAAAAACCTTCCCTTGATCCCAGCTCTCCCACTAACTATCGACCGGTCTCCCTTCTTCCATTCGCATCCAAATTACTAGAAAGGCTGGTTTACAAACGCCTGATCCAGCATCTCACTCACAACTCCCTCCTCGACCCCTTGCAATCTGGCTTTCGCCCATCACACTCGACTGAAACTGCACTCACCAAAGTAACCAATGATCTTCTATTGGCAAAGTCTAAAGGTCATTATTCCATTCTGATCCTTCTAGATCTCTCTGCAGCCTTTTGTACAGTTGACCACACACTCCTCCTTGACATTCTACACTAATCTGGCATTCGGGACACTGCTCTTTCATGGTTTACATCTTATCTGTCTGACCGTTCCTTTAAAGTTTCCTTCTCTAACTCTACTTCTACTACTTTCCCACTCTCTGTTGGAGTTCCTCAAGGCTCTGTTCTTGGCCCCCTGCTGTTCTCGCTCTATACAACTTCACTAGGAAAACTTATTCAGTCATTTGGACTTCAGTATCACCTTTATGCTGATGACACCCAACTCTACTTGTCTACTCCTGATCTTTCTAATTCTGTCCTTTCCCAAGTCACAGACTGTCTCTCTGCTGTCTCCTCCTGGATGTCACAGCGCCACCTGAAACTGAACCTTTCTAAAACAGAACTTATTATATTTCCTCCAAGATCTTCCCCTGTCCCTCAGATATCACTCACCGTAAACAACACTACCTTTCATTCCACCACACAGGCACGCTGCCTAGGAGTCATCTTAGACTCTCATCTGTCTTTTTCACCACACATTCAAACACTTGCAAAATCTTGCCGTATTCAACTGCGCAACATTGCTCGAATACGACCCTATCTCAGTTCAGAATCAACTAAAACACTGATTCAATCTCTCATCATCTCCCGCCTTGATTACTGCAACTTACTCCTCACAGGTATTCCAACAAGTCACCTTTCACAACTCCAATCTGTTCTAAACGCGGCTGCTAGACTCATTCATCTAGCTCGCCGCTCAACATCAGCTGCTCCCATATGTATGTCCCTTCACTGGCTCCCAATCTCCTCTAGAATCAAATTCAAATTACTAACACTCACATTCAAGGCCCTTAATAATGAAACCCCTCCCTATATTTCATCTCTAATCTCCAAATACACTCCTTCACGAAACCTACGCTCTGCTTCTGATCTTCGCCTCACTTCTCCTCTGGTCACTTCTGCCCATTCTCGTCTACAAGACTTCTCTCGGGCTTCTGCTTTTCTCTGGAACTCTCTGCCACAAGCTGTCAGACTTTCTCCTTCCTTCCAAACTTTCAAGCGCTCCTTAAAGACCCATCTGTTTAAAGAGGCCTATTCGATGTACCTTAATTAATCATTGCTGTATCAAAAATGACAGTGTTTATACAATCCTAATGTCTCAATTGTACCCTAAACTTTTAATTTGTAAACCCTATTGTACTCTGTAATCCTTGTCTGTTATCCACCATTTATTCCCTGTTTGCTATAACTGCAGTAAAGCACTGCGTATCTTGACAGCGCTATATAAATAAATGAAGATGATGATGATGATGCTTAGAGATGCAGTAGTTAGAAAAGAGGGAAAAAAAACTGACCCATAAGGCTGCACCACCCCATCCCACAATCAAATAACTCTGTGAATTAACTTTAAAACTTAACTTTTACTAATATATATATATATATATATATATATATATATATATATATATATATATAAAACACGATGGATCAGCACACACTGTAATTTTGTGAAGCAATAGTGTTTATTTCATACAAAACACATTTTAATCCAAAATGTGTTTTGTATGAAATAAACACTATTGCTTCACAAAATTACAGTGTGTGCTGATCCATCGTGTTATATACATGCCTGCCTTTGATCGTGCACTACTGGAAACATCGGTTTGAGTGCTGGTACTGTGGGACTCTATATATATATAAGTCCATGTGAGGCATTAAAAACAGGGAAGAGCAGGGAGAAGGAAAACCCTAGTTAAGGGGTTAAGGGGTATGAACCTGTGGTCTAAGAGTGGGTCTCAGACCCGCCTAGGTAAGGGGATAAGTGTATAACTGTACTCTTTGGAATGGGTCTCAGACCCGCCTAGTGGGTTAACTCCAATATGTCAAGTATTCAGCTTGACTGTTACAATACTCAGAGGAAATCCATTGAGAGAGTACAGTTATAAAGAGTGGGTCTCAGACCCGCCCTTACCTGGGCGGGTCTGAGACCCACTCTTAGACCACAGGTTCATACCCCTAACCCCTTACATAGGGGTTTTCCTTCTCCCTGCTCTTCCCTGTTTTTAATGCCTTACCTGGACTTTCAATTTTCTAATATATATTAGTAAAAGTTACGTTTTAAAGTTGATTCATGGAGTGATTTGATTGTGGGATGGGCTGGTACAGCCTTAAGGGTCAGTTCTTTTTTCCTCTTTTCTACATATGATATATATCAGAGCCTGCACACCTTCTACTGTTTCTCTAAGTGATGAATGGTGCTCCCTACTTTATTTTGTTCTTACAGTATATTGAGATGCAGTAGTTAACTGCTAATGCCTTGAAAGTAGGGTTGCCACATGGCCAGTATTTTACAGGCCTGGCCGGTAAAAATGATGCTTGATGCCAATGTTATTAATAGGAAAAAAACTGCAAAAATATAGGAAGGCCAGTATTTTTTTCCAGAAAGTATACCACCTACTTGCTTCAGTCAAATTTTCTCAGAAAAATCCAGACTGGATCTTCTAAGTTCCTCGTGATAACATCTTGGTATATTATGGTGATATATAATAAAATGCATAAAAGAAATAAAAATTAGTAATGATATTACTCCCTTAAAGTTGCATTGTGCCTGTATATGCCTTTATTGCCATTGATGGCCAATAAAAATGGCAACCACTTAAGGGTTATAACCTTCAAACAAACAATTCCTGTTAAGATACTGACATCAGAAAATAACCTTTTTTATTATCTATCATAACCTTATCTTTGAATGCTATTTATAATTTTGCCATAAAAAATATTTGCCTGATGCTTTTACATTACCTGTCTTACTACCCTGTTCCTCTATTAGGGGGCTGCCTTATTTGTGCAGCATATTCCGTTAGCATTAGAAACTCTAACTGACCAGTTAAGAAGGGACAGTCAGGCTGGCAAAACAGTCACTTTTAATGTAGATTAATATTTTTTTGTGTCAGTATCACTTTAATGTCCTTAGCATAGTGATTATGGGTGAGTGCAGAGGACCCCTTCTTTGAATTTTAAGGTCAACGTTTCATTGCACCCCCTCCTAATGGTTTACAATCTAATGGTCTGCACAACTTTAGTGTGAAGACAGACTAGGATATTAGTCATTGAGATGTTATTTTATTGGTGATATTTGGTAATATGGAGTGGCAGTCTTTTTGCATTTTCTTTCACCACATTTAGTCAGACAATTGTAATTCTATTTATCTTCTGTAGCAAGGTGAAGACAGACTAGGAGATTAGTTGCCCTGCTATTAATCTCCTTCAACCCAGACAACTAATCTCTTTTGAACACTTTCCCAGTGGCTAACATGCAAACCACCACTGGTAGGGTCAGACTGGGCTGGCGGGACACCGGAAAAAAAAACTCAGTGGGTCTTGGCCTTGTGGGCCCTGCTGACCCAAACCCTGGGAGCTCCCCCTTGACCTTCCTCTCTCCGACCACAGAGGAGAATTCAAGGTACGAGACGGGGGGCCAAGGGAGAGTGGGGGTACCTGAGGTGGTAGTGTCATACCCTCCAGTCCGACGCTGGCCTCTGGGGAAACATACTTGTTTCTGCCACTCTCTGAAGTTTTCTTTAGGCAACTTTGTGCCACATATGTTTCCCCAGAGACGATTTACATGTTAGCCACTGGGGAGGCATTTAGAAGAGATTGGTCGCATGAAAGTGGAGAAAGGGAATGCAAAAAGACTGCAACTCAATATTACCAAATATCACCAATAAAATCACATTCTATAACTTCATATTTTTAATGCATGAGCTTACACATATCATATAATATAATCATAAGAATGGTAAACCCTCCAACACTCCACCCCAACTATTCTCTGGCTGGGGCTATATAGACAGCAAACCCTTTTACAGCAGCATTTTCTGAGGAAAGGTTGACTTCTAGACACCTAATCCCTTTGAGGCCCATATATTGCCCAGATGTTACAGAATACACACTGCTCAGTTACAATAATATAGAGACATAATGGGGCATAATTAGAGCAAATTAAATCTGCAATCACAACAAAAAACACATAAAAAGATTGTTAGTGCACACTCATGATCCATATGACACATTCATTAGATGCCTTTTCTCTGCCAGGTCATGAATCATAAACTCAGGGGTTCAGTTACACATTTCTGTCCATAAAAATGCCAAGCCTTCCACTACTTAGGTAGAGAGAATGCAATTGTTTGATGTCGATAGCTAAGTCAATATGAAAAATTCCACTTATTTAAGTTTCGGTCCCCAGGAAACCAACAGTAATGGATAATAAGTGGAGGAATAAGTCAAGAAGGTATTTCAAAAAGTGCTTTATACCCATTGTGAGAGGTAGGGGATTGTATTTAGTAATGGCAAACGCACATATGAAAATGTCAGACAAGCAGGAAACATATCCATCATTAAAACAAATAAGATTGTAAACTCTATTCTATTGTACACAGCACTGCTTTCTATTGTACATATCACTATATTCTATTGTACATAGCACTGTATTCTGTATTGCATGTTGATAGTGGCAAAATCATATAGGAAGGTGAATGGTACATCAAAAAGTGGTAGTGGGGATTACTGAGGATTACTGGCAGAATTACTGGAGAAGGATGTGGGGTGCAGCAATGGCATGGTGCTTTAGTTTAGTGTTTTGGGAGGGGTTATATGCTACAGGTTAAAACAACAGTAGAGAACAGAAAACTAACAGTAGGGTTAGGTTGAAGCTCTTTAAAGTGGCCCTAGCTCAAGATTAATTTGTACATTCTAATGCTAGTCTATGATGAAGTGCCATGCGAGAATGAAACATGTAGGGCTGTTGATATGATGATATAATTCACAAAAGCCATGAATATCTTGTAAACGATATCCTTATAAACGGTGACTAGTGATGTCATCAGTTATAAACGGTGAGTAGTGATGTCATTTTTGTCACATGACTCACTTAAACTTGTGTGTTATAATAAATAAAGTACCCCTTGTTGGAAAATATGAGGATATTAGAAGTAACCTTGGAGTTCCATGACCTGTATAAAATATATAAAACCTTTTATATGGTCATGGAACTCCTTGGAGACTTATAATATCCTTATATTTTACAATAGGGGGTACTTTATTCACTATATAAATAAAGATTTTTTTGACATTTTTACTACTTTTTTTATGGCCTGACAGTGTTCACTGCGCCTTTCCTGCTTTACATGCTAAGGCATACCACCCCCCTTCATGCCTGCTTTTTTGCAAGTTATGAGAATCTTATGGTTTAAGACACATGATACCTGAATAATGCAGCACTAGAGCTAAATAATATGCCTAATAATTGGATCTAAAATAGCAATCTGTCCACTTGCGTTTGTAAATCAGCCCTATTATCTAATTATAATTATTATCTTATATGAAGGTTGATCTGTCACATCCTGTGCTTAAGTCCCTCAACTCCTGTCTCTAAATGGATTATTTCCAATTATCTACCTTTCCTTATGTTCTCTATTTTCCCTAATCTCTCACTTTACTTCCACTTTTAAAAGTAAGCCGTTTAACTGCTCAATGGTTCAGAAATGGATTTGAAATTATCATATTTTTTGCTGTAGTACATGTGAGATTGTGGACAGTGCAGATGAGGTAGATGTGACATTTATATGATATGAAACTCTTCTCTCTCTGTTTTACCTGCATGTCTGGATTCCTAAGGGGTTCCTCACTAATTTATACAATCCAGCAGGTGTGGAGATATTAAACAGCCACACTGACTCATACTGAGAAGAGTAATAAGAATCTGGAGATTGTTGATGCGTTTCCTAAGTGACTTCTTCACACCCTAAAAAGATATGCACTTATTGCAATAGTAAACAATGACATATTAAATGAAAGATAAGAACGTCATGATTTGATCAGTAAGGGTGATGGCAGAGGAGGGTAGAAGTTAGATCTGTGCTACCACAGGCAATAATTCTCCAGAAAATACTTTTCCACCAGCAATAAAGTGAATCGTCAGTGGGAAGTTACTTGAATTTACCTGGCAAGGAAACTTGGGTGACTTTAGAAAACGAATAGAAATATATGTAAACAAATGATTTAAAAAAACTATAAAAAAAAAATGAAGACCACCTAAAGAGTTTCTAAGAATAGGCCATTCTAAAACATGCTAAAATTTTAAATCAAAAGTAAACTACCCCATTTAACCACTAAACTTTTAATTGTACGTTCTCATGAACAAGCCCTTTAATTGCCCTGTTTAATTTTTTTAATTCTTAGTGTCTTGTTAGTATGTATGGGATCCATTATCTGGAAACCCATTATCCGGAAAGCTCTGAATTACGGAAAGACTGTCTCCCATAGACTTTAATTTATCCAAATTATGAAGTTTAATACATTTTTAAAAATGAGATCATTTTTTCTGTAATAATAAAACTGTACCTTGTATTTGATCCAAACTAAGATATAATTAATCCTCACTGGAAACAAAACCATTGGGTTTATTTAATGTGTACATGATTTTCTAGTAGACTTAAAGGGGAACTATTCTCAAAATGAAAACTTAATACAAGCTTAACCACAGTGAAATTCTGCATCGTTTCTGAAATAATCAAGTCTATCTTCACTCTTACTCTCTTAGCATCTGTTTCTCTTCATGCAGGAGTTGGGTGTCAGGTATTAGAGCTCACTCTAGTAAAATCAACAGACATTGTGTCTCTCTACATGCAAAATTTGTGCAAAAGGCAGTTATTTTGTTAGATTTTGTATGTACTGGAATCAGTTATTTGAGTGAGCTCTAATATAATACATCGGCTAGGAGAGGGAGCCCCCCTATAAGATATATTGGATGTAACTGTAAATGAATATCTGACACCCAACTTTTACATGAACAGAGAATGAAGAGAAACAGATCCTGAGAGAGGAATAGTGAGGATAAACTTGGTTATTTCAGAAACATGGAGAATATTTAATTGATTGTATTTAGAAAGTTTCTTATTTCAGTATGCTGAAGCTTGTATTAAATTTTCATTTTCGCTATAGTTCCCCTTTAAGGTTTGTAGATTCAAATTACAGAAAGACCAGTTATCGAGAAACTCCCAGCTCTAGAGCATTCTGGATAACAGTTCCCATACCTGTATTATAAAGCTCTTGACAAATTAGCTATAATATATAAGTTAATGATCATGAAGATAATGACCATACTTGCACTTATTATTAAAGGATACGGTAACACTATTTCACTGGGGGTGGGGTTTAAAAAGTTAGGCACCTCAAGTGAAGCTTTTTCCCTTGGGCTGGTGCTACTTTTTGAAGAAAAAACTGGCTTAAAACTATCAGGGTACTGTGCCACCATTTTATTGACTCCCAGGCATCCGCAGACTTGGGTTTGTGCATGTGCAGTATATTAAATTTTTCTGATTGTGGTGGAGGCCCACCTTTTGATTCTACTTCTAGTAAAGAGTAAAAAAAATAATATTGCATTAGGATTTGTTTAATAAAGTAATAATACTTTATTATTTAAAGTGGAATTCCATGCAAATTGTTTCTAAAAAAAATAAAAGAAAATTTAATTCGGAACAACTTTGCAATATACAATAATTAAACATCTTCAATGGTTTTAGGTCAGTGATCCTAAACTAGTGACTTGTGAGCAATATGTTTTTCACCAAGCCCTCGGATGTTGCTCCCAGTGGCCTCAAAGCAGGTACTAATTATTGAATTCCTGGCTTGGTTGCATAAAAACCATGTGTACTGACAAACAGAGTCTCCTATAGACTTCCAGTCCATATAGGGTCTACCAAATAGCCAATCATAGCTCTTGTTTGGCACCCCAGGAACTTTTTCATGCTTGTGTTGTTTCCCAACTTATATTTACATTTGAATGTGTTTCATGGGTAAAAAAGTTTGGGGACCCCTGTATTAAAGTAATTTGGAAAAATAATCAGCACTATTTGCCTATCCCTGATCAACAGGCCTGTTAAAAACTCTGTAAGTCAGTGAGGCCATTTGGAACATGGTTATATTGTATTTGCTTGCCTCTGATAACCCATAAAACACCGCACTCCTTGTTCTTTTTTGTGCACTTTTTTGGTCTCGTAGAATGATTATGTACTGTCTAATATTTGAATTAACATGTTATAGACGCTATTTGTTGGGTAAACAGTACAAGTAACTTCATAATATGTATAGCATGTTTTGTAGAGATTTAAAGGAACTGTAACAAAAATGTTCTATATATACTTTTTTTTTTCTCTGTCCCATCCCAGAGTATCCACTACTTTAGTCAATCTTTTTTATGATACTTTTATTGATGTCATTGATTTGTATTAATATTCTTTTGAAATAGACAATGTGCATTAGACTTGGAAATGTAGAAGAGCAGAACCAACCTACCTTCTGCAAGGTATAAATCCAATTGGCTGGGGGTTAACAAAAGCCTAGGGAGTGCTGGGACATCTGGGTTACTGCTCCAGCCAGAAGTAGAGACCTCATGCTTCAATGCCAAGTAGAGGAATGGATCAACTGCAAGAAGCAAGAAGCCCTGAAGGTGACTAATGCTGTTGCTGAGAGCGGTAGCACTGCAAAGCTGCCCGTAGACGCCAGAGAGACTGCTTTTGAGAAGAGCACCACAGTGAGTAAGCCACGTTTTTTAGGTTGATGGATGAGCTATAATTGTGCAGCCTTATCATGAAGATTCTACAAGGACAGATCCAAAGAAAGGTAGCTTGGTAAATAATTCGCCTGGGGTTATAAAGAGCTTTTGTGAGATACTTTTTGTAAAGAATAAATTATGCCTTGAATTTGCCCGTCTGACATTTCTAAGTAACATGGTAACATAGTAAGTTAGGTTGAAAAAAGACACACACATCCATCAAGTTCAACCTTTTATCTTTTTTTAACCTGCCTAATTGCCAGTTGATTCAGAGGAAGGCAAAAAACCTCATCTTAAGCCTCTCCAATTTGAGTCAGGGGGAAAAAATTCCTTCCTGACTCCAAAATGGCAATCGGACTAGTCACTGGATCAACTTGTACTATGATCTATCTCCAATAACCCTGTATTCCCTCACTTGCTAAAAAGCCATCCAACCCCTTCTTAAGGGCTGGGACACACTGGGCGATTTGGGGAGATTTAGTCGCCTGGCGACTAATCGCCGCGACTTTTCTCCCCGAATGCCTCCCCTCGCTCTGCGCCTGGCTAAAATGAAAAATCGCCTGCGCTAATCACACGCGGCGATTCGTTTTCCGAAGTCGCCCGAAGTTGCCTCACGAGGAAACTTCGGGCGACTTCGGAAAACGAATCGCCGCGTGTGATTAGCGCAGGCGATTTTTCATTTTAGCCAGGCGCAGAGCGAGGGGAGGCATTCGGGGAAGATTGGTCGCGGAAAGTCGCGGCGATTAGTCGCCAGGCGACTAAATCTTCCCAAATCGCCCATTGTGTCCCAGCCCTAAAGCTATCTAATGTATCAGTGATTCAGGGAGAGAATCAACATCTTCACAGCTCTCACTGTAAAAAATCCCTTCCGAATATTTAGGCGGAACCTCTTTTCTTCTAAAGAAATGGGTGACCTTGTGTCAACTGGAAAGACCTACTAGTAAATAAAGCATTAGAATGATTATATGATCCCCTTATATATTAATACATAGTTATCATATCACCCCTTAAATGCCTCTTGTCAAGCGTGAAGTATGCTAGTACTTTAAATGAGTGAAAGAGAAGGTTAGCCTGTGCTATGGGAGAGTCCCCATGTGATCTCATTTGCAAGTTTTGGATCATATTGTTATATATAATCACCATGTTGATGGTGTTTTAGGGAGGGGTGAAACTAAACAATCACTGTCTATGAGAAAGTTTTTCTCAGGGCATAAAATGTGTTCCCTCTTTTTCTGCAGATAAAAAAGTAAAAAGAGTTTAGAGTGTTTCCCAGTGGGTAAAAATAAGAGTTTAAGACCTTTTGATTCTCTGCTACAGTAATGGCTGTTATGGAGTAATCAATGAAGACATTTCACTACTCATCCGAGCAGCTTCTTCCGTTTAACTGACTGACACCAGTCAGTTGAACTGAAGAAGCTGCTCGGATGAGTAGTGAAACGTCTTTAGTGATTACTCAGCAAGTCCAGTTATTTTAAATTTACCTATACTAGATATACCATGGCCTGGATGAATGAAAATCTTCATAGTCGGCTGTTATGGAGGTTTTCTATCCACCTCCCACATTTGATCAACATCCCTGGTCCTGCTTATAAGTCATCCTCTCCATTTCCCAATACTATAAGGAGTTGTCAGACAGGTCCAGGTGTGACTTCCCTCCGCCTCCCATATTTATAGCACACTCCCTCTTTGTGAGATAGAAAGCTGCTGCTGTGCCAAGGGCACACACTGCCACCAGGCTCTCCAGACCTGAACAAACCAGGGCACCCAAGGTAAGGCATTCCCATTTATGAATTTAGTGCTCTTACTTACTAACAACACAATAATAATAATAATATTACTAAAGGAATCAAATTCTGTATGAATTTATTCAGGGTTAGTTTATAAAAGAGGAAACTCCTGTCTAAATGATGAAAGTCAGTATGTATACAACTTGTGACTCTCCAGCTATTGATGAACTTTATTTCTCAGTGGTCAATAGCTGATGGAGAGACACCACAAAGACATCTCTGACGTAAAGATTGAAAATATCTAACAATTATTGTATAGTGTGTGTCCTATATCCTTTCATATATATTTTTCCACCAAGAGGGACTCAGAGAGACCAATGCTTATGCAATTTTTATACTACTGTAAAACCCAGCCCTGACAGATGTTACTGTGGAGATTCTGCTTACGAATATGAGAAAGATAGACTATGATTAGTTGATAAAAACCTTTGCTTCCCTAGTTGGCAATTCATTGCCTGTGATCAAGAGACTCCTACAGATGATAGGACTCCCAGCATCCCCTTACTGTATTGCATTTTGGGAGCTGAAGAACAATAACATTTTAAAAGCAGCAGGTTGTTCTGAATCATAAAATAAAATATTAATTCTCTAGTAATTACTACTTTGTGAAAGAGTAAGTGAGCCAAAACCAACAACAAAAAGTGAATCCCCATATATTCCAGGCAGGGATTACCACTGAATGCATAACTGGATAGCAGCCCTATAAATGGTGATCAAAACAATTTGGCACTTACTGTATGAACTGATGCATTTTCACAATCACAGATGAAAGTTAAGTAATTATAGTTCAAACCTATAATCTGTTCTCTGTGCATTTGGACACTCCTAGAAACCACTTCATTCTTTGTGTTTGTCTCTGTACAAATATTGAATGTTCTACCCCTGCTGATACTTATACTCATTCTCCAAAATTCTTCCCTGTCTGGAGCAACGGTAAATAAGGACTTTTGTTATACAAAAGTACAGCAATGCTATAGGCAGAGGAAGAATTTATGAAATTTTATTACCCCTGTAATTTACCAATAATTAAAACTTGCTGAGCTCATATTTAACATAGTTGAAATGCGGAAGCAAAATTTGATAACTCAGATCAGTAGTGATGCTTCAAATGTGCCAAGTTTGGGTGTTGACTGATTAATCAGTTCAGCCTGAAAAAAATGAAGAGATTGGTTCCAACTGATGCTGCTAAACTACAACTCCCAGAATTCTAGTAAAAAATGGCAGATGAAAGCACTCTGGAACTTGTAGTTCTGCAACATCTGGGGATCCAAGGTTAAGGAAAAGGTTCCTATGTACCACATTCATTTAGCTGGCACAAGTATGCTCCTTTTATGTATTTAAATATTAAAAAAACATTGCTTCTTAAATTCTAATAACCGACTTTTATTTTTAAATATTTTTTTTATTTTTTAAATCATTTAAAAACTATATTTTATTATTAAAATTGGTCAAGAGTCTAAATAATTTTGTAAGGGATTGTATATACATATGTCCAAAGGCTTCATTTTTTCTTTACAGTACATTTCAGTGTTTTAATTCCAATTCTTCATTGTATACTTAGCCCCTACCTTTCACTGCATTGTGATACTAAACATGCATTTTTAATTAAATCTGTGAAACGTATATGTTTATACTATATTTTGTGGTGTTCTGGCAACAAGCAGTATAATTTTTCTGTGTTTCTCTTTATGCAGGTTGTCCTCAGCTGATACCTGAATTCCAACACCATCATGTCTACATGTGTTGATGAACCCTTCAATTTCCTCTGTGACACAAATGCAGCATGGGGAATTGTGCTGGAAACCCTGGCTGCAGCTGGGATTGTGTTTTCAATTATCCTTATATTAGCCCTCCTCATAATGATGCCCCGCATTAGTGATCCTGCCAAGCGTGCTGTTTCTCCTGTCCAGCTCATCTTCCTGATTGGCACATTTGGAATATTTAGCCTCACGTTTGCCTTCATTGTTCAACTGACTGCCCAAACCTGCCCAACAAGGTACTTCCTCTTTGGAGTCTTGTTTGCCATCTGCTTTTCCTGCCTATTGGCCCATGCGAGTAAGCTGGTGAAACTTGTTCGAGGAGGAGCCGGAATCTGTTGGTGGGTGATGCTATTAATGGTGTTGTGTCTCTCACTGGTGCAAGTAGTAATAGCGATTCTCTATGTTGTGTTCGGTCTGGTGAGGAGCAGCACCCCTTGTACTGTCTTAGCACCAGCACCTAATACTGATTATAATCAGCTAAACCAAGACTTTGTACTCATACTCATCTATGTATTCCTGCTCATGGCCATCACCTTTCTTGTTTCACTCATCAGTCTATGTGGACCATGTAAATACTGGAAGAGACACGGAGCACATATCTATGTCACAATGTTTTTCTCCATTGGCATTTGGGTGGCCTGGATCTGTATGTTGCTAAGCGGCAATATATCACTAAATAATGTCGCTCCAGGCAAGAACAAATGGGATGACCCAGTGTTATCCATTGCTTTAGTTGCCAATGGTTGGGTTTTCCTCATGATGTATATGGTGCCAGAGCTTTGTATGATGACCCGATGCCAATCAGACAGTCAGAAAGACTGCATCCAAACTCAACCCCGCCTGCTCAGACAAACCATTGGAGTGGATAATCGAGTATTCACTCATGAAAATACCAACCAAGGTTTGTATGTTTTTATTATTAAACTCTCCCAATCTGAAGTCTGTATGATACTGATGAATTACAATGCTGTTGCCCCTATTTATGAATGAAATCCCAGCTCTTTAATTAAATCACTTTATACAGCCTGCCTATGCCTCTACCATGTCCACTCACCTTTTGGCCAAAACGTTTAAAACTGCTCAGATAGATGAAAATTTTAATTTTTAATGCTGGAGAAAAATCTCCGTAAAATTATCTATAGCATTATGTTTAATGAGGATGTGTGGGAATTATGGAATTATTAGTTACAGAATTAAGTTTTAGACTAAACCGGTAAACTTTAAAACAAAGTAAGTCCATGTCACAACTAAAATTTGAGGGATACAGTGGTTTTTAGTAGGTTTTTTTTTCATGTTTTTTTTACAAAATGCATCTGTGTCGGACTGGCCCACCAGGATACCAGGAAAACTCCCGGTGGGCCCCAAGTGTCAGTGGGCCCTCTTGCTTCTAACCATTTGGCCTATTTCATGGTCATTCCCTATTTATTTATGGGAACAAAGAGGCTTAATAAAGAACAGAGTATAGTATGTACAGAAAAGAGACTATGAGAATAAAGAGGTTGAGTAGAGGAGAGAAGGTATAAAAGTTTGGAAAGTGGGCCCTCAGCCTAAGGTTTTCTGGTGGGCCCCTGGTATCCCAATCCAACACTGTCTGTTAATAGTCTCCTTCAGCCAAATTCTGCATTGAAATCAATTTTTTTCAAAAGAGCAAAACATTTTTATATCTCATTTTAAAATTTGACATGGGGTTAGACATGTTTTTAGTTTCCCAAGTGCCCCCAGCCATGTGACTTGTGCTCTGATAAACTTCAGTCACTGCTCCACTGCAAGTTGCAGTTATATCACCCCAGTACCGTAACTAGAGGGGGGGTGGGTCCTGGTGCGTGACGCCCCACGCACCCCTCCTAATGGCCCGCATTTCAGTGGCGTGCGGGCTGCCGGGGGGCCCAGAGGGGGTGCGGGCCCTAGCCCGCTCGCACCCCCTGCTCCCCCGGTAGTTCCGCCACTGTATCACCACCTTCCTTTTCCCCCTCCCACCCAACAGCCCAATGTAACAAAATAGCAGTTCCCTGACACAAGATAACAGTTCCCTGGTAGATATGAGAACAGCACTCAGTAGTAAAAATCTGAGTCTGGCTCCCCCCAAGTTATGACTCCTCCAGTTACATTGAGTAGCAGAAACAATAGCTTATATGAAATCAGTTCTATTGTGAAGTGCTGGCTCTTTCTGAAAGCACATGACTAGGCAAAATGACTTGAGATGGCTGCTTACACACCAATATTACAGCTAAATAAATACATTTATTGGTTCAAAAATAACATTTTAAATTGTAGAACTACAAAGTTCATAGTGTAAATTAGTAATAAAAATTATACCATATAAATCATGTCAGAATTCCTTTAACAATGCACAGTACAGCAGCCCTACACCAACTTACAGCACACACCAATTATCTTACTTACACCTAAAGACAACCACTCTTAAATAATGGATATGATGGAGTTTTGATTGCTTTTTCACTCCCTTTTCCCTACAGGCCAAGACTCTGGACGATGTTCTCCTGTTTCTTCACAGCATGATGCTACCATTGCCATGAGAGTAAGTGCAAGAGTATCTACTAACTAGCACAGCTGATGGTTCAGGGGACTATTTACTAATAAACGAGTTTGGATTGTTTCTATGAATCTCTAAAAATTCATGATTTTCCACATTTTTAAAGGTCCTAGAGGTTTTTCTTAACATTCAATTAAGAGTCCAATGAGGAGCCATTAACCAACATGCAACCATTTATAGCCATCTGTTTGCCAATGTCTCCATAGATTCTTGCATCTATATCTCAGAGTATGTTTACATGCATTATAAAACTCTTATAACAGTATAGCATGCACAGCTGTTCCATGGAGCAAAAGGTTTTGCTTTCTACTTTATGTTCTTACATGGATGGAACAACTTCTTAGTACTCATGTTACCATTTGTATTTCTTCTCCAACAAACCACAGTCCTTTCTTGCCTTATGGCAGAAATGTTAGATGTAACAGCACACAGGGCAATTTTGAGAATTTTTTTTAAATTAAAATTGCCCCCGCCCACTCCTGCTAGGGTGCGGACTACTAACAGGGGCTTATGACTTCAAAACTGCATTTTATTTGCAATCTTATTTAAGCAATAGGCTTCTGTCCCTACACAGCACCGGGTGCTAGCAATACATTTCCATTCAAAGGGAAAGTGTGGCTAATTTAACAAAAAGAATGAAGGAGTAGTAGTAATTTGATGCTAAGTAAGCATACATATTGGACACATTGGGTTTTAATAACATCTATCATTACTACTAATGCTTGTGGTATAAATGAAATGGTATAATAATAAAAGTATGTAAAGCGTATTCATTTAACTGTGTTTCTCCACAGGATTTAGAACAGAAAAAGGAGTTCAGTATACCTCGCCCACAGCAAAGACAAAACCCATATATGCAGTACCGGTCCCATGATCTGAGCAGTATGTAAGTGGAGGAAGCAAAATGTGAGATGCTACCGTATATATATCCAAGGCTCCCACATCCCGCTGCACAATAAGAATATGGAAACCAGAATCTCTGCAGTGGGCCCAACTAGCAACGCAGAAATGTTTTTGTTAATAATATAGGGAAAAGACTTGTAATTGCTCTATTGCCATGGTACCAGTAGCACCGTTTATAGTAATTAATTTAATTCTTACCCCGGGAATGAAACTACTATGGTCTACCAATTGTTGTCCCAAAATATTGATCTATAAAGCTGGCACGTTAAGTGATCTGTAAAGCAAATTATTATCAGATAGGCCTTTAGGTGCCTAGTTTGTTAACAAACTTTAGCCCCCTTAAAGGGTTATTCATTATTAGCTTCCATGCTAAAACAGGTTTTCTAACAAAAACTCTCTACAGATAAATTTAATTAAGAGTTTAAAGACACACAACTATATCTGCAGATGTGATATGCTGCATAATCTTAAATATCACATTTGCTGCATCGCTACTTAATACATCTATATGTTGCATATATGCCACCTAGTGGTAACTGTTGGTGTTACAGCAGTTGCTTTCAAGGTTTGAGTTTGCATCTCTATAAACCAGCAACCACTGCTAAAGGATACTAACAATTTTAGTTCCTGCTGTGAGACTGTACTATGAAAGACCACTAGTTTGCATATAAAAGTTGTTATGGTGTAAGGCCATGTGCACACTATAGATTTTGGTTCATGTTAGAATCCAGAGCAGTAAGGCTAACCTTGGCCCAATCAAATTTAGTTTAGAAATTATTACAAGTCTGTTTTTAGAAAAAAAGGGAAGGATTTTGTGTGGCACTCAGATTTGCCATTTTCCAATACAAAGCAGGTACACAGCACATCTGTATATCACGTTAACATGTTTATTGGGTTGAAGAGCTTACAATGCACAAGCTATGAAATCACTAGTCTGCAAAGGTTTTCTTGTATGAAACTCTGTCCCACATATTTACGTATAAATACACCTATAGAGCCGAAGTGTGTCATAGTCGTAGGAATTGGTAAATCAAGATACAGACATTATAAGACAAGGGCACATACTTGAAATATTTTTTTCCTGGTAAATACAAATGAATGATTGCCAGCTGATATATAGTGAATAAAGTACCCCCTTTTGTAAAATATAAGGATATTATAAGTTACCGAGGAGTTTCATGACCATATAAAAACACGAGGCCGAAGGCCGAGTGTTTTTATACAGGTCATGGAACTCCGAGGTAACTTCTAATATCCTCATATTTTGCAAAAGGGGGTGCTTTATTTATTATAATACACAAGTTTTAGGGAGTCATGTGATAGAAATGACATCAGAACTCACCGTTTATAAGGATATAATTTACAAGATATTCATGGCTTTTGTGTATTATAACTACATATACAGTAGTTTATAGTTACTTGGTTTTAATATCATGGTGTTATATCTTCTGTGACCACAGGGAATAGGTCTGCTCGTGGCTGACTGTAAGTGGAAAAGTGGTAGAGGAAATGATGGTTTCAGCAAACCTAGAGGTGGCAAAAATAATCACACTATTTATTGGCTACATTGTACTTTTTAACTGTAATAATGTATAAAAATGCATTTACTTTAAAAAATTGATATATCTTGAAATAATGTGTTCATACAAGTATTCTGATGAACAGGTTACAAATATGAACATGTGTAATAACAGATATTGGCACAATAATAGCAAACAGAAACTGGGACACGTACTCATGAAATAGTCATGGTAATTACCAGTCCTATGGAAATGACGTACTGATACCAGAACTGGTAAAGTCACTGTGATTATGCAAATATATCTTAAGAGACACTAGAGAATTTATGGCATTGTCTATAAATATGCTAATGAATGCTGATTGCCATGCTTTGTTAGATTTACTACATCATAAGATAAAAATGAACATATGAAAACTATAGTCCACCTTTAAATTAAAATGTGATGTTGACAGCAATAGTCTAAGAGAATGTGCCATTTGTCTGCATTATGAATTGTTGCAGCTTTCCAGTTGGAATTTTAGCAGCTATCTGGTTCCTAGAGTCTTATTTACCATAGCAACCAGTCTGTGGCTTCATGAGAGGCTACGAATAAGAGAGGCCTGAATAGAAAGATAAATAATAATAAGTGACAATAACAAAAATAGGGAGCAATAGTTTTGGCTGCTGATGACCCCTATTTGAAAGTTGGAAGAATAAAGAAACTTAAAAAAATAAAGACCAGGAAGTTGCCATGAATAGTACATTCTATAACTAACTAAAAATGTTATTATTTGTAACAAAGTTTTTATCTGAATGACACTGAAAGATGCAGATAACTATGTAAATAACACATACATACCAGGAATATCCATGACCCATAGGGCACTTCATTTTCAAGTGATTTTACTGGACCTTGGCCTTCTCTTACACTTGCCAGTACAGTAACAGCAAGCTGAAATTTGCAGTGTTTTGCATGACAGCTATTTAGAATCTCTACATGCCATAACTATAAGTGAATATTTCACACTTTGCCACTAGGTGTCCAATGAAAAAAAACAGTTTGTGTATCTTCTCATTTGAATGCTTATCTTAATTTCCAGGCCCTCTGCTAGTCATCTTCTGTTTTGATTTCAAATGGTTTGATTTCCCTGGTGGCTAAGGTAATTAACTCCTAGCAGCCAGATCATTTAAATTCCAAGGCTGAGGGCTGCATGACAAAAAATGTAAAAGAAAAAAAAATGACCACCACTTACAAAATGTTAGAATTCTGATATCTACACTATCCCCAATGTTAATTTTAAAGTGAACAACCTCTTTGTTCCTGTCAATACAGCCATAATAATGTAAATATAAGCTGCATCATAAAGCATATGCACCGCTGAAACGTGTGATTATATGTGTGTTAAATTATTTATAATATCTTAATAAAGCAAAGTATTATGTACTTGTCTATGTAATGTGTTTCTTCTTAACGGTATGGATTTGCAAAGTATACACCATGCGAAATTCCCTACAACAAGAACTGAATGACTCTAAGCAAGCGAGAAGAAAAAGGTGTTTACAAGGTGTGATCTGTGCCATAGGGTGTGTTACTGGGGTGATAAGACTGAAGAGGGGTTATTTTTCATGAGTAGACTATTTACTCACCACATATAGAAAATGGCCCAGGTGTACCACCCTAAGCCCTCAGCTTTGGGAGTGGACAAAGGTGAATACATCTGATGGCAGGCACTAAAATAAAGGCAATCTTCCAACGAATTGAAGAAATCAAGTAGAAAAGATTTATTGTGTCCGCCTTACGCGTTTCGTGTTACAAACACTTAATCATAGGCTGAGTAAGTGAAGCTCAAACATAAATATTTAAACAAAAGTGCACCAATCACAACAGTCCAACAATAAAAGCATTTTTTTTACACCTTTGTAGATAAGTTTGTAAAAAGGTGTAGACATTAAAGTGGTACACACATGAGGTTTTTTCCAGCATCATATTAGTATATATTAACTATGGCGAACCTCTATGAGTAGAGATGTAGAATGTGTGTAGTTCACAAAAGTGTTCCTCGATAAAAAGTAAAAACTCAAACTAATAAGTAAGAGCCTTTAAAAGACACTGGGGTGTCCAACCTTTTGCACATCCCACAATTACAATTTTCTTTGTTCTTGTGTTTTCTTTAATTATGATGTTTTAACACACTATTTCCTGCAATAGTTTTGCATTACTTTTGACTTAAAAAAAATAACTAAATATGTAATTTGGCAAGGGATGCCCATTCAACTGTATCAATCAGATAGGGGGCAGCCAGGGGAGGAGTGCATAGAGAAGCCCACACATTGAGATGGAAATCACTCAAGAATATAATGCTTGTGTCATTGCCCTTAGAATCATTAGGATACCAATACAAATTATGCTTGGCTTTAATGTTGCTTACAGTCATGAAAATGTCACAGATTTGCATTAACCAATAAATTCTATATGGGTTTGCAGGCCAGAAGGGAATTCAAGCAAAACCTGTAGTCATTTTGTTCACTTCGTAGTTAAATTCTCATTCCAGAACAACTTTCATGAATTCGGAGAATCAATATTCTAAAATTTGGAGTACAACTTTAGCTTTCCCTAGACGTACTCCATGTCAGTACGTTACGGGATAGCCCCTCCTCCCTGCTCCAATTAGAAGGAACCTCCCCAAGCCTTTAAAAGGCCAACCACACCCACCTACCGGCGTCTTTTTTTTCCTTCTCTTATGCTCTTGGCTTTGTTCTCTGAACAAAGGCCTCAATCATTAGAAGCAAATTTTTGTTTTTCTCTTTTACGCCTAGGAAAGCATTAGGCCTGCCCGGAAGGCGTCCTAGGGACAGGGGTTTTGGTCCATGGGACCTTTTTTCCCCCCAGCACACTACCTCAGACCTGGAGTCTTCTGAACTTCAGCTTTTGAATCAGGTAAGGCACTGAGGTGCAATGTTTGCTACTCCTTGTCTGCCTGTATTTCAGTTGCCTTCCTGTATTGCTATCAAGAGCATTGGGTGGCAGGTGCTTGTCCCCCCATTCGTGTGCCCTCCCGACCTGCCCAGAGGGCCTCAGGCGGCACTGGTGTATGTGGCCCCTACACCCCATTTTTACGAATGGGCGAGGGAGGTGGCAGTTAACTTAGGCTAATTAGTTAGGGGCCTGAACCTTACTGCCCCCTGTTACCTTTGTTTTATTTTTGTTTTAATGGGGGCAGGTCATGGCCAACTGCCTCCCTCAACAGACTTTCCTAAGGTGGAGGTAGTTAAAATAATAATAAAAAATATAAAAAAAGTTTCGCTATAGGCTTCATATTATAGCAAACTTGGGCCTGTGCAGGAAGCACCAACACTAATTATCCAATTCGCCTCAGTATAACCTACGCAGTTGCTTTGGGTTCCCTGCCTATGCAGACACCAGCTGAGTATAATCAACCCCCCACTGAGTGCAGACACCAGCTGAGTATAATCAACCCCCCACTGAGTGCAGACACCAGCTGAGTATAATCAGGTCCAGCTAAAGCAAGTGGAGATGGCCCCGCCCACTCTCTAACTCAGCAAGCTAGGAAGCTGCAGCCTCAGGTAAGTCCTGCTGTTGTCAGTAAACTTGTGAGGCCTGTTTTCCCGTTAACAATAGAGTGTCCTGGAATTTGTGACATTAAAGGGTCTGCTTCCAGCCTTGCATAATGAGCAGCAGGTAAGGAGTGTGTCCATATGCTGTTCTGCAGTGTACTAAAGTCTAACTAACTGCTTGCATGCTATATAATCATATGCTTATCTGCACTGTGCCTGGTTATGATTGTTTCCTGCCTGAAAGCACAAGCCATTTACAAATAGGACACCAGTAGCCCTATTGAATATGGATCACTAGGCTGGGGGGGCTGCTAGGCTCTGATATATACTTGCTATAAACATCAGATAATCCATAATATGTATTGCGCTATTTTTGTTCTGCATTCTATGTTTTGGCTATTGCTCACATAGAACAGGTAGCCATAATAGAGGTCGAGCAAAGGTCTGGCTGAATGCTAGGGCCTGATATAAGCTTGCTCTATGCAGCAGCTAATCTAAACTATGGACCTCATGTTTCCGTGATTGTACCTGTGCTCCTATTTTGTTCTACAGCTTAAGCTCTGGCTATTGCTCACAGGCAAAACGTGGCCCTACAGGATGTAGAGCACAGGCCTGGCTGGCTGCTAGGCCCTGAGACATGCTTGCTCGAAGCAGCAGCTAATCTAACTATGTATTTCATATTGCTGTGATTGTACCTGTGCTACTATTTTGTTATACAGCTTATGCTCTGGCTATTGCTCACAAAAAACACGTAGCCCTGTGAGATGTAGAGCACAGATCTGTCTTGCTGCTAGGCCCTGATACATGCTTGCTATAAGCAGCAGCTAACCTAACTATGTACTACAGGTTTTCTGCAGTTTACGAGTTGGCTATTTCTCTCATGGAACAAGTAGCCCTAATGGATGTAGAGCACAGGCCTTTTGAGTTGCTAGGCCCTGAGATATGCTGGCCCTAAGCAGCAGCTAATATAAACTATGTATTTCATGTTACTGTGATTGAATCTGTGCTTATATTTTCTTCTGCAGTATATACCCTGGCTATGGCTCACCTGGAATAGGTAGCCCTAAGGTATGTAAAGCACAGGCCTGGGAACGGCTAGGACCAGATTTACGCTTCCCTAAGCAGTAGCTAATATTTTATGTATTACATGTTGCTGTGATCATATCGGTATGCTCCTATTCTCTGCAGTATGATATGCTCTAATTATTGCTCACCTTGAACCAGTAGCTCTAATAGATGTACATCACTGGACTGGGTGGCTATGAAGGTCGGATATAGGTTTGCTCTGACTGCAGCTAACCTAAACTATGCATTATATGGGGTTGTAATTGTTTCTGGGGTACATTCAGGTTTAACCCAGATGACTACTGATAGGAATACCTACATATGAATGTCTTTTCATTCCATGGCATTGCTCCTGGGATAAGATATGGCTTAATAAATTAGACACTAGGCAATATTTTTTCCCGATGGCAGGTAAGCTTAACTTTGACTTGATAAACACTACAGGAGTTCTGAAGCCTGTCTGTCATAAGGATTGCTGGGTTAACAATAACCACAGGTATGTACTACTTTTGGGACCATTGAATGTAAATTTTTCCAGATTCAGCAGCCTTGTATCACCGATCACTGCCTGAACGAATGGAGGACCAGATAATTGCTTTGCCCAGTCAATTGTGCAGTTTATTACTACCCACGCAGCTCGAGCTCTGGGGTCGGGTACTGTGCTCTACCAGGAGCTTAGGACTCTGACCGAGGTACATATTATTATCACATATTTTAATATATGCTTGCACCATGGCCCACATCCTGCAGGGGGATTCTACTGCCTTCAGAACAAATGCTCAATTAATGGATAAACTCCATAATACAACTGGTCTACCAAGCAACATATATGCTTGCATCTATAAGAGGGCCATAGGCAGGTGCATATATTTTAATACTAAGGCATGTATATGAGTGTGTATATATGTTTGCACAGATATCTATATATGATTTGTGTCCTTGGGATGGGTTCTTTTTTGGAACCAGAAACGTTGGCTCAATAAACCTATATTTTTATGCAACATATAGTATTTTTGAGGATTCCTGGAACAATCAGTACTTGAACTCTTCATCCATAAATTTCACTATAGCAGCCAGGACATCTGGCTAGTTTCTAGGGGTGCAACCTGTGGAAATTCCATATTCATAGGTTTAAGGAAGAACAAGGTATACAGTTCTCTATGCTTGGCTGAAGGATCCCCAGATGTATTTCTACCATTTTCTAGGGTGACTCCTTAGTGCCTCCTACAAATTAGAGAGGGGAGCCACTACCCAGTGTTATTCCTATATTATTTCTACTGATATTCTTAATGTCAGGATAGATGGGACATTTTATCTGCCAATACAGGGTGTCTATAGAGACAGGGTACACATACATATCAGGCCACTGGGAATTTGCATAAGGTATATATTTCAAACCAAGGGTTTTCAGGCTATAGGAGTCCTCAAAGTGTATTGTTAGTCCATAGAGATGACCTCTGTTCAAGTCTGGCCCAGGATAGGGATATTCTGCTTATACTACCTTATACTATCATCAAAACGGCTTTGTGACTTAAGGCTCTGTGTCCAGAAGGCACTTATTTTGGGCCCATTTATTATTTTTTTTCTTCAATTTCTCAATCCCCTAGTTAGTGGTTTTTTAGAATACAGGGCTGGCTGTTCTTCCACACCAGATAGGTAACTGATTGGACAGCAGATGGAGGCGTCCTAGGAGCGTTAATTATTTTCCCTCTCTATGTCTGTGCCCTCTTGGAACACCAGCAGTTTTGGATCTTTCCTCCTTACAGTTACATACTGCAGTTGCTACTTGTCCTATTGTTTCGGCCGAAAATGTACTTGGCTCTTCTGAGCAGGATCATAGTCTTCCCTAAAGTGGGACAGTTGCAGTCATTACAGTAGAGTGTAATCTCTTACCACTTCCAGTCATTAATTTCATTGAGAATGAATTAAGGATATTTTATGTATCTGTCCTACAGGTTTGTCTAGCTTCAAATGGGATGCTTGGAAGTATTTTTTTTTGTCTGTTTTGACCATGTCTGTCACATTATTCCCTATGCTAGGGGGATTACATTTACACCTGGTGAAAATTGTGTCTGAAACATTCGCACAGAGCTCAATGTCCAGGTAACTTCCAGATACAACACTCCTATTATCCGGGTTTGTTCTCGGATTCACATTCCTGCGCCACTCCTGATACATATGACCCAGCATGACTAGATCAGAGGCCCTTCTGACACTTACTGGAACATCCATAGCGTCCCTCCAGTTCCAAGGTCAGCCTCAACGATTAAATATGTAGTATAGTTGATTCCACATATAGGGGGGTCCCTTATGAGTAGAGAGAACACAGGTTTGTGGGTGACTATAAACATTTATCCAGGGCATATAATCTGCCTCCATAAATCTTGGAATTAGTCCTTTAGTTGCACTGTGGTTATTGGGATCTGTAACCTTAGGGGTATTCAGTTATACCTCTCAGAGTACTAGGTTGGGTCAACCAACAGGGGCTCTTTCTTAGGTACTGGAGTTGCTCAACTCTTTACAGTTAATTGAGTCTGCCTCATCACAGGACCTTACACAGGGTAAGGAATTCTAATCCCAATTATTTTCTCAGGTGCCCTTGTCTCCGATCTTTAGGATCTGCTTTCGGTTAGAACAGTCCTGACTAACATGCATTCTGATATGAAGATATTTATGGTACTGGCCTTGGGTACCTCAGGGTACATTGGATATCCTACATTTATGGATATATCCTAAGTAGATCATTTCTATATTGTCTCTGTTTTGGGTTCTTACTCCTACCAAGTGTTTCTTACAGGTACCTTGCAATTTGCACTGAAATTAGGCATACATGTGATGAATGCTTTTTTGGTGAGTAGGAGAGTAAGTATTTCAGCTTGCTGAATTCGCCTTTTACAGGACTGTCTTCCTCTCTCTCTCTCTCTCTTCTGGAGGGTGAAGTGGTGGTTAGTGAGCTAACTTGTTCCTCACTCTCAGTGGGCTAACATCTCTCTCTCGCACTCTCTCTCTCTTTCTCTATAGTATATGCTATACTATAGCTCTTTTCTTAGCCTGGTGAACTTATTCTGGGGTTTTCACCTGGACTCTCTATATTAAGGTAAGGAGTTTGCATGATGGTGGACTGTCTAGTCAGAGATACTCCTTTCCTTATTACAGTTTCTTCTTAAAGCATATTCCCTCCCATGGGATAACGTTAACTTGCTATGTCCCGTAACGTACTGACATGGAATACGTCTAGGGAAAAAGGAAGATTATTTCATACTTACCGAGATCTTCCTTTCCTAGACGTACTCCATGTCAGTACACCCGCCCTTTCTTTTCCGGTAATTTAAGAGCTTGTTACAAAGACGCCGGTAGGTGGGTGTGGTTGGCCTTTTAAAGGCTTGGGGAGGTTCCTTCTAATTGGAGCAGGGAGGAGGGGCTATCCCGTAACGTACTGACATGGAGTACGTCTAGGAAAGGAAGATCTCGGTAAGTATGAAATAATCTTCCTTTATGGTGAAGTAGGTATTTAGTCGTTATAAACATCATTCAGAAAGATGGTGAAATTGATCTTCCAATGGGGGAAAAAAAACATTTTGGTGTGGGGAGGCATAAAAAAATAAGGATGATTGTGAATTTGTCATTTTCCCCCAAGAAGCAAACTAAGCACAGATAGAGATGGAGATGGAGATACGGATGCACGGTAATGTAAAATCAGATATTTTCCCTGGCAAAAGAAGTCAAAAAAGCAAGAGATTGCACTCAGTAGAGGGTGCCTTACAGCTTGCCACCCCCCCCCCCCAGTGTATGCCATTTTAATTGATATAAGGCTTGTCTGTTATACATCAATTGTAAATTCCGCACCTATTAAGGCTTTAAATATGTTAGCCAACACTGTGTGATTATCCTGATGAAGGGAGGGTGAAAACCCCCCCGAAACGTTGATGCACGGGTGGTGAAAAATAAAACATGCAAAATAACATGGTGTTCGTGCGACTCTCTTACAATGTTCCTTGTCTGTTATACACTCATGCAGTCCTCTGCATAGGCAGATAGAGATCAATTATATCAAAGAAAGCAGCCTGTAACAGTACAATTCTCAATTCAATTCTCAGCACAAACAATTCTCAAAGCATCACCAAACAATAATGGGAGCACACACTCACGCAGAACAAAAATGCAACTGGAGACATAAGTTATTTTGTTATATTTGTTCCTTTTTATTTGGATATAGTTTGCAACTAATGCCAAAGCTATGTCTATAAAAACCTGCAACCCATATACCATAACACGGCATCTGTGTGGCAAGTACTGAACTTTGTGGAAAATCCCAAAGTGGTCCATCATACTGGATGCGTATCAAAGGTGGGATTGCCAGTAGAACCTACAGCCGACCCGATTCATGAAAGCGAAACTTCTCATTCTGGGGGTTCCAAATTGTCATCAATTGTTCTTAATAAACCAGACCTCGTTGCGTCTTCCATAAGGTTTCATGGGTGGGTCATAGCCACAGCACATGTAGTAGTCAGAATGATAAGAAATATCCGGACCAAGGCAAAAACGTAGTTTGGCAGCATGGGATACATAGTCTGCCTCTTTGGCATATCCTCCAAACTGCCTGTGGTAACCATAGAGAACAAAGGAAAAGAGAAATGGGACTTGAGAGCAATGTATATCTGTGATTTAACAAGTCATTTATATATAGATAATAGAGACAGATTGTGTAGTTTCTACTTGCCTAAACAAACCTGAAGCAGAATTTGGCCTACTATAATACAATATGTTATATGTCGATTGTAGTAAATTGGCTTTCTAATATAGGTATTACTGCTCCTACAAGGTTTATTTTGCTGAATATAACCTCAGGTGTAATTTTTTTAGGACAAAACCCACCTGCAGGGAAATCTCATTTATACCCAAACTTATATTTTTTTTTTGTATGATCAATTCTTTGAGAGCTAGACAATGCAGAAGTACTCTCTACACTGGTGACTTATCCCCTGTCCCAGTCCTGCTACGCAACAGCAAGAGGAAAGGTACCTGGTAAGTGGAGAGTAGCGGGACATAAGTGGAGAGTAGCGGGGACTTAAAAGAACAAGCAGATTTGCAAGCATCAAGTACTTACGTGGAGTACAGTGTTACACTCTCACGGTCTTCAATCTGTATAGTGTTATCTGTGGGGACTGGGGGGTCTGCTTGATACTGGCTAGGAATTCGGAGTAGGACCTTAACATTAGGTTGCAAGGTGTCATTCTCTGATGGATAACTATTGATGATGACTGGAGATGTCATACCCATTCCAGCACCTATCAAAATAAATGGCATAAATTATTCCTACTAGAGAACTACATGAAAATCAGCTGACAATGTATTGCTTATATATACATAAACATTTACAGAACAACACAGCTTCATTTCTGCATTACTCTACAAATGTTTTACCTTTTTCGGTACAGGTACGGGACCTGTTATCAAGAATGCTCGGGACCTGGGGTTTTCTGGATCCTTAATTTGGATCACCATATATTCATTTTGCTAAAAATCATTTAAATGTTAATTAAATCCAGTAGGATTGTTTTGCTTCCAATAAGGATTCATTATATCGTAGTTGGGATAAAGAACAAGCTACTGTTTCTTTACTACAAGGAAATATTTTTAAAAAATTTTAATTATTTGATTATAATGGAGTCTATGGGAGACCACCTTTCCGTAATTGGGGGTTTTCTGGATAACGGGTTTCCGGATAATGGATCCTATACGATTACTTCAGATTTCATAGAAAATGAGGGTAATTTTAAGTATTTTGTCCCCAACCACAGAACTTTTAATCCCCCCAGACAAGAAAATGAAAAATATGTCAAGAGTTTTCCAGATGTGAAGCAAAAGTCAATCCATTTTATTTCAAATGGGGAAAGGACAGTGGTGGCCCGGAGGTACAGGGGGGGTCTGGGCGGGATCTGCTTCCTTGGTAGTCACCTACATTTTTTTTTGTATAGGAGGGGGTTGTAGGTTAAATACACACACACACAGCATAAAACTGCAGAGGGAGGCTGGAAATGTTGTCTGCGGGGTGACTGGGCACCCAAAGTTACACCACTGGGAAAGGACAATTCCAGTATAACAGGCCCTGTTTTACTGAGATGTTATAAGACTACCTTCACACAGTCGGTTATATCACGCTTTGGTGGAATAAGAGTCTATGGGGCCTATTTACTAACATTCGGATTTTCTTTATTTCACAAATTGTATTTTTTCTCTAAACATTTTTTTTCTCTAAAACTCAATAAATTTGAGATTTGTAAAGTGTAAAAACCACAAAATGCTAATCCAGTCTAATACAAAGCAGTCATGGTCCTGTAGAAGGCAATGGGAGCTGCACTGATCTTAATAGAACTTTTTTTTTTCAATTCAGACTTTTAGAGTTTGCAAAAAGCTCTAATACCACTGCAATTTAGCCTTCAATAAATGGGCCTCCCCATAATTTCTTGCATTAGAGGCTGCCAATCATAGTACTTACAACTCACAGATACATTGTAGTTAACTGGTGGATTTAGTGGTATCATGGTGCCCTCACATGGTTGCAAATGGAAGCAAAATCAATATGTCACAGTAGAAATCTCTAATAAAATGCCATTTAAACATGTTGAAAACATGTTGCCAATATCCTGTTATAAAATTATGGCTACAAGCAGTACATTCAGACATCTCAGTCTCATAGTTTACTATGTTATATATGGCTGTTGGCCTGAACAAGAGGAACTGTAGAGTGTTGCTTTAGAGCATTATCTGCCTGTTATCTGTTTACCACAGGCTGATCAGCCTCATATTGTGCAGCAGCAACCAATGTATGGCCAACTTCACTCATGTGCCACAAGCATGTGCCAATTACGCATGATTTAAAAGGATCTGTCACACAGACATAAAAAGCTGTATAATAAAGACATTTTCAAATAAAACATGACACCCAAATCTTTTTTATTAAAAAAAACTTGTTTAAAAGTCTTATCTGTCAAGCATGTATTGCCTGCCCTATGCCTTAGACCAGGGATCCCCAACCTTTTGATCCCGTGAGCAACATTCAGAAATAAAAGGAGTTGGGGAGCAACAAAAGCATGAAAAATGTTCTTGGGTGCCAAATAAGTGCTGTGATTGGCCATTTGGTAGGCCCTATGTGGATTGTCAACCTATATTGAGGCTCTGTTTGGCAGTGCACCTGGTTTTTATACAACCAAAACTTGCCTCCAAGCCTGGAATTCAAAAATAAGCTTATGCTTAGAGGCCACTGGGAGCAACATCCAAGGGGTTGGAGAGCAACATGTTGCTCACGAGCTACTGGTTGGGGATCACTGCCTTAGACATAGAGGTGAGGCGAGGCGGCAATTACTTTCACCTTTCATTCTGCATTTGCTAGATGTCACTCCCCTCCTTTCCCCTTTCCTCCTCACCGTCTAATTGTGTAGCCAGTACATGAGCATCAACAAGATTTTGGAAAGAGGCAAAGCATTGTCCACAACATGGCTCCTGCCTGTTTGCTGTGATTGTGAATCTATACCTGTAATTATCTCTTTTAAAAGTCTCAGCTGTCAACCATATATTGCCTGCCATTCCTCTATGCCTAAGGCATAGAGGAGCAGGTAATTACCATCACCTTCTGCATTTCCTAGATGTCACTTCACTCCCCACATTCCCCTTCACCATCTAAATGCCATTGTATCAACAATTTTGGGAAGAGGCAAATTTGTATCAACAGATTTTGGGAATAGGCAAAGCTTGCCTTAATTACAGTGCCCACAATATGGCTCCTGTCTGCTTGCCGTGATTGTGAATTTCAGGACTGAAAGAAACAAGATTGAAATCATTTATACAGTTTAAGTGAAGTTTATTTTGCTTGACTAGCAGCAAAAATAGGATTGGAATTATTTCTTAGGGTGACAAGTCCCCTTTTAGTATATGTCAAAAACTTCAAATTCCATCCTTACTCAAACAGCTCAGCCATGGAGTTTGACTCAAATGCCCAGTCACTGATAAGACACTATACAAGATATATACTCATATTCACATAAGTAACGGTGAGTTAATTCAAGTATACTGCAGAAATAGTTAAGTATTCCTATCCTCCTAGTTCTCCTAAATCAATAGCAAGGATTAGTGTCTACATGCCATAAGAATGGATTACTAGTGCATAGGGTTACCACCTGGCCAGTATTTTACCAGGTTAGTAAAAATGATGGTTGATCCCAATGTTATTAATTGGGAAAGGAGATAAATATATAGGAAGGCTGGTATTTTTTCCAGAAAAGGTGGAAACCCTAGTAGTGCTATGTATGTATGTTTAACTATATTTATATATAGTGCTACTGATATATGCAGCACTATACATTATCAGACTGGCGTATGTGGGCCCACCTTAGGGGCACCCTACACCACCACCCCTGGTTGTGAGCCCCAGGGCCGGATTTACATAGCGGGCGCCCCTAGGCCCACTGTCATTCGTCACCCGTGCCCCCCTTTATTCATGCAAATTTTCATAATCGGGACCTGAGCAATGTGGATTGGGCATGGGAAATTGACAAAATTATTTTATCTTCTGCGCATCCCCAGTGTTTCTGAACCAATGTGGTTGTGGTTGGGCAGCTTGCCGCCCCCCCCTAAAATCCTGCCGCCCTAGGCCTGGTCCTAGGTGGCCTTTTCACAAATCTGGGCCTGGTGAGCCCTCACCCCAGTTGCGAGTTCCAGCTGAAATAAGCGTGTTTTACCTTCTCTATGCCGTGATTGGTAGAAAGGATTGCCCAAAATATGCGGCAGATAGTGGGCCCTAGTAAGTGGGGCCTACCAGGTTTTTTTCCTGGTGTCCCTACAGCTCAGCCACAAGTATGCCATTAGCATGAATTATTACTCATAAGAGTTATTGTGTAAGCACCTTTTTAGCATTACAGAAGCCTAAATAAAAGAAATTAAGAATAGAAAGGAAAAAGAAGAGGTTTTGGGTGCACTTACTCTTATTGTTAGAGCCTCCAACATATTTAAGGAGACGTAGGACTCCTTCTTTTGAGGCTTCGTCAAATAGTTTTCCAGACACTTCAGTTGAGATAAACTTTCCTCCTTCATATTCTCGTTCTTCAAAGGCCACTCCATCCTAAAGATAATCACACTTTCACATTAAATCTTAGCAATGACTAGAGAACACAGTCACAGGCCAAAAGTCTTTACAGCTATATGGACAGATCAGTCATTTACTGTCCAAACTGGCCTTTCAGCATTAGCCAGAAAATTAAATTCTGTGTCAAAGGTAGCTGTGGTTTCTAGCTTAGATGATGCCCGCAACACATTCCAAGAAAGAGAATCATCTGTATCTGCAGGCTGCAAACCCACTTCTTGCACTGAATAAATCACATAGCAAATCAATAAATATTAATATAACCCAGTGCTTTCAGTAAGAAAGGCAGCTTCATCTAAGAGTAATACAGGTAGTGGATTCTGCATATTTATAATAATACAAAAAACTTTTTGGCTGCTTCAGACATATTCATTATTAAAGGTACCTTTTTCCAGGTTTTAATGGGTCTTTCCACTAACAAACAAAGGGATTCCCACTGAACACAAGAGGAGGAAGAAGGGATGATTTTAGCTTTGACACTGTCTTCTTAGGTGGATAAATGCAAAAGGCAAAAAATCTGAAAACCCACCACGTGTGACGCAGTCCTAAACATTATAAGCGGGCTTATATTCGTTTTTATTAGTGGTTTCTGAGCTATTTGGAGTTTTAGAAAGCTAATATCAGGTTATTGGCTCAACTGAGAGTCAGCAACCCTACGGTTAACTAAATACTGGAAGAACATAGACTTGCATAGACAGTTAGGATCAATGACACGCTGACCTTCAGCGGCCTGTTATATAACTGTATGTTTGTATAAAGCACACTAAAGCTGCAAATATTTCACAAACCATTAAAAATTTAAAAAAAAATCAATGTTAGTTGCAAAAGTGCTCAGAGGACACCTCTGAATAAGTTTATACGATTTTTTTGCAATTTAGAAGCTCTCTCTTACATGTTGTACATCTTAGGAGAAGGGTGTACGGGTGCCAAATTGAGTGAAAGATGAAGAACTGTTCTTTCTCCCCTTGCCTATCTCAGTGTGTACACCAAGTTATTTGGTACTGTGCAGTACAGTAGCAGAGACATTATTCATTATATTATGTATGGATTTAATAGAACTGCACCCCAAAACCTTTACTATGTAGAAAGTGTAATAGCAGGCATATATTTCCATGAATACAGGGTGTTATGATTATGGTCTAAGACAGTGATTGCCAACCAGTGGCTCGTGAGCAACATGTTACCCTTGGGTATTGCTCCCAGTGGCCTTAAAGCACCTGCTTCTATTTGAATTCTTGACTTGAAGTCAAGCTTAAAGGAGAACTAAACCCTAAAAATAAATATGGTTAAAAATGCCATATTCTACTCAACTTATCAGCCTAAAGTTTCAACTTCTCAATAGCAGCAATGATCCAGGACTTCAACCCTGTCACAAGGGGTCACCATCTTGGAAAGTGTCTGTGACACTCACATGCTCAGTGGGCTCTGAGCAGCTGTTGAGAAGCTAAGCTTAGGGGTTGTCACAAATTATCAAGCAGAAAATGAGGTTGGCCTGTAATATAAGCTGATGCTACAAGGCTGATTATTAAATTATCAGCCTTATATTGTGACATTTCTATTCTATGTGTACTGTATATTATGAGTGGGTCCCTATGCTCAGTAAGTGACAGCAGCACAGAGCATGTGCAGTTAGGGTTGCCACCTGGCCGGTATTTTACTGGCCTGGCCGGTGAAAATGATGGTTGATCCCAATGCTATTAATAGGAAAAAAAGATAAAAACATAGGAAGGCCAATATTTTTTTCCAGAAAAGTGGGCAAACCTATGTGCAGTGAATCATCAGAAAAGAAGATGGGGAGCTACTGGGGCATCTTTAGAGACACAGATCTTCCCTGCTACAGGGCTGTGGTTGCCTTGGGCTGGTACAGAAGCCCAAAACATAATGTACAACATTTCTACTTCTTTAGTTAAGCTTTAGTTCTACTTTAAAACATGTGTACTGCCAAGCAGAGTCTCCTGTAGGCTGCAAGTCTATAAAGAGGCTACCAAATATCCAATATTTGGCGTTCCCATGAACTTTTTGCATGCTTATGTTGCTCTCCACCTTTTTTATATTTGAATGTAGCTCATGAGTAAAAAAGGTTTGGGACCCCTGCTCTAAAGAGTGAGTGGTAGGGCTACTATGTGACAAGCTTGAGTTAACTCCATACAGAGAACAGGAATTTAAAAAAAACTGTTTGCAATTGTTATCTTGGGAAACCTGTTTGCTGAGTCATATTTTCTCTGCTGGGCTTGGTCTCAGGGTGCAGGGCAGCTCACATGCATGTAGAATTCTCTTTGCAAAAAAGCTTGTGCTTGCATTGTGTAACCACACATATTTTATTTTTAATATGTACAATATGAAATGTTTTTGAGAGCCCAGTGTTGATGTGCATACCAAAGGGGACAACTCTGATGAAGTGCTGGGAGAGTTAGGGCACGAAACGCGTTGGTTTAATCTCCAACCCACTGCCAATGTTCACATGGTGTGCACAATAAAGCCGCATCTTCATTAAGCAGCATACGTCTCCTGTAAGTGTTTCAGTCAGCGCCGTACAGCGGGTGATTTCTTGTGTCATAGCAAGGGGACACCCCAGGAATTGGCTCCCCAAGGTGAGCCCACAGGATTGTTGTCTGTATCCAGTCTCCAGAGCAAGGTAACTTTAGCTGGAGCGTCATAATTTGTACCCAGCTTGGTGAGACTTCAGGAGGGCCCTGTTTTAACCAGTCTGTTTTTCTTCAAATTCCACCATGCAGGCCCGGATTTGCGGAGAGGCCACCAAGGCCCTAGCCTAGGGCGGCAGGATTTTAGGGGGTTTGCATGCTGCCTAACCACACCAACATTGGATCAGAAACACTGGGGATGCACAGGAGATACTATAGTCTAATATAAATTTCCTGTGAGCCAATCCCAGGGAGGGGACTGGGGTGACGAACGACAGTGGGCCTAGGGGTGTCCTTTATGTAAATCAGGTCCTTCCACCATGATTAAATGCAATTTAAGCATTAAGTCACTGGCTATCATTTTCCATTACAGGTGAGCAGGGGTAGGTATGGAGATCACAGAAAGTGGTTCAGTGGGCCACAAACTACCACTCCACTTGTTAACTGGTTAGGTTCACGAGTTGAAGTTTTGGATGTCCCTCCACCACTACCCCTCCGGCTTACACCTCTGGGGCAACAAAACACTTAATTATCTTCTAAAAGTAACTATATAGGGCATAGACGCCCAATGCTACAAGTGGTCCTAAACTTGCCCCCCTCTCACTGCCACGTGTCATACAATTCCCTGTCACCACCTCTGCAGGTGGTGACATATAAGTGTGCATGTATATATTTGGTATGTAATTATAGAGAGAGGAGTATACCTTTCCCTTTTTCTCTTTTTTTGATTGGAACATGACATAATGGCCCATGCAGCCTGTTATCACTCCTAATACCAGTGAATGGAAAGTGCCCTGCCTGATGCATATTAAATTGTAGTAAGCAGACCTCGGTAGCAAAACCATTACCTGTCACCATTCCATGTTCTTGCATCAGGATGCTTTTCATTTGCTAGTATTCAAAGCAATAATAGTATTTTGTCCATGGCTGTTTCAGACGGATGGCAGAAGCAAACAAAATGCCCCATGTGCCACAGCTCTAATATAGGTTATTTATGCCAGGGGATTAGAAGAATGGGTTGAACCTGATATACAGTATTCCTTTTTTAACCCAAATTTACTATATATCAATTAGAAAGAAGTGAATCACGTTATTAATAATAACTTTAATGTCTGGTAAATACACTGTAAAAAGAGGAGTCTTATAAACAGAAAAGTTTTTCTATCCTGTTTTATAGAAGTGCTGGTATAATTATTTGTCATCCATGAAAACTTCTTTAAAGATTTTACCGCTGTTAACTGACAAAAAGTTGTTGTGCAATATTTATCTTTTTTTAACAAGGTCGTATAACATTGCTGCTTTAACTGACTTTCCACTATTTGTACAGCCTGTGAAAGTAAAATTGAGGTGGAACAGGGCACACTTACAGAAGCATTTTGAATGGTTATAAGGCTAACACTCTGAGGCACAATGGGCTTTATTAGATATAATGTACAGCACCGCCATCGTGATTTCGACAAACAGACTATCCATGACTTGGCATTTCTCACGCCCAATGCTTAATGCCAGGTGCCACCTCTTGGGTCCCTCCTCCTCTCATGATGTGACATGTGCCCTGGAGATCTACAAACAAGGTGAAGTGTGGGAATATCCCCAAACAGCCAATACTGGCCTCAGAGATTGGTTGCAATCAGCACAAAATGGTTTGGTAACTATGGAGCACGGCACTAACAGTTAATTGCCTGATATATTTAAATGTACTCTGGCCTCCTTCCTCTACATGCCTGTTACATGTAACTTGGTCTGATCCAATCAGTAGCTGGACTCAATCCTGATATGAAATATAAATCCATATATAAACCGATTGGCTTCATTGAAAAAATCGATTGATTGGTTCACTAGAAGATAAGGTTCCTGAGGGCTTATGTAATACAAGGTGCACAATTTGCTTAAGGTCTAATCACCTATAGGAAACAATCAGCAGGTAGCATTTCCCGATCACCTGCTAAAAGGCAAACATCACCCCTGCACATGGGGGTGGCCAAATTAGGCAAACATCTATTCATGTATGACTACCTTAGGTACACCTATGAGGGTCCTCTGATCTTATTTTTATTCTGTACCCTTTTTTGTGAGGTTATTGAAGATTCCTGTTTGTTATAAATCAATGTAACGTACTACGTACCCTGTTGGTGCTATATAAATACATGATGAAAACTTTCCCTATCTAAGGTGAGAAGATCTGGGGGTATACACTTTAGCACAGTATCGGACTGGCCCACCGGGATACCAGGAAAAATCCTGGTGGGCCCAGGTGTCAGTGGGAGCTCCTGCTTCTAAACATTTGGCCTATTTCATGGCTATTCCTTATTTCTATAGGAACAAAGAGGCTAAGTAGATGGAATAATAGATTATAGTATGTAAAGAAAAGAGACTCGAGAATCGAGGTTGAGTGAGGAGAGGAAGAATAATTGTACTCAGAGTGGGCCCCTGGTCTAAAGTTTTTAGGTGGGACCTTGGTGTCCCAGTCTGACACTGAATTAGGATACATCCACCACATATACTATTTCTTCCCTTTAACAGTGCGGGCCAGTTGGGTAAATCAGTACATTCTGCAGTTCTGTAAATGTGGAAAACTGTAAAGCAATCTGATTGTGTCTGATCACCTTAACACTATTATTCCAGGGTACAGTCTCATGTCTAGTGTAGGTGTCATGGAACCAAGTGAGAAACTGCAACAAGGGTTGCTGCAGGATACTAAACGTTCAAAGGCATCAGCCAAACAAACCAAAGTGTCAGTTAAATCTTTTGCAATGTATCAACTTGCTTCATTTGCGTTTGCCTTATTACAAAGTATCAGTAACAATCTTTTATTTCAAAAGGATCAAAGCAAATGTGACATGATATGCCTTGGCTCCACAAGGACAATACACTGTTTAATCAGTACAGAACTGGACTTCATGCTGTGGGGACGGTATGGCAGCAGGATAAAGGGACAGTATGGAAGCAGGATAAAGGGACAGTATGGCAGCAGGATAAAGGGACAGTATAGCAGCAGGATAAAGAGACAGTATGGAAGCAGGATAAAGGGACAGTATGGCAGCAGGATAAAGGGACAGTATAGCAGCAGGATAAAGGGACAGTATGGCAGCAGGATAAAGGGACAGTATGGCAGCAGGATAAAGGGACAGTATGGAAGCAGGATAAAGGGACAGTATGGCAGCAGGATAAAGGGACAGTATAGCAGCAGGATAAAGGGACAGTATAGCAGCAGGATAAAGGGACAGTATAGAAGCAGGATAAAGGGACAGTATGGCAGCAGAATAAAGGGACAGTATAGCAGCAGGATAAAGGGACAGTATGGCAGTACGATAAAGGGACAGTATGGCAGCAGAATAAAGGGACAGTATGGCAGCATGATAAAGGGACAGTATGGCAGCAGAATAAAGGGACAGTATGGCAGCACGATAAAGGGACAGTATGGCAGCAGGATAAAGGGACAGTATGGCAGCAGGATAAAGGGACAGTATGGCAGCACGATAAAGGAACAGTATGGCAGCAGAATAAAGGGACAGTATGGCAGCAGGATAAAGGGACAGTATAGCAGCAGGATAAAGGGACAGTATGGCAGCACGATAAAGGGACAGTATGGCAGCAGGATAAAGGGACAGTATGGCAGCACGATAAAGGGACAGTATGGCAGCACGATAAAGGGACAGTATAGCAGAAGGATAAAGGGACAGTATGGCAGCACGATAAAGGGACAGTATGGCAGCAGCATAAAGGGACAGTATGGCAGCAGGATAAAGGGACAGTATGGCAGCAGAATAAAGGGACAGTATGGCAGCAGGATAAAGGGACAGTATGGCAGCAGGATAAAGGGACAGTATGGCAGCACGATAAAGGGACAGTATGGCAGCAGAATAAAGGGACAGTATGGCAGCAGGATAAAGGGACAGTATAGCAGCAGGATAAAGGGACAGTATGGCAGCACGATAAAGGGACAGTATGGCAGCAGGATAAAGGGACAGTATAGCAGAAGGATAAAGGGACAGTATGGCAGCACGATAAAGGGACAGTATGGCAGCAGGATAAAGTGACAGTATGGCAGCACGATAAAGGGACAGTATGGCAGCACGATAAAGGGACAGTATGGCAGGACGATAAAGGGACAGTATGGCAGGACGATAAAGGGACAGTATGGCAGCACGATAAAGGGACAGTATGGCAGCACGATAAAGGGACAGTATGGCAGCACGATAAAGGGACAGTATGGCAGCACGATAAAGGGACAGTATGGCAGCACGATAAAGGGACAGTATGGCAGCACGATAAAGGGACAGTATAGCAGCACGATAAAGGGACAGTATGGCAGCAGGATAAAGGGAGAGTATGGCAGCAGGATAAAGGGACAGTATGGCAGCACGATAAAGGGACAGTATAGCAGCAGGATAAAGGGACAGTATGCAGCAGGATAAAGGGACAGTATAACAGCAGGATAAAGGGACAGTATGGCAGCAGGATAAAGGGACATTTCTTCACGCACCTGTTTTCCTGCTTGTGTTCTATGGAACCCTGGGGGGAATAGGGCAGATTTGGGGATATAACTGATTCCCTGGCTATCCCCTGTTCCTCATCATTGCCCCACTAGACTTCTAAGCAAACCATTGGGCTATATAGTACATTAGTGCAACACATTAGTAACACTGAGTAACCTATAGCCAGTCCATGCTGGGGGTGAAATTGCAGATTAGCACAGGACACAATGTAACAACCGTATTTATTCAGACAACAGTGGGCTTTTAACTTTCTCTATTTGTTACTGAACTACACCTCTCAGCATTCTCCTCATACACATTTGGCGTTTCCCATTCGCTCCAATTTTAAATATCATTCCCAGAACCCCACTTACCTTCTCTCCTTTGCTCACAAGTTTCCCCTCATTGTTCTCTACCCCTCCGAGGAGCGAGTTCTTTATCATGCCGAACATCTTGGCGCTGCCTGTGTGTCACTCTCCTGTGCAACTGTCAGTTTAGTCTGGCGGTGTGTGTGTTCCTCTATCACGCGCTAACCTGCTCCCAGTGCAACGCTGCTACTGCTGTTGTGTAACCCCTCCTGGTCTCTTCCTGTCGGGCTGCTGCGAGGGAGGAGATTGTTTTAGGAATGGGCCAAACACTGGTTATTATTGGGGTAGGATGGAACGTTACTGACTTGTATCTAGGAGACGGCACAAGAGGCAGGGCTGCTGCTGCTTTCAAGGATTTTCTAATCAGACAGTACAGAGTAACACAAGCTGCTGTGTGTGAGCTCTGACTGGAACAGCCAACGTTTAACTATAGGGAAAGTAATCCCTGCAGCTGCTGAGGAGGAGGCAGAGAAAGAATAGGGAGCCCAGTGTGGCACTTACTGATCAGCAATATCAATACAGGTCTATGAAAAATGTTTGGTGCCAGGCACATGGTCCCTAGCATGACAACAGTGCCTAAGCCTTGTTTGTTAATAGCAACATTCACCACAAGGGAACTAGCAAGGCTGCATATGATACAGACAACAGAAGACAATAAGTGCCCTAAGGAAAAATATAAAGACATCATCAGCATCAGTAATACTTGCTCCAAGGTGTATACGTTACATATCAAGTGCATACGTTACATATATCAAGTGCATACGCAAGTGAATATGTTACATATCAAGTGCATACGTTACATATATCAAGTGCATACGCAAGTGAATATGTTACATATCAAGGGGAGACTCGGGCATGTAGAAATGTTTTGAAATATTGTGGCTTGATTTTTTTTCTGTAAAGTAACATATCAGATTTGGTTCGGCAGTTTGGCCAGTTTAACCATACTGGCATTTCTGTTCCCAAGGATCCACCAACAGGCTCTGTTCTGCACATTCACAGTACAGTAACATTTTTCAATTTTATTTTACTGCACATGCTAAAGCCCAAGTCCAAGCAAAGGAATCACTGTGTGTGCCGGATAACTGCCGCAATGGTACAAATCAATTGAGTGTAGATGCATAAAATGCTTATAGAGAGCACACCATTAGTCCAATGCTGAGGTGCTATTCCAGGAGAAAGCCCAAATAGAAACTCTATATACAATGTAAAACAGTGCAAATAATACACTCAAAAATATTGCAACACTTTATTTTAGTATGTTCACTTTACATGTTTCAGTTTGCAGGGGGTCTTCCCCAGGAGACAAAAAACTGGGCAAAGCAAGTGTATGTACAGTAGAAGGGAACTCTAGAAGTAACACCTCCTCAAGGATCCATTGCATTGTGTGTTCTACATTCTGCTCCAGCAGCAAACAATTCATCATAGCGGGCTGAAGGGGTAAACTGGCCTTGGGTGAAAGGACCAGCTATCATAGTGAATAACTTTGAAGTAATTTTGCACTTGCATTCATAGACTCTGTGGTGTCTTTAACTTTTACCAGTGCCAGACCTGGTGGTGAGAGCACCCAAGGCAAGCACCACTACCCTCTTCCCCAGAATGTCAGGCAGAAGATAAAGTGATATTTGAGATCCATTTCTTGTGGAAGAACAGAAGGTTCAAAGCTTCAATATTCGTATGGCAAGATGGCTGAAAGCTGTTATAGTATAGGTTAGGTTCAAAAAAGTCAATCAAGTTAAGCTCTTTATTTTTTAAACCATTTCTATAACATGATCCAGACAAAGGAAAGCTTAACCCCTACCCGAGAAAGTCAGCTGTCAATTCAGCTTCAATAGTGGGAAACATTGCACACAGGGGTATATTTATCAAAGAGTGAAGTTAATAGTGAAGTTCCGCCACTAGAGTGAAATTCCACCACTCTTCATTCATTTCTATGGGATTTTTATAGGCGTATTTATCAAAGGGTGAACTTTCACTTTCGCCCATTGATAAATACGCCTTTCAAAATCCCATAGAAATGAATTGAGAGCTGCAGAATTTCCCTCTAGTGGCGGAACTTCACTCTTTGATAAATTTACCCCTAAGTCTAGTAAGTCAAACTGCACTTCTATTTGCACCCTCTTCCTCCTGTCTCTTAGAGAAAGGACACACAGAGTGTAGACTGGCCGGCAGATGCCTCCTTTCACATATTTTGGCTGACCTCCACTGTGTAAGAGTGCATGCATGAGCAGTCAAATAAAATGAGATGGGGCACCGAGCAGATCCACACCTTTCAGCCTGCAAAAATAATCAGGCTGGGCTGAGAGCACTGGAGCCTATGCTCCTTGTGCCCTTGGCCTTAAAACTGAGAAACACCAAATGAATTAAGAACAATTCAACACTTGCAAAATTCACTTGCTTCCAGGCTCTTGCTAGTCATATTTTTGCTGAGGTTACATTTTGAGTGCCTCATCACTTTTGCACCTTTCATGGTAAATTAACTGTACTAGGATTCTAAAGGCTATTGGGTTACTGGAACACTGCAGATTTGCACCCATTTTAGTAAATTAGCCCAATTGTATGTGTAGGCAAAAATTAACAGTTTGTGCCCACTGAGGCACTCACGTCACTAATCAGTGGCACATAGTCATTACCATGCTTCTACAACCCCATAAACCTAAGAAAATAGAAGGTTGTGTCTTCTAACCTCTTTAAAGGGGTTGCTCACCTTCCAAAACTTTTTTCAGTTCAGTTGGTTTCAGATTGTTCACCACAAATAAAGACGTTTTCCAATTACTTTTTATTTCTATGTGTGACTATTTTTCTAATATTGAGGTGTAAAGTGTCATTTTTCTAAAGCAGCTCTGGGAGGAGGGGTCCCTGACCCTCTAAACTGTTCTAAATTGACTATGAAGATTTTCATTCATTCAGGTCATGGTATATGTAATTTAAGTAATTCAAAAAAACAACTGGAGTAATTATTGAAGACGTTTCACTACTCATCACAACTCTTCTTCAGTTAAATTTTTTTTTTTAATTACTTATATTAGATGTTCTAAACTGAAATATTTACTAGATACATTTCTTATCTCTGTTGCCACTGAGCAGAATCCCTGAGTTTCATTACAGGCAGCGGTTACAATTGATACAATAGTTGGTAATGCTCCAGACATGCTGCTGAGAAATGTATCAACTTAGGGGCAGAAGCAATTGGAAAAAGTTTTCATTTCTGGTGAACAATCTGAAAAAAGCTCAATTGAAAAAGAATTTGGAAGGTGAACAACCCCTTTAAGAGAGTATTTAGCCAGCCCTTTTCCTATGTACATAGAATCAGCCTTTCCATTTCAATTAAAGTGGACCTGTCACCTACACATAAAAAGCTGCATAATGAAAGTCCTTTGCACATTAAATATGAAACCCCAAAAAAAAATTTCATTAAAACATCCATACCTGTTATAAAGGTGTTTAAATATCTAAACTGTCAATCAAATATTACCTGCCCCGCCTCTATGCCCGTGGCATAGAGGAGGGGCAGTCAATTACTTTCACTTTCCATTCAGCCCTTCCTACATGTCACTGCTCTCCCCACATTCCCCCTTCCCTCCTCAGGCTCTATAATTGTGTAGGGCACTGCACATGGACATTATGGTGCATACACAAGATTTTGGGGTGATACACAATTTCCCTTAATAACTGTGTCCACAAAATGGCTGCTGCCTGCTTGCTGTGATTATATAATTCCAAGACAGAAGGAAACAAAATTTTAATAATAAATACAGTGTAAGTAAAGTTTATTTTGCTCAACTAACATGATAGAAAAGAATTTGAAATTATTTCTTAGGGTGACAGGTCCCCTTTAAATGAACAATTCTACTATCTTATAACAATATACACTGGTGTTTGTATAGTCACATTTTCTATGGTTTTGGATCAGGAACAATTAATACTTCATAGATATAGTTCGAGTAATTCCCTCAACTGTAAGACCACAGAATCGTTATATTTTTAGGATATTCAGGGGACCTCGCAGAAACCACCCTAGAGCAGATACAGCTCAATACTAATCTTTATAAAACACGACATGCCATCAAAAGTTACTTTGATTTAATTTATTTCTTTTGTTCTCGTTCTACATTTTTTCTTGTATGCAAATATCTGATGATGTTACATAAATGTTACAACTGCCTTTCTCTAAAAATGCTAAAACTCAAATAAAAACTATTGAAAAGAAAATGTACAATTTCTATTTTTTTATCATTCTAATTAATATAACTTTGATCCAAGTGTTTCAAGCCACCAAGAGACATTCCGAAAAGACAAGAACTTCCAGTAAAATCACTGAATGGTGCGTAGAAACAAAATCTTTATGTACTGTGGATTATACAGAGAATAGGCGCTTTACAGTATTTAACACAAAAGGAATGGACTCACCCTAGAAACACTTAGGGGCCGATTCACTAAGGGTCGAATATCGAGGGTTAATTAACTAGGGGGTCGAAATTTTTTTTAAAGAGACAGTACTTCGACTATCGAATGGTCGAATAGTCGAACGATTTTTACTACGAATCCTTCGATTTGAAGTCATAGTCGAAGGTCGAAGTAGCCCATTCGATGGTCGAAGTAGCCCAAAAAAAACTTTTAAATTCAAAGTTTTTTACCTTCGAATCCTTCACTCTAAGTTAGTGAATCGGCCCCTAAAAGAAGAAAACATAATGTACAATGAATACTACTTGTATACTAGTAAGCAAAATATTTTAAGTGCTGAAGATTACTGCTTCCGCACCCTTCCCCTGTTATAAACCTAGTGGGTTAACTGTTAAATAAGACCCAGCTTTAGCAGGTATGTGATATGTGGCACCAGCTCTACTCCAGTCTCCTCCTCTCCTTTCCTTCCCTTGGAAGTGGGATAGCACTTGTGGATACCAACTCATTGAGTGCCAGAGTCCCCTGCTTCACCAGCATTCTACAGTAGCTCTTACATGTGTATCTCGCCTGCTGAATACTACGCACAGTAAGTCTCTGGATTTTTGTTTTTTTATAATTAGATTGTGTTTATATTACTCATTCTTCAACAACAAATTACATTCAATTTAAATTTCTCTTTAGGGCAGAGACACGCATGGAAATTCGGGGAGATTAGTCGGGATGCGACAACTTAGGGTGACTTTGGAAAACGAAGTGCTCCAATTGCCATCCCGCCAGCGATTTAAATTCTAGCCGGTTTGGAGAGATTAGTCACCCGAAGAAGAGGCGATTTGTCGTCGGGCAACTAATCTCCCCAAATCTCCACATGTCTCTGCTCTAAACCACTTGTAGCAGTCAGCATTTGTATGTAATCTGTATGTTGGATGTGCACTTCTGCGCTGCATGATGAATATGATAGTGCTTAGCAAATGCTTATTAATAATAAAATGCTTTCAGACTGAAAGAAACGTACACATTTTTGGGTCATTCTGGATGCTTATTAGCAGAAATTATCCTTTCAGGATAGGGAGGAAATAATATGTGCTTACTTACACATTTGCATTGTTATTTATTATTAAGCTGACATGCACCAACAGGATTCACTTTCAGGTTCAGGAGGAAGTGATAGAAGCTTCCTTATACATTTACAGACCTCTTACATTGTTATTTATTATTAGCAGAAATGCACCAGTATGATTTACTTTCAGGTTAAACAAGAAGTGATACTTGCCTACTTACACATTTACAGACCTCATATACTGTACAATTAATTTGTTTTTGAGGAGGCAGGGCAGCCGCTCATATTACAGGATTACCTCCAATTATGAAAAATAGGGCAAAACTGTGAAAAATCCTTACAAATGCAAAGAAAACTTGATTCGTTTAAGCAGTTACAAATGGCTCGTGTTTTAGGAATAACTTCTTTGAAACAAAAATGAATGTCTGTTATAGTGCTTGGCTGCTAGACCTAGATCTCCCTAGAATAAGTTATTTGCTTGGCTATTTATACAGGAGGCACAGTTGTTGACTGTGGGCATAAGTTACCTTACTTTAAATGCTTAACTCCTTATTAGGAAGCCGAGGAAGCAACTGTACTTTGGTGAATGTGCAAGGAAATAGTTTGTCTCAATGATAGAAATGTAGTTTTATGGTTTAATATGTCTTTCATTTTAGAAGCAACTGTATTTTAGCATGAGTTCCTTTTTCATTTTAGTACAAATGTGTTAAAAGTAATCAAGCTGAGCATCCAAACGTACATTTGCATAAAAATGTTGCAGATAGCTGACCCCTTTTGCCCGTGGTAGAATGAAAGGAGTGCAGAAAGTATTTGGAGTGTTGACAGTAGACACACTGTTCATCTGTAAGAAATTTGGCTACAGACTACCCTTTCACTCTCCTCGTTTCCTCTGTGTGCCGTGGAGCATTTAACTGAATAAGTCTTTCATTCTTCCAGGAAAACATCAGGTCTAAATGCTGGACACCAAGGAGAGAGATCAGCTTACAGATCTATGTGAAACAAGTTTGAACAAAAAACTATCTCTGTAGTGACATTAGATGAGAGTGAGAGAATTGAATTTATCAAATATTTTCCTATGCCATGTTTGACAATAATAGTCATTGGCACCAAAAGGCACAAGTGTGACATAGGGGATTGTATGGCTTAAATCTGCTGTTATTTGACATGGCCTAGTTTATGTAAAATAATGTAAATATTATTATAAATATATTATAGCTGCAGCCAACATTTTTATTTTTGTTTCTGTGTTCTGGTCATTTTTGCACCCCAGGGTGCAAGTGTTATATTGCTTAGGGCAAAAATCCAGTGGGGCTCATTTATTAAAGCAACGCAGCGCATAAGTGGACGCAAAAGATTGTCTGCGCCATCACAAACGTGATCGCTAATATATTTGCGTGATATTGCGCATAACACAGAGCTTTTGCGATGGTTTTGTTTATGCGCATTGCGCAAAAGATTGGGCATTTATGTCGCAAACGATGCCGTGGTTGTTAGGGGCGTGGCTGTGGGCGTGGCTACAATGCGCTTGCACTGCGGCCGTCGCAGATTTGCGTCTGTATATGTGCAAAACTGCACCCGGGCAACAGCACCACAATTTTTACGACTGCCTCTTCGTGGCGTAATAGTAACGCTCTTCAAAATGCGCATTCCTGCCCAGCTGCGCTAGTATATTCACATTTTTGCGTTTCATGTTGCTTAAAAGAGAATTTTATATATGTGTGCAGAGCCACAGTGCTAAACTGGGTTCTGGCAAATACAATGGGGCTGCTGTTGGTGGGGATGTTTGTTAACTCAAAGTTAACTCAAAGATGAACAACCCCTGTAAAGTGCATATTAACCACGCCTTCCACCCAACATGTTTATATTGACCAAGGTTCCTTTAAGGGTATCAGGTAGGCTAAACACCTTTGCAACCAAACAAATATTAGCACAGAAACAAATGCAGATGCGTCTAAGTGAACGCAATATGCGCAATATGTGACGCAACTAATTAAAGCAGCGCATTCATACATGAGCACAACTAATCCTTACCTTTGCGGTATCTTCCTGTGCGCACAATTTATTATAAGCACTGCGACAGCTGATACGCAGTTTCACACGTCGCACCTGTCTGTGTCTACATTAGCGCACAAATTGCACTGTTAAGGTATCGTGCACTACATTATTAAATACTCGCATGCGCTGGGCAAATGTAAGGCCACTGCGCTCTTTTTAGCGCTGCGCTGCGTTAATAAATGAGCCCCAGTGTGAGGAGCAGAGCACATAGTAGTTAGGAGATGCAGCCAAGTCTGGTTCTTACTGTCTGCTGTAGTGTCTGTTTGCAAGTTAAGGGATATGTTGGGTGCATAAAAAGGGTATGCTTTCTATGTGCCTCCCCCAACCTAAACCGACTCCAAGATGCAGCAGATGAACACAGTGTTCAAAGTGCAAAAAAATTGCTGATTTCAGCTTTTTTTTGACTTTGCACACTGCATTCTGTACAGAAAACAACTCCTAAGGGTCGGGACACATGGGCAGATTCGGGGAGATTAGTCACCAGGCAACAAATCTCCTCCTCTTTGGGGCGACTAATCTCCCCAATCTGCCTTTACCTGCCTTCCGCCGGCTAAAATTAAAATTGCCTGGGGGCAGGCACTTGGAGCGCTTCGTTTTCGGAAGTCACCTGAAGTTTACTTGTGAGGCTATGACGGGCGACATTGGAAAACGAAGCGCTCCGAGTGCCTGCACCCAGGCGATTTTCATTTTTGCCGGCGGAAGGCAGATTGGGGAGATTAGTCGCCCTGAAGAAGAGGAGATTTGCTGCCTGGCGACTAATCTCCCTGAATCTGCCCGTGTGCCACGACCCTAAGTAGTTCAGATAGAAGAGACCACACCACTTTCAAGCAAGCACTTTTAACAACTGATAAAAAAAAATTGAGTCATTTTTCCCTTTCCCATATTTTCTTTTGCTTGCGGAATAAACGGATTCCATCTCTTATTCATCAAATGATACTTTACAGCCCAAAAAATACAGCCCAATTAGTAGGTGACAATGATGGATTTGAACATTACTCTTCCAGGTGAAATTACACCATCTGAGAATAAACTCTGTGGGCCAGCTTTATCTTATCAACAAAAAACTTATCAACAAAAAAAAATACATGCATTATAGCCACTAGGGAAACAAACGTGTTTTCCTAAGCATAAAATCTAAACTTAATGGGGTTCCATTAACAGCAGAGGAAAAATGTAAAATTTGCCTCACAAGATTCCGGGCACTTTTGTTGCAATTTAGAACCCTTCAGCCCCAATAATATATCCATATTAATTATAGTGTACTCACAAACTACATGGTTTGGTGCACATCCATTATGGTACTAATGCTATAGCATCACAGAGCATGTGCTTGTTGCAGACACTCCTAACAAAATTCAAGATGGGAACTCCTGTGACAACTTTGAATTCCTGGATCATTACTACTATAGAAACACTAGACCTTTTAGGCTAGTTCAGTAACTTCAAAATATAAAATGTCTAGTCATATATATTCATTTTTAAGGTTTAGTTCTCCTTTAATATTATGCCATTTATCAACCTATTTCAATCTGCTTCTTTTTGAAGCAGCTCCCTTTGCTTCTTAGCCCTGTTTTTTGTACCCAAACTTACACTAGGTGTGGGAGCAATGTTCCCTCTAAGATGTGCACTTGTTTGCGCGCACACAAATGAGGGCAGTGCACACAATAAATGGTGGTGCGCACAAAGAATTTTGTGTGAAAACACAACATTTTGTATCAGTTCTGACCTGAGCACACCGTTTTTAAAAAACTGCACACACAAGTTTAAAATGTGCCCGCAAAAGATTTTTTGCACACGTAACCAAAGGAGAAGGAATTGAAGGGAACATTGTGTGGGAGTATACATTTATCTCAGCCTCTGGATATACACATCCAATCTAAAGCAAGAGAAAGATATTTGATAACTGTCACATGGGTCATTAGTCACTGCCGCCCAAAACAAAATACATGCCTCACGTAGGTTGCTGCTCACATCTCAAGGCTCTGCTCTGGCAAGGTTCTAGTTTATATAACCTTACTCTAATAACAAAATTCAGTCAGTGCAGTAATCTATACCAACTAATATGTAAGTAGGCTATTATTGGGCAAATTTTCTTAGTGTTAAACATGTATTTTTATGCTAGCATAAACCTTGAACTGTGACTGTGAACCACAAGGTAGCACAAAATGTTATACTAAATTTCTATATTGAGAAAATATATCATCATACTTTCAGTAGTAGCATGATAACAAGTTACTGGGCCCCAAAGCAAAATATTTGCTGGTCCCTCCATGTTACAAATGGTGCAAACAGATACAGTATTGACATTGCATACAAAACAGGACCCTGCTTGGCCACCTATACTTCTGGGGCCACATTATCCACTATGCCTGCTGCCTCTTTTAGATGCTCTTGATGTCATATGTGACTGCCAGCAATGCCATTAGTAATGCTAAATATGATTTTTACCCTCTCATGCTCTCTCTCTCTCTCTCTCTTGCATTAAAATCCCACCATTCTTATTATATGTACCACTTCTCTTTAGGTTCTGCAATGTTGCTGTTTGTCTTCACCTTGATCATCATGACAGCTGTAAAGCCGTTGTTTTGTGATCGCTGCCCTCGAGTCTGCATCTGTGATAACATCAGAACGTTTGTGGCCTGTACAAACAAGAACCTGACAGAAGTCCCAGCCTCTATCCCACAGGTCTGTCTATCACTTCCAGTCTCAGAATTTCATATTTTAGATCTTACCAAACACCTTATTGTGCACTCACTGAGATAGAGCAAGTAATACTCACATTTCTCTCATCTTCTAAGAGCTAAATGAGCTCATTAGAGTCACAGAAAGATTGGGGGGCCCAAGAGTGTAGAAGGTCAAGTAAGGCCTGAAGGGCCTGATGAAGTGGATTATTAAATGGGCTAAACTTCCTATGTGCATATAAGTGTGTGTTTGCGGCTCCAGTCAAATTTTCACTGTACTAGTTAAAATAAAAACCAAGATTACAGGACTGAAAGGCAACAATGCTAACCCCTGAACCACCATGCTGCCAAAAAATAATATCATGGGAGAGCATGCATTTGTATGTAGATTATTCAACATTATAGGACAATTGATTTGATCTGGCACATTTTATAGTTTAGAGACTTTAGGATGTGTTTTTTGAATATTGCTAAATGCATTTTGCATACCGTTTGTGGGCTGTTAGACTGGAACAACTGGAAAATAGAAAAATAATTGAATATGTTTATTGATGCAAAAACATATGAAAAACATTTTTGCTGAATGTTTCGGTGCACCATTCAGTTTCAGATGGGAGGGTAAAAGTCATAAAAAGGTTGAACATTCACAAGACATTTAAATGCAGAGACTCAAATGTACACATAAGTACTAATAAAGCAAGTTTATTAAATATATAGGCAATCCTATCTTGATTCATAATGTGTTTCTTGCTTTACAGTACACCCAAAAGTTGGATCTCAGAGGAAATGATCTGAAGGTTATTGCCAATGGGGCATTCTTATCTGTACCATATTTGACACACCTAAGCCTTCAGAAATGCAATATTGAAAGGATTGAGGAAGGTGCTTTCCGAGGTCTTGGGCGATTGATTTACCTCAACTTAGGCTCTAACAAAATCAGTTTCATATACCAGGAGTCATTTGATGGACTGTCAGCTTTGGAGCAGCTTGTCCTGGAAAAGAATCGCCTTGAGGAGATCAAGCCTGGGGCCTTTGGTCAATTGGGTTTTTTGAACTTTCTTCATCTTGGAGACAATTTCCTTGTTTACTTGCCAGATATGTTATTTCAAGGACTGCAGCAAGTTAAGTGGATACGTCTCTCAAACAATATGATTAACGTGGTATCTAATGAGGCCTTTGCAGCACTTCCAAACCTAAAGAGGCTTAGTTTGGATCACAATGAACTCCAGTACCTTCCAACCGAAGCACTTTTGAGAATGTCTGGTCTGACTAGATTGGAACTGGGATGGAATCCAATGACTTTCATTTCAGAGGAAGCTATTCAGATGGCATCCCTCAAGCAGCTCTTTCTCAATAGCATGGCGATACAGGATGTGTCTTTCAAAGCTTTTGAAAGAAGCCCACAGCTATCCCTTATTGATCTAAGTAACAACCAGATAAGGACAATACAGGTATTAGCAGGTTTAGAACATTTGAATCGCTTGAACCTAACAGGAAATGCCATACGTTGCGATTGTGAGCTGAGATCTTTTAAGCGATGGGCTGACGTATCAAGGGTAAAAGTTGATCTTATTTGTGCTGGTCCAGGACATTTTAGGGGAGATCATTTAGATTCTCTGAGAGCCATTGACCTGAAATGTGGTAATTTCCCAGAAGAAGATTATAATCTACCCCCAATAACTCCAAAACCGGAAGAGGAAAGTTCTTGCCCACAGGGGTGCGACTGTAAACCTGATGTTAAACATGTGCTCTGCGAAAATAAATTCCTCCAACAGATTCCCAAGCGGTTTCCCGTTGACACAACCCTTCTAGATCTGCGTAAAAATGTTTTCAATGCCATACACAAAGGGGCCTTCTCAGAAATGAAAAATGTGGCATCACTTCATCTTCAAGATTGCAAGATTAATGAAATTCAACCTGGAGCTTTTGCAGGCATGAAAAATCTAGTTTATCTCTACCTATCGCACAATCATCTCTCGTCTATTGACCCTGAAGTCTTCAGGGATGCCCCAGTGATTGGCTACCTTTACTTAGACCACAACAGATTTACTAGGCTTTCAAAGGGGACCTTCAAATTTCTTCCCAATCTCTTTTCTCTCCACATGCAGTACAACTCTATCAGTTCACTCTCTGATAACCTTATGTCTGGGGCAGACAAGTTGCATTGGGTCTATCTGACAGGCAACAATATCAACTACATTGCTTCATCAGCCTTTAAAAACACCAAAGATTTAGAAAAACTATATCTGGATGAGAATCTACTAATGGAGGTGCCAACGCAAACTCTTAAAGGACTGCCTCTTCTAAATGAGCTTAGGCTATCCAAGAACCTCATCAGATCGATTGGAAATGGAGCTTTCTTACCAGTATCTCGTTCACTACAGCACCTGTATCTCAATGACCTTGGCCTGGAACAGGTATGGTAATCAGTAAGAGAAAAGTTGCACTATAATTATCTGCATTGCCATGCTTAGTTATATGTACATAGGTTTCCAAATTGGTATACTTTCAGGGTCGGACTGGGCCAGCGGATACAGAGAAAATACCTGGTTGAACTACCAGCTCTTGTGGGCCCCACTGGCCCAGATCTGCACCCAGACTTGCCATTTGCAGACTCCTTCCTGCTGCTCCTTCCTGCCTAAAAACCATAGTGCTCACAGCTGCACAGCAGGAGGTTTGGGGGTTCAGAAGGGGGCCCTGGAAAGCAGCCCTGTGGGCTCCGGGCCCCCCCAGTCCGACCCTGCATACTTTAATTCTCGTTCTAAACTTTTCCAAGCTTGAAAACAACAGTAAAATATTTTTCCAATGTTCTTTTTAGTGGGCAAAAAGAATCAGTTTTATATTTGCTCTATTAGTAGATCATAGATTTGAATATATAAGGGTTCATCTACTATATGTAGGTCAAAGTGCAAAAAAAAGTGCAAAGCATGTTTTTTTGTACTTTGCCCCACATATTACACCCTATATGCAGATCGTGGAACTCCAGAATAGAGCACAAATCATTTTCCATAAATATAGTAGTCTGGGGGCAGCACACAAGCTGGGGAGGTTTAGGGGCAAGGTGCTGGGGATCTCTGTGCTTACTGCATGCCTGTGGTGTCCAGAATCTCTGCTTTAAAAGTGAATATAGGGCTCATTTACCCCTTGGAAGGCAGTGTGAAAGAACAGGCATAATTTGCCATTTTGTTTGCACCATGTTTTTCTAAGTAAATGAATTGTCACAGTCGCCTCTCTGTGCTATGTTTCTGAGTACAGAAACTCAGAGTACAGAACCAAGCCAGACACGGGGAAGAAGTGTTCTTTGCATGAGCTAAGAGACAATCTTTTGCTCCCCTTAGTGCTCTAGCACTTTTACGTAAATGACTCTGTTACACATAATGACTTCTTTCAGTTGTTTACAATAATATATTACCAACTGGTCTCTGAAGTTTGCATTTTACAATAAATTAATTTATTTAACCTCTCTCATGTTTCCCTTTGGCAGGGAAGCAAGGTCCTCCACTTTCTAAGCTGTTCCACTCTGATATATTAGTGGATATCAGAACAATTTTTTTTAAAACTCATATTTAAGAAAAACAATAACCATGTAAAATAGAAAGCAGCTGAATAAAATAATTACTGTAGTGTACAGTTATAAAACAATAGGTATCTGAAGGTGAACCTATCCCTTTAATATAGAATGCTCATAATAAGTCACACCTATTAGCATATAGAAGGCAAATGCTGACTCTTTATACTGTATGTGCAAAATATCTCAGTCACCTGTGATTTTTCAAGTCTTGTTACTAATGTTCCTGGCATTCAGACAGCAATTCAATATTTTTTTACTCAGTTTGGGAAACTGCTAAATGTACTGTTTTTGTCTGAAGCAACACGGTAACTAGCATCAGAAATCTGGATGCTTGTAAGGGTCAGGTCAGAGCAAGGTGGGTTACAGTCATATTTACAGATTAACGTACTGTACAGGAATGCTTATGGAACTGATTACATAAATCAAGAAACTTTTTCTTTTATTGTCTTAAGTAATGTAAATAAACTTTTTTTTTTGTTTTGCGTACTGATGATATTTAGATTTCTAGTGGTGGATTTGCTGGACTGGGACAGGAAATTAAAAGTCTTCATCTAGATAACAATAAACTGCAGAACATTCCCAACTTGAAGCCTTTCACTGGACTAGAAGTCATAAATTTAGCAAACAACCCCTTCAATTGTGACTGCCGTCTGCTACACCTTCACAAGTAAGTAAATTTCTCTGCCCAATATTTAAAGTGGCTGTACCCTCATAATTGCTTTCTGTTTGAATTCCACTAAATATGTTTAAATAACTACACACAGAAGAACATTGCATGCACTGACCATTCATTGCACACAATTATTATTATTATTATTATTGACATGTATTTATATAGTGCCAACATATTTCGCAGTGCTGTACAGGGGCTGCATTTTGCAACTTTGGGGTCCTCAAAAGCGGAATTAGCTGTTAGCCCTGCATTAGAATGTAGTTATAACCATGTGGTCTTTACAGGGAATTGTACATCTGCTCAGTTCTATATAGTAAAAAAGTGGATATAGTTGACACCAATTAAATATCTTGTTATGTCAAGAGTACAGTGGCATCTGCTGATTGTCACTTACTAAACCCCAGTATATCAACTGGGGCTCAAATGGCCTGTAGAGTGCATCGCTTAGTAGTTTGTAGTAGTAGGTCCCTTAAGCTATAGGCCTGTAATTACACAGACACACACAATTACAAATACTGTAAATACATTGAAAAGCTAGTAATTTGTATAAAAGCTGTTTTACTCTTAAAGGGCATGTAAAGGCAAGAAAATAAAATCCCATTTTTACTTTCTTTAATGAAACAGAAACCTATCTCCAATATACTTTATTTTAAAAAATGTGTACTGTTTTTATAAGAAACCTGACTGTTTGCAGTGAAATTCTCCCTTCATTTACTGCTGTGGATAGGAATTGTCAGACAGTCCCTGGGAAGTAATCATATGTATGAACAGCAGGGGGAGCCTCCACTTACTTCCCAGCCATGCAGAACTCAAGCAGCTTTGTTTGTTTCCCTGTAGAGCAGTCAATGACTGTATAGAGATTTGTATTGGATTTTATTTTTGCCTTTACATCCCCTTTACTGTTTCCAACTCCAGCTCAGGGGCACGCCGCCAATGATGGGAGTTGAGAAACTCGCCTCAGGTGGCACGCCGGAGAGGTTTCCAGGGGCGGCAAAAAGCCACTCCTGGTACCTTTAAGAGCTGAATTTCCGTTTTTTAAACCGGAAATTCGGCTTTACTAATGCGAGTGAGCGCAACTGCACTCTCCGCGTTAGTGTTCCTGCCTCCCCTCCCGACTGATAAGCCGGCGAGGGGGGGCAGCGTTGCAGGAGCCGTCTCATTTACTTAGAATCGGCGCTGCTCCAGCTGCAGGGACAAAGATCATGGAGCCAGATTTAAACAGATAAACTGGAAAGGATTATTTTTCTGCAACCACTGGTTCTGCAGAGTTGGAGAAAGTTTGTATTAAACGATACAAAAACTATAAAATCCACATTAGATTACATGACAACACAGGACCCAGGGCAATCTGCCTATTCTGATTATTAATCAGTTTTGCTGTATCGGCTTCTGGCAGATATTGACTTGTGCTGTTTTGATCATTTATGACGATCCCTAAGCAGCCCAGACCACACTGAGCATGTGCACAGTTTTGTCTTGCAAAGATGTTTAACAAAGTTACAAGATGGTGACCCCCTGTGGCCAACTTTGAAAGCATAAATAATTTGTTTGATTAGGCTTGTGGTGCAGTAAGTTCATGTTTATGTTTAGTATACAAAATACAGCATTTCTAGCCTTATTCTACTTTAGACTTGACTTCCCCTTTAAGTAGGCTACGTTCTAATTATGCAGTATTTGATTTTTAAGGTGGATCAACAGCCTAAATCTAAAAGTGGGGGCAACATGTGCCGCTCCAAGCAGTGCAAAGGGACAGAAGGTCAGAAATGCACCATTCTCAAAATGCCCTGGAAATGATGCAGAAAAAACAAACAAGAAAAAGAGGTCACAGCATGTTCCGAAAGCCAATCAAAAAACTAAACGTGGCTGAAGCAGCAGAGGAACCTATATGGTCATACTCAGTTATATTACAGCACATTGTACATCTCCTGCATCTTTCACTGGTACTTAATAGCAGCGTCAAAGCCCTTTACAAGGAGAATTACTGCATGCAGAAAACAATGCGGAAGTGAACAAGACAGCGGGCTGGCTTTTCTAAACATTGGAGGAGTCTGGGTATTTTGTTATGCTCATAGCAGATCATTAAGTTTAACCCTTTCCTCAAAAGATTTACTAGTTAGCATCTTGATCTGGAAGGAGAAAAATGGCTTTCTAACTAAAATATGGCAAAAATAGATCAGGCTGTAGATGAGAAACTTTATTATATTACTTTATTAATGCCAGTAGCCAGTATTCTCTCACTAGCTTAAGACATCTAAGACATCTTATCTTCTCTTGAAGCTATTTGTCTGCCATTAGGAAGCATCAAGGAAACTTCACAGTAAAAAACCCCCTTTCTGCACCTTCCTTCTTTCAGTGTAAAGGTATGCCCTTGTGTCTTTCATTATATTAGTCGGAGAAGCAAAGATGCAGGGGTCATCAGGTAGCAGATTCATGCAAGAAAATGCAGTTTTGCACAATAATATAATAATTATCCAACCCAAATCCAGCCTTATAATGTGTATTTTGTTCTATCAAGTTATGGATACATTTATATATTGTATATCTGGAATTAGCATAGTATACTTTAACTTAAACAGTTGCTTTCATTGAAACCTAACACTTTTGATTTAAATTGCACGCCAGCTTGTGGATAAGGGGCTGTCATTTTGATATTAAACCTTTATTCCATTTGTCAGTATGAAACTAGTATAGCCAGGCTGGCATTTTAGTATTTTGATGTAGAAAGGGTCATAAAAAGATATTGTTTAACAAAAAAAAAACTGCATAAGTTATGTTATATATTTCTAAATAGTGTGCTTGTTTTTTTTATATGTATAGTTTTATTAAAGGAACAAAACTTATCTTAAAGGGCTGCTTTGTTGGTGATAAAAATGTTTTAGAATGTCAGACTATATATCCATATTCAAAGCAAAGTATAGATCTGTTTTGCCCAGTGCTATTTGTTTTTAACAACATTTTTCATTGTAATGCATGTGGTAACGGCAAAACAGGAAAACTTAATCTCTCCATGACAACAGACATTTCTTTACATAGTAGAGCAATACCTCCTTTATATTGTGCACTCCATCAAAGCAGTGCCATATTGTAATAGTTGTAACCTACTCATTATACCAGAAATTTGTTTTAAACTGGAAATATACTTTGCCTACCTCTTCTTTTCATGAGCAAAGAACTTCAACTGACTTTGTACTTTCCTATGGATAACACTGCCTATTAAAATGCAATGTTTTCTTTGATTGACTGTTATTTAAATTATTACTGCTTTTTAGCCCACAGTAGCACAAATTTAAACACAGGCAACAAAACTCCCCATGTGCCATTGCCATAAGGTGAGCAAAGATATGCCCCTTATAATGCTCATTCCTGTAGCACTTGCTCCCCACTGCACATTGTACTCTGCACCGAGCTCTGAATAAAAAATCCAGAGCTCAGTGATAAGCACAGCACCAAGAGGGACACCTAGCACTGTCCTTTCCATCTGCCTTTGATCAGAAAGAAATAGTTTAGCAATAAATGTGGCTGCACCATACCTTGCACATCTGAATGGCAGTGCTCCACTCACGCAGGTCTCTGTGCTCCAAAACAGAAAGGCCTACAGCTATTTGTAAATGCCCCACACATTGGGCAAAGCACAAAAAGATGGCTGACTGCAGCCTTTTGCACTTTGCACACAGTGTGGGGCATTGTAAATGAGCCCTTATATCTTCATGGAGTATGCATATTCATCATGTATTTACCTGGATTTTCTGTCACAGTTCAAAACATTCTGGTAAATTAATTGGCTACTCTAAAGAACAAACAGCTGTGAAATTCCCTCTGGTGAACTGTGCCAAGCTCTCTTTTCACTGTTCGATATATATAATATATACCATACACAACCAATCTCTCTATTCTACATTCTTTTAGGGGTTTTAAGGGCATATTTATCAATGGGTGAAAGTTAGTTGAGTTCTCCACTTGATAAATACTGTAAGTGTCAGAGTGGAAGAATGTTATTTTGGTGAGTTCTAATTTCACACTTTGATAAATCTGCATCTCAGTCAGTGAATTGGTTCTGAGTCACAAGGCACGTAGTGGTACTAGGGTTGCCACTGTTTCTGGAAAAAAATACCGGCCTTCCTATATATTTATCTTTTTCCCCTTTTAGATTAGTATCAACCATCATTTTTACCGGCCAGGCCCTAAGTGGTACCCAACTGAATTAAGCTGAAAAGCATTCTAGTGGTGCTCCTGCTCTAATTTTGGTTCTTGTGCAGAGCTAGGACCTAAAAATATAAACAGTTAATATGACCTCTTGAAAGTTTTAAAATGGTGTGTAGAAAGAGTCCACCCAAGGGATGCAAGGTTTAGGGAAAAAACTTCCAAAACAAATCTTCAAAGAGTGGCACAGCTAGAATATTGGGTATTTATTAATTATTGGACCTCACAAGTTATACCCGTGTTATACACTGTCTATGCACTATACCCCTATTATTGGGGTGTGCTGTAGGCCTTCCAATACTTAGCAAACAAAGCAGTGAAAGGTTTAAACAACAACCAAAAAAACAGGCTTCTCACTCAGCACCCAGAGCTTGTACTCACAAATTAATATAGGTTGCCCTTAGGCATTTTAACTGCTGTCCACATTAAATTCACGATAAAGCCTTTTATGATTAAAAAAGAAAAACCATCTCCCCAAAATTACACATATACCAAGTTCATAGAAAATTTGTATTACAATTTTGAAATCTGAACAACCAATGAATAAAAACAAACACAAGCTAGCTTTAACTGAGGGGTTAATATCCTTAACTCCTCCCTTGCTTCATACATTGTTTGTGTCACCAATGATTGAGACTGAGCACAACCTTTTTTGTTTAAAGATCTAAAAAACACCTTAAGCCATTCACAGTTCTCCAGTATTATTATAGTACATCAACAGTCATTACAAAGCCCACTGAAACTGTATCGCTTAGGATGTTAATCAATTATATTTCAGAAACACCATTCCAGCATCCATTGTTCCACAATGCAGCCCAACTTTGTGTGCTCATTAATTAGTTTTAAAAAAAACCTACATGTGAGCCTATTGTAAATGCAGGGAGGAACAGCCATATATTGTAGTGTGTACTTTATAGAGAATTTTGCACAGAAAGATCACTGTAGCGTGCGCATAAGAAAATGTCTTTTAACAGCTGGCTCTTTCTGCACTTTCACATTTACCACGTCCCCCGGTTTCTACAATTTGAATTGTAACGTGCAGAGCTTTTAGGGTATTAAAGGACAGTGCACATAGCCAGCATCTATTCAGTCTGCACTGTTCCCAAACGTTAGTCAGTGAGGAGTTTTATACTTATCTACTCCTTCTTCTGGCCAGAGGTAGTAATTGAAGGGAGGAAAGGTATAGTGTTGAAATGGACTGGTGACTAGTGAACAGGAGAAGCTGTGGAAGCAAGTTTGAAGAAGGAGTAGATAAGTATAAAACACACAGATTCCAGCCCTGTATCTGTTACAGTGAAAAGATACATTTAGATGATCGGAGCAGACTAAGCCCCCGGGGGTACTTCAGGTTTACATTTTCCCATGGGTTATAGCAGGGATCCCCAACCTTTTTAACCTGTGAGGAACATTAAGAAGTAAAAGGAGTTGGGGAGCAACACTAGCACGACAAATGTTCTTGGGGTGCCAAATAAGGGCTGTGATTGGCCATTTGGTAGCTCCTGTGTGAATTGTCAACCTACATTAAGGCTTACATTAAAACTTACCTCCAAGACTGGAATTCAAAAATAAGCTCCTGCTTTGAGGCCAGTGGAAGCAACATCCAAGTTGGGGATCACTGGGTTATAGGGTTCCTAAAAAGAGTTTTTAAGATCTGTTGGGTTCCCCTTTTTTAGTACAAAACTTGATCTTACAGTTAGAGGTCTATTTTAAATAATTCCACTCCGGATATATCTAAAAGAGTAAAGGTGGCCATACACTATAAGATCCGCTCGTTTGGCAAGGTCGACAAACGAGTGGATCTTGACCCGATATGCCCACTAACAGCTGGACGATTTCGGATGAATCCAAACTAGTCGATGCGTCCTGGATCGTACAAAAAAACAAACTTGACTGATCGATATCTGGCCTATTTTTGCCTGATATTGATCGGTTTGACCCGTCGGGAGCCCCCACACATGGCCAGATAAGCTGCCGAATTGGTCTAAAGGACGAATATCGTCATCTTTAATCTCCCTGTGTATGGCCACCTTAAATTAGAGCAGACCCCATATTTTACACTCATTTTTATTTAGGCTGCACCCCTTCAGTTTGGGAACCTCATACATTGGATTACAGCATACTAAAACAATTCGCATAATTTTTTGTTTCTGTAACATCTCACTTTTTAATGCTCTGTAAGCAGCAGTAAAGGGGGTGTAAACCCAAAAATAAAATTTTGCCTACTTAATAAAGCAGCCAACTTTCCAATGGACACGCACTGCATTTTGTAAATTTTGTTAAAATTATGTGTAAATGTAATTGCTGTTGAAAGCAGCATTTCTGACTCATGAAACAATGTAGCAGAAGTCAGCTCTCTTCCTGCCAAAGCCGCTGTGATTGGTTGTATCTAATCTTTAATTTCCTTCTCTGCATATTTGCTAGGGATGCACCAAATCCACTATTTTGGATTCGGCCGAACCCTCGAATCCTTTGCGAAAGATTCTGCCGAATACCGAATATTTGCATATGCAAATTAGGATTCGGTTCGGTCGAATCCGAATCCTGCAGAAAAAGGCCATATCCTGGCTGAATCCTGAACCGAATTCTCGATTCGGTGCATCTCTAATAGTTGCACCATCTAGTGGCCAAAATTGGTTATGAGGTTTTACAGACGGATTGAGATTGGGCAGAGCAATAATGCTAAAAGGATGGAGGCAGAACTCTTCCCAGTATGGCTCCTACTAAGGGCAGGATTCGTACTGTCAACCCAATGCGCTTTGCGGCAACTTTGCTGTCAGTTTAAAGGGACAATGAAAATACTGAATATTCTGCATTAACTTTTGAATATCACACCTCCCAATGGTTACTATGCAAATGGGACTGTCCCAGGTTACTGGAAAGTGGGATTGGGAGCACATCGACCTGACTGAACACAAGTTGCCCTGTTCTGCTCAGAAAAGTGCTTTGAGCAACTTTACTTTTAAATCCCTTAAATGGACACATAAAAAAGATTACCTCCTTCCTATGTTTTCCCCTCTTGGGGTCTTTTTCTCTTTTAGTGGTTATCTCGGCCCATTTGGGTCTTTTGTTGCCGGTCTTCATGATCACCCAGTACACCTGATAATAGTACAGGTATGGGATCCGGTATCAGGAATCCCGTTATTCAGAAGCTCCAAATTATTGAAAGGCCATCTCCTATAGGGGCAGATTCACTTAGTGCCGAATTTGCGCTAGCGTCCGTTTTGCTGACATCACAACACTTCGCCAGGTGTAGATTTGCCAGGACAACGGTAATTCACTAAAATCTGAAGTTGCGTCCAGGGCGCCAAATGCTAGCCAAGTAGCGCTAGCGTTACTGCAGCAAGCGAAGCGAATTGCGCTAGCGTTGCCTAATTTGCATACGGCAGGAAGTTAAAGTTGAATGGAGGTATATGTTGCAGCAAATACATTACACTACACAAGCCCGGGAAACCTTAATAAAATAAAATAGAGTTGTTATATTGCCCTACACATGAGCCCACTGTATAGTTTATGTGCCATATGTTAGGAAATGTAGGGGGAAGCCGGGAACTCCAGAAAAATTTACAATCTTTTGCAGACTATCACTCTGAAAAATGAAAAGTCGCCAGCGTTTTTTGGGACTTAGAAAGATTTTCAACTATTTTTTGAGAAAGTCCTATCTACTCTATTGCACTTCACCTGGTCTGATGTGGTGAAGGCAAGTCTGGCGCAAGAGGTAACCTTCAGTAAAATCCGCATCTTAGCACAAATTCGCAAGGCTTAAGGGAGCGAATTACCGCTAGAGTCTATCTCCTTGAATAGGGAAGTTACGCCTGCGCCCGTTAGAAGTAATGAAATGACGTCACGCTGGCGAATTTTCACTAACTTTAGTCACTTCACTCTTTAGTAAATCTGCCCCATAGACTCCATTTATCAAAATCATCCAAATTTTTTAAAATGATTTCCTTGGTGTAATAATAAAACAGTACCTTGTACTTGATTCAAACTAAGATATAATTATTCCTTATTGGAGTCAAAACCAGCCTATCGGGTTTAATTAAAGATTACATGATTTTCTAGTTTTACAGAATGATCCATTATCCAGGTCCCATACCTATATTTAGTTATTCAATGTACCCTTTCTTATAAAACTCCTCCTTATCTGGAGACTAGAGAAACAACAGTTTTGGGCTAGAAAGGTGGATAAGGAGGAGAAAGGAGAAATGAGGCTTAAAGCCCCTGTAATCGTGGGTAATTAGTGTGGAAGTCTATACCAACTACCTGAAACTCAAGCAGAGCAAACTAAATTGAGAAGTAACCAGGAGCTGGAGTGGCTGGGGTGTCCGCAAACAATTAATGAAGTGTAATTAAACCAAAATTGGGATTTACGGTGGCCATACACGGGCCGATAAAAGCTGCCGACAGACCGTCGGCAGCTTATTGGCCCGTGTATGGGGCCCCCCGACGGGCTTCACCGATCGAGATCTGGCCGAAAGTCGGCCAGATCTCAATCGGATGGGACAAAAAGTCCCGTCGGATCGCGGCCGCATCTATTCGTTGATGCGGTCCCGCGATCCGACCGCCCGTTTAGGTATCGTTAGGATCCGATCGTTGGGCCCTAGGGCCCACGATCGGATCAACCCGATATTGCCCACCTCAAGGTGGGCATATCGGAGGGAGATCCGCTCGTTTGGCGACATTGCCAAAGGCAATATTTATTCACAACCATGCCATGAAAGTATATATAAAATCATGTTAAAAACAAGCATTACTGCGTCTGAAAGGAGGGATCCCCCCCTTTTTTTTGAGGTTCCTAGACTACACCACCTAATAAATGAAACCAGATGTAAGAAAAAATTAATGGTGTGGACTTAAACTTAACAGTGTTGGTAGCTCAATAAAGTTCATGCTACAGTGTGTTAGTGAGCATAATAGCCACTTTTTTTATGGGCATAACAAAGTTAGAAAACCAACTTGAATCCAGTTAGTCCGATGTTTGTGTGCAGGGGTTAATTCCCAAGTTGTAAATTCCTTGTGGTGCACAATGATTAATGTAAAACGGCCCGTCAGGTTAAATGTCATCCAAAGTAATCTTACTGGTGCTGGTGTTGTCTAGTGTGGTATTTGAAGCATAATTCATGGAGTTGAAGTGTATTGTAGTGTGGAAGTCTTCCTCTGAAGGAAATGCCTTGGCTGGAGGATTTCTCGTTCCCACAGAATTTCCCAATAGTCTCACCACTCACTTCTCTATTATTTTATGCGTCAGTATGAGCAGCGCAGGGATAGATGGACGCTTTCATTTCCTTTATACAAATGGTAGGAGACACTGCAGGAGAGCACGTCTACATGGAGTCTGTTATTTATTTGTAGGATCAGGACTTTTGGCTGCAGCCTTCATGTTTCAATGGGTACATGGAGGATGCATAGGTGTGGTACAAAGGGCAAGCATTAAACTACAGCATAATTTTAAGGTAAGTAATTAAATATCCAGCTTTAGTTTTATTTCAACTTCTAAAATAGTTTAGTTCCCCTTTAAATAGTAGAATTTTTTCTTAACAGTGTTCATATTGTAAAGTGCTTCTGAGCACTTTTGCCATTGACATTCATCTTTGTCTCTTAGTTGTTGTGTTATTAACAGTTTTACACTACTGATATCATTCATGTGGAACAAGCGCGCCCTCTGCTTTTCTGAATAGAATTGCAACTAGGACAGCCTACAAAAGTCAGAGCACATTTATTAGATGACATCCAAAATAGTCATGCCATAGGTCTGGAGGGCATAGAGAGCCAATCCGCACAACAGTATTGTAGATTATCTTGAAAGGAGTGATAGGAATGCTGGGAGGGATGTATCATATACTCATTGTTGTTGGGATGAACAAATAAAAGCATTCCGACTGCTGAATCTATATATTTCCCTTCCCCCAACTCATCAATGGTAGCTAATTTAGGATATAAAAAAATTGGCCAGTCACATGCTTTTCTTACATTTCTAAAACAATTAATGTCCTGTCTGAAAATCCCAATTCTCTGCAGGTACTGCTTCACCTTTCATCTCCAGCACCCTACTCACCAATGTTTCCTCCTATATAGTCTGAATCACAATGTGGACAAACTGACATAGGGAGAGGATATCTGATACAACCGTCTACAGCAAGATAAGGAGGAAAAAGAGAATCTCATACTTCCCAACATTATAGAAATAGAAAGAGGGACAAAAAGATTTGCACGCTCCACGCGACTACATTTTTGACCACACCCATTTTTGTGGACACACCCCCTAATTACCATGTTCATTTTAAAACAACTGGCAGGTCATGAGAGTTTGAACACATTTCTGTGTTTTTTATGTATTACCTTTTTGCTAATAAAGGTGGAATTGCCCTTTAAGCTGTGTGTTCTCCCAAGAGACCTGCTTATCTTAAATTGTTACAAAAGTATCTAAGTATCTATTCTGAGCTCTCTGCCAAAAGCCAATTAAGTAAGAAACTTTGTATCTTTTTCAGGCTGATTTTTTTTTTTTCTAGGTGGAAGCTTTGATGCAAAGCATCAGGTATTTCATCAAAACTGCCAATTTTGGGAAGGCATTAGAACTCAGTAGCTTGGAGAAGAAAGGCATGGTTACCCATTTTAGTTTCGCCTGAATATGTACTTTCCAAAAATATATATATTTGGGGGGGTCGTGTTTTTTTTGTATGTTACCTGACAAAAAATGCAGGAAATGTGCTAACTCTTCAGTAGCTGAAGTGATCTCGGGACGGATTTGCATGCACTAACTTCATTTTGGGGTCTCTAAATGCCAGATACTTTCAAACTGTTCAGTGGACCCCTGGCATTCATATTTAGGATGTTTTCTCTTGGCACTGAATACTACACGACGTGGGAGATAAACATGGTTACCCATTTTGGATTTGGCTGAATGTGTGCTTTCCAAAAAATATATGGTTTCCTGGCATAAACCTACTGTTCCAGGATTTTTGGGCTTTGGAATACAAAGTATGCCATATTCTGTGATAGTGCTTTGAAAATTCTGTAATATACTGTGGGGAGTTTTTGATTTATAGAAGTCAGAAATATCCATAACACTATACGTCTGTTATTGCTACAATCAAGACACTTGAGGTTTTCCAAATCAGTTGAATTTTTGTGCATAAAATAAAATGTTTCTGGTATAAACCCTAAATCATCAAAAAATAGCATTTTTTTTTTTTTATTAAGAGCTCTAACTCTTGTTCCAAAAGTGCAAATACACAAAAACTCAGGCAGCTTTAGAAAACTCTGGTTCTCCTGGAAAAAAAAAAAACAATGTATAGTTTTCCTAGGTAAATTAAAAATCCCCCCATGAGATGCCCCTAAAATAAGAGAGCACAAAATGTTCAAAAAACATCTGGCACTGAGTGCAAATGAAATGCTAATTTCTGCTGACACTTAAAAGGTTAAATAAGAGAGAAGCCATGGTAGCCCAACTGGTGGTTAGTTTTATATATTTAACATAAAAATATGTATTTTTACAAATATACAGCTGGAAGATATAGTACAGTTATACAATTTACACAGCATCCTTTTTTTTCAACAATGCTCTTTTGAAAATGGTTTAGAGAGTTTCATCATTGTCTTCTGGTCTGGACAGGTCATATATGTGCCTTTTTTATATATATATATATATATATATATATATATATATATATATATATATATATATATATATATATATATATATATATATATATATATATATATAAAAAATAAAAAATTATAAATGGGGGGGGGAAATATTTTCCCTTACATTTTAAGAACAAAGAGAACCAGCATGGTAAGGAAATGTCACGACAGGTGACTGTGAGCAGTGTTGACTAGAGCATTAGGCAATTTATGTGCCTTTCAACAGCACAAGGTCCCTGAACACTGCCATCACCCCACAAGGAAGACGGAAGCTCTAGTTTAACTAAACTAAAGGCAGCAGCTCATCCATCACATCACTAAGTGCTGTAGTCTACAAGAAAAAGTGCAAGTAGGACATGCGGGGCTAAACTTCACTAGAGCAGAGTAGAGTTAGAAAGCAAATATGTGGTTGCTATGAGTAACTGCACTGGAGCAGGTTAGTACCTATGTCAATAAGCCCCTGCATGTTAAAATTTAGCGAACCCCTAACCATAGCTGAACTAATTGGTATAATATTGTCTAGAACAGCACTGATAGCAGATACATTAGAACACAAGTGCTGGACATAAAAAAATAAAATTACAATATCTAAGCAGAAAAATATACAAACTGCAGGTATATACAATTCAGCACAGTTGTTGGTTACTATGGGAGAGTTATACAGGGAGTCAACAGATCTGCCTCTGTAGGGTCATGAAGACAGACTGATTTTCCTTTTGGAACGTACAGGGTAGAGACTCCTTTCGGAACATTGAGACCTTTGCCTTCTTCGGCTAAGCACTGGGCTGGGCTTCACCTTAGCTTCTGTCTCTCTCGGGGTGGTTTCTACTGGCCTTGGAACTTTCTTTGCTAGGTCTACCAGTTTGACTTGACTGCAGAAGATTTCTTTGCGGGTTCGGGAGCTCTCCAAGATGGGCTGAAGGCTAAGCACATGGGAGAACCCATTGGCCTTCTCAATCTGGGCTGGCAGGGCCTCCACATTAAAAAAAAAAGAAAATGTCAGACCAATTGGATTAACACAATGTTAAATGGACATGCAGAGCACTGCAGGGATATTTATAATACTGGACATTGTTCAAACTGCTCCCACCCTAAAAAAAAACGGGGCTTTTCAAAAATACTCCAATCCTCTGCTGCAACAATTTAGCTCTGGTAAATATATACCCTCCATTTCATGCAATGGAGGGGCCCTATAATGCAATAGTATGTAAGGGGTGCAACACTAAAGCTCATAGGAACCATTTGCATATTTTGAAAGAGTGCTCGCTCTGCATTTATGTAGGAAAGCGAGATACACTTAAATTTGTGAAGAGGAGCTGGAGTTTCCAGAGTATAATACTGTCAGTTGCTGCGGAACACATCATGATAAAGGCATGTGCGGTCTGCCAATATATTTATTGCTGGGGGAAAAGTCACCACGTTTACTGTGTTTCCTGTTCAGCCACCGTAGTATAAAAAAAACACACATGAAAGGGGAACTTCATAAACTATAAGTATGTTTTAGATGGGTCTATACTAATCAATAGATGGACCTGTTCTGTGTGACTGACAGCATTACCGACTCAGCAACAGAGAAACAAATTAACCACAAGGATTAATTACTACTGTTATTTTTTTTGAGTGTATCTCTATTCAGGCCCTCTTCTGTTCACCTTCCATTCCACTTCCTCCCTGATACCTGGTTGCAATTGTAACAGGGGGTTACCTTGACTTGGTATGGTGGTTTACCAATTTTATGATCAGAACTTTTAACTAAAAAATTCCTGTTTTTTCCAAAAATACATGAACTTGCATAGATACTAAATTACTTATGACACAGTGGACCAGGGAATGTGAGTTGATCATTCCTCTCTTTTTTTTGCTTGTTAATAATTAATTGCTGTCAGCTGGATTGCAGTTCAAATTCCACATTCAAGAGATGTAAAAATAACTGTAAATAATGCAAAAGCCCCAAAATAAATGACTACTTGTAAATTGTCAGAAGTCTAGTTCATTAATAAACACTAAAACTTTATAAGCACAATTCATTGCACAACCAAGTGCTCACCTTCATTGTTTCACTGATCTGCTTTGATAAATTGTTGGTTACTGCAGACAGGTCCATCATCCGTAAGGCTGGAAAGCAAACCACATGATAATTCAATTGTTGTGCAAGCTAATTATCATTACAAATAGTTGAATACAATAATTGTTTTCGGATCAAGTCAATTATAAAGGCTGGTGCTGTGGTTGGAAAGCACCTGTGTTCTAGTGAGAGGAGAAAAAAAAAAGCAAGTATGTGGGAAATGCAATTAGGAGTCGAGATTCAGAACTAGTCTGATAATATATTCTCATTCTATTTCCCTTTATAGCATATTCTTCCACATGATACCCAGCAATTAGCGTACCCAGCAAGCTCAGCTAGAGTCATGTGATGGTTACGTGTGGTTCAGACGCATTACTCGCCTTGTTGTGAATCAAACTTTATTTCTTCTGGCTGCACAGCAGGTTTGGTCTGGGCCTGTGATTGTATGAAAGAAAAATAGGTGAAAAGGACATACCAAACTGAAGAATAAATTAGAAAAATAGTAGGGCAGGTATAGGATCTGTTATGCAGAAACTGATTTTCCAGCAAGCTCTGAATTACGGGAAAGCCATCTCGTATAGACTTCATTTTAATAAAATAAATTTAAAAATGTCCCTTTTCTCTGTAATAATTAAACAGTACCTTGTACTTAATCCCAACTAACATATAATTAATCTCTATTGGAGGCAAAACAATCCTATTGGGTTTATTAAATGCTTAAATAGTTTTTTGCAGACTTAAAGTATGGGGATACAAATTATGGTAAGACCCCTTATCAGGAAAACCAAGCCCAAGGTATAATAATTGCAGTGACAGGCTCAGTAAATATTCCTGCAAAGATTAAAACAACTAGTAAGAGTGTTTTATCATCTGCACTTAATATGGGGTTTATGTAATAAAAGGCTTTAGGTTTGTCCAGGAGCAGTAACCCATAGCAACCAATCAGAAGGTAGTATTTACTAGTCACCTGTTTAAAAGCAACTATCTTATTAGTTGCTATGGGTTACTACTCCTGGGAAAATGTAGTGCCTATTCAAGTATCACTGACAAACAAGGTAATTGGAGCAGTAATGTATGTAATAAGAGTCCTTGCTTCCAGCACCCTGCCCACTGCCCTGTAGGGACCACACCACTACAGTGAAAGAGGATGTATTTACATTTAGGAAATGTGTAGAATGCCTTTGAGTAAAAGACAGGGCACAATGCTACTGGGCAGAATATCAGTACCTGCCAGGCAATACATTTAAAGAATACAACCTGGATGTCTGCATTATGTGGTGAATGGGGAATTGAAATTTTCAATGCAGAGATACACGTACCAACATGAAATTGAAATGGTTATTCGGAGGAGATAAGGCACGTCTCTGGTGCTTACTGAATCAATCAGATGTCACTTCTGCAAAATGTTTACATTGTGCCTGACCAGCCGACACTTGGCACCCTCCCCACAATCCCACAATGGCCAAATATACATTTCTATACATCACCAAATGTGATTTATCAGCATCAGTACCAGGATTTCTCTTTCCGTCTTTAGGATTTTAACCACATGGCTCAAGATTTTCCTAGGATATCTCTTCCGCTTTATCGCTGTATCCACTATCGCATCATCCAGTTTATCTTCCAACATCTTAATATCTAGCTCTGTGCACAGAAAATAATCCCAATTAATAACATTTCGAGGCAAATGTTGCCAATCCATGGAGTAAAATATAACAGACATACAGCAATAAGCACACCATATGATTGTATAAATATTGAAATGGGGCATTGAGGGAAGAGGTTTACAATATAATGTTACCTGCACTGGTGAGAACTATGTCTTTGCATCTGAGATACGATAAATAACATTTCAGATGAGCAGTAGGTCTCACATAGCAGATAAGTCGATTTATGTTTAAAATACAAAGGTATTTGTATGGAAAGGGAAACTGTTGCGTCCAAAAAATATATTATTATTAACAAGCCCATGTTACAAATAGAGACAGGTTAGAATAATAAAGATTTTACGTGCCATTCTGGGTTTCTGGAGCCTCTTGCCAACTCTGCCCATTGATAGTGATATTCTCCTGAAAAGCTCTTTCAAAATCCTAAGGAGAGCAAGACTGTACTTTTTAACATATATTTTATTGTACAAACAACTTCCAAAAATAATTATACAGTACAGTAAAACAATTTAACAGGAGTCTGGTCTCCTCAAAGTCTTTCAATCACCTGTAATCAGCAAGTCTAAAAGTGGCACCATAAAATCTACTCGTTTGGCCAAATAATCAGATCATGACAAATGCCTGTGTAGTCAGTCAGAAAAGGTCCACATTGGCTCATCTATTATGATTCTATTGCCTAAAGGTGGCCATACACAGGCAGATTAAAGCTGCCGATATATCAGTCCTTCAGACCAATTCAGCAATTTATCTGCCCGTGTATGGGGTGTTCTGACGGGTCTCCCCGATTGATATCAGGCCAAAAATCGGGCAGATATCGATCGAGTAGGTTTGATTTTTCTTGGAGATCCATGTCCTGTCGCCGCCCATTTCCTTTGTTTTTATCTGATCATTTGACCCTAGGGCCAGACGATTGGATTAACCCAATATTGCCGTACCTTCGGTGGCCATATTGGGTTAAGATCTGCTCGTTTTGCGACACTGCCAAATGAGCAGAACTTGTCGTGTATGGCCACCTTTAAGGTAAAATGAGCCATGACAGAAACCTGAGGCTTTGCATAAAGGAGAATGAAAAACAGAGTATTGGAGTGTCTAAGCCCTTAAAGCCACACCCAAAATCACATGCTTCTTAAAGGGGTGGTTCACCTTTAAATTAACTTTTAGCATGCTATAGAATGACTCATTCTAAGATACTTTTCAATTCTTTATTTTTTCTTTTTTTATATAGTTTTTAAATTATTTGCCTTCTTCTTCAGACTCTTCCAAGCTTTCAAATGGGGGTTATTGACGCCATCTAAAAAACAAATGCTTTGTAACGCTACAAATGTATTGTTATTGTTACTTTGTATTACTCATCTTTCTATTCAGGCCTCTCGTATTCATATTCCAGTCTCTTGTTTAAATCAATGCATGATTGCTAGAGTAATTCAGGCCCTAGCAACCAGACGGTTGAAATTGCAAACTGGAGAGCTGCTGAATAAAAACCTTAACCTCAAAAAACACATATAATCAAAAATGAAAAACAATTGCAAATAGTCTCAGAATATAACTCTGTACATCATACTAACAGTTAATTTAAAGGAATACCGGTAGTTCAGCGTGAAAATATAAACTGGATAAATAGATAGGCTGTGCAAAATAAAAAAAAATTCTAATATAGTTAGGCAAAATGTAACGTATAAAGGCTGGAGTGACTGGAAGTCTAATATAATAGAACACTACTTCCTGCTTTTCAGCTCTATAACTCTGAGTTAGTCAGCGACTTGAAGGGGGGCCACATGGTACATTTCTGTTCAGTGAGTTTGTAATTGATCCTCAGCATTCAGCTCAGATTCTAAAGCAACAGACTTGACCCATGTGGCCCCCCTTCAAGTCTCTGATTGGTTACTGCCTGGTAGCCAGGGTAACCAGTCAGTGGAAACCAAGAGAGCTCAAAAGCAGGAAGTAGTGTTCTGGCTATTATGTTAGACATCCAGTCACTCCAGTCTTTATACATTACATATTTGGCTAACTAACTATATTAGAAACATTTTTTTATTTTGCACAGCCAATCTATTTACCCAGTTTTTATTTTTACACTGAACAATTCCTTTAAAGTAGAATTCAACCCTAAAGTTATTAAAAAAAAAAAAACCTACCCCCCTACCCTACATGGATCCCCCCGATTGCCCCTAACGTTTTACTTACCCCTCGGTGCAGATTCAGGCATTGGAGTTCACGTGCACCATCTCCAACAGCATCGGTAATCTTTGTAATGAGACCGGCGCTTTTGCAATTTTCGTGAGTTTCTGTGCATTTACAGAACAAAACAGAAAATTGCTCCAACTGCACATGCCGGTCTCATTCTGAAGATTTCAGAAGAGAAGAAGATGGCGCCCGTCAACTCCGTTAGGGACATTTGCCCGTAGGGTTGCCACCCGGCCAGTATTTTACCGGCCTAGCCGGTAAAATACCTGCCAGGGCCGGGGCCGGTATTACAAATTTACCGGCAATGTAGCTGCCGATAATTTGTAATACCTTTAACAAAAGCCCTTGGCCCTCCGGCAGAAACGTACCTTTCCTTAGTCTTCTGCCCCTCTCATGATGGGGCCCCGCCCCCTTTTGCAGCATGCCACACATGACCACGCCCCTTTTTACAACACATTCCGCACATTTATACGTGGCCCCACCACCTTTTATGTCACGCCATTACCACCCCATCACTGGCCGGTAAATTTATTAAAAAAGGTGGCAACCCTATTTGCCCGGGGTAACACTTAGGCTGGGGGGAGGAGGGTATATGTAGGGTAGGGGTTTTTTTTTTAACTTTAGGGTTACATTCTACTTTAAAGGTGAACTACCCCTTTAAGTGGTGCCTCCTTGACAAACATTGTGGGATTCACCAGCTGTTAGTGGCATCCCTACACCAGCACTTGCTCTAATTTACATACTGCAGTTGACAAATACTAGAAACCCCCTATTCTAGCACTTGGTCTTATCTACATTCTGCAGCTGACCAACTATATAGATGTGATAATTACACACACAGAGAATTCTGGGAAGGGGGGAGACTTGAGTTTATAGAGTTCCTGAGTTTATAGATTATAAATAAATGCATCAGAATTAAAACACAGAGAGTGGGTGCGAGTCTCACCCAAATGCAGTTTCTCAGTTCCTGTTCCCTTCTTTCCGGGCTCAGGTGTTGCTGACTCTCCATTACTTCTTTGCTGAATTCACTGCACTTCGCCAGCAACTCCTGTACTGTCTGTTTAGAACAGCAACGTATTCTACAGTAATCGGGAGCCGGGGTAGTGGAGAGCATGGCGGGAAACCAACACGAAAGAAAAGTCCTTTGTTTCTTTGTTTTTATTTTTAATTCTCTAACAATATAAAAGATGCGAACAGAGTACCAATTACGAGGGGAGCTACGCCTAGGGCGTCTACGTGACGCGTCATTGCGCTTACGCATTGTTGTGACGCAAGTCTCGCGTGATGAGATTTGTGATGTTGGAATTGCACGGGAAAGCACTTGCAGTCACTGTAGCAACCAGCTTCCCTTCCGAACTCTGCAGCTCACTGACTGTAGGGGACGCCATAATCCAAGTAAGTGAAGCATAGACGCTTTAAGACACTCAAGACGACTGTTCCCTCCAATGGTGGCCATGCGTTTCGATATGACATGAGACTTCCATTCAGTTTAATTTATACACAAACTTGCACCGTGAGCCGGAGCTGCGCACGCGCAAAGTAAAGAAGAACTTCCAGTACATGTATGACATGCTTTGGCACTTATGGTTACATGATATTGTTATTGTCCTTAACTCTTCACAGATTGGCAACTCCCTGCCCCACTGAGGACCTTTCAATGGATGATGAATCAGAAGATGCTTATGATCTCTTCAGTGGCTATGACAGTTACAGAGAATATAACAGCAGTGAGCTGAGTGATGATATCAGCTCTGGTATTGGGGATTCGAGCTTCGATGAAGAGGAAAATGAAGAGTCTTCATCACTCCAGCAATCCTCTTCTGTCACTAACAAGGCCAACGAGGAAAATAGTGCAGAACCAGGTACATATGAAAAGCAACACACAAAAAATTTGGATGACGGGCAGGCACCACTCCTGAACACCAAATCAAGCAGTCAATGGAATCCAGGAGCCAAACTTATGAATAGTACAAAAAAAATCTTTATTTTACATTGTATATAAAAAGCTAAAAGCCTGACGCGTTTCGTGTACCTCCTGGACACTTAATCATAGGCTAACTTGTTTCTGATACATGCACAGAAGTGATGTGTGGGCCGACCCGATAATCGCCTGGCAGGCGGGTTCGGGTCGACCTCGCAGTGCTCCTCGCGGCGGGTTGAACTCTTCTCCTGTTCTCCCCGCCTGCCACCTTCAAATTCCGGCATCCGACTTCCAGTTTTATAGTCTAGCGTCTGATCGCCCCTCCCCTTTTGTGACGTCATTGTGATGTCATCCGCGGGGCTATAAAAGGACCCCGGAAGCACGTGTTGTAGCAGGACGGGTTAGGGTCGGGTGCGGGTCATGGAAACTCTGACCTGCACATCACTAATGCACAGTATTTAAAAGAAAGGGAGCCAATAACAAATAAATTCTCTCCGCCTGCCACCTTCAAATTCCGGCATCCGACTTCTGGTTTTATAGTCTAGCATCTGATTGCCCCTCCCCTTTTGTGATGTCACTGTGACGTCATCCGCGGGGCTATAAAAGGACCCCGGAAGCACGTGTTGTAGCAGGACGGGTTAGGGTCGGGTGCGGGTCATGGAAACCCTGACCCGCACATCACTAATGCACAGTATTTAAAAGAAAGGGAGCCAATAACAAATAAATTGGGCGGAGTTAAAAATTGATGGATGTCTGTATGTCCTTGCCCCTAATGGCTCATTTATGGAATCACAATCTATATGGTTAAAGTACAACTAAGTACTACAACATACATTTAAAAAATTATTTTCTGTTTAAGTACATTTTATATACATAATGCAAGTTAATGTATAAATCTATAAATACAAATATTCAAGAAATACAAATTAATATAAATGGTAAATTAAGCAAGAGAAATCAATTGATATATTTTAAATACTGTCCATGTATCAGAAACAAGTTAGCCTATGATTAAGTATCCAGGAGGGACACAAAACGCGTCAGGCTTTTAGCTTTTTACATACAATGTAAAATAAAGGTTTTTTTTGTACTATTCATAATTTTGGCTCCTGGATTCCATTGACTGCTTGATTTGGTGTTCCGAAGTGGTGCCTGCCCGTCATCCAAGTTTTTCGTGTGTTGCTCCCCTTTGCTGAAGGTCTAGGGCATGAGCACCCAGACCCACCGTGGAAAGCGGTAAGCTTGTCTTTTATCTGAATGATCCATGCTTCCTATGACTCTCATGTGTAACATATGAAAAGCACATGGCAATTTAGAGGGTTTTTATAATACATTTATTTGCTTTAAAATCTATCTATGAATAGTATTAATTGGGGTTCCGCTCTCCCAGTATGGCAGAGATATTGTTTTGGCTGCCCAGGTAGCGGCCGGCATATGTAGGGCTGACATGAACTATAAGGCTTATGTCACAAGTGTGGGAAAAAATATCACCACAGCATTTTTGTACTGCAGTAATAAAAATAAAACACTATAGTTAATTTATAAGCTACATTAAGATAGATGCCAGGGTGATATTTTTTCAATATTTGTAATAGTCTGCAGCCAGTACAGAATTTGCAGCCTGTATTGAGGAGCCTACTCTAAAAGCAAGGACCGCTTATTCCTATTGTCACACATGGCATTTTGTGAAAAGCCCACTTAAGCATTTGAGCATTTTTGGAACTAAAATACAACTCCACTATGTAATGATAGGTGCAAGGTGACCATAGCCTAAGTTAGCATCAGCATTTTTCTTTTCAATATGCACATTTTCAATTAAATATGTCTAAACTTTAACAAATAGGTAACTTTGAGCGGGCCACTAGCAGGTGTTGGCTTCTGATCCCTTCCAGCTGCTTAGTCTGTTCCAAACAACGGCTGTTTAACAAAGAAATACTTTGGGCAGTCACAGTTTTCCAAGACCGCAATGAGCAATAGAAGTTTTGATTACCATGGATCTCACTGAAAGGATAATGGCTATCAAAGAGATCCCTGCTCTAAGCCACCTCCACTCTCAGACATATGCAATGACAAGGCCAATGTACACCATGAAATAACTGCTACCCTGCTTCAACGTGACAGTGGGGAGCCAGTGTATTTTATCCAAAAGTTACTGGGGTTGTGGTTTAGGGCATTAAAAACAAATTGTTGCTTCATTTTTTTTTTAAGGTTTTTAGTTTGCATTTTAACATAACAATACAGTTTCAGAAGAAAAGACAAAGAAATTACAGTCATCAGTTAGTACACAGTACACCACAGTACTATTTAATTAGCAATTGTGACAGTTGAGTCAACCCAGGGTCCCCAAATTTTATCAAACTTGTCAGGAACTCCCCAAGTGATATATGTCAATTTATAAAACTCTAGTTGCTTATTAACTAAGGCTTTCCATTTTGATACAGTAGGAAATGTAGGACCCATCAATGTCATGGTCACTATTTTTTTTTTTATAAAATAGGAGAAAAAAACAGTAAAAAAAACTTTGTATCTTCATTATTAAAGCTTTGCTTAATTTAAATCGATAGCTCTTCTGTTTATCTGTGCTTGCCTTAAAGGAGAAGAGAAGGTAGGTATAATTTCACTAAGAATCTGTAGGGTAGGAGTGGAGCATGTTCCATAAAGACATCCTGCTGTCCATTAAAAAAAAAAAAAAGAAAAACCTTTATCTGCTTTCATATGAATTCGAGCCTGCAGTTTTTATGGAGCCAAATTTGCAGCTATGAGTTCCTAAGTTCCTGCAAGTAAAATGTTGTGGTTATTGTGGTCTCAAAGTTCTTTTTCACTTTTAGTAAATTAAATGATTAGGCAGTGAGCCAGCCTGTAAATGGTTATTGGGCAACCTCTGCTTGAAACTCACTATTTCTCAGAAACAAGCTAAGGGTGCAAATTGCTAGTTCTGCATAAAGAAAACTGCATTTATTATCTCCTAAAATTGTATATGTAAATGTATTGTTTAATGCAGAACCCAAAGAAGCTTTAAAAAAATGGTTGTATAAAGGCACCAGGGATTACTTAAAAACATTTTTTTTTCAGTTCAGTTGGTTTCAGATTGTTCACCAGAAATTAAAACTTTTTCCAATTACTTTCTATTTTCTATGTGTGACTGTTTTTCTAATATTGAAATGTAAAGTTTCATTTTTCACCTTCTAAAGCAGGGGTCCCCAACCTTTTTTACTTGTGAGCCACATTTAAATGTAAAAAGAGTTGGGGACCAACACAAGCATGAAAAAGTCCCTTGGGGTGACAAACAAGGGCTATGATTGGCTATTTGGTTGTCCCTATGTGGACTGGCAGCATTCAAAAGACTCTACTTGGCACTAGACTTGGTTTTTAATCCATTAAAACTTGCCTCCAAGCCTGGAATTCAAAAATAAGCACCTGCTTTGAGGACCCTAAGAGCAACATCCAAGAGGTTGGAGAGCAACATGTTGCTCACGAGCTACTGGTTGGGGATCACTGTTCTAAAGCATCTCTGGGGGGAGTCACAAACTCCCTAACTGTTTTAAATTGACACGTTTAGTTGACACATATTCTTATCTTTGTACCTGCTGAGCAGAATCCCTGAGATACAATAGTTGCTAATACTCCAGAGATGTTGCTGAGAAATGTATCAACTAAATATTTCAAAATTGTAACAGGGCAGAATCTGCACCTGAATTACTGAGCTGCCAGACTCAAACACCAGAGACAGGAACCTTAAAGGGGATGTATTGTCAAAATCCCCCTTTGCCCTTGGGGAACCGATATAAGCCTTTTTCTAATTGTAATCAATTAGTTTTTATTAGCGGTTTTCATTTGCGCTTCAGTTTAAAGTTGAGTGCAATCCATTCCCCCACATACCTGCTCTTTCAGCTACAAGCAAAACCTTCACGGCCTGTGGCCATCTCTGCTGTTTGACCCGCCTGCCTCTTCTGCTGTTCCCGCCCGCCTACCAATGAAGAACGAGTAGCCAGTCAAGCGACGGTGGGAGTGATGGTGTCGTTAAGCAAACAGTACTGCCTACTCGTTCTACATTGGTAGGCAGGTGGGAACAGCAGAAGAGGCAGGACTGTTAACCTACTAATGTTGTAAATATTGACCTGCTGCTCCTGCCTCTTCTCTCCTCAGCTATTTGTGAGATGTGTGGCATTGTAGGCACACGTGGGACCTTCTTCTCCAAAACAAAGCGATTCTGCAATGTCTCCTGCTCACGTAGCTATTCCTCCAACTCCAAGAAAGCCAGTATTCTGGCCCGGTTGCAGGTGGGCTGTTAAATGTTTCTTGGCAGTACACAATGAAACTTATCCTGGAAATATTTTATTTTGTATTGTTGCAAACTTAAAAATGAAGGCTACAATTATTGGTAAGGCACATTCTGAGATCTCGTTGAGAGGGTCAGTCTCAGGTGTTTGCTTCGGACCCCTCCTTGGAAGCTTGGTCTGAGCCAAAGGAGTAAATACTGATGCTGTGTTCCTAAATGATACTCCAGGAACTTTACATTAGAAACATACAATGTGGCCTAAGATCAGAATAAACAGTGTATTTGAGTCCTTTCTGGACAATTTACTGCTTTCTTTGTTCTCAATTGCTGTACATAATCTTAATAGGAAGCATGTAGTTAGTATAGGTTTATATGTTAATTAGGATACCTTTGGAAACTAATAATAACAGTAATTTTATCCCTAAGCAGTCAAATGCAGCAAGGCTAATACAATGTAATGCACCTGCCCTTGGTCCAAATACACTACTGACTATGCTCTTGTGTTAGCATAAATTAACATTACTCCCAGAAAAGCCATTACTCTAGAATTCAGTATGGTTGGCTTTGGGTAGCCTGTCATCCAGCCAAAAATGGGATTTCACTCACTCTCACTCAATTCTGTCAAGCAGACAAAACACCTGGGAATTCCTTCCCATAATACTTGCTTCTTTATATTGTTTTAGGGCAAGCCACCAACAAAGAAAGCAAAAGTACTTCATAAAGCATCGTGGTCAGCCAAAATTAAAGCTTTCCTGAATTCTCAGAGCACAGGGCAGACGGCTGATGGAACACCTGCAGGGCAAGATGGTGAGAATAGCCAGAGTTTTCTATGCAAAATGTTAAAGAATCCTGCATAAAAGATTGTAATTTGACTGAGTTCTGGATTCAGTGCATTTCAGGTTTAATTAGGCACTGTTCTTTTAGAGAAGGTTCAAATGTGATTGCGTTAAACTGAACCTTCATTTTCTTATCCAGCATTGACTTTGGGCTTTGATTGGGGAAAATACATCACAGAAGGAAACTTTGAGGCTGCCCCTGTCACTTGCTTTAGACATGTAAGTTTTAGATGATCTCTATACCTTCCATTACCTGATGTGGATATCTTAATTCTGTTCTTTTCATCTTAATTTGTGTTGCATGCATTTCTTCTCTTGCTTGGTAACTGGATTTACAAGTATTGGAGTGATTGGAAACTTTATTAAAAGACCCAATCATGACTGGGTCATGTATACAACAAGTACGCAGTGCAGAATCAGCAGCACACTGGATTAGTTGGTTGGATGGCAAAGGATTAAAACAAATGAACCTGATGATAATTATAGACAATAACTATGGACTTTTAAAATGTACACCAACGTGTGAGATGATGATAATGCTCCCAACTCCACCCTCTGTACTCCACCCCCTCCTTCACTTCCCCTCTCTGTTAGGGGCACAGTTTATAAATCTTCACTGTAATTGTATATATTAGACTTGATAAAGTGCCAAGTGAGGTCTGACACACTAAAGCACTTTAGGCATCCAAACCACTATTCTGATTCTGACACTGATTCTCCACTGGGTAACTGAATTTAAACAGCATGTCAATCATTTCACTATGCTCGTGTCTTGCATACCTTTATAGTGAATGGTACAACCGTGCATGTATTTAAAACATGTTTTTCTTTTTAGGACTAGAAATGGTTTCTTAACAAGTTGTTCCTTTACGATATTATTGTACAATGACTTTTCTTCATGCATGAGGAGAAACTGAGCCATACTATGTGATGTTCCAAGTTCTACCTCTATCTGACAAATAACCTTTTGCCAATTTTTTTGGGGCCTTCAGACCAATATCCAAGGTTTTTGTTGATATGGTTTGCCTTGTCTCCCACCATACACATACCGAATATTGAATGAAACCTTTTCTTACAATAATATCTGTACCATGTACCTTCAGCCAATGGGCAGCACTGAGTAGAGCCACTGCCTTTTATTGCCAGACTTTACTGCTCATTTGTTCTACAGGAGCCATTGTGTAGCAATAGTGTCCATACTGCGGAAGGACAGGGAAATGGAGGGTAATGCCTGGTATTTTCCTAAACAGTGAGGGCCTCCAACTAACAGTACCCCTCCCACGCCACCACTTCTACTCTTAGCCCTTCTACAGTCAACTAGCAATGTGTTCCTTAACTGTATCCAGATAGTAGATGCTCCATTGGGTAGGGCTTAGAAGGTGTAGGCATTAGGGGCAGATATTTTTTGCTGCCAATGAATTTGTTCCACTCATTCTTTAAAGAGGTTGTTTACCTTTACATTAACCTTTATTATGATGTAGAGGGTGATATTCTGAGAAAATCGGCTGTCATGTTTTATTATTTGAGTTATTTAGCTTTTTATTCAGCAGCTCTCCAGTTTGCAATTTCAGCAGTCTGGTTGCTAGGATCCAAATTACCCCATTGAGACTTGAATATTAATAGGAGATGGACTGAATAGAATGATGAGTAGTAAAAAAAAAAAAATAGCAATAACAATATATTTGTAAAGAGTATTGTTTTTAGATAGGGTCAGTGAGCCCTATTTGAAAGCTGGAAAGAGTCAGAAAAAGTGAATTAATTAAAAACTTTAAAAAAGAAAAAATGAAGGCCAAATGAAACGTTGCTTAGAAGCAGTCATTCTATAACATACTAAACGTTAACTTAAGAATGAACCACTCTTTTTCTGTTTATTTTTGGTTACAGTAAGCAACACTGAAAGGGCCTGTAACTTCATCTTTCTATTTTTCCTAACGGAAATATTTTAAGCTGAAATTGTATTAACTGAATATATTAACTTTTTTTTTTTAAATATTTTGTGAAGGTGCCTCAGCCTTGCTTAAAAAAGAAGGAAAGCTCTATTTACTTGGGGGTGCCAAAAGTTACGCACCCCCAAGTGACTGTATATACTTAACTCACACCAGTCCAGCGGCTATTCCAGTGAGTACCACGGAGGAATCAACTTCTTTCTTCTTTCTTAAAATTTCCCATGGTAGATGCATGCGCAGTAGAACGAAATAGCCAACTTTTTCGGTAGAGCTCGGCTTTTCGCACTACTGAGCATGCGCACCCTTATGAAAAGAGAAGAAGCAGAAAGAGGATCGCTCTGTGGTGCTAGCTTGAAGAACCCCTGGACCGGTGTAGTTTTCTCCTTATAGGGGCACCCTCCAGGGTGTGAGGTAAGTATATACAATCACTTGGGGGTACCTAACTTTTGGCACCCCCAAGTAAATAGAGCTTCCCTTTTTCCTTTAAGCAGCTATTTTCTTACTGCAGTCTAGGCACAAGCATCATGTCACATCTCAAAGGGCCCTCTATTGTATTTTTGATCTCATTCATTATGCAATTGCTAATGTAAAAAATTACATGTTGTTCAAATATTAAAATAAGTATGGAGGTATGGCCTGACAGCCAAAGGGGGAGGGCATGATATGACATTAGTGAGGGCATGGCCAACTATCCGTTTATGTCATCTGTACCTTCAGTCACTGAATTCTTTTCTTGCACAGGTTCCTCTCTGTAATCAGTGGGATGATGTTGTAGAGGGGATTAAGGTGGAGAGTTTAAATACAGATGCTGTTCTTCCCAGTCGTGTCTATTGGATTTCTTCTGTTGTCAAGATAGCAGGTAGGCTTGTAGTGCAACCGTCCATTCGTTTTGTTGTATTTCTGTTTGCTCTGAGAGAGTGAAATGAGAATTGGCCAAACTTGCAGACAGAAATAGCCTTTAGCAACCCCTAGAAACTGAACTCTGCACAAGAATAAGGGCCTATGTGTAGCCTTGCCCTGCTATTAGGTTGCAAGTCAAAGCAAAGCTAGAAGTAATAAGTGGTGTGCTTGGTGCCTAGTCACATCAAGCATTTTGATTGCTACAATCGGTGACAGTGAGAATCGCCACAGGCTGTGTCCCAGTAGAGGGAACCTTGAGTAATCCAAAAGAGGTGATTGTTACCCAAAAGTAGAAATACCAGAGAGGCTGTTAAGTTTTGTTCTCCCAAAACGTATAGCGAAATCGCAAAACGAGTGCATCTCTATATGTATGGCCACCTTTACACAGCACTTACTTTCTCATATACAAAAACTCTTTAACATATAACCAAACAACCTTCCCACCCTCATAATTAACACTTAATTAGAGATTACTTGAATGGGTATTCTAAACTCATCAACAAGCTGTGCTAAAGACAAAACCAGAATTTTGAAGCATATTGCAGGTGGAAAAACTGTATCCTGACATTTCATTTTTTATTTGAACTAACTTCTGGCATTAACTTGGTCTTTGCACAGGTATATATTTACTTGTTCAGTTCAAGTTCCATCTGCAACATTAGTCATTGGTTTAGAGTCCTACTGTATTGGTATGTGCAGTGTGATCTCAATGAAAGCCATTACAATCTGCCCAATGCATTCGGCATTATTCTTGTCAATCCTTAAGGCTCTTGTGTTGTAATTTCCAATAAGTTTTACAAGATCTCATTTGCTGGAATGTTCCATTTGTGGCCTGAGGCAAAGCTTGCTTACAGGAGACCCTATAGCAAAACCCAACCTGATCATTCCCAGACAGTTGTGCATCTAACATTCAATTTGCATTATGGTTCAGTGGTTCTGAAATCTGCAGCTATAAAAACGTTTAATGGGATCTGGAGAGGTTAATATATCCTTTTCTAATTGTGGTCATCCAAACCATTGTGGATGGAGAGGCAGAACTGTCTGGTCTGTAAAAACGTCCATACTGCATATCTATTTTCCCTTTAGCTTAGGGTATATAGAACAACTTTCCATGTTACAATGCATTGGGTAAGAATTAGCCACTGTGGATCTGGAGGAACATGTTTTTGCATGCCTAAAACTACTGTGCTTGTTGTTTTAGGTTACAAGGCTTTATTGCAATATGAAGGTTTTGAAGATGACTCGAGCCATAACTACTGGTGCAACTTGGGAACAGTGGAAATTCATCCCATTGGATGGTGTGCAGTTAACAGCAAAATTCTGGTTCCACCCCAATGTAAGAAATATTTCACAGACTCTTTTTTATCTTAAAGGGATACTGTCATGGGAAAAAAAAAATTCAAAATGAATCAGTTAATAGTGCTGCTCCAGCAAAATTCTGCACTGAAATCTATTTCTCAAAAGAGCAAACAGATTTTTTTATATTCAATATTGAAATCTGACATGGGGCTAGACATATTGTCAATTTCCCAGCTGCCCCAAGTCATGTGACTTGTACTCTAATAAACTTAAATCACTCCTTACTGCTATACTGCAAGTTGGAGTGATATCACCCCCCCCCCCAGCTTCCAAACAAAAGAACAATGGGAAGGTAACCAGATAACAGCTCCCTAACACAAGATAACAGCTGCCTGGTAGATCTAAGAACAACACTCAATAGTAAAAACCCATGTCTCACTGAGACACATTCAGTTACATTGAGAAAGAAAAACAGCAGCCTGCCAGAAAGCATTTCTCTCCTAAAGTGCAGGCACAAGTCACATGACATGGGGCAGCTGGGAAATTGACAAAATGTCTAGCCCCATGTCAGATTTCAAAATTGAATATAAAAAAATCTGTTTGCTCTTTTGGTAAATGGATTTCAGTGCATAATTCTGCTGGAGTAGCACTATTAACTGATGTCTTTTGAAAAAAACATGTTTTCTGATGACAGGATCCCTTTAACTGTTTGTATGGGTGTGTCTGCCTATGTGTATTCTAAGGAAAGCTGTTGTGCCAGTCATGTGTCAGAAGGTAAGGCTCAACACAGAACATTTATAAACCTTTTGTATATAATAAGAATATCGATAGATACAAAGATGAAAACATTTTTTGCAAGATAATTGTAAACCCTAATACAATCTAGTACATGTAATTGCTCAAGAACATTTTCAGTACCTGTATATATCGTATTTTATATCATAATATATTTTATATCTTCTAAAATATATTTTAACTTCATATGGTGTTCCAATCCAAATCCAAAAATTGTGTACACAGAACGATAAACCACACTCTGGTCCTTATCATTCCCCTGGACTTGCTAGTACTGTTACCAAATCAAATAGGAGACACTGCTCCCTCCACAGCTGAAAAAACACCTACTGGCATTCCTATTTATACAGGCCAAACTATTATTAGCTATGAGATGGAAATGTAGTCTTGCCCCCTCTCATCACCAATGGTGTGACGTAGTTAAGGGATGGTTTACCTTTAAATGAACTTTAAGTATGATATAGACATTTGCAATTGTTTTTTTTATATTTTGTGGTTATTGAATTATTTTGTTTTCCCAGTTTGGAATTTGAACAGGCTATCTGGTTGCTAGGGTCCAGTTTACCCTAGCAACTAGGCAGTGATTTGAATGAAAGACTGGAGTATGAATGGATGAGGGCCTGAATGTCCAAATTACAGCTAGCCGACCTTTCGCCACTGTGTATTTTGCTCCTCTGAATGCCACGCAAGTTACGGGGCAATAGGGGACACCTATGTGCCTCTATCCCCCCCCCCACCTGCCATTCTTGAATGGAGCATTGCCTAATGCAGGCAGTGTTCTATTCAGGGCACAGTCTGCATATCTCAGTGCTCTGAAACAGAGCATACAAAAAATGAAAGTTTTTGTGAAGGAATGAAAATATAACGTATTGTTGCCCTGCACTGGTACTAGTGTGTTTGCTTCATAAACTCTACTATAGTTTATATAAACAAGCTTCTGTGTAGCTATGGGGGCAGCCATTCAAAGGAGAAAAGGCACAAGATACACATCAGATAACAGATAAGCTCTGCAATATACAATGGGATTCTTCAGAACTTATCTGTTATCTACTGAGTATCCTGTGCTTGAATGGCTTCCCCCATGGCTACACAGCAGCTTGTTTATATAAACTATAGTAGAGTTTCTGAAGTAAACCCATCCGTTTTACCAGTGCAGGGCAACACTATGTTATACTTCATTTTTTTTTTTTTTGTTATTGTTCCTTTAATGTCCCTGTGTCCAGGTACCAAATTCAAGTAGCAGGAGCAGGGTATGCCTTTAATATATACAAAAGTAATTATTCCTAACACATTCAATAGAAAGCAATAGAGATCACTAGACCAGAAACTGAAGATAAATTTAAAGTGTTCCCTTACCTCGCAGCCATCCTTTCAAAGTTTACCAATTGGAGAGAATACCTTATGAAGAAATTGGTGGGGTCACATACCATACCTGTGGATTTCCATATCAAGGTATCTAAACTGCTGATGTAAATTGTATTTTTCCCCTGTTTACCTGTATAGTCAAAGGAAGAAGGACCCGATGCATGTGTTTCTAAGATGCTGGGGATAGGAAGCAGGACCAGTAGGGTGGGACAAAGTTCAAGGGGGCACTTTGGTAACACAATGGTAACAATTGTTGCCTTGGGTTCATTACAGTGTAAGGTGCTGTTTACCGTATCTGAAATTAGCATCTTTCCTGTGTTTCCCACAGTCCACTACTGCATGGAATATGTCTGTAGGAAAGTGCATGAGGGGCAGGCATTAAGTTTGCACCCACCCATTTACATGAAAAATTTTGATATGGATAAGCACAAGTACATATTGAAAATTAAATAAGGGAAATTGGCTCCATGCATCCAGATATAAAAGAATCCCTCTTGGTTTAAAGGACAAGGAATGTTTAAACTTAAGCATGTTGCATTATAACGGTTTGTTCTTATTCTTTTAAGAACTCTTACTGTTTCCTTAACTCCTCTTGCACAAATAAATCACATTGATGGCGGCTGCAAAAGAACTTCAAAGAGAAGAATTAGGAAGGAGATTTACAACAAAGTGAATGTGTTTAAACTTGAAATAACTTGGCGATTCACTTCACTGTATGGAGGATTCTCATTATAGCAAAGAATGTTAGGCAAGCTTTCATTCTCCATTAAACGAGTTGTTCACCTTCCAACACTTTTTTTTCAGTTCAGTTGGTTTCAGATAATTCACCAGAAAGACTTTTTCCAATTACTTTCTATTTTCTAGGTGTGACCATTTTTCTAATATTGAAGTATAAAGTTTAATTTTTCACCTTCTTAAAGGGGACATATAGCATACATTTTCACAATGCTTTAAACCATTTCAAATAATGTAAAATAGAAGAGAGTGTTTTTATTTCAATACCTTTTGCATCAAAAAACGCCTGTATTAGCTTGAAAACTGTTCTCAGCCCTCCCCCTTTGAAACTTCCTGTCTCAGACTCTTCAGTATCTGAACTGCAGCCGACGGCTCTTTCTGTATAAGCTATAGAGCAACAGCCAATGAGGGAGGAGTGGGCGTGTCTGTGATGTCTCTCTCAGTCCTTCCCTGCAGACTTCTGTTAACCCTTACTGCTGGTTTTCCCTTCCCTGCTCCTTTCTCTCCCTCTCTGTCCTATTTATGTAACCCCCTCTCTGCCCTGTTTGTTTTCCTCCCCCTCCCTTCACTGCTTGTTCCTTTCTCTTGCCCTGCAATAATTGTGGAAAAGAAAGAAAAGCAAATTTCTGTATAAATAATACATAATCTGCTGCTAAAAGTATTTTATTCTTTTCTGGGGGCAATGAGCAGTATGAGCAGTTAGTGTAAGTACCATGGTCATTTTCTACCCAGTATTATGTTGTATACAACCAGCAATCAACGTCTTTTTGGGGTTTCCTTTGTAACTCCCTGCATCTGTTGTTATATGTTATACAATTCCATCAGCTGCATTTATTCCCTTGCAACTCCCTGCACCTCATTATAAATTGTTCCATAACAGCTGCATTTCTCCTTGCAACTCCCTGCACCTGATCATAAATTATCCCAGAACAGCTGCATTTATTCCCTTGCAACTCCCTGCATCTCCCTATAAATTCTTCCATAACAGCTGTATTTCCTCTTGCAACTCCCTGCACCTCCCTATAAATTGTTCCATAACAGCTGCATTTCCCCTTGCAACTCCCTACACCTGATCAAAAATGATCCCAGAACAGCTGCGATTATTCCCTTGCAACTCCCTGCACCTCCCTATAAATTGTTCCATAACAGCTGTATTTCCTCTTGCAACTCCCTGCATTTCCCCTTGCAACTCCCTGCATCTGATAAAAAATTATCCCAGAGCAGCTGTATTTATTCCCTTGCAACTCCCTGCACCTCCCTATAAATTGTTCCATAACAGCTGAACTTCCCTTTGCAACTCCCTGCACCTCCCTATAAATTGATACACAACAGCTGCATTTCCCCTTGCAACTCCCTGCACCTGATCATAAATTGTTACACAACAGCTGCATTTCCCCTTGCAACTCCCTGCACCTGATCATAAATTGTTACACAACAGCTGCATTTCCCTTGCAACTCCCTGCACCTGATCATAAACTGTTCCACAACAGCTGTATTTCCTCTTATAACTCCCTGCACCTGATCATAAACTGCTCCACAAGAGCTGCATTTTACCTTGCAACTCCATGCACCTGGTCATAAAATGTTCCAGAACAGCTGCATTTTACCTTCCAACTCCCTGCACCTGGTCATAAATTGTTCCAGAAGAGCTGCATTTCCCCTTGCAACTCCCTGCACCTGGTCATAAACTGATCCACAACAGCTGCATTCCCCTTGCAACTCCCTGCACCTGGTCATAAATTGTTTCAGAAAAGTTGCATTTTACCTTGCAACTCCCTGCGCCTGGTCATAAATTGTTTAAGAACAGCTGCATTTCCCCTTGCAACTCCCTGCACCTGGTCATAAATTGTTCCTAAACAGCTGCATTTTACCTTGCAACTCCCTGCACCTGATCATAAATTGTTCCAGAATAGCTGCATTTCCCCTTGCAACTCCCTGCACCTGATCATAAATTGTTCCAGAATAGCTGCATTTCCCCTTGCAACTCCCTGCACCTGATCATAAATTGTTCCAGAATAGCTGCATTTCCCCTTGCAACTCCCTGCACCTGGTCATAAATTGTTCCAGAATAGCTGCATTTCCCCTTGCAACTCCCTGCACCTGGTCATAAATTGTTCCAGAATAGCTGCATTTCCCCTTGCAACTCCCTGCACCTGGTCATAAATTGTTCCAGAACAGCTGCATTTACTCCCTTGCAACTCCCTGCACCTGATCATATATGAATATGAAGGAAAACAAAGCTACAGCTGCTGTTCTGCAATATCATAACAGTGAATACTAATGGACACTGTTTGTATAAGTTTTATAATGTAATAGAGGCAGGGAGTTGCACAGTGTATAACAATATATTATGGACTATAGATTATGTCCAGGGACATGTGTGACTGATGCCTATTTGCTGTGGAACACAGGACAATACTGTTGTACTTTAAATAAGAGAAAATACTATTATATTACTATTACAGTTTGTATTAACTTTCACATACCGGTATATTGATTAATGTTGAGCATTTCAGGGATGCTGTTATAAGTGAATGATCAGGCAGCAGCATAAGACAGTTATGTGCAGGCTGGACACACAGGACAGAGGGTGGGAGGGGAGGGGTTTGGCTGCTAAAGCTCAGGAGTTCAGCCTGTCAGTCAGTGCTGTGACCACTTCCTGTGAGAGAATGAACAGACACTCCCACTCTTCATTTCAGCCTAGCTTCTGACCTGAGGTTCTCTCTGCAGCTCTGATATAATGACAGTTCTAGGAGGTAAAATGCTTTCAAAACGTTTTTCTTTCTGCATCATTACATGTTTTGAGGAAGGATGTGCAATATATCTGAATATGAAGGTTATATGAAATGTCCCCTTTAAGCAGCCTTGGAAGGGGGGGGGGTCGTTGACCCTGTAAACTGTTCTAAATTGATACATTTAGTGGATACATTTCTTATCTTTGTCCCTGCTGAGCAGAATCTCTGGGTTTCTTTACAGGCAGCTGTTAGAATTGATACAATAGTTGTTAATACTCCAGAGATGCTGCTGAGAAATGTATCAACTAAATGTTGCAAAATTGTCTACACCTGAATTACTGAGCTGCCAGACTCAAACACCAGAGACAGGAACATTCAACTTTACACTTAGATTTTGAAAAAAACTGTAAAAAATGGTAAGTAATTGAAAAACTTTTTTTTTTCTGGAGACTAATCTGAATTGAACTGAAAAAAAGTGTGCAATGTGGAAAGTGAACAACCCCTTTAATGACTGTACTTTTTTGCAGGTCCTGAGGAGCATTTACTCTTTTTCTCTCATTCTTTTGTCTCTGCCTTTTGTATTCAGTATAACTCACTAATGCCTCATCTTTAGATGACTGAAAGTTTCAGATGCCCATTCAGACAGGGCATGCGGGTGGAGGCTGTGGACAAGATGAAGATGTCCAGAGTGAGGTCAGCTGTGGTGGATACAGTAATTGGAGGTCGAATGAGACTTTTGTATGAGGATGGTGAAAAAAATGACGATTTCTGGTGCCACATGACCAGCCCTTTGATCCATCCTGTAGGCTGGGCTCAGAAGGTTGGCCACAATATCAAACCTCCAGGTATTTTCTTCTGAGTATAGTTCCCAAATGTTATATAAAAAGTGGCATCCTTACCAGTTCAGTTTTTTTTCCTGTCCCAGCCACAGTATACGCGTATGCTCTTGATATTAGGGATGCACCGAATCCAGGATTCTGCCTTTTTCAGCAGGATTCGGATTTGGCTGAATCCTTCTGCCCAGCCGAACCAAATCCTAATTTGCATATGCAAATTAGAGGCGGGGAGGGAAATCCAGTGACAAGGAAGTAAAAAATGTTTTCCCCTTCCCACCCCTAATTTGCATATGCAAATTCTGATTAGTTTCTGTATTCGGCCAAATCTTGCCAAAGGATTTGGGGGTTCGGCCGAATCCAAAATAGTGGATTCGGTGCATCCCTACTTGATATGACAGCATCGCTTATCTATGCATGCCCATACTTTGTCCTGGTAATAGTGTATACTTCATCCATTTCCTTTACTCCAACACACACACAATAGCTTTCTGCATTTTGCGGCAATAATTAGAATCTCTTTTCGAGATTGTTTAAATACACGTACATTTATGTGCACACTAAACGGCACGTGGCATCACCTGACACTTGCAAACTTATGTGTCCTTATTTCACATACCTTGCTTGCTCCAGCCCATGGTGATGTGATCATAAATATTTAGCCAAGTCAATGTATTGTTAATAGATCTTAACATTAAAATATCTAAGTTGAATGGCTCTGGGTTAATAGAATTCAAGTTTGTGTTTGGTGACTTTTTGAATTGTGTTTGTGGAAGGGTGGAGGACTTTGTAAGTAACTATTGTTTATAATTTTTCCAGACCTGAAGAGATTTGAAATGTCCAGTCATCCCACTTTCCGCAAAGTGTACTGTGATGCTGTGCCTCACCTCTTCAAACAAGTAAGTGTAACAGCCAGGGAAGAATAACAGTAACCTTGTAGAGAATGGTGTAAAGTGCTAAGACATACAGTTATCCAGCTGTCACATATAGCGTTCCTTTTCTTTTCTGCAGTCACTGCTTTAATAACCAAATGTATTACATGGAAAGTGCATTATATTTACCCCCAGTAGAGCCAGATTAAGAGGGCAGGTGTTGAAGGCAAGGACACCCAAATGTCTGCCCCACTAGTCCACCCGTTTGAGATCCTCGATAATTTCCACACACTCCATATTGTGTTCTCAGCATTGCAATACCAGGACAGAGATAAAAAAAAGGCAGTAGATGCATATTCCTAATGCCCCTTTGTGCCCATGCTTCTGCCGCCTCCAACTCCGTTTCACAGTAACAATTTTAGTGTCTGCATAAATTTCACTTGTAAATAGGTGGTCATATTGTGGTAAATACCTTAGGGGGCACAGTTAGACACAAAAAAAAATTCAGCAATTTACCAGGGGAAAAACAATTTATGAAGTGCAGTAAGCAAAGTGAAGTTTTGAGTCGCAATGTTTCTTTTTTCCCCACAATGCAGCATTTTTTACTAGAATTTCAGCACCATTGCATCTTCCACAACTGAGCAGAAATCTGACTGGCATAATTTCCAGTGTTCTGCATGCAAGTGGCGTCTGTGCCCTATTCTTTAAGCACAATTGTACTATACCTACCTATTGACACTGGGTGTGAAGGAAAATCTGCAGCTACAGCCTGTCAGGAAGTGTCCGTAGATCCAGAGTTCCCCTGTGTCAATAGGTGCATCTTCGCTTGATATGGAGTTGAAGGCTAGAAGGACTGAGTGCACCTATAAAGTGCAAAGAGTACATTTTGAAGCAAATACCTTTAAAGAATGGCTTTTTAAGCATAACTTCCTGTGTCGGAAATGCAGGAGCGCAAAATGTTGATGAAACAAGATTTCATCAACACTTTAAACTACCACTTTAAATTTTCATAGAATTCTTAATAATTTACTATTTGACTATAAATTATGTAAAGGATGTAGATCCTGCAGCTGGAGAAAGGACACTAAAAGGTTAAAAGTGACTTCTCCTCCTGTTTAGGGATACATCCCTTGCCTGCTTTCCTCCATCCCCAGTTTTCTTTTAGTGTCCTCAGAAGGAGGAAGGACCTTTTTGGGTGACCCTGAGCGCATATGACATCAAATGCGAGTCAAGACCATGTCACCACCTGGGGCTAGGGACTGAATGAGGAGGAAATTGGCAGACAGACTTCCTGCACCGCGAAACAATAGATTAGGGAGAGTGGAGCTTCCACCCCCATGTGTTCTTCTCCTTGGTTCAGAGATGGGGAACGTCTCAGGTGTAACAAACAAAGGAAAGTTGTGCTCACCACTATTTTTTAAAACCATTAGGCGGGGGTGCAATGAGGCTGTGACCACAAGCGTAGGACTGGCCAGATATGGGATGACTTTGACGTAGTTGGCCAGCTTAAATATATTGCAATATATGGACAAACAATCCCTGTTTTGTTTAAAGGGTAAGGCATTTTTTAGTAGAAGTATGCACAAAATGTCGCTGTCTTAAATATATTGATAATGGGTTGAGTGCAGAGGACTCTTGTGTTTGACTGAACGTCTCAGGTGGACATTATGGCGTTGCGCTATAATCTCAAGATACCACAGTTTGTTGCAATATGTAAGGACCCACTGGCAGTTCGAGCTGGTTTACGTGTTCCCACCTCTGACACTACTCCCCAGAATCCTAAAGAAGATCAAGAGGGACGGAACCAGGTCCTAGTGGCCCCCTACTTGCTAAGGCATCCTTGGTTCACAGACATAGTAGCAACGGCGGCAGATGAACCTCTGCATCTACCCCTGTCTTTCTGTTGCAGGGATCTGTCATCCACCAGAATTAACAGCGGCTGACTTTAATGGCGTGGCTCTTGAAGCCCTGATTTTGCCAAGAAAGGGATCACTTCAGAGCCGATCCCCACCATGTTGCATACACGTAAACCAATTTCAGCCAAGATCTACCACAGGATGTGGAGGAGCTTCATTTCCTGGTGCAAATCCTCTGAGAGGGATCAGCCAATCCTTCAGCAAGAGACATATCCTCTCCTTCCTGCAGGAGGGGTTGGCAAAGGGGCTGGCTCTGAGCTCTCTCAAAGTGCAGGTATCAGCACTTTTCATGTTCTACCAAAGCCAGACTGCAACATCAGGCCCTTTCTTTAGGGTGTCACTGGCCTGGAACCCACTTACAGACACTCGGTCCCCTTTTGGAACCTTAACCTTGTCTTCACGGTCCTTCAGGAGGATCCTTTTGAACTGCTGGACCTCATCCCACTGGCCACCCTGTCTTGCAAGGTGGCAATCACTTTGGCGAGGCGGATCTCTTGTCACCGTCACCATCCCTGGTGTTTCACACAGAGAAGACAGTTCTCCGGGCCAATCCCTGAATTCCTGCCCAAGGTCATCTCCAAGTTCCACCTCAACCAGGACATTGTGGTGCCATCCTTTTGCCCGAAATACACCATACCAGGGAGCAGAAACTCCATAATCTGGACGTGGTCAGAGCTTTGTAAGTCACTACGCAGGTAAGATGCACTGGTTGTTATCCCAGAGGTCCCCCCAAGAAGGGCCTGAATGCATCAAAAGCTACCCTGGCTAGGTGTATATGATCCACCATAAGCAGGGCATATGCAATCAAGGGCCGATCTCCCCCTTTCAGTGTTCAGGCTCACTCAACATGGTCTTTCAGCACCTCCTGGGTGGTGAGACATCAGGCGTCGGCAAAACAAGTTTGCAAGGCAGCCACATGGAGCTTGCTGCATACCTTTTACAGGGAGCACACGCAGGCTTTGGCCGAGGAAGCCTTTGAAAGGAAGGTACTTCAGACTGCAGCCATTTAGGCTCTCTAACAAGGTTCCCACCCTCAGGGGAAGCTTTAGGATGTCCCCATAGTGCCTGTATCTATTTTATTTACCGTTAAATCTTTTTCCTTTGACCTACGTTGGAGGAGACAGGCCTTTCCTCCCTGGAGTTACCGTTTTGAGAAGGGCAGTCTGTAAGGCCCAAAGGCTTCAGGAGTAGTGAGGACCAGAGGAGGAGGTAGCAATGTCCAAGTTCGTAGTACAGATTAGGATGAGACGAGAGAATGGTCAAACAGGCAACAAGATCAGTCCAGGCAGAAGAGGTTCAAGGTCGAGGAATTCAGGCAAAAGGTCGGTACACAATAGCAAAGTTTCACAAGATCACACCCAGGAGTAGCAAGCTAAAACCTATAATTGGGCACTGAAGAATTTCCAGAGCTCCTTAATATAGGCCTAGATTTGGCTCCAATTTTGGACGCATCGGCGTCATGACGTGTGTGCGGACGCGCTGGCGTCAGCGACCGACGCCGGCGCACATTATTGACGCCGACGTCCGTTCCGTCACCGGCGACCAATCAGAGTGCGGGAAGAGGCAGGCATCATCCGGCTGCGTCCGTGAGGAACCAGGGAGCCACCATCTTGGACGCCATCTTGGCCACCATTTTGGGAACTGATCTCGGATTCCATTACACAGTCAAGTGGACCTGCTGTCCTATTAAGTTGCTATTCAGTTAAACCTGGAGTTCCTCAGGCTTGTTCCTGTTCCTTGAATTATATGGGCCGTGGGTGTGGAACTCCTACTCTGTTTAGGGTTCTTAGTCACTGGGCTGTTCTCTCCTTCTTGGGTCAAGAAAACTGGAGATGGAGGGAAGCAGGCAGGGGATGTAGTCCTGAGCAGGAGGAGGAGTCAATTTTAACCTTTAATGTCCTTTTTCCAGCTGCATCTACATCCCCTAATGTAGGAGAAGAGAAAAAGATTTAATGGTAAGTAAATAATCTCTCGTTTTCCTCCAACTGATTAAGTAAGCATTAGAAAAGTAAGTGGAGGTAACAATTTTGTCCTGAATGCAACTTTAACTATAAGCAAAAATATTTGAACTTGGGATGAAAAACGTGGTTAACTTGAATTCTTGTGGGACAAAAAAATGTCCCTTATTGTTTTATCATTTCAGATGTCCTACATTTCTTAAAAACAGTTAACTTGGCCTTGCTCTGATGTCTGTTGACTATGACTTCTGAATTTTACTTTATAAATTCATAACTGTATGTCTCACATGCAAATGATTTGCTAGAGTCCTCCGTTAAAGGGAAATTGTATTCAAAAACCGTTTTTTACATTTGAAAGAAGATTTAATTTTTAGAAACTTTACAGTGTGCGTTAAAGGGGATGTTCACCTTCTTACAAATATCTGAATTTGAACAACTTATTGTTTCTCCAGTGGCATGCCCCGCTTGATTTTCTGAACCCCGCCACTAGGTGTCAAAAAACCCAGTGCTACTGCACACACTTCTTCCATTCTGGTTCTCTTTGCTATGATTGGATGGCACAATTGCACTTGTTCCCCTCCCCATTTTGTTTCTGCCTGTCTCTTCTTTCTAATAGATTGTGAGCTTTTCATGGCAGGGACCCCATCACTACTGTGTATTGAAACACCTAGCACTTAAGTATTTATTTTCCCTTCTAATTTATAATAACTTTACACCTGTTTGTGTGTAGGCTTTGTAAAGTACTAATTACATTTGTGGTGCAATATAAATACAATACAACATACAATTGAGCCAATCAAACCAATGGTTGCAAATTAAAGTGGGCATTGTGCAATTGCACTGCATTGTTTAATTTACTTTTTCACCATCCTGTGGGCAGGTTGGGTTGTCCCAAACAAAGAGTTGGCAACCCCACCCATTCGGACAAAATAAGGAAACTTTAGGACCAGCCTGAATAACCATTTTTTTGTTACTTCAAGTGAAAGACAAGTTTCTGTCTGTCTTTTGCTTCCCTTCTCTGTTTGCAAGACTACAGAAATAGTGTGTCAGAAATCAAGTCTCGGCCAAGACTCCAGTTCTTACAATGCCTTTTTAAGGTTCTGTTACTATTCTTCTCAAGTCATTGTGAGAAATGGAATCTTGGTTGGGGGAAGATGGCAGCTGATACAATATGTTAATGGTACAAGTTGTCGGGAACAGGGAAGGAGGGAATTCTAAACAAAAACTCATTTTACTTTTACTTTGTAGATGAGAGTTGCATATCCTGAAGGCACCTGGTTTGAAGAGGGAATGAAGCTAGAAGCAATTGACCCACTAAATCTTGGCAATATCTGTGTTGCTACTGTCTGCAAGGTAATACACTGATAGCACAATGAAGAATTTGGTCAACAGTGCTATATAGAGTTCCCAGAGAACTTTATTTAGAAATGTATTTTATGTTATGTTAAAATACAATAAAGCACATTTATTAGTGCCCCAGACTAAAGGTGGCCATAGACGTAGAGATCCGCTCGTTAGCGGATCTCTGCCGATATGCCCACATTGAAGTGGGTGAGATCGGGCTGATCCAATCGTGGGCCCTAGGGCCCAACGATCGGATCATAATGCAGGAGAACAGGCAGTCGGATTGCATACACACAGATGCGGCCCCGATTCGACTGGATTTTTTAACCCGCCGATCAAGATCTGGCTGACTTTCAGGCAGATATCGATTGGGAAAGCACGTCGGATTGCCCCACACACGGGCCAATAAGCTGCCGACTCGTCTGTCGGCAGCTTTTATCGGCGCATGTATGGGGGCCTTTAATGCAAAATTGAATCGATTGGTGTAGGCTGCACTCGGCACCTTGTGCTAGATTGAAAATATAGTGCAAAGTGCAGAGTCTAGCACTGTTTAGTGCTAGAGAGTCCCGTCTCTCCTGATTTTTGTACACCCTGGTGTTCTCTTGCCAACTTAATATTATTAATATAATTTTTGTACTGTCCTTTATACAGTATAGCATCTACATATTTTGTAGCACTTTACAGAGACTATACATAATTCACATGAGTTCCTGCCCCATGTATTGCTGTATTCAGATAGAGACTCCATTCTAGGAGCTGAGCAGTAGTGCACAACCCATGAGCAATATGCAAAACGCCAGTATGCCCCTATTTTCTGCACACTTCTCCTGGCTGCATAAAAGATGCCTAATTCTACCAGACAAGTATGATCTATGATTCCGGTATTTCTCAGAACCTTTTGCATAGTTTTTTAGTTTTTACAAATACAAATATAATGCTGACGCCAGTTTTGATATAATCACTATCATACTGATATATAAACTCTGATGTATGTTTATTTTCAAGCCATCAGTATTGTTATTTATGTTTGCATTTTGCTACAGATTCTGTTGGATGGATATCTCATGGTGGGCTTGGACAGTACACCCTCTGCTGATGGCTCAGAGTGGTTTTGTTACCATGCTTCATCACCTTCTATGTTTCCTGTGGGGTTCTGTAATAAGTATGATATCGAGTTGACACCTCCTGCAGGTAATTTCTGTTATTGTAAATTAATTTAAATTATAGGCCAAATATTTGCATTCTATGAGGAGGTAAGCAAAAACCTAGGCATTGGAGTGGATGCAATCTGCTTAGATTTTGCTAAATGATTTGATAGAGAATCACACAGAGGGTTACATGAGTCTGTCCTTGGTTCTTTTTAATTTGTTCAGAAATACGTTGAGGTGGGCATTGTAAGTACTGTCTCTGTTTTTGCTGTCTGCTTATATGAATTTAACAACACTATGGGGGTTTTTTTATCAAAGGTCGAGTTGTGTTTTTTGAGCATAGTTTCAGTATAAAACTCAATTATATTTGGGATAAAAAAAGCTAGAATTTTTCGAGATTTATTATGCCCCGAAGCTGCAAAAAGCTTGAACCCGAAAATACTGCAGCTAAAACCTGTCTAGGTCATGTAGAAGTCAATGACCGAGGTCCCATGAACCATATGAAGATCTTTTTAGCCTTCATGATTTTCGGGAGGGGGGGAAGATTTCAGTGGTTTGCTCTCAAAAACACGATCAATTTGAGGTATTCAAGGTTTTTTCGCCAATAACTCGATGGATTCAAGTATCCATTTGAGTTTTTACATTTGAGTTTTTTCATAAATAAGCAATTGAGTTGTGAGTTTATTCGAGGTAGAAAAAAACTCACAAACACGACTTTTGATTAGTAACCCCCTATAAGTTCCATGCAGGATGTTTCCTCTTTGCAGACAGATTTGCCTACATTGAAAAACAGGAGCAAACTGGCAAATGGGGCTCAATGTTGATAAATGCAAGGTTCTGCATTTGGGCAAAAATAACATAAATGTAAGTTATACAGCAAATGGTAGTGTGTTGGGGTATCTTTAATTGAGTAGGATTTAAAGGTTTTTGTTGGGGTTTTTGTTGTTATTTCGGTTAAAGGGTTTGTATTACTTAAGGGGGTAGGATTTAGGAGCCATTTCAAGGAATTAAAGAGTAAGCTCTTAGAGAAGGACACAAAGCTTGTGCATAACATTGAGGTAGCGAGCACAGGCATTTATTTTAGATATTTTTTCAGCACCCTTCCCTGTAAAGTATAGTAATAACAGGTTGGGCTTGTGGTTTGTTTATGTATTTACACAGAGGTGTGCAGGTTTTTCATTCCTTATGTGGGTCAGTGATGCTAGGGTCATACAAAAGGGCTGATCTGGATGAACCTAATTGTTGGTAATAATATATCCTACGTATTATCTAAAACTTTTGATAGGGCCACTATACACACATGACCATACTAGTGATGGGCAGATTGACCCGCAGGGTGACCACCAATTGGACTGGTTCAGGTTGAAATTTGGCCTATTGTGGGTTAGAGTTGGATGTGGGTCAGACTGGGGAAGTACACTCATCCTCCACTCCTGAAGATTCCCTGGCTTGGAACCAGAGGCGCGTAAAGAAGTAGTGTACATTGCGGGAAGATCTGGGTTGGGTGCAGGTCCTACAATTGCAACACTTTGTGGGTTAGTGTCAGGTTTAGTTTTTCCTGACCAGCACATCACTAGTCAATAGCCATGTTTGAAAAGTTCAAGCAGCATTTCAGAAGTCTTGAACTGGTAATAATTATTTCTAGTGAAAAGCTGTATATTATGAGTTGTCTTCTCTGCTATTCACCCCTAAAAGAATATGCAATTTCTGGCCTTGCTTTTTTCCCCTTATAAAATAAAATGTGTTTTCTTTCCATCTGAAGGTTATTCCAAAGAAGCATTTTCCTGGGATGAATACTTGGAGAAAACTGGTTCTAGAGCAGCCCCTGCTCGATTATTTAACAATGTAAGTTATGACTATTTAAAGAAGAAGGAAAGCTACAGAGACAGTTTATTGGCAATAATGCAAGCTATAACACTATTTATTCTAGAATGCTTTACCATACCTGAATAAACCGCTCTAGACGCTCTTTCTGTTTGTCTAGTGTGACATCACTTCCTGCCTGATCTTTCTGCTCACTCATAGCTCTGGGCTCAGGTTACAGCAGGGAGGGGAGGAGGGGGAGAGGAGCGAACTGAGCATGCTCAAGCCCTAGCCCTGGAGGTTTAAGCTGAAAACAGGAAGTCTGATACAGATGTGTACACAATAGAAGGAAAGAAATGCTGTGTTTCTTTTAACAGAGGACTCTGAGCAGCACTACTTTGAGGGTTTACTGGTGTATTTATATAGGCCTTTCTGATAAAGCTTACTTAATTTTAACCTTTCCTTCTCCTTTAATACATCACCATACATACTACTGCTAGATTCAGTATTTATTAGGTATAGGAACAGGGCAAATGTTGCTTTTATTACTACATAAGCCTGATACACATATATAGCAATAAATTTGCATATTAACCACTCTTATCAGATCATAAATAATTGACTCTTATGAAAAATCCATTTTGAATTGATGGTAATTTGATCCAGGTATATAAAGGAGAGGCCAATCTTTTTAAAAAAGAATGTTTTTTTTTTTTCTCTGTTCTGACCAGGACTGTCCTAACCATGGTTTTGAGCCAGGTATGAAACTGGAGGCAGTGGATCTAATGGAGCCACGTCTTATCTGTGTAGCAACTATAACCCATGTGGCCCGACGTCTTCTCCGAATTAACTTTGATGGGTGGGATGTCGAGTATGACCAGTGGGTAGACTGCGAATCCCCTGATATTTATCCTGTAGGCTGGTGTGAACTGATTGGATACCAGCTTCAACCACCTGTGGAAGATGGTATGAAACTGATTATCATTATTACTTTTTTTTAATGCACTTCTTTTTAGTGTTGTCCCAACATCTCTCCTTTCATGGAGAGTTGTCATCTTTGCCAAGGTGCTGACTGTTCCATGTCAAAATAAGTGATGTACAGTAAGAACAAGACATTCTGGCATTTCATGTGTCAGATTTTTCTTTTTTAAGCCTTATTAACTCTGTCTGTATAAAGTCCTAGATCAGCCTTATCAGACCCCATAGGCCCAATAACCTATTTATTTTTAAGAGTCTAAAGACTGGTCCTGAATAGCTGATTAATGCATCAATGTCAGATAGAACGGGAAAATACTTTAGCATTTGTGTGTCATATCAACAGACCTCCGCTTGTACATTCTTTTACGTTGAACAGTCTGTGATAGGATTATTGTATCCGATTTAGGACTGTGCTACATTAGCGGCACCAGCATGCCGACCCTTGTCTATTCCTGCATTTCTTCTTCACAGCAATGAGAAGTGATTTGCTAATTGTGGTGCTGGCAGAAGGAAATATGGAAGCTCATGCAGATTACAGGTGCAAGGGTATGCCATGAAACATGATTGTATCCATCCCTTTCATAAAATAATACACTCATCACTTTTAACTCCTTTTCTCTAAGTCATCTTGGGGGACATAGGGACAGTGGGGTATAGCTGGTACATCCAGGAGGGCAGGACACAACAGTAGGAAAAACTAGCCCCTCCTCTATTGGTTATACCCCGGCAGGCGGAGCTTAGATCAGTTTTTGTTGTGTCCTCAGGAGGATAGGATGTAAAATTATACTCTTTATTATTTTCAAATTTGTCAGTTGCTTGACACCAGGGAATGCCCAGGCCCTATACACTTAGCAGAGTATACCATAGGCATTACCCAACGTGGGACCTAACTCCAGGGCCCTTATTATGCAAGACCACCCAGTCTCATGCTAGTCTCCCCTTTTTTAGGTGGAGACTGACTGGCCGGAGGACAGAGGAGAAGGTTACAGGACTCTGTAAGCATATTGTGCTGTCCTCCTCTCATATCCCTCTCCCTGCATATCGGGAAGGAGGTCGGTCTCCTAAGGGGCCATTTCCCTGCCCAAGGCTAGCACAAGTGCTGGTTTCAGCAGAGCGCGTGACACTGCCTGTTCCCCTCCCTCCCCCACCAGGTACGCTCCGTGCCTTTGGCTCCACAGTTATTATTAAGCCCTGTGTGGTAGGTGATGGGGAAACTCTGATCCTGTTTAAGGCAGACGCAGTGCGGAGGGACTGTCAGTGCTGTTTTTAATGGGGCACGGAATGGAGACGTGCATCGGGTAATTCTGTGGCCCTAGAGGAGTTTCCTTTTCTCTTGTGTGGAGCGCTGACGGGAGACTGGACCTCACTAGCGCCTTGGCGCCATTAAGTCTCCGTTCTCGTGTGACCGGCGCGCTCCCTCAGTCGCGGCCGCCATCTTGTTTCCTGCACCGGAGCTACAGTGTGCACAGTCTAGCGCAACGGCAGCTCCCTTGTACTCCTAGCCCTCCAGAGCCTACAGAGTTCAGCGGGGCTTAATAAAGGGCTGGAATAGCCCGAAACGTCGCTCTGCTAATGGCATGAATAAATAATCATTGATTCACATATCGGAGTGCTGCTGGTATTATTGCTTTACAGTGGAGTCTTTCCTTGGGCAGAGAGGAACACAGCTGTGCACCCGACGCTGCAAAAGGCGATCTAGTGTATCTATCTATATATCTATATTTTACATAGAGTCACCATATAGACTACCTATATTCTATAGTGACCTGCTACTACCATGTCTGAGGGATCTGGTGACCGGCTTTTTTCCAGGGGGGCACCGACTGCCCAAGTCAGATATTTAGCTTGTGCCACGTGCCGCAAACATTTGCCCCCTGGGCACAAAGAGCCTTTATATACTAAGTGCAAACCACCTGAGGTTGGTCCTGAACCTCCAGAACCTTCTCCTCCCCAGGTAGACCAAGGGGAGTCATCATCTCTACACAGAGACTCTCCATCTCCAGGCCATCTCATAAGCAACCTTCCACTCCAGAGTGGGCATCACCGCTAGCTTCTGGAATATCAAAATTAGCCCAGTCACTAGACAAGCTGCTTTCCCGTCTTGACAAGCCCAAGGGGAGAGTTTCAAAACGCAGAGCTCCTTCTCCATCCGAGGAAGAGAGTGATTCTCCTCCAAGAGGTTTTTCACCATTTTTACCAGATTCCGGAGATGACTTTGATTGCTCAGAAGGCGAGCTCTCATCAGACTCAGAAAGGGAGGGTCAGGATTCACACAAGAGTTCTTCAGAGTCGGTGGATGCATTAATTACCTCGGTACTTGAAACTCTTCATCTTCAAAACCCAGGAGCATCATATAACACAGCAAAGAGCCTGTTCAAACGTCATAGTAAGATTTCACCTGTTTTCCCTGCTCATTCTCAACTTGATCAGATCATACAACAGGAATGGGATACTCCAGAGAGACTTTTTCAGACAAATATAAAATTTCAAAAGCTCTATCCATTCACCAAGGAGCTTACAGAAAAGTGGTCAATGCCATCTTCAGTTGATCTGCCGGTATCACGGCTCTCTAAGAACACCGATCATCCTGTCTCGGACACTTCCTTTTTCACGGATTCGATGGATAAGAAACTAGAGAGCCTTCTACGCTTGGTGTTCTCAGCTTCAGGCACCTCTCTACGACCTGTCCTAGCCATGGCATGGGTCAGCAGGGCTGTCCAGTCCTGGTCAGACTCCCTACTCACCGCCATTGATTCCGGAGCACCCCGCCATGAGCTTTCTCAATGTGCTTCCCAAATTAAGGAGGCAAATGATTACATGTGTGAGGCTTCACTCCATTTACTGCAGGTCATCAGCAGATTATCGGCACACTCTGTGGCAGCTCGCAGATCACTTCGGATGAAGCTGTGGTCAGCAGACCTTTCTTCCAAGAAGTCTCTAAACTCCATACCCTTTAAAGGCAAGCTTAAGTTTGGTCCTGACCTGGATAGATTATCAGACAAGCAACAGGGGGCAAAAGCACCCTACTACCTCAGCCTAAGGCTCGCCCCTCCTTCCACAGGGATAAGTTTTTTTCGTGGCTCCGAAACGAAGCACACAATATCATAACCACCTTAACAGTTCTTTGTAAACCGAGGATGTTTTAGCGATAAACGGAGACCTTCCTGGCAAAACAAGAAACACATTCCTAAGACTGGAGACAAGACTGCCTCAGCACAACGGTCCAATAGTCCGATAGGGGGCAGGCTCGGCAGCTTTGCCGAAGTGTGGACCACACTTATTCAAGACTCTTGGATCCACGAGGTAGTAACCCGGGGTTACCACCTAGAATTTGCCTCAACCCCCCCCCCCTATAGTTTCTTTATGTCCAGCCTGCCACAGGACTCAGACAAAAAGACAGCCTTCATAGGCGCAATCGCAAACCTTCTAAGAGCGCAGGTGATCATTCCCGTACCGGTCACAGAACTTTTCAAGGGCCCAAGAAGGATAGATCGGTAAGACCCATTTTGGATCTCAAGGAATTAAACAAATTTCTTTGTCAACGAAGTTTCAAGATGGAGTCTCTCAAATCAGTCATTGTGGCGATGTCCCCAGGGCAATATCTCGGAAGCCCAGAGATCTCTCCAGACATCCATGGACAAGCTCCAGGAACCAAGCTGGGTCTTAAATCTAGAAAAGTCTTCTCTAGCGCCCAGCCAATTCATGTTCTTCCTCGGCATGCAATTCAATACGCAAACACAGAGGATTTACTTCCCTCAGGAGAAGGTCATTCATCTCCAAGCCTTAGTAATGTCGCTCCTCCAGAGACCTTAACACTCAGTCAAGTTCTGCAAGAGGGTGTTAGTGGTCATGGTGTCCACCATAGAAGCAGTACCATTCGCCCAATTCCATCTACAGGAGCTCCAGTGGAATATTCTCAGGGTTTGGAAGAGGAAATCCTTCCTTCAAGAGATCCGAGAGCATCTCTCCTCTGGTGGTTGGACAACACCCTTCTGTCTTTGGGCAAACTTATGGGAGAACCAATATGGCGCATCCTCACGACGGATGCGAGTCTATTCGGCTGGGGAGCAGTTCTCGAGGGCCACTCTGCTCAGGGTCAGTGGAACCCATGGGAAGTGAAACTACAGATCAACCTGCTTGAGATTTGTGCAATCAGTCTAGCCCTAATCCATTGGCAGCAGATATTACAAAGTCAGGCTGTAAAGGTACAGTCCGACAACGCCACAGCGGTGGCCTAAATCAACCACCAAGGGGGCACAAGAAGCAGAGGAGCACTAGACGAAGTCAATCTCATTTTCAAGTGGGCCAAAGCTCACCAGGCCCATCTGTCAACCATTTACATCCCAGGGCTGCTAAACTGGGAAGCGGACTATCTAAGCAGACAATCCCTAGACCCGGGAGAGTGGTCATTGAAGGACGAGATCTTCCAGGAGATAACACAGAGGTGGGGCAACCCAGAGGTTGATCTCATGGCGACCAGCCACAAACGCAATGTCCCAGGGTTTCTAGCTCGATACAGGGATCCACTAGCCATAACAGACGACGCTCTAACAGCCAAGTGCAACTTCGATCTGGCCTACAACTTTTCACCCCTGCCTCTCTTACCCAGGACTCTCTGGAAACTTCAGTGAGAGCAGACCACTCTCATCCTCATAGCACCGAGATGGCCTCGGCACTCTTGGTACACAGACCTTCTCAACATGTCTGTGGCAGAGGCAGAGTCCCTTCTAACTCAAGGACCGACAAATATAAATTTGACGATGTGGCTCTTGAAACCAAGATCCTTACCCAGAATGGGTTTTTCAAGGCAGTAGCTAACACCATGTGCGCAGCCAGAAAGCCTGTCTCAGCAAAGACTTACCATAGAGTTTGGTCCACCTACCACCAGTGGTGCGTACGTCACAAGAGGCAGTTCAAATGATTCTCCATTCCTAACATCCTGGAGTTCCTGCAAGAGGGCCTTTCCATGGGTCTATCCCTTGGCTCTCTTAAGTCTGAAGTATCTGCGCTATCTGTCCTTTTTCAGAAACAACTTGCTCTTTTACCTGATGTCAATACTTTTATGCAAGGAGTAGCACATTTGGCTCCTCCGGTTTGAGCACTTCAAGACCCTCCTTTTAAACCGTTAGGATCTGTACCGATTCTCTGGCTTACCTGGAAAACTGTCTTCCTTCTGGCCATTGCCTCTGTGAGAAGTGTTTCAGAACTCAGTGCACTGTCATGCAAACCGCCTTTCCTCGTTTTTTCACCATGATAGGGCAGTCCTACGCACTATTCCATCCTTTTTGCCCAAGGTAGTATCTGAATTTCACCTGAACCAAGAGATTACAATACCGACCTTCTGCCCTTCACCTTCCAATCCTAAGGGGAAGGCTCTACATACCCTGGATCCCTAAAGTTCTACCTGCACAGAGTCCAGGACATTCGCAAGGGGGACTCCTTACTTGTCATTCCTTCAGGCCCCCACCAAGGAGGGGCAGCCACAAAATCGTCCATTTCACGCTGGATCAAGCAAGCAATTCATCAAGCCTACGTGGCAAAACGACACCAGCTAGAGTCACAGCCCACTCTACTAGGGGAATGAGTACGTCCTGGGCGTTCAGGAACATGGACCTCTGTCCACTCCTTTTCAAAGTTCTATCATTTCAATACCTTTGCGGCTTTTGACACTCGCTTTGGCAGAAAGGTGCTTCAAGCCGCAGTGGTTACTTCCACCTAGAAAAATTGTAGTTTAGTGGGAGCACTTACCGGACACTGCACTCATCGTGCTGCATACCCTGCCGCCATCCAATGCGGTCAAATCATTCCAAGAAAAAGCAAAAACAGCAGAGCACCATAGAGTCCAGTAAAGGTATAAAAAATGACATGTTTACTACTAAGTTTTTACGGTTAGTAAAATTTTACCTGTTGACTTTGGAACAAACTGATCTAAGCTCCGCCTGCCGGGGGTATAGCCAGTAGACGAGGGGCTAGTTTTTCCTACTGTTGTGTCCTGCCCTCCTGGATGTACCAGCTATACCCCACTGTCCCTGGAGCTCAAGAGGAGCTCAATTACAAAAATGAATAGGGCTCAAAGTGCTGGACCTATACAAAAAAAGCTGAAGTGGGCTTTATAAAGTGTTTATTATGAACAAGGCCTTAATCATGTTTCTCAGTAATTCTACTTACAGAGATTCATGCGACTAGATGTGATGTCCCACAAATACCATACAGATATTACTATATGTAAAAGAAACTATTGTTTGTTCAGATGTCGGTATGGGTTGTTTTAAATACCCAATACTGCATAACACGAGCTCTGAGGTTTCATTTGGAAAATCATTTAAAGTATTTAACATATAATATACTGTTAGCATGCACTGGTAAACTGGAGTGTTTGCTTCAGAAAGACTACTATAGTTTATATAAACAAACTGCTGTGTAGCCATGGGGGCAGTCATTCAAGCTGGAAAATAGGCTCATGTTACATAGTATATAACAGAAGCCCTGTCTAATACAATGGTGTTTTATCTGTTATGTAACCTGTGCCTTTTCTCCTTTTTTTCCAGCTTGAATGGCTGCCCCCGTGGCTACATGGCAGCTTATTTATATAAACTATAGCAGAATTTCTGAAGCAAACACACCAGTTTTACCAGTGCAGAGCAACAGGACATTATATTTTAATTACTTTGATACACTTTCAGTTTTTGGTGTTACTGTTCATTTAAGGCTTATATCTCTCATTCGGTCTATTAGAGTCTTGCATCGTCCCTACAAAACAAAAAGGAGGCTTTATGCACAGCAGCCCATTGTGGCCACCAGTGAGTGTCAAAGTCACAAAAGTGTCTGTACTTTTGTTTAAATACAGCAGTGCAGAAAGGGTCTTAAAGCACAACACAACACAAACACAACATCAAACACACAAACGATCCAACATCACTGTAAAGTAATTCCTATTAAAAAGTTAAAATTGGCAATACCACATATTTACAAAACTCCTTTTTCTCCTTCCTCCGGTGATGCACTGTTCTCCCTCACACATAGAGCCAAAAGAGGAGCCAAAGCCTAAGGAAGTCAAGAGAAAGAAGAAGACTGCATTTGGAAAGAGAAGTAAGAGTTCCTCTATCTATATTTGCATAGCCAAATGTGCCATACTGAAGACTAATTTGAGAATATGCTTCTCTGCATCACCTTTTCCTGCCCGATCTTTCATTCTCATTGGTTTCCCAGATCTTGCTTTCGTTCCTAATTGCTGTTTACACAATACCCCGTGTGCCAGTGCACAAATGCCTCCTTATCTCCTTTATGTTCTAGGGAAGAAGAATCCTCAGGGGAAGAAATCCGCAAAGAAAACAAAATCCGCTACCAACACAAAGAACATATCCAACCAACAGCATGAAGAGCCCAAGCGTAAGAAAACATACAGGGTAATGTAATAAAGCGTGGGAGGTGTTGGCCCCATCCAGTGTAGGGCTACTGTTTTCTTGGCATAGAACAAAAGTGCTCTCATCAATAATCTTGAGTGGATTCTGGGTACCAGAGCATCCGTTACTCCCAGTAGGCAGGTAACTGGGTTCAATACTTGTGGTAGAGCAAATTCGTCAGCTAAGAACTTCATTACTTTTTTCCAAAATGTCTGTAGCTCTGGACAGTACCATATAAGGTGCATAAAATCGGCATCTGATGAGTTGCAGCGAGGACATCTGGAATGCTCTAGGCGGCCCATAAGTTGTAGTTTTCTGGGTGTTAAATATGTTTGATGTACAATTTTGAATTGAATGAGCCTGTCTCTTGTACTGATTAGAGGGAGATAGAGATTGTCCTCTAACTCCTCCCAGTCATCGGGTTCTAAGTGAACTCCACTACTTTCCCACTTAAGTTTGACCCTGGGTCTGGGGTCGTATTTTTGAGATGCAATGTAACCACAATGAATTTTAAATGAAACAACTCAGATGCAGTTGCACTGCAGACTTTCTGCTTTAATTTAGTTAGTTGAACAAAAAGATTGCACAAAAATGTGAGGAACTAAAGCCTTTTTTTAAACCAATCACTTAATTTCAGGGGCAATTGGACAATTGACTCAAAGGCTATTTCATGGGCAGGTGTGGGCAATTCCTTTGTTATGTCTATCAATGAAGCAGATAAAAGCCCTGGAGTTGATTTGAGGGGGGGTACATCCTGAGAGAGAAAGAAAGAAAGCACTGGTGAACTCGGCAACACAAAAAGACCTGGACGTCCACAGAAGACAACAGTGGTGGATGATCGCAGAATTTCCATGGTGAAGAGAAACCGCGTCACAACAGTCAACACACAACACGTGAAGAACACTCTCCAGGAGGTAGGAGTATCAATATCCAAGTCTACCATAAAGAGAAGACTGAATGAAAGTAAATACAGAGGGTGCACTGCAAGGAGCAAGCCACTCATAAGCATCAATAATAGAAAGGCTAGATTGGACATCTAAACATCTAAAAAACATCTAAAAAAAAGTCAGCACAATTATGGAAAAACATTCTTTGGACAGTTGAAACCAAGATCAACCTCTACCAGAATGATGGCAAGAAAAAAGTATGGAGAAGGCGTGGAACAGCTCGTGATCCAAAGCATACCATATCATCTATAAACATTGCGGAGGCAGTGTGGTGGCTTGGGCATGCATGGCTGCCAGTGGCACTGGGACACTAGTGTTTCTCAATGATGTGACACAGGACAGAAGCAGCCGAATGAATTCTGAGGTGTTCAGAGACACTGTCTGCTCAAATCCAGCTAAATGCAGTCAAATTGATTGGGAGGTATTTCATAATGACCCAATACATACAGCCAAAGCAACCCAGGAGTTTATTAAAGCAAAGAAGTGGAATATCCTTGAATGGCCGAGTCAGTCACCTGATCTCAACCCAATTGAGCTGCATTTCACTTGTTGAAGACTAAACTTCGGACAGGAAGGCGCACAAACAAACAGCAACTGAAAGCCGCTGCAGTAGAGGCCTGGCAGAGCATTAAAAAGGAGGAAACCCAGAATCTGGTGATGTCCATGAGTTCAAGACTTCAGGTTGTCATTGCCAGCAAAGGGGTTTCAACCAAGTATTAGAAATGAACATTTTATTTTCAGTTTTTTAATTATTTTTGAGCCCCTGAAATGAAGTGATTGTGTTTAAAAAAAAAGGCTTTAGTTCCTCACATTTTTATGCAATATTTTTGTTCAACCCACTGAATTAAAGCTGAAAGTCTGCAGTTCAACTGCATCTCAGTTATTTCATTTAAAATTCATTGTGGTAATGTACAGAACTAAAATTAGAAACAACTTGTCTCTGTCCAAAGATTTATGCGCCTAACTGTATATTGCCTGCTAATTGGTTATTAGAACAGTAGCAGAAGTTGCACCTTTTGTTATATTACCCTTCATTGTTTCTGGCCTACAATCTGGTTCTCTCATTTCTGCTGAAGAAGTCGGCTCATTGCTCACCTTTTATACTCCTTTGATTTGCTGCCTTAAATTTTTTTTTTCTGAATTTTACACATGAATGAAACTCACACTCCATAATTTCCCATGCAACCTTTTATGCCTTCCTTTACTCTAGGGAAGTATTGTAAGAAAGCCAAAGCTGTAAAGGAGACCCCACTGACAGACAACAGAGAAAATCCTGATCTCTCAAGACCAGAAGACAAAAGTAAGACAGTTTGAGGGATTTTGATTTAACTACAGTAGCACTGATTGATATAGCACTTTCTGAGAAAAAGATGAACATAAGCATAGGCTGACCTCAAAGGAGAACTAAAGCTTTACTAAAGAAGTAGCTAAAAAAGTTTTGGGCTTCTGTACCAGCCCAAGGCAACCACATCCCTTTATCTGCGTCTCCAAATATGCCCCAGTAGCTCCCCATCTTCTTTTCTGCTGATTCACTGCACGTGCTCTGTGCTGCTGTGAATTACTGAGCTTAGGGACTGGCTCAAAATATACAGTACACATAGAATATAACTGTCACAATATAATGCTGATTAGTAATTTATACAGATAATTGTTACATCAGCACAGAAACCAGTGCAACTGGCATCAGAATTTATTAATCAGCCTTGTAGCATCAGCTTATATTACAGGCCAACCTCATTTTCTGCTTGATAATTTGTGACGACCACTAAGCTTAGCTTCTCAACAGCTGCTCAGACTGCTCAGACCCCCTGTGACAAGTTTGAAGTTCTGGACCATTGCTGCTATTGAGAAGCTGACGCAATAAGTTCTGTATATAAAACATGGCATTTTTAGCCATATTCATTTGTAGGGTTTAGTTCTTCTATAACATTCTGAATTATTTGAGGTATTTTCCTTTTAATTTAATATTTCATCTCTAGATGATCTAGCAAATAAACTTGGCGTGGAGGTGCTACCGTCCACAAGTACTGGCAAGAGTTTGGATCTTCTGCCAGCAGACCCAGAGATGGAAGAAAACTGCAGCAGAGAGAATATCTGTAGCCCAAAATCTGAAGAAGAAGAGAGTAAGTGGATTTGGAAGGTGTCTGGGGGGGGGGGGGAACCATGAAACTTGAAATCTTCTGTGCAGAGATGTGAGAAATCCTACAATGGGACAAGTGAAATGTTTTTCAAATACATGCAATGCTTGGAACAAGTCTGTGGTATATTAAATTGATAATAACGCTATACTTGCTCTTATATAAACATAGTAGAAAAAATACACTAATGCAGCCTTAGTAGATCAACAGTGATTCTTGTGCTTCTAATCATGTGAAACATTAACAAGCGGGGCATTTATGCATTCTCTTATGTCTTGCAGTCTTTACTGTGCAGATAAAGGAGGAAGAGATGGAAGTTTGTGAACTTGAGCAAGTGAAGAGCCAGGACATGAAAAAGGAAATTAAAGAAGAAGAGGAAGTCAACATATGAAACAGCAATAATATCGTTGATCACGTTCATCATCAAACTATAAGCAGATCCAAGGCTAACTTGATCTTTTTGGAAAGTGAATGAAAGATGGAAAGTTGCTCCACTGGCAACAGACAGGATCAAGTGTAGCATCAAGTAGGCAAGTGTTCATTCCCTTAAGGAATGGTTGTTGGCATATTTGTATGTATTTTGGCCCAGGTGACATCTAACCAAATGTTTTTGAAAGGTTGGGGAGTGCAGATGATCACAGTATCTGCCAGGGACTGCAGTGTCATGCCACGGATTCAACTGTGGGATTTTTGTACACATTTTCTATTGGTCTCTAAAAGCATCCAAGGCACAAATATGCTTTTTGACAAATGAGGCATTGCGGTGTTATTGCTGGGCATAAACAATGTGCTGATCTAGGCAAATATCTTGCCCCTCTCTGTAGATATTGTTTTATTAGCTACTCAATCATTGTGGGTGTCAAGATAAAAAGGTCATTCTTTACAAGCCCTCTAATTATGTGCAATTCAGTTGGCAAAATATAGTGTACAGCATATGAGCAGTACCCTGCAATTAAGGAACAGTTCAGTATAAATAAATACATAGGCTGTGCAAAATAAAATAAAAATGTTAGCCAAAAATTTAATCTATAAAGAACAAGTGTCTAACATAATAGTCAGAACCCAGTTCCTCCTTTGCAGCTCTCCAACCCATTAGTCAGTGACTTGAAAGGGGAGCCACATGGGACATATACTCAAGAACAAAAGCAAACTAACTGAGCAATTACAGATGAAGCCGCCATGATTTCACATTTTTTAGCAGTGTCCAGACACCATATTTTAGTGCCAGGTCCTGCCTCTAGATGGTGCTAGAGTTCATTTTTCAGTACTTTTCTTATGCTGGATTAAGGCCACGGTACTCTAGCACCACAAAATGTCAAATCCTAATGGCTCAATCTGTATATCCCATGTGGCTCCTGTCACTGACTAACAGGTTAGTCTATGCGCTAATGGAGATGTAAGCTCTGCTGTTCTAAACTAACGTGTAGTCCCGCGTCAAATTTCTAAATTAAATTTAAATCTGTTTGCTCTTTTAAAACCCAGATTTCAATTCAGGATTCGCTGGAGGAGCACTATTAACTGATGCATTTTGTTAAAAAAAAAAATTGACAGAATCCCTTTAAGGCATTTTTTACAGTCCTGAAATTACAACCAGAGCTTTGTCTGGTCTTTTGTAAGTATGGGTGTTTTGATAGCAAAAAAAATTAATTGTATATGTATTTAAATATTTTTTCAAGGACCCGCACTCCAGTGTTAGTGAAATATTAGTCTTTATTCATACTTGTGCATCCAACGTTTCGGCCCGTGTTCAGGTCTTTATCAAGGATAAGATACAAGTGTTTCAGTGTTTACCCTTCTTATTTCAAATATTGGCGCCAAACATGAGGTCATACATGCTAAACCAAACCTCATTGTCTTAATTGACAGTGCAAACTTTCTTTAAACATATAATGATGTTCCTTTTTATTGCAACACAAGAATTAAAGAATGTTTGCACTGTCAATTAAGACAATGAGGTTTGGTTTAGCATGTAGGACCTCATGTTTGGTGCCAATATTTGAAATAAGAAGGGCTATGTGTAAACACTGAAACACTTATACTTGAATACATACACAATGAATATATGTACATACAATTTTTTTTTGTTCATTTGTTGAGCAGTGTGTGTTAATGAAATACCTGCAGAGAATGAAGAGAGGTCTGATATGCATTAACGCTTTCTTCTTTCCAGTGTATAGGAATCCCTGCGCCCTTGATTTTTAAGCCATTAAGATAAACTAACTTGGACCTCTGTTTCACAGAATGCTGGCACATATCATGTGAAAGACAAATATACTGCGTTTCTATTTTCCTTAATCCCTATAAATAAGTTGTATCTCTCATTATGTCAGACAATTCCTCTGTTTGATTCCATAAGCACTCTTCCATTCGACTGTTTATTTGTACTGGACAGCTGGAGCAATAGCCATGTTCTAGGTCCAGACTGAGAATTAAAATTGTTCCTGGCATTTCAGGTACACAGAGGCCCAATCAGCCCACATAGAGGCCCAAACAGCCCCCACCAGCCCACTAAATACTGACTTTCTATGGGACCTTATAGCAGCCCCTCTGGCATTTGCCAGAACCCACAGATTGCCAGTCCAAGCCTGCCGTGTACTGCAGAAATATGCAAAGAGGTTGCCTCAATGTTCTGCATTACGTTACCATCTAGCTGGTCCCCACCTGGTGACTGTATCATGTACAGGGATCAGTGGTTGGATAATATGCAGGCCACACTGGCAATCTGTGGATTCTGGTAAATGCCAGAGGGGCTGCTATAAGATGTCATAGACTGACACTATTTATTGGGCTTGTCTGGGCCTCTGCGTATTTGAAATGCCAGGGCCTATTTTGAATCCCAGTCCAGACCTGAATGACCAGGAATTTCCTGCACCAGCTGCTCACCACTGCATAATATGTGACAAAGCAAGAGTTGCTAACATACTAATGTGCCGGGACATGGAGAGGTATAACTTACATGTAAACATCTTTTTATACAGATTATTAGTCAAGGTCGTTATTTGCCCTTCAGACTTATTTGATGTGCATTATAGTCATTGTAATATTTGGCATCAAAAAACATCATGTTTATTTTTGTAAATAAACTTTCTGTTAAAAAGGAAAAAAAAACAAAACCGTTATATGTGACTTTATTTAAACATAATACAGGTTTATGGATCTGTTGTCCGGAATGCCCGGGACCTGGAGTTTCCCTGATAACTGATCTTTCCGTCGGTCTACTGAAAAATAATTAGAACATTAAATAAACCCAATAGGCTGGTTTTGTTTCCAATAAGGATTAATTATATCTTAGTTTGGATCAAGTACAAGCTACTGTTTTATTATTATTATTATTATTATTATTATTATTATTATTATTATTATTACAGAGAAAACAAAATTGTTTTAAAAAAAAATCTGAATTATTTGATTATAATTGAGCCTCTGAGAGATTATCTTTCGTAGTTTTGAGCTCTCTGGATAACGGGTTTCCAGATTATGGATCCTAAACCTGCAATGCTAAAGGTTGAAAACGTGGAGCGGGAGGAGCGGCATTGGGGCTGCCGCTTCAGACGGTAGCAGCCCCTAAAAACACTGCTGTCTTGCTTATTTATGCTGTATCAAAAATGACAAAGTGTTTATATAATCCTAATGTCTCAATTGTACCCTAACCTTTTAGTTTGTAAACCCCATTGTACTCTGTAATCCTTGTCTGTTAACCACCATTTATTCCCTGTTTGCTATAACTGCAGTAAAGCACTGCGTATCTTGACAGCGCTATATAAATAAATGATGATGATGATGATGATGATGATGTTCCTGTCCCATAAGGAATGCCCAGAGACCAAAAGAAGGTTTAAATGAGTAAATCCCAAATGCACCACTTCTCAGCCTCTTCTGCAAAGATGTTCATGTTGGGACAAAACAAGTTATCACTGATCTTTGTGTCATGCACAAGCTGATATATAATTGAGCCGTAGCATTCCTTGTGTGTGCTTGCATAATAATCAGTGTCAGGAGTCCGTTACTTAAAGGAAAACTATACCCCCCAAACAATGTAGGTCTCTATTAAAAGATACTGAGTAAAACAGCTCATGTGTAAAACCCTGCTTCATGTAAATGAACCATTATCATAATAATATACTTGTTTAGTAGTATGTGCCATTGGGTAATCATAAATAGAAAATTGCCATTTTAAAAAATAAGGGCCGCCCCCTGAGATCGTAAGATTCACTGTGCACACATACAAACCACATGTAAGGTCACATGAGCCAATTAACAGACAGAGTTGTGTCTTTTGATTCCTCACTTCTTCCTGTTACAGTTAGTGTTGTAGTATTTCTGGTCAGGTGATCTCTGAGGCAGCACCGATAGAGTCACAAAATGGTGGTTCAAGGCATGAGATGTAAAAGGGCAATATTTATGTAAATATATATTCCAGTTTGGTAAGATTCTTTAATATGTCATTCAATTTGATATAAACTATCTGTTGCTTAAGTATTCATTTTGGGGGTATAGTTTTCCTTTAAATATAACTGAGAGTTATCCACCTTTTGACTTGTCATATAAATGCTGCTTGGTTTGATGTAGAATAGATAGTAGATGGCTGCTCTGCAACTGTTTGAATGGGTCACAGTTTTTGGTCTCTTTCTCATTTGAATGCATTACCATTTTGGTACACTAGATGGCAGCATTACACTAACTATGGTCAGATGGCAACATTTCAGAGGTTCATTTTATCTTTCTATACTGATGCTCAAAATGGCAGGTAAAGGATACATCACACTTTATATTTCACATGCTCATTGTCATCATGTTATATTAAAGGACTGGAAACACCACCGGGAGAATTTAGGATTGCAGTGGGCTAAATGTCATTTAGAGTGTGACTCCACTAGTCCAGGGTAATTGTGGTTGCCAGGGAAGTTGCAACCGATGCAGTTCCCTTGCACTTTGAAACTAATTGGACACATTTCGCTGAAAAATTCCTTTTCAGTCGGTGTCATTTCCAGCGTTACAGTGCTACTGTATGGGGTATAAAACTGCTGGGTCTGTATATTATCCATGTAAGGGTATGTAGCAGACCCAAGTGGTTAATTTCCCTACAAGCTTATAAAGGCCTGGTAGCTGTAACCTATGTCCTGGTAGAGGGATGTGTTCCTATAGGCCCAGGTAGGATTGCCACCCGGCCTAGCTGGTAAAACACCTGCCGGGGCAGGTAAATTTGTAATACCCTAAACAAAAGACCTAGGCCAGCCCCCGATCTGCCCGAAACGTAAATTTTCTCTGCCTTCTGGCCATCGCTTCAACTGGCTCCACCCCGTTTTACGTCACAGTCCACCCTTTTTGTTCCCGCCTCCACCACCGGCCGGTATAAATTTTATGAAAACATGGTAACCCTAGGCCCAAGGGCAGAGTGAGTTGTTCCTAGCCATAGTTTATTTAAAGCAAAAGAGCACATGGCTCTTCATCTTTGACCCCACTTAATTTGATACACTAAAAAACTCTTCAAAATATCAATGTACAATGATACATGTAAAAAAAAGGTTTAATTGCTGGTGTTGCTGGTATCTCTTGAAGAATGGGGTGGGTTTGCAGGGGAGCCTGGAGTATAAGCCCTTAGTGAGAAGCTCTGTGCCCTAAGGAAGGGAGGACACGGGGAGGCACATTCATCAAAGGTCAAATTTCTAATTCATGTGAGTTTTTAAAAACTCCCAAAAATTTGAAATTCGACCAATCGAAATTTATTAAAAAAAATCAAATTTTTAAAACTCTGATGAAGTAAATCAACCCGAAAACTCGAATCGATGTCTCCAAAAAAACCTTGAATGTGAGAAGGCTACAAACAACTCAAAATTGATCCCTGGATGTCTCCCATTGACTTAAAGGGAAATTGTCATGGGAAAACATGTTTTTTTTCAAAACGCATCAGTTAATAGTGCTACTCCAGCAGAATTCATGGGGCTAGACATATTGTCAGTTACCCAGCTGCCCCAGTCATGTGACTAACAACAGAACAATGGGAAGGTAACGAGATAGCAGCTCCCTAACACAAGATAAAAGCTCCCTGGTAGATCTAAGAACAACACTCAATAGTAAAAAACCAAGTCCCACTGAGACACATTCAGTTACATACATAAAGTTGGAGAAATAACAGCCTGCCAGAAAGTAGTTCCATCCTAAAGTGCAGGCACAAGTCACATGACTGGGGGCAGCTGGGAAACTGACAATATGTCTAGCCCCATGTCAGATTTCAAAATTGAATATAAAAAAAAATTTGTTTGCTCTTTTGAGAAATGGATTTCAGTGCAGAATTCTGCTGGAGTAGCACTATTACCTGATGCGTTTTGAAAAAAACTCATGACAGTATCCCAGTAATTTGGCAGGTTTTAGGTGTCGAAATTTGAGTTCTTAAATGGCCAGTGTATGATAAATCTTGAAAATCTCATTCAAATTTTTTTAAAAAAACTCAATAATCAAATTTGAATAATTCCCTAGTTGAATTTGACCGTAAATAAATTTTGAAAATTCAAATTTTGGATTTTCAATTTTGCAGATTTATCCAAGGATCGAATTGAGAATTCGAATTTTCAAAAGTGTCATTCAGCTAGGGAGCTATTCAAATTCGATTTCGAGTTTTCAGGTCAATCCTATTCACCTGAGTTTAAAAAATTGCATTTTTATAATTATTTTGATTGGTTGAATTTCGAGTTTTTGATAAATGGGCCCCCCCAAGAAATGCCCCTGGTTGATGTGCCTGAATTACTGAATGTCGTTGCCATCTGTTGATAAATCATTCATTTGGTCCAAGAACCATTGGTGTTCTTTATTCATATGTGTTAAGAGTTACATGTAAAGCTCCGATCGTTCGGTGACGTCGACAAAACAAGCAGATCGATATTGGGCTGATCCAATTATTTGCTCATGGGGCCCAAGATCAAATCACAATTGATGGAAATGTAGGCCATTGGATTGAGGACCGAGTCAATGGCCGACCAATGCTGCGATATCTGGCGGTTTTTTCAGACAGATGTAAGTTGTGTAGGACTGCTGGAAGGCCTCATACACCATACACTCACTTTAGCAGCTTTTATTGCCCATGTATATCCACCTTAACAGTGTTTTGCCTGAGAGTAGTTGGATTTAGGCAATACAGTCAAGAAAGGGTTACAGATACCTTGTGTTTTCTATCAGTACCATAAAAAATTGTTACCAGTTTGGAAATGTTCTCTTGCTTCTGTAGAGCAATGGCACATGGGGAGATTTTTCACCTGGCCAAATCTTTTTTTGGTGCCTGTGCATTGCAGACAAAGTGAATTGGTGCATGCAAGCCAGTCCAATAGTGTCAAAATATGCATTAGTGCATTTTATCTTGATTAGACTGGTTTGTATACAGTTCAGGAATCAGGCAAAAGTTTTATAACTTAATTAGAACATTATCAATTGTAAGCTCTTTGGGACAGGAACCACATGCCAACAGTATATTCCTAGCACTTAAACATATGTATAGTTGTACTGTCTAATTGTAATATTTATAACACTCTTTGGGTTTACTCTTTGTAAAACGCTGTGTAATTTGTGGTGCTATCCAGGAACAAGCAGAGCAATGTTCAGGATACAGGTAGGGTCGGACTGGCAGTCTGGCTGATGGGCCACTCTACTTTATGTTAAGTGGGCCACTTTAAGGGAGCCGAAGTGAAGCTGCCAAAGGGACCTGAAGCCACCAAAAAGAGCCAAAGCCGCCAAATACAGCCAAAATTAAAACTGCTGAAGGGAGTCAAAAAATAAACTGCCAAAGCCTCAGAGGAGAATGAAGATGCTTATGTCACCAAGGAGAAAGAAGAATGCCTGCCAAACTTTAAAGGTAAGTTCCACCGAACACCAATGGAACTTTTTTATTATTATTGTTTCAGTTATTGTTAAAACTTACAATTACTGCAATATTCACTTGGAAAACCGTCAATTACACTTTTTTTTTTTTTGCTACCGCCATTTAACCTGAATGTACCACTTTGTAATCCTGATGTAAGGGAATGACACTGATATGTACTATGTCAATTTACTTTTATAAAAAGGCAATGTTTAAAATATATATATTTTTTTTTTCAGCTTTGCGCCCTAGGCACGCGCCTACTCTGCCTACCCCTAGTTCCGGCCCTGGTTCTGGCCCTGTGTTCCTGTCTCTGGTGTTTGAGTCTATCAGCTCAGTAATTCAAGTGCAGATTCTGAACTGTTACATTTTGCTACATTAGTAAAAGAAGCAGTTAATACATTTCTTAGCAAAAATTGTATCCATTTGAAAAGCTGCTTTTCACAAACTATCTGCTCAGCGGGAACAAAGATAGGAAATGTGTCAACTAAATGTATCTATTAACAACAGTTACAGAATCGGTGACCCCCCTCCCACAAGCTGCTTTAGAAAGGCATAAGAAATTGAAAAATGAAACGTTAAACTTCTATATTAGAAAAAAATGGAAAATAATTGAAAAAAAAAAAAAGTTAATTTCTGGTGAACTATCTGAGACCAACTGAATTGAAATACGTTTTTGTAAGGTGAACGATGCCTTTTAGGTGGGCGATACCAGGCTGATCCAATAGTTTGGCCGAGACCCAAATGATCAGATCTTAATGCAATGTAGGCCATTGGGGCGAGGACTGCATCAACAACATGATGTGGTCCTCATCCAGAAAGGGTTTTTAAACCTGCCTAATCAATGGACAATTTTTGGCCTGATATCAGTAGGGCAGATCCATTGAAGGAGCCCAGGCATGCTGCCAACTTAAAGGCAGCTTAAATTTGCTTGTGTATGGTCCCCTTAATCCTTGCCACTGAAATCACTGTGATAAAGCAAAATAATGCAAAAAAAAAAAATGCATTTTACCACAGTATGATTGAACTTATGAAAAATAATGGGAAAAAAATTTAATTTTGCAATCACACAAGGGTATAAAGGAGAAACTTAAATCTCTGATCTGAGAGCACAGAAAATGCTGGGAGCTGAGAAACATTCTGCTAACAACACCCACACCAAACCAGCCAACTATAATGCACAGACTGGGTGAACATACATATAAAGAAAGTCAGAAAATATCCAATTAACAGCATTAAAGTGCACCTAAAGCCTACATTTGCAAAACGATTACAGTTAGAGATAAGCTAAAGTGAAATTACTGTGCATAGAGTAATCCTTTGTGGCCAAAGTTGTTACAGTTTTGTATAAAAAATGTTCGCAAGGGCCCTTACATATAATGTAGGTATTTACAAGCTCAATTCCAAGCGCTGGCTTTTTTGTGCTGCATGTTGCATTTCATCTGCATGCTCCTTTTCAGTGTGCTTTTGTTGGTACAGTCCACATAGAGTGATCAGTTAACTCACAATTTCCCATGATGCTCCTCCTCTGCCAATCTCTGCACTGGCTTCTGCTACCATTCAGAATACAATTCAAACTAATGATCCTGAAATTTAAAGCACTTCATAAATCTGCCCCAGCATACATCTATGAACTCATGTCTAGACACACCCCTAACCACTTGTTACACTCCTCTAGTGACCTGCTCCTCAACTCTTCTCTCATTCCCTCCTCACATGCAGGGTTGGACTTGACATTGGGGGGGGGGGGCACCGGGTTACAAACCTCCGAACGCTCACATGGTCATATTCAAGACTGTGCAAGAGCTGCACCCTTTCTTTGGAATTCGCTCCCATAGTTGGTCCGACTCTCTCCAAATCTTTCAGCCTTCATAAGAACTAAACCCTAAAACTGAATATGGCTAAAAATGCCATATTTTATATACTGAACTTATTGCACCAGCCTAAAGTTTCAGCTTTTCAACAGCAGCAATGATCCAGGACTTCAAACTTGTCACAGGGGGTCACCATCTTGCAAAGTGCCTGTGACACTCACATGCTCAGTGGGCTCTGAGCAGCTGTTGAGAAGCTAAGCTTAGGGGTCGTCATAAATTATCAAATAGAAAATGAGGTTGGTCTGTAATATAAGCTGATGCTACAGGGCTGATTATTACATTCTGATGCTAGTTGAGCTGGTTTCTGAGCTGCCATGTAGTAATTATCTGTATTAATGATTAATCAGTCTTATAATGTAACATTAATATTCTATATTTACTGTATATTGTGAGTGGGTCCCTAAGCTCAGTAAGTGACAGCAGCACAGAGCATGTGCAGTGAATCAGCAGAAATAAAGATGGGGAGCTACTGGGGCATCTTTGGATACACAGATCTTTACTACTAAAGGGCTGTGGTTGCCTTGTGCTGGTACAGAAGCCCAAAATATAATGTTTCTGCCTTAATTCTTTAGTTCTCCTTTTAAGCACATCTATTTAGAGTAGCTTAAACTCACTTCATTTAGCACAGGGGTGTCCAAACTATGGCCCGCGGGCCAACTGCGGCCCGCGATCCATTTTTAATTGGCCCGCAGCAAATTCCAAAAAAATACTAGAATATGTTAGCAGGCATGGCCTGGGCAACCAGCTCCGCCCTTTTCCGACCTAGTACCCTAGCCGAGCCCCCTTGCCTCCAAGTCACGTGATCCTGACATCACAGCAGTCCGTTCACTCTCCCAGCGCTGGAATATGGTTAAAGAGCGATGTCTGCGCTGTGTGCGTCCCCACTGTCCGAGTCTGTGGGCGCGCACTGGAGCGTGCACTGGAGCGCGCACGCAAGGTACGGATCATGGGAAACCTTCCTTCATGTTTCACCTGACGTTGGTTCCATTGCTCAATTTAGGAACATAATGCAAATGTCTTCGCATCTTCCTCTGCTCTTTCGCAGTGAATGGGTTGGGCTGAATCCGCACGGTGGGGAAAGGCAGCAGCGGTCAAGGCGAATTATTTGCCCGTTAGGGGTTAAAATAGAGAAGGGGGCGGGATGATAAACCAGACCAGGGGAAAGCTAGAAAAGGCTTGGCCTAACCGTCAGCCAAAGGCTGTCAAAAGTCCTATTTGTTTTTTGCCAAACCGCAGGTTGGTCATCCTAAGCCCTAAGTAGACATATTGTTCAAAATGTGATGATGGTTGAAACTATTGCAAAAATATGCTATACCTGAAATTGCAATTGTGTCATTGTGCTATGAATTCTGGGGGTATTTATAAATGAAATTGCCATTGTGCGGTGTTAGTGTTAATGTGACCTGTTGAAACTAAGTTGTTGTGATGTTAATAAACATGGAAATAGCGAAATGGTTTTGAATTAAAGTGGCCTTAACTAGAAAGTATTGGTGGGCGAGGCTTATAATAATGGTAGGCATGGCTTATATTTGTGGTCGGCCCCCACACATTTTCACCTCACCAAATTTGGCCCTCGTTGCAAAAAGTTTGGACACCCCTGATTTAGCATAACTTCAATGTGCTCCTAATATGCTACTTCTCTCGCCATGCGCAGCTTACTTCTGCTCTTACCTATTCCCGCACGTTGTGTCTCATTCCCTTCTTTTAGATTGTAAATTCTTTTGGAAAGGGCCCTCTCCGTCACCTCTTGTATCGGTTATTGGTTGCTTTGTATTCAATTCTGTATGTTTAGTGTATGAACCCATTTATTGTGCAGCCCAGAGGAATATATTGGTGCTTTATAAATAGATGTTAATAAAAATAATATTACTGAGGTGAATTGCACAAAAAAACCACCAAGCAAGATAGCAGTTGTAAAGATCCACGAGTAAGAGTCCTAAAGGGGCAAGAACATAACCCAGAATAGTGCTGAGTATTCCCAGCTGAAAGCCCAGCTTATGATATGTTTATAATGAGAATACAAACAAATGACATTGATTACAGGGGATGGGGGAGGCATACAATTAAGCCTTTTATTTGCTGTGTTCGTGTTTAGGGCATGTGTAATATATTAATAACACTTTAATTACATGGTATAAAATGGAAGGCAAGTATCTTGCTTTAACAGAAAATCGCAGCTCATTACTGAAAAGGAACAGTCACAAAGGACTATAAAGCAGTAAATGTTCTTTTCCCCAGGGGGCATGCGTCTACGCCTTTAAATAATTTCTCCCTTACGCTACACACCGCAGCTCTTCCTTGTTACCGTCTTCCGCCCCCACACACTACTGACCCGCCCCAAACTCTGCGCCTTTAACGGCAATCACATGATCAAGTACCACGCCATCACATGGCGCATGCGCAATATAGACCCGGAATTTCCTCTTTTCAAAATGGCAGCCGCAATGGATGTAGACACACCAAGCGGGGCGAATAACAGCGCTGGGAAGAAGCGCTTTGAGGTTAAGAAGGTAAGTTTTGCTTCTTGCGCATGTTATTGACGTAGCGAAAGATTGAAACAGGTTTTTAAAACGATACATAGATCAGCGCAGCGGACTATTCTGATAGATTAATTGATCCCACCTTTTAGTATGGTTGATTGACGTGTTTTCCGCCGAATCAATCTCTGAGGGCGGGAGCATATTTGCTGTTTCGACTGGCCAATAGCCGACAGCTGCTCATGTAGCAAATGATTGGATACAGTATAACCAATACGAGTGTCCCTCTCAGCTGCTGCCTGGCAGGCGAGATCCAGTAGCCGCAATTGCAGGCGGAATGTTTGCTTTCAGAAGTTTCCTGTCCTTTGCTCGCCAAACCCCGACTCCTTTGTTTCCCTGGTTACAACATAAGGGGAGCCGGCAGGGAATGTGGATAGGGATTGTAGTGGTATGAGAATGGGGAACAGCCACTTTCAAGTTGCAACACAAGTATATATTATATGTAACAGACAAACGTGTGTGGAGTGGGCTCAAATGAGGTTTGAACTTCTAATTCACAGAAGCATCCCTGCTGCATAATGTCCCTGCCTCCATATTACTGGTGTGTAAAAGGGGAACTCCACACAAACAAGCTTTTTGAAAAGTAAACCTAATATTAAGCTACTTTGCAATATACATCCATTAAAAAAATATGCAGACTTTTCATGAATTTTATGGTTTCTGACAGTTCCCTAGGCCTAGCCCCCTGTTCTTCTGCTGATCTGTCTGACTACTTTGCTGAGCTGGCTGACTACTGTTACTTTATATCAACAGCCAGCTGTCCTCAGCCTGCATCCTCCAAACCCCACAATTCCCTGCACACATGATATCAATAAGGAAAGGAACATCACAGTGCAATGCATTGTGGGTCATGTCGTTCCTGCATGCTGTCTGTAAGCTGTTTTAGTTTATCCTTCTGTGTCAGGATTTCAAATGACGCAGAAAGAGAAGAACTTAAACAGCTGGATGTCAGCATAGAAAATGGCATTTATTCATACTTTTTGAAGAAACTGGTAACAGTGATGGATATATTAGGGGTTTCTGGGTTATGTGGGCCTCTTTATCAAATTTTGGTTTGGAATCTGGAGTTCCCCTATAAGCTTACAGCTCCTGAAGGGGTGTTGGGTACATCCCTCTTCTGTGACCTGTCCCTAGTCCAGGCCTTTGTCCCCCACACTGCTTGCTGGTCTTTCCTCAAGCTGTCCTGAAGTCAATGCACGAGTATTCCCTGGGTGTGCAGGTGGCCAGCTAGTTTGCCTAGGGAGCCCAGTCAGCTTGGCCCAGCATTAAATCCTTTGTGATTCAATAAAACATCCATAACCACTTTATATTTATAACCACAGTGTATATTACAAAGGACCGTAAGATAGTTTGATGGAATTACTAAAAAGTAAATGGTTATTGTGATGGAATTATGGTATTGACACAATTGTGTATAGGTTTCTGAATAGGTAATCTCCACTCTGGCTCACCAAATGAAGTAGTGCTTATCAAGGGTGTCCCAAAAACCCACTGGGTGCAGTCTACTCCAAGCATCCCAAGCTGTACTTGCATCTAGGGTGACTGATGCTGCTGTTTGCATTTGCTTCATTTACACCGGAGCTTTAGAGTTTGGAGACCTTCTTTCTGATAGAATTTAAATAGTCCTATCCAAGATCTGACATTTGTCAGGAAAGGAACTCTTGTATGGTGCTATGGGGGAAGTGTTTTTTTTTTTTTTTCACTAGAATCCATAATTCTATCAAATGTTTTGCAATGCCAAGGCATTTCCCCAAACAAGAAGTCTTAAACTCCCTGTTTTAAGGGGTTGTTCGCTTTCCAAACACTTTTTCCAATTCAGTTGTTTCCAAAATCTAAGTTTTAAAGTTGAATGTTCGTGTCGCAGGTGTTTCAGTCTGGCAGCTCAGTAATTCAGGTGCAGACTCTAAACTATTAAAATTTTGCAACACTTAGTTGATACATTTCTCCACAGCTCTGGAGTATTAGCAACTATTGTATCAATTCTAACAGCGGCCTGTAATGCATCCAGGACCGCATTGGCTAGTTAATGAGGTCTTACAACCCGTCGGAGCCCATTCGTAGGGCCGAGCGTTCACATTCATCCGATATCGCCCAGCCGTTAGTGGGCATATCGGGTTAAGATCCGCTCACTTGGTGACCTTGCCAAACTAGCGGATCTTATAGTGTATGGCCACCTTAAGGCTATAAAGCCATTGTCTGGTAAAACGGGCTAAACTAGTAAATAGAATATTATACTCTATGCGTAAACCTTCATTGAAAAATATTCAATACAGCCTGAGTCATTCGATTATTTTTAAAGCATATTTAAAGTATTGCCAACATTTACATTTCTGACTTTTTTTTTTTTTCCGCAGTGGAATGCAGTTGCTCTTTGGGCCTGGGACATTGTAGTGGACAATTGTGCCATCTGCAGGAACCACATCATGGACTTGTGTAGGTTTTCTTTACTGAACTATAGCCCATAAAACAACTATTGTCTGTGAGCAAATTGTTAGTTCTTCTCCAGTGCTTCTATAAAAATATAACCACGTTTTTTAACTTAAGAGACCAAGGTGGAGAATTCCAATATGGAGTGGAGAGTGAAAAGGGTAGTAGTAAGAAGAAAAAAAAAGGTGTACTGCCAAACAGAGCCTCCTGTAGGCTGCCAGTCCATATAGGGGCCACCAAATAGCCAATTACAGCCCTTCTTTAGCACTCCAGGAAGTTCTTGCATGCCTGTGTTGCTCCTCAAATCTTTTTATTTTTGAATGTGGCTCACGGTTTAAAAAGGTTGGCGATCCCTGATATAGAGAGTAATATTCTGAGGCAACTGGTTTTCATTTTTTTATTTGCGTTTTTTGACTTAGCTTTTCATTCAGTAGCTCTCCAGTTTGCAATTTTAACAATCTGGTTGCTGGGGGTCCATATTACTTAGCAACCATGCATTGATTTGAATATGAAACTGGAATATGAAGGGAGAGGCCTGAACAGAAAGATGAGTAATAAAAAGTAGCAATACATTTGTAGCCTTACAGAGAACTTGTTTTTTTTTAGATGGGTCAGTGACCCCCATTTGAAAGCTGGAAAGAGTCTGTTGAAAAAGGCAAATAATTAAGAAACTATTGAAAAAAATGAAGACCAATTGAAATTTTGCTTAGAATTGGCCGTACTATAACATACTACAAGTAAACTTACAGGTGAATCACCCTTTAACTAATGGCAAAGCTATAATTGGATATTGGGAAAAACCTTTTGCTTGTTGGTCAGCTTATTGATCTGCCACCGTCATGTAAAAATCTACGTGGCATCAATCAAACAGCTGGTCACAAATATAAGCTATAGATTTTATGATGCACAGCAATACTATAATTGGGGAGATATTAACCTTTGGAAGCCTTTTTTAATATTGGCACAAGTGCAACCAAGTTTCTGCTTGTTTTTCTTCTAGGCATAGAGTGCCAAGCAAACCAAGCTTCTGCTACTTCTGAGGAATGTACTGTGGCGTGGGGTGTGTGTAATGTAAGTAGCTTTCATGGATTACCAATAACTCGCCAGTACCAAATATGTGTAGTGTTTTGGAGATTCCTGACTTGTGCAGATCAAAAACTCAGAGCAGTACAATATGGATTTTTTTTTTTTTTTTTTTAAAATATGAAATACCTTAAACGATATGAAAAGATATGAAATACTTTAAAATATGCCAAAGTGGACTCCTACACTCAGCTGACCCTAGAAAACCATGTACTTTTGTACATTCTGATGTCTTCACAATGGGTAAAGATTTCTACCCCAAACTGAATTATTACTAAAGCTCGTCGCTTTCACAGACTTGCACCTGACCTCTCGCATGATCTTCAATAAAAAGGCAAAACAACATACACTGACAGGTTGCGTATTGAACGATTTGATGCCCAATATACATAGTATAAGTATGAAATCTATTATCCGGAATGCTCAGGACCTTAAATCTGTAAAAATAAATGTAAACATTAAGTAAACTGAATCAGTTTCTTCTGCTACCAATATGGATTCATGCAGCTTAGTTATGACCAAGCAGAATTCTTTGCTTAAAATGGACTCTCTGGGAGATGGCCCAGGAATCCCAGAACTGTATTTCTCAACTATGTGGCATGTAGAGACCTCAAACTGAAAATAGTAGTACATACTGTATATACTGTATATTTTTTAGGGATGCACCAAATCCACTATTTTGGATTCAACCGAACCCCGGAATCCATCGCAAAAGATTTGGCCGAATACCAAACCTTAATTTGCATATGCAAATTAGGGTGTGGGAAGGGGAAACATTTTTTCTTCCTTGTTTTGTGACAAAAAGTCACACGATTTCCATCCCTCCCGCCCTAATTTGCATATGCAAATTAGGATCCGGATTTGGTTGGGCATGGCAGAAGGATTCGGCCGACTTCTGGATTTGGTTCATCCCTAATATTTTTATGATTGACCGTCAACTCCTGCAGACACACAACATTGCCTGCATTTTATGTTTTTTAAAAATAAAAACCTTCAAACTAAGAAACATATATCTCCACATTTTTGGATACAAAGATTAGCATTATAAATATAAATGACAGGAGTCTTCCAGGATCAAATAACTGGTATGTAAAGACCTCAAAATCATGGAGAAAAGCTTTAAGGCAAAAAACAAGTAATCAGAACAATACAGAATGCAGTATAATCACTAATAATTCTGTAGCCAATAAAAACCCCTTGCACATTGAGATAGGTGGTCACATTTTTTGGAACATGTATTGAACAAGACAGAGTTGACTTGTGCAGAGTAATTGGTATGTGGGTAATCTCTAAATTGACTTGAGATGGTCAGGCTACAACTGTATATACTGTCCCTAATACTATTCTTTGTCTCTTTACAGCATGCATTTCACTTCCACTGCATTTCCCGCTGGTTGAAGACTCGGCAAGTTTGCCCACTGGATAATAGAGAGTGGGAATTTCAGAAGTATGTAGGAGTTTATTTTTTATCCCATAGGGAAAAGTTTGAACTCGGTCAGGGAGGAGACCTGCATATTAATTTTTTATGCCCCTGGGGCAGCTATGCATCCCCAACAGCTGCTTTACTATCATAGAAGCTACCTAAAATGCATAAAGATTCCATTTATCCAAACCTGCCTCGAGCTTCTTAGATCTCATCAGTGTCCTCTCCTCTACAGAGGAATCAAAGAGGTTTGGCTGAGGAAGGCTAAAAGCAGCCATAAAGCCTATCCACTATGCAATAAATACAATGAAAACCTCCTTGTAACAGAATGTATTCCAGTTGCCCTATGGAATATACATATCATATTAAAACCAAGTGAACTCTGAGAGAATATAGGAAAAAGGCTTCCATCTTAAGGGAAAAGATTTATAACTGTATGGGGCAGATTTATCAAAAGTGAGTTTAGGTTTTAATAAATAAGAACTCACCCACATTCTTTTCATCTATATGGGATCTTTGGAAGCGTATTTATCAAATGTTGAGTTCTAACTTTTACCTATTGATAAATATGCTTCTAAAAATCCCATAGGAATGAATAGAATGTTGTTGACTTTTTATTTATTAAAATCTAAACTCACCTTTTGATAAATCTGCCCCTAACTGTTAATTTTCAAACGGGTAAATTACTAGCCTAGAATGTACTAGCATATTCACATTGTCAGGCTGGAGTTGATGGAAGCAACAATACACATAAGCCTACTGCCTGCCTTGCATTTTTTATTCTGACGAATTCACCCTCAAAAGACATCCACTCATTTACTATAAGGACAGGAACATACGTATGTGGGGCTAAGGGAGCATCAGCCAAGTAGTGACACTTCATATTCACCACCAGCCTCACCATTACAGTGCCTCACAGACGTTTGTATGTCTTTAAAGTCCATAAACTACTATAGTAATAATAATAATCAGGTTTTATGCTGTAGAAGTTTAGTATTGGTGGAGATGCTTGCATGCCTTGCATATTGTAAGTGTTGCTTTTCTTTCATAGGTATGGTCATTAGAAGCTCAGCATGCAGGGATGTGTGGCAGTGCTATGGCTGCAGCTTTCTTCAATGAGGCAGAACGATCAACTGCTTTCCAGCGCAGTACCTTGTTGATCCTGAAATTTGAACTTTTCCTCATGTTGACACACAACCCACCCTACTTTTTTTTTCTTTTAAATAGTTTAATAGTTATGTGTTTAATATCCAAATAAACTATTGGAATGTATGCAAAGCTGCCTGTATTTTATATTGATTTGCTTTAAAGGGGAACAAATAGCAGGTATAATATCTAGTAGAGCCCCCCCCTCATACTGCCCTGTTTTGCACGTAGTGCAGTGGGGTTGGTGGGTGCCATCTCTCATTAATTAATCTCTCTAAAGCAATCACTCTCATGGATACCTGTCAGTTGGGAGCTCATTTTTCATTAAAAGTCTTAAATGGCTTTGCAAGAATGTTTTCACTGTAGTGCCTTGAGCTGACAATATAACAGTTTATATAGTGAAGTACCCACTCTTGTAAATTATAAGGATATTATAAGTCACCGAGGAGTTTCACGACCATATAAAAACATGATGCCGAGTGCTTTTATACAGGTCATGGAACTCCGAGGTAACTTCTAATATCCTCATATTTTACAGGGGGTGCTTTATCTATTATAATACACAAGTTTCAGTGAGTCTTGGGACAGAAATGACATCACTACTCACCATTTATAACTGATGACATTACTACTCACAGTTAATAAGGATATAATTTACAAGATATTCATGGCTTTTGTGTATTATATACAAATATATGTATAATAGCAGTTTATATAAAATACATGTATAATCGCATATTACAGACTCCAGAAACACTGCTTGAATATCTTGTTTTTTTTTAATCATAAAATCATTTTAACAGTGTGCCAACACAACTGCCAGACGTGAGCAAATAACTGTGAAGTTTTCTATATGTCTCTTCATGAAGGGCAATGAAACATGCAGAATCTTTACATCTAGAAGCAGGTTAAAGACTTTTTGTTCACAAAAAAAAAAGTCCCCCACCACATTACTACAGATACAGACTCTGCAGCACATATAAAACGTATGCCTAGGAGATTTTTTCAAGAGCTTGGATTTGCTGTCCATTTGGCTTTAGATTTGATTCATTTTCAAGGTAAAGCTGGGTGCTGGTCTGTTGGCCAATTGCACAAATGAGACTGAACTATGCAGTATTCTATTTGGAGAGAACTTGTGGTGGCGGGGATAAGCTTCCCTAGATGGTGATCTCTGGCAGCTGGAAAAAAGACCAGCTTTGGGCCCACATAAAGAAAGGTCTGGGAGATGGGGATCACTGAAAGCAGCATATCTGTTTCAAGCTTCTTATGAAGTAAAATAACTACTAACATAGACACATACTTGACTGCTTTACTGGGAGCACAGGGAACCCATTTATCTAAGCAGATAACCCAGTAGAAATTAGGAAAACAATGGTAAGGCTTGTGAAGCAGCCTGCTATGCTTTCTGGCTGTGCTTGATCAGGAACAAAAGATTAAACAACCGCTCTGTAAGGTTTGTATGGGAGTCAGTACATTCATAACTGTGAAACTGGGGTAAAACACATAAAGAAGCCTATATAGTTCAACAGGGATGAAGGTCTTCTTTTATTCTACAAAAATAGATTGATTCACAAGCAACTGGGAACTATAGTAAAACAGGACAGGTCATGAACATGACCACGGTATTAAATTCCATTTATAAAGGTGAAGTAGCATACAATGTTTCCTTCATACATAGGTGACTCTTGCACCCTCTGACAGGGTTCCTTGTTCATGGTGGGTGCAGAGAAAGACAAACATGTTTAGAATTAAGTTGACCATATACTGACCGTTTCGGGCCACCCACACACAGCCAAATTGGGCTTATTAAAGCATTGGCCTAGGCCCTAGGCCTAGAGGATCATATGCCTGTTATACTGAGGCCTGTCAGACAAGGAATGCACCAATGTGGTATGCCCAAATTTTTGGGCCAGATAACAGTTGGTGGGCCGATATGGATAACAGGTTCTGGAAGGGCAGAGTCAGCAGCTTTTATTTTCCCTTACGGAAGGACACCATGGAGCTCCCAAAAAAGAAACAACCCCATTAAAACAAATTTGTCGGTTGATGGGACAAAATAAGTACGTGACCCATACCTAGAGGAACTCATTCCACTTTCTTATACTATATACCCATGTCGCCCCTGCAACAAGAAGAAGTGTGGAAGGAAAATACGTAACTCTGTCTGTTAATTGGCTCATGTGACCTATCTAGCATGTATGATTTGTTTGTGTGCAGGGTCAGTCCAGGTAGAGTTCAAGCACAGTCAGTATACAAGCAAAGAAGACAGCAGGAACTATGAAACAAACCTACAAAAGGGCACTGACATACTGCTGAACTAAGTTTAAATAACCAAATTTTTACATCAAGATGATGTCACTGTGTGCTGCGAAACGACGTTACTTACGCATGAACGTATAGAGGAAAGAAACGTTCATGTGCGTATATGTTGTCGTGAACAAACAGACTGAGGGTGTCACCCCCATTGGGGTCCCTGTTGCTGCCCCACAGAACCATCAGGTAACCTTACATAAGCATCCAGCACATCGTTCCAAATTCCACCTGGGGCTTACCATCAGTCATAGTCCATTCTTTTTGTATAGGTATATGTAGTCCTGAAACAGATACAAATAATCACAATATAACTATAAAGACAGGAGAAATGCAGATTGACACACAACAAGGAAAATCACTGAGTCGAACATAAAATATCGAAAAGACATCCTATCCAAACACTGTAATTGGATTCTCCAAACCACAAGATAAGAGAACGGATACTTGTGTCAAAGTTATAAGGCAGACTAAATAACAAAAGTCTCAAAATATTTCTAGCAACATCAGGCCCCAGTGAGCATCCCACATTATGAAGAGTTCAAAATAATGGTGAAATTGGTAATGTCTCATTTAGTCTAATTGGCAAATTCACTTAAGGGTAAGTTGCCGTCGCTAGCAAAAATTCCCCAGAAATACCATGCACAGGCACATCTGCAATTTACTAACAGGCATAGAGTACATTTCACTAGCGAAAGAGACCATCGCCAACACAGTTTCGCACCCTTTCGCCAGCCGAATTTTTGCTCAGGCAAACCATTACTTCACAAATTCACTAAAGTGCGAACTTTCCATTACGTTACCCCTTTCGCCAAAGTTTGCTTTGCCAGGTTAAACCTGGCAAACTGATAAGATTAAGCTACACCCTCCTCAATCTTATATCAGTGACATCATATCCTGTATGCAGAAAAGTCATTAAAAAAAGACAAAAAGCTGGCGGTTTTTTCATATTTTAAAGGGGAACTATCCCGAAAATTAAAATTTTATATAAGCTTCCTTATACTGAAGTAAGAAACTTTATAAATACAATCAATTAAAAATTCTGCAAAATTCAGTATATCTTATAGGGGGGCTCCCTTTCCTAGTAGATGTATTAGAGCTCACTCAAATAACTGATTCCAGTGCAAACAAAATTTTACAAAATAACTGCCTTTAGCACAAATTCTGCATGTAGAGACACCAGGGGGTATATTTAGAGTGAAGTTAAAGATCACCACCGTTCTCTAGAGTGAAATTCCGCCACTCTCCATTCGTTTCTATGGGATTTTTAAAAGAGTATTTATTTATCAATGGGTGAAAGTGAAAGTTCCTTTGGTAAATACTCCCATAGAAAATCCCATAGAAATGAACGGAGTGTGCCGGAATTTCACTCTAGCAGACCGTAACAATCGTTAACTTCCCTCTTTGATAAATATACCCCTTGATGTCTGGTGATTTTTGATAGAGTGAACTCTAATACATCTTCTAGGCAAAAGAAGCCCCCCTATAAGATATATTGGATCTAACTGTCAATGAATATCTGACACCCAACTCCTGCATGTAGAGAGAATGAAGAAAAACAGATGCTGAGAGAAATAGTGAAGATTAACTTGATTATTTCAGAAACGGTACAGAATATTTAATTGTTTGTATTTAAAAAGTTTCTTATTTCAGTATGCTGGAGCTTATATTCGATTCTCATTTTCGCGATACCCCCCCCCCTCCCCCCCCCCAGCCTAGCTGCTACCCTGGGCAAATGCCCCTAAAACTTTACTTACCCCCCGGTGCAGATTCTGTAAAATGGAGTTCACAGAGTTCATGGTGTTTGGAAGGTGAACAAACCATTTAAGGTCAGTTCTTTGCCTTGGATGACCGACTTTATGTTTACCTTTAGCACTGTATATGCCTGACTAAATGTTGGACTGAATACAGAAAGTTTGAAATAGTCTTGTTTAGAGATGGGAACTCATGTCTATTTATTTTCCTGTGCTCTGCAGACTGCTGAGTTCAGTTGCAACTGTATTTGAACTTTCTTTTTTGTTTTGGTCTCGTGCCTTGTCTCCACTTATGTTCTGGAAATGTATTCTAGGTTACAGCCTTCAGTTTTAATTTAGGAAAATATACTCCCTTATTGACATTAGCCCATTCATTTGGCTTATGTAGAAAAGGTACATTAATACTTTTTTGCAAAAAAATGTTTAATATACTGTGCGGAATGTAAACTGTTACAATTTGTTACATTTAATTGATACATTTCTCAGCAGCATCTATGGAGTATTAGCAACTATTGTATCAATTCTAACAGCTGCCTTTAATGATACTCAGGTATTCTGCTCAGCAGGGACAAAGATAAGAAATGTATCAACTAAGGGGCAGATTTACTAGAGGGCCGAATTTCAAAGTTAAAAAAACTTCGAAATTCGACAATCTAATTGAAATCCCTCGATTTTTACCGTATTCGATCAATGGAACGATTCAAACAATTTTTAGCGATTGATCGAAGGATTTTTATTGGACCACAAAAAACCTTCCAGATCAAAAGTGATCTGGAAGGTCCCCATAGGCTAACACTGCACTTCGGTAGCTTTAATTTGGCAAAGTATGAAGTCGAAGTTTTTTTAAAGAGACATTATCAAATGGTCGAATAGTCGAACGATTTTTACTTCGAATCAAAGTCGAATGGTTGAATATAGCCTATTCGATGGTCGAAGTACCCACAAATTTACGTCGAAATTCGAACTTTTTGAAATTCGAACCATCACTCGAGCTTAGTAAATCTGCCCCTAAATGTATCAATTTAGAACAGTTTAGAAAGTCCGTGAGCCCCCCTCCCCAAGCTGCTTTAGAAAGGTGGAAAATTAGACTTACACTTCAATATTAGAAAAACACATAATCACACATAGGATTGTCACCTTTTTTGGAAAAAATACCGGCCTTCCTATATATTTATCTTTTTTCCCTATTAATAACATTGGCAACAACCATGATTTTTACCGGCCAGGCCGGTAAAATACCAGCCAGATGGCAACCCTAGTCACACATAGAAAATAGAAAGTAATTGAAAAAGTCTTTATTTCTGATGAACTGTCTGAAACCAACTGAACTGAAAAGTGATGGAAGGTGAACAACCCCTTTAAGACTTGGTGGCCTATATCACTGTTATTCACTGTTTTGGGCATAATTAAGTAGGGCAGCCGCACAGTTTGGGGAACTCTGACATATCCCCGACTTGAAAAAGAAGCACAAGAGCACTAAGGAGCACAAGTGGGCAGCCAAACACAGTGAGCAGTGTATTAATGCAAAATGTGGGAAAAAAAAGTGTGCAACGTGATGTAGAATTGTAGAGTTCATTGCTACAATTTAAGTTCATTGCTACAAGTCCATCTCTAGATACCTTAAAGGAGTGGTTCTGTGATACTGACACTTAAAAACGGCTTCCTAAAATATGAATGTACGTTAAAAGTTACCTATAGGTTTTTGTTGAGAGGTCCGTTTTTGTAAGTAATTGTTAGTTGAAGTTCCTAAACCTGACTGTTTTGCCAACATGACTGTCCCATCTCAGCCTGTCAGTTAAAGTTTCTAATTCTAATGGACTCCTGCTGCACAAATATGGCAGCCCCCTCATAGACAAACACAGGGAGTCAGACAGGTAATGTAAAAGCATAGGGAAAATACTTTTTTGGTAAAATTATAAGTAGCATGCAAAGCCAATAGTATGATAGATGTAAAAAAAATTCCGGTATCAGTATCTCTTTAGGTTACGTTTTAGTATGTTTTAGGTAGAAATAGACAAATTCTAAGCAACTTTTCAGATAATTTTCATTGCATTTTTTTTATAGTTTTTTTTCATTTCTTCTTCTGACATTTCCCAGCTTTGAAATGGAGGTCACTGACCCCATCTAAAAACAAATGCTCTGTAAAGATACACATTTATTGTTATTGCTAATTTTCAATTACTCATCTTTCTATTCAGGCCTCTCCTATTTATATTCCAGTCACCTATTCAAATCAATGCATGGTTGCTAGGGTAATCTGGAACCTAGTAGCCAGATTGCTGACATTCAAACTGGAGAACTGCTAAATAACTCAAAAACACAAATAATAAAAAATTAAAACCAGTTGCAAATTGACTCAGAATATCACTCTTTACATCATCATAAAACTTAACTCAAAGGCATGGGCGTCCACAGATAGGGGCAGGGGGGCACTTACTAATAAATGATATTCTCTTGCCATATGTATGCATATATATTGTTTTGTTCTCTTTTATATGAACACATTTTGTAAAATTACCAATGAGAACCTGCAATAAGCTTATGAAAAACATACATCTTGTCTGGTCAGCACCCCTTCAAATAATGGATCATCCCAATGCCTATTCTACTGAGCAGCAGTCTGGATTTAGCTTCCACCATTCCCTCTGTGAGATGCTTCCTGCTTCTCAGGAATGAGAGAATCAGAGTAGAGAATCTCCACCTATCAATGGCCTCACTCTTTTCATTCTCCTCTTTTACCCTTTCCCTTCTCATTCTGCTGAGTTACCCCCACACTCACCTTTCCATCTCTTATAAACCTCTGCCTCACTCTATATATATATATATATATATATATATATATATATATATATGTATATATATATATATATATATATATATATATTAGTATAATGTATATTTTTGCATCTCACCCCTTTCCTGCTCCTGTCCTGTATCCACCTTCTTTTGGATGACTCTGGTCTTTTAACCCTTATGCCACTCTGGGAAAAAAATTTAGCTTTCCCCTAGATTGAAATAAACTGTATAAACATATATTCTATGATAGTGACATATTGTTGTGCACAACCTCTTCCAGCTGTTGTTACTCTACTTTATGTACAGTAGAACTCCCATTTTACATTTTTCAGGGGACCACAAAAAATGGTGTTAAGTCAGGGAAATGTATTTTGCATTATATATATTGGGTGGGACCACAAAAAATAATAGAACATATGGGAAACCTTAAAATTAGGGTAAGTAAAATGGAGGCTTCACTGTATGTATCCAGCTGTAACTAGAACTCTAGAGGGAATAACATTCTACAAACTGCTGGCTAGTAACTGTGCTAAGAAATAGAAAATACTGCTGTCCTGGAAAACAGGAGTTTGTGTCAATAATAGAATGCTATACATGTGCAACACTTACTACTTTATATATTTATAGAAAACCTGTTGTTAGGTTTGTGTGGAAACCAAAATATGGGTGCAAGTAATTTGTTTATTATGTTTTCTTCCTTGCCCCCCCCCCTGGAAATTTTTCTGCGGATGCCCATGCTCAAAGATGAACAACCCCTTTAATGTACTTGAGTCCACCATATGCAATCAAGACATTTTATGCACGTGGTACGGAAGCCAATCTCCCTCATTGTGGACTCGAGAAAAACAATTGAAATATTGCATAAAAAGATTGCTTGATTGGAAACTCGGAGTCTCTATGATATAAGGCCCATAAGAACTGTACCGATGAGGAATATAAAGCCCAACTGGAGTTGAGATGAGATGAAATTAGAGCCTTTTGGAAGAAAATGGTATTGCTTACAGGAAAATATAAAGCCTTCAAAGAAAATAACACCATCTCAAACACTGAAAGGCTTTGGTAATGTCTTCAAGTTGCATTGCTACCCCTGGAAATGGGTGCTTTGAGTTTATGAATGGCACCATTAGATCAGAGATTACCCAGGTATATTGGAAGGAAGTATTGAATCCAGTGTCATAAAGCTAGGTGTCTGTTGCAGATCATCTCCCAGCAAGTTTATGACCTGAAGTACACAGTAATGGTTCAAGACAAAATGTTGAACTGTTCTGAAGTGGCCAGTAATGGGTTCAGATCTATGTTCGAATAAACACTTATGGAGAGGTCTGAAAACATCTATTATTATTATCCCCTAAGGTTAGGGCTACATGTAGTGGATCTTGGGCTGCAGTGAAATTCAGAAAGAGAATCTGCTCGTCACGGCCGGCACCCGATACCAGAAAAAATGCTAAGTACCCTGGTCTCGGCTCGGCTTCACCAGTAGTGTGACCACCATTGGGCTTCGGGAGGAGCCCTCAGCTTACTTGGGTGCCACCTGGATTTAACGAGGGGTGCAAGGTGAGATGTTCTGGCTGGCGTCTTTAGGCCGAAGGTCACGGTACAAAGTTCAAGGCAAGCGGATGGTCAGACAGGCTGGGTCGAGGCAGGCAGATAACAGAATCGTCAGGCAGGCAAGGGTCAAAACCGGGTATCAATCAGGTAGAAGGGATCAGGCAAAGAGTGGTCAAAGTTCAGGCTGGGTCAATATTCAGAATTCAGAGTAGTCAGTATACAGGCAGGGTCAAACACGGATAACAAACAAGAACAAGGTTTTAGGAACAGAAAGCACAAGGCTAAGAAGCACCAGGATACAATCCTATCACGGGCAATGTCTGTACACTGAAATGCCCTTAAATAGGATTCAAATTTCGCAACAAAAACGTGCTGGCGCAGGTATTCTTACACTACCCCCCTCTCCGGGGGGGGGGCACTGGACCCCCAGGCTTACCGGGAAATTTTAGATGGAATTTCTTCCTAAGTTTGTCAGCCTTGATGTCCCCTACTGAGACCCAAGAGTTCTCCTAAGGGCCATAGCCCTTCCACTTAATAAGGTATTGTAGCTTAACTCGTACGAGGTGGGAATCGAGGAACTCTTGGATCTCAAACTCAGGCTGACCTTCAACCAACACTGGGGGAGGAACAGACAAAGAACGAATAACAGGAGCAGGTTTCAGGAGGGATACATGAAATTAATTGGAAATCTTAAAATTAACAGGTAATTGCAGGCGAACAGAAGATGGGTTAATGATTTCAGAAATGGAATAAGGACCGATAAACCTGGGTCCCAGTTTGAGAGAGAGCACCTTTAACTTGATATTTTTTGTAGACAACCAGACCTGATCCCCCACTTTATACTGGGGTGCCTCTCTACGTGATCTGTCAGCAGCCTTTTTTTTGAGATGAAGTAGCTGCTGACAGGGATTCATGCACTTGTGACCAAACCTTAGAGAATTGTTCGACAGAAGAATTGGCAGAAGGTACAGGGGAACCAGACCCAGAAAAGGAAAAAGCTTTGGGATGTAACCCATTTACAATAAAGAAAGGAGACTCCCCAGAGGAAGAATGGGTAGCATTATTGTATGCAAATTCTGCCCAGGGTAACAGTTCCGCCCACGTGGACTGGTTGTCAGACACATAACACCTGAGGTACTGTTCTAGGGACTGGTTTACCCTCTCAGTTTGAACGTTGGTTTGGGGGTGTTAAGCAGAGGAAAAGGCTAACTCAATCCCAACCAAAGAACAGAATGCACGCCAAAACTTAGAAGCAAATCGAACGCCCCTGTCGGAAACAATATTTTCAGGAAAACCATGAAACTTAAAAATGTGGGTAACAAATAGGTCAGCCAAAGTCTTAGCAGAAGGGAGGTGAGGAAGGGGAACAAAATAGCTCATCTTGCTAAACCTATCCACTTCCACCCAGATCACCGTTTTCCCCTGAGAAGGGGGTAAATCCACAATGAAATCCATTGACAGATGGGACCAAGGTTTTTCTGGAATGGGTAAGGGGATTAACAGACCCTGGGAAGAATTTTGAGAAGACTTTGATGTTTGGCAGACCGGGCAGGAATTAACGAAGGCCTTCGCATCCTGTTTGAATGATGGCCACCAAACATGACGGGATAACAGGGACACCGTCTTTGAAATGCCTGGATGCCCTGCCATCTTAGAATCATGAACCTCCCTCAATACTTGCTCCCTTAACTCCTGTGGTACAAAACATCTCCCCGAAGGGGTATCTGTAGGAGCAGATGTTTGAAGGGGAAGCAAAAGAGAAGAAAGGTCAGATTCAAGGGTTGCTATGATCATTTCCCTGGGAATAATGGGAGTACACTCACTAGAGTCAGAAGAAATGGATTCGAAACTCCCCTAGAGAGTGCATCCGCCTTGGTGTTTTTAGTCCCAGGCTTGAAAGTCAGAGAAAAATTAAACCTTGTGAAAAATAGAGCCCACCTAGCCTGCCTAGGATTGAGCGTTTAGCAGACTCTATGTATAGTAAATTCTTGTGGTCAGTATAGACCGTCACCAGATGTTTTGCACCGGAGGAGGTGCCGCCATTTCTCAAAAGCCCATTTGACTGCCAACAATTCCCTGTTACCTATATCATAATTCACCTCTGCGGGTGAAAACTTCCTGGAGAAGAAAGCACAGGGATGCAACTTGTTGGTAGTCGGGTGCCTTTGAGAAAGGACTGCCCCAGCTCCCACCTCAGAGGCGTCAACCTCCACAATAAAAGGTAGTGCAGTATCGGGGTGTCTGAGAATGGGGGCTGAACTAAATTCCTTTTTTAGGAAATCAAACGCTTGAACGGCCTCAGGGGGCCACATACTGGGATCAGCGGCCTTTTTAGTCAGATTAGTGATGGGGGCCACAATGAGGGAAATTTTTTTGATAAACTGACGATAATAATTAGCAAAACCAAGAAATCTTTGGGTTGCACGTAACGAAAGGGGTTGGGTCCAATCCAGGACTGCTCTCACCTTGCCTGGATCCATTTCTAGACCCTTGCTGGAAATGTTAAACCCCAAAAACTGAACAGAAGAAACCTAAAGTACATTTCTCTAGTTTCGCATAAAGATTATTTCCCCTTAGCCTTTGTAAGACTTCACAAACATGATTTTGATGTTCTTTCATGTTGGAGGAAAAAATAAGAATATCGTCCAGGTAGACCACTACGAAGATCCCCAGCAAATCCCGGAAGATGTCATTGACAAACTCCTGGAACACTGCGGGGGCATTACAGAGACCAAAAGGCATAACAAGATACTCGTAGTGGCCATCCCTGGTGTTAAATGCAGTCTTCCACTCATAACCCTCCCTGATTCGAATCAAGTTATAAGCCCCCCTAACATCAAGCTTGGTAAAGACTTTTGCATTTTTAACTTGATCAAAATGTTCAGAAATTAGAGGGAGAGGATAGCGATTTTTTATGGTAATCTTATTGAGCCCCCTATAATCAATACAGGGGCGAAAACCACCATCCTTTTTCCCAACAAAAAAGAAGCCCGCCCCCGCAGGGGAACTAGAAGGTCTGATGAAACCCCTTTCTAAATTTTCTTTAATATACTCTCTCATTGCCTGGGCTTCGGGCAAAGAGAGAGGGTAGGATCTACCACGAGGAGGAGTTGACCCAGGGACAAGATCTATAGGGCAGTCATACTGCCGGTGTGGGGGTAAAGTTTCTGCTGCTTTTTTAGAGAAGACATCAGCAAATTCTGCATATGCAGCAGGTAACCCCTCAAGAGATGTAGTTGCTACTACAGAGGGAAAGCATACCCCACCACACATAGTGCCCCATTGTACCACCTCCCTTGAGATCCATTCAATCAGAGGGTTATGCCTCTGGAGCCACGGTAACCCCAAAATAAGAGGAGAGGAAGCACCCTCAATAAGGTAAAAAGCTACCTCCTCACAATGCAAATTATTAATACACATAGAAAGAGTTATCGTCTCCTTAGAAATTACACCCTAAGGGTCTTTTGTCTACTGCCATTATTCTCATCGGGGCACTTAAGAGGAACTAAAGGGATACAGAATTTAGCTGCAAAGGCAGAATCCAAAAAATTACCCTCTGCCCCTGAGTCCACAAATGCAGACACCTTGACAGAGCCCGTAGGCCAGGTTAGTTTAACTGTTAACAAAACCTTAGAGGCAGATTGGGGAGAGGAAACTCCTGCACCCAAATGGGGCTCCCCTTCTCCATTTAGGCTTCGGAGTTTCCCGGCCTCTTAGAACATTGGTTCAGAAAATGTCCCTTTTCACCACAGTACATACAGAGACCCAAAGAACGCCTGCCTATGCCTAATTGCATAGGCTCCTCCTGAGGTAGAGGCACAAAGGGGTTAGGAGATTTTACATTGGTCACAACATTGGATTTTAAATTAGTAACCCCAGAGAAGTTTGAACTCCTCTCACCCCTTCTCTCCCTTTGCCTTCTATCTACCTGGATGGCGAGGGACATGAGACCATCCAGGTTAGAAGGTAGGGGGGTAATTAACCAGACTATCTTTTACAGAATCAGATAACCCCAAACAGAATTGACTCCTTAGAGCCAAATCATTCCACTCAGTTTCCACTGCCCACCGGCGGAATTCGGTGCAATACACCTCTGCATCCCTTTACCCTTGGCGCAACTTAAGAAACGCGGTATTGGCAGACGATGCACGATCCGGGTCATCGTAAAGAATGGCCATGCTGTTAAAGAAAGTATCTAGGGAATAACGAGCTGGGTCTGAAGAAGGCAGCCTGAGGGCCCAAATTTGGGCGTCACCCAAAAGCAGGGTCATTATGAACCTTACTTTCTCCTCATCAGATTGGAAAGAATGAGGAAAGAAACTAAGGTACAGCTTACATGCCTCTTTGAAGACAAAAAATTTAGTGCGATCCCCACTGAACCTTTCTGGGAACACAATTTTGGGTTCATGGGGTTTAGATGAGTTACCCCAATTGGCAGAAGAACCCACAGGAGATGCAGGAACAGGATTAGGCGGCTGCTGCGAAGGCCCCAACTGGCGGGTCAGATTGTGGAACCCTTGAAGCAAGTAGTTCTGTTTTTGCTCTTGCTCTTCCATACGTTGCAGCAAGGTAGTGAGCAACATCTCAGTGGAAGTTTGAGGAGATGGTGTAGCAGAGGCAGCAGCAGCTTCGTGACCGTTGTCCTCCATTGGCCCGTGATAATGTCACGGCCGGCACCCGATACCAGAACAAATGCCAAGCACCCTGGTCTCGGCTTCACCAGTAGTGTGACCACCGTTGGGCTTCGGGAGGAGCCCTCAGCTTACTTGGGTGCCACCTGGACTTAACGAGGGGTGCAAGGCGAGATGTTCTGGCTGGTGAAGGGGCACGGCAGTTAGTAGAGTCTTTAGGCCGAAGGTCACGGTACAAAGGTCAAGGCAAGCGGATGGTCAGACAGGCTGGGTCGAGGCAGGCAGATAACAGAATCGTCAGGCAGGCAAGGGTCAAAACCGGGCATCAATCAGGCAGAAGGGATCAGGCAAAGAGTGGTCAAAGTTTAGGCTGGGTCAATATTCAGAATTCAGAGTAGTCAGTATACAGGCAGGGTCAGACACGGATAACAAACAGGAACAAGGTTTCAGGAACAGAAAGCACAAGGCTAAGAAGCACCAGGATACAATCCTATCACGGGCAATGTCTGTACACTGAAATGCCATTAAATAGGATTCAAATTTCGCGCCAAAAACGAGCTGGCACAAGCACGCAAGCAACATGGCGCCGGCGTTTAAAGGGACCATGCGGCGGGCGGGTATTCTTACACTGCTCCTCTGCTATCACCAGAATACATTGCCTCTGGTCGAGTGCAGGCAGACACAACAGATTTTGATTTTGAGTGGAGGAATTGTATACGGAGGCATAGAATTTTGTCCTGCAGTCCGACATCAGCTACATTTGTCCATAGCCTTAGAAGCCATGTTCCATTGTCTTGCACTGATAAGATCAAAATAGATTGAACAGGTTATCTGGCTTATATTGTAAGCTCTACTGGGTAGGGACCTCCATCCTCTTATTTTGTTCTTAATCCTGAAAGGGAACGTCAACCCCAATAAAAAATTTTGCCTTAAAAAAGAAACATAATTGTAAGCAACTTTGCATTATACTTTCATTACAAATTATACATTTGCATTATACCTTCATTAAAATGTTTTTTAAGTTATGTGTATATGTATCGCTGAAAACAGGGAAAGCAGTGTTTGTCTGTCCCTCAGACTATTGATACAATGTAAGACAAGGCAGTTGTTTAACAGACCTGTCTTTGCTAGGGAACTAAGACTTTTGCAACATTGTTTAGAAGGTAATGCTCTGTTGTTTTTAGATACTGGTCTATAGGAAATATGTAACTAAAGTGCGAAAGAGGAAAAGAGCCTAGTTTGCCTGGGTTTAGTTCTTGTGGTGTATATTAATATGGGGTTGGGTACTTTATTTTAATGTGATTGCTTATTAATTATGATACCTGATAGCTATATTTCCCGATATCATAGTTCTGCTCTGATTAGACAGTTTTCTATAGATGGAGGAATTGGCATGTGGTCTTAACACTGGATCTTTGAGAGAAGACATGTTATACAGTCAGGGTCGGACTGGGGGGGTCAGGGCCCCTCTCCCCAGTTGAAGGGCCCCCTCTGGGGAGGTCAGGAGGTCTAGCAGGTCGGCCCAGTCCGACGCTGTCCACAGAATCCACCTCATGAATAAAAGTTTGGGTGGGATTCTGGTAAATAATAAGAACACTGTGAATCTCTTTTCATGAGTTTTTTTAATAGGCTGATTAGTAAAATGAGTCTTTGAAATAAGCTCAAAAAAAAAAAAAAATACAATTATTCTGAATATTCAGGCCCAGGATTTATAACATATAAGTCATATTAATTTAAGTATGCCAATAAGAATTAAGCCAGTGTGTTCCTGATGGGGGTTCTTGTTTAAAACAGATTATTTGAAGGACACAGAACTCAAGTTTATAGGCATTCCACTGGCCATTTGGATGAGCATAGGCTGAGATTTCAAATGTAGAAGAATATTATGGGTTTTGACACCCATCTTTAATGAAAGCTTTAATCCATGTATTCTATCTATCTGCTCTCTAAAACAAAGTACAGAGGCCTGTGTCTATCTGCGTAATGTTTCTTCCTTAGACTTTACTTTGGCATGTAACTTGGCATGGCAAGCTAAACTCCATTGATTCCTTTATCTCCAAGGTAGTAAATCGGATGGCTGGTGAATCTCATGGCATAATCCATGACATTTGGGAATATTATTATATATAATAAGATATTTATAAAGCAGTAACTATGCAGCGGAACTGTGCAATTACTCTTAACATGGCAATCTATATAATCTTGCATTTTTATGGAAGAGTGGCAGAAAAAAAATATTAATAACTAAAACTCACATGAAATCCTGCTGGGCTAATGACACCACATTGAGCTTTTTGCCCGATGAACACCATGCTTGGCATAGGGAGCAAAACACTGAACATCATTACAAAACACAACCCCCACCATGAAGCATGGTGTTGGCAGCATCATGATGCTTCTCTGCAGCAGACCCTGAAAGGTTTGTGAGGGCAGATGGCATGATGAATGCAGAAAGCACTGATACATGCTGCAAGAACCTGAGCCTTGGGAGAAGATTTATGTTCCAGCAAGACAATTACCCCAAGCATGAAGCCAAAACTACACAGGAATCGCTTAGGGACAACATTAATGTCTTGGAATGGCCAGATCTGCATCTAACAAAGGGGTATATTTATCAAGGAGTATTTATCAAAGGATGAACTTTCACTTTTACCCATTGATGAATACTCTTTTAAAAATCCCATGAATGGAGAGTGGTAGAATTTCACTCTAGAGGACTGTGGCGATCTCTAACTTCACTCTTTGATAAATATACCCCAAAGAATTTGTGGTTGAACTTGAAAAAAGACAGTTCCCTAACATCCCTCATACAGCTTGACAGCGGTTTAGCAAAAAAGACTGGGGAAAATTTGCAGTGTCCAGATGTGCAGATGATATAGAGACCAATCCACACACCTATCTACCAATGGCCCACTACTAAAAACTAACTTGAAGGGGGTGTAAGCTTATGCAGTCTATTATTTTGCATTTTTTTTTTAACTGAAATTAATTTAAATAACTTTGAGCATATTTCCATTTTGATATAACAGAGCCCATAACTGTTGATCAGTATAAAAAAAACGAATTCACTATAATTACATGCTCTTTGGTAATAAAACATGAAATTATCTGCCTGGGACCACTGTCCCCTTAGGCTGGCAGAGTCATTCAACCCCACCCTCACATTGTACCATGTTGTTGTGGAATCCTGGTATTTAAAATGTCTCTGCTTTCCATAGTGGGTACTAAACAGATTATTTGGAAAGCAGAGAAACTTCGAGTCCAAAAGTCATCACTTCAGCATTGAACAGAAAAATGGAAGGGGTGGATGATTGAATGCCAGTCAAAGGAGGATGGGGATGTGGTCCAACGCTTCATACCATTTTGGCTGTTTCCTATTTCAGAACAAGTAGCTCCATCACAGTTAATGAACTGCCCATTAACTTAAAGGGACTGTCAATCCAACATTGTTGATACAATGTAAGACAAACAGCTGATTAACTGTCAGGAGTGCCCAATGGTGCTCCCATTTCCGTCGGTACTGCTCCCAAGATGGCGGCACCCATGGCCGCCATGTGGGTAGTGGCGCCGGCGAGATGACGTCACCCGTCCAGCGTGAAGATTTGAAATAAAAAGAAGCCGAGGTCACGGGTTCAATGCCCGATAATAGGATTTTATTTCTGCATTCCTGGGTGTTCTATATTTCTTCCTGAATTGATTCCTGGACTCCGGCCTTGCCTAAACCTTGACCTTGCTTCTAATCTGCCTGCCCATTGAACCTCTGCCTGGAATTTGACTATGTTTACTCTTGATCCCTATTGGTGCCGCGAACTTGGACTTTTAACCCTAAGCTTCCTTCTTGGTCCTGACTACTCCCCGCTGCGAACCCCTGACATTAACAGACCTGTCTTTGTTGGGGAACTAAGACTTTTGCAACATTGTTTAAAAAGTAACAACCAGGAGTTAAGCAAAAGCTGCTTTCAATAACAATTGTTTTTATAAACAACTTTAAAAGCACTGGAAATTTTTAATAAATATATTTTGTAAAGTTACTTAGCATTATGTTTTCTTTTATTAGGTAGATGTTTATTTTGGGGTTGACCAAATCGCGTGGCCGTAAAAACAAAAATACTAACTAGTTAATTCATATGGTTGCTGCACATACTACTCATGGCATCATGCTAAGATTTTATTCCACTTCAAAAATACATCTGTGTGGCTTTCCCATGTTGGCATGATCCCAAAGAAGACCACCTTCATCTCTACTACAAAGTGTTCCTGGAACAAGCAAACCTAGGACCCTTAAAAACAGATGGCCTTATAGAGGTCCTCTACCCCATAATGAAAAAATGTTTATGCCAATGAACTTTCCAATATAAATTAAGTACTTTTTTCAATGGTTTTTCACCTTGCAAATACTTTTTTTCAGTTCAGTTGGTTTCAGATCATCACCATTTCATCAGAAATAGAGGCTTTTTTTAAAAATTGCTAAAGTTTTATTTTTCCCCTTCTTATGTCTCCCTGGAGCAGTCTCCTACTCTCTCTCTAGATTTTTTATCTTTGGCCCTGCTGAGCAGAAGCTCTGAGTTTCATTAAAGACAGCTATTAAAATTCATACAATAGTTGCCAAAATTCCATAAAAGCTGCTGAGAAATGTATCAACTAATGCAGCAAATAGTTCAAAGTCTGGTCCTGGATTACCAAATTGCCAGAATGAAACACCACAGGGAAGAACGTTAAAAAGAAAACATGTTTTTTTCAAAACGTTAATAGTGCAACTCCAGCAGACTTCTGCACTGAAATCCGTTTTAATTTTGAAATCTGACATGGGGCTAGACGTATTGTCAGTTTCCCAGCTGCCCCTGTCATGTGACTTGTGCTCTGATAAACTTCAGTCAGTCTTTACTGCTGTCCCCCTCCCCAGCAACCTAACAACAGAACAATGGGAAGGTAACCAGATAGCAGCTCCCTGACACAAGTTAACAGCTCCCTGGTAGATATAAGAACAGCCCTCAATAGTAAAAATTCATGTCCCACTTCGACACATTAAAGGGATACTGTCATGGGAAAAAAATTTTTTTCAAAATGAATCAGTTAATAGTGCTGCTCCAGCAGAATTCTGCATTGAAATCCATTTCTCAAAAGAGCAAACAGATTTTTCTATATTCAATTTTGAAATCTGACATGGGGCTAGACATTTTGTCCATTTCCCAGCTGCCCCATGTCATGTGACTTGTGCCTGCACTTCAGGAGAGAAATGCTTTCTGGCAGGCTGTTGTTTTTCCTTCTCAATGTAACTGAATGTGTCCCAGTGGGACATGGGTTTTTACTATTGAGTGTTGTTCTTAGATCTACCAGGCAGCTGTTATCTTGTGTTAGTGAGCTGTTATCTGGTTACCTTCCCATTGTTCTTTTGTTTGGCTGCTGGGGGGGGGAAAGGGAGGGGGTGATATTACTCCAACTTGCAGTACAGCAGTAAAGAGTGATTGAAGTTTATCAGAGCACAAGTCACATGACATGGGGCAGCTGGGAAATTGACAAAATGTCTAGCCCCATGTCAGATTTCAAAATTGAATATAAAAAAATCTGTTTGCTCTTTTGAGAAATGGGTTTCAGTGCAGAATTCTGCTGGAGCAGCACTATTAACTGATTCATTTTGGAAAAAATTTTTTTTCCCATGACAGTATCCCTTTAAGTTACATTGAGTAGGAAAAAAATTAACCTGTAAGAAAGCAGTTCCATAGTGCAGCACAGGCTCTTTCTGAAAACATATGATCAGGCAAAATGACCTGAGATGGCTGCCTACACACCGATATAACAACTAAATAGGGACCGAAACGTCGGTTTTACATGCAATACAATATATTGCTTTTTTGATGTAAAAAGACCCCTGGTGCTGGTGTTTTCTTTCTCTACAACTAAAAAATATATACTTGTTTGTTCAGGAATGAAATTGTACATGGTACAGTGAATTAGGTATAATGTATGCAGTGTAATTTAGAAAACTACACCATAAAAATTATGACAGAATCCCTTTAAAGTTTAAAGACCAATTTTTGAAAGCCATTTAAGTTATTTGTAAATGTACCTGCAGTTGAAAGCAGTATCTGATTTTATGTTTATATTCTCTGCATTCCTGGCTCTGACTCCTCCTGACTATGATGGAGGCTGATATTTTGAGATAATTTGCAACTGGTTTTTATTATTTGTGTTTTTTGAGTTATTTAACTTTTTATTCAGCAGCTCCCCAGTTTTAACAATCTGGTTGCTAGGAAGAAGGCAAATAACTATAAAAAGGAAAAAAAATGAAGGCCAATTGAAAAGTTATTAAGAATTAGCCATTCTATAACATGCTAAATCTCTAAATTAGAATTAGAATTAAAACTCAAATTGAGTTTGGATAATTCACAATTCGAATTTGAGAGTTTTGAATAAAAAATAAATGAAAATTTTAATTTTCACTTCTACCCTTAAAGGGGTTGTTGCCCCATGAGTTAACTTTTAGTATGATGTAGAGATTGATATTCCGATGCAATTAATTGTTCATACATAGAGCACTTGTGTCAAGGGCAATAGCTGCTTTCTGTATCATGTGCCAAATTAAAGCTCCTGCACCTTATGGCCATTCTGTGCATCCTGGCAAGCATGTCTAAATGACGTGCTAACTAATGGGTGTTCCTGGGGACACCCACCACCTGTCTCCTCTGAATACAGTGATGTGAACACAGGGTGATCCATGCTGTTTATTGCACCATGCCCATTTTTTAGTAAATGAGTCTTACAATCTCTGTGCATTTTGTTCCCTTGTTAAAAAGGAATTTAGCACCCAGTGGAGCAAGGCAGCAATGCTATCTCCTGCTCCACCATACTCTCCAAACAGTCCATGTTTTCTCTACATGAATGAATAATGGTTCGGCTGCGTCGTCTAAAATGAAAAAATGCCGACGCTAATCACTTTGGGCGACTTCTGAAAAAAAATCACCGCGTGTGATTAGCACCGGCGTTTTTCATTGGCTTCAGAAGGGAGAAACTAGTAAATAGTAAAAGCCTCTTTCAAAGACCAAGTAGCCACTAGTATCTATGTATCAGAATTGGGGAAACGCTTGCATATACTTATTTTCAGATCTTTTATTTTAGTGCTTAGAATATCAGTCAGGGAAGGCGTTTGGGGAGATTGGTCGCCGCAAAAACGAGGCGATTAGTCGCCAGGCAACCAAATCTCCCCAAAACGCCCTGTGTGGACTTACCTTAAGGAATGGTGGCTTAATTCTGATATTGTATGATGTCCTACTTGTCAACAACAGATGTCATTAGCTGTTTTTCAAAGAGTCATAGAACCAGGAGCTGGACAGCTATGAACAATGTGTCCTTGAAATGCCAACTATCAAAGCAGATAAATTACATGGATTTCACTGAAGACACACAGAGCTACTAGTAGCAGCTACTTGTCACGGCTACGAAATAGACAATAGTGATAATCAGCTTAAACAACATATGTTTTAGCAGAGGCAATTGTCAGCATTGCCTATGACAGGGTATTTTGAAGCATCCAAGGTATAAGCAAAATTCACTCTGGAGAGCCAAATTAAATTCAGTGTACTTTATTCAGACACAACATGTTTCGGACAGACATGTCCTTCATCAGGTGCTAATTTGATGATGGACATGTCTGTCCGAAACATGTTGTGTCTGAATAAAGTACACTGAATTTAATTTGGCTCTCCAGAGTGAATTTTGCTTATACCTTGGATGTTGTGTGGCTGGGACGGTGCCACTGACTCTGTTTGATAGAGCCCTGATGCCTTTGGAGTGAGGGACCACCCGACAAACAATTGAAGTATTTGGGTATTTTGAAGCCACAATCAGCTGCTACTAGTAGTTCTGTGTGTCTTCACCCTAAACGTTTCCTGAGATAAGGTCCATGAACACTTCTCACATTCCCTTGTACTCACCCATATGCCCAGGCCCAGCAATCTGAGAGTTCTGGCAGATCCCAGAGGGGGCTGCTGTAAGGTGCCATAGACAGTCACTAATTATTGGGCTGGCAGGGACTCCGTGGTGTAACTATATACACAGCAAATTATTTTTCAGGCCCCACAAATGTCTAGAGGTTGACTTGTTTTACCAGTATTTATTCAAAATGTATATGAATTAGGACCTCATTGGGCCCTCCTGCAGCCACAGTGTCTGCTTCCTCTATAGTCCTGTTTGGGCCTCTATGTACTTAAAATGCCAGGGCCTATTTTAAATCCCAGTCCAGAGCTGTATATGCCTGTTTGCCATTCTCTCTTTAGTAGTCTCCCATGCCACTGGTATGTCCATAATCTTACCCATCATTCCTGCCATGTGCACAGCTTAAAGCCTGCTGAAAAGATATACAATAGCGATTGCACCCTCGGTTCCATCCTGGTGTGAGTGAGGATGGGACCATTTTTACAGGATTTCTGACAGTAATCACAGGGTTTCCTCTAAACCTATTGGTTCAACATACACGACGACACACTAAAAGTGCCTTCATTATTACCACCCCTAAATTCAGCTAATTTGGTCTGGCCAGGCCTCGCAAAGTATACGGCAAGGAGCACGGGATTCCATTTAGCGGGGGGCGTGCATCTCCTGTTTTTATTTCCCAGCGGGATTCATTTGGATCCACTTAGTGTAACGCCATTCAAACTTGGTTTATTGCTTAGTAAATCCGTGCAGCGGAGAGCGGATTCAGACGCCACGGCCCTCGTGCTCTCGCAAACGCGGCGGTAAAATAGTTGTAGGCCAGGGCCGCAGGTGGATTATCCTAAAATGCGCCACGATACAGACATTTAGTTCCCTGCAGGTGATGCTATATACGTCTTAAACGAATTCGCTGCCCTTCTACTGTACGCGACTCCCCCCTTTCCCCCAGTTATTGAGCTGACGCAAGCTTAATGGGCTTTGTTGTAGCCCTGTTTGGCACGATGGCTTACATTTTCCTCTTTTACTTATTAGTCAAACTTGTTCGCCGACAGAAAATGACCAAACTAATGGGGGAGGGGTAATGAAGGAGGATACATTCCCCCTTTGCCCGCTCACTTGCCTTTAAGGAGAAAAAGCAGCATGACGTAACGACACGGTGGAAGCAAATCTAGCCAATAACACAGCACTTCCACTGCGTGTCGCCCACCCACTGCTTCTGAGCCGCTCTGTTTCATTGTGCGCCGTAACCAATGGGATGATGTCTTTCCGAAGCCCCGCCCTTCCATCGCTTCACCTCCCCTTTCAGCATTACACCGCCCCCCCGCTAGAAGCTTTGCGTCGTTTCCGGCTGCTGTACTCAAGCTTCCCTCAGCCGAGTGAAGAAACAACAGCCGCCATTTTGTTTGTGTGTGAGGGACGGAGCCCCGGCCGGAGTCCGGCACGAACCGCAGGACAACCGGAGGAGGTAGAAGGCTGGACACAAAGACAAGCCTTCCCGTAAATTATCTCTGGAAACAGATACACCTCGGGCCTGTGCCTCCATGACTTCTTTCTAAAGCAGTCTAGGGCTACTGCGACCCCTTTAACTCCCCCGAGAGACAAGGCGGTAACACCGGCTACTGTGGGACGAGGATTTCCGGTTGGTATAGGCCTGACGACATCTAGCGGCGGCCTCACCTGTGTTGGCCAGATCTACCGTGAGCTGAGTGTTCAGAGCCGGAGACCCTCCCTCCTGAGAGACTGCGGGAGAGGCCGCGGGGGAAGGGAGCAATTATACCGACAGGCCGCGAGATCTTGCTGTAGGCCTGCGCCGGTACTAAAGCGCTCACCTATACACAAAGGTTTTCCTGAAGGGGAGGGGGATGCGGCCGTGGCTGAGTTTAAAGCAGTGACACCGGCAGATACGTTCGCTGCGATGCCGCCCTCTGAGCAAGGCGAGAGCCCGAGGCTGTGTTGCTGAGCCGCCTAAAACACTATTCCGTTTTCGATGCTCTAAGCACCTTTACACGCAGCTTTGTGCTTCTCTTCCCGGGCTTGTCTCATCTGAGCCCATTTAAAAGACCTACAAGATCTTCTTACTGGTGGCAAGCTACTACTTGGCCTTTTCATCCAATTTTACCCGTCTCCACCCCCCCCCCCACCACAACTGGGGGTAGAGTAGGACGATGGGTCAGAAGAGGCCCAGGTATTTGGCGGAGGTTGGCGTCCTGATCGTTGAGGACCGCATTTGTGAGGGAAAGGAGAACGTTAGCACCTGAAGCGAGGAAGGGGATCACCTACCTACATTGAGTGTTCAGTGAGTGAATTTATAGGAGTAGGGGAGGGCTCACCTCCTGGCACCCAGGCCTTTTTTAGTGACTGCAGCATAATAGTGAGCCTTGGAACGTATTAGCGAATCCCCACAAGTGGCAACCATGGCTGACAATTTGGTGGATCCTGGGCCCCCTTCTGCTAAGAAGCCCAAGATGTCTTCTCCTTCCCTGTCTTCCAGCGATGTTCCAGGTCAGTTCTTGAGTTATATTGTGCACAAACCCATAAGGTTCCACTAACATCTTTCATTCAGAGCAAGTTACACACTACTATGGTTGCATGCACTTAGTTAGAAACTGCAGCACTACTATCAATATGTTTCTATGCATGCTTTCCTTTTCAACTAACCTTCGCATCAGGGATGCCCAAGCCTTTTCCATTATGCACTACAGTTTTCAGCATCATATGGTCAAGGTTTTGGTTCATCCGCTATATGACTGCAGTTTGTCTTTGGCATCACTGCAGTTATTTTTACCTTGTTCTTTTCTTTTACATTACCTGTATCTGAATTTTACTGCACTGTTTTAACTTTCCTTTGATTTGGTGTTAGATTGTAGCTGTGTAATACATTTTAAGCACCTATGTTTCTTTTTTCACCAACCTTGTCTATTTGTTTCATGTTCTGCACTTGTTAACAATGTATCATTTTTGCAGCCTTTCTGTTTTGTGTATGAGTTATTGATCTCTGTCTTTTCCTACTCTGTTACTGCTGAAGTTACTGGGCACTTCTATAAACTCATGTAAACCCATTGACACTTTTCCTTTGCTAAAATATAGCACAGAATAGTGACCAGCAACCAGTAAATATCCCTTTGATTCCTGCTCAATTTTATTTTTAAGTGTGAGCGTAAAGGGTATTTGGGTTCAGCGAGTGCTAGAGATTTAGGACACGTAGTAATAGAACTAGTTTTTTTGAAATGTTGCAGTTACTTTTAAAGAACAAAGTCTTTTGTATAAACTTCTTTTGTAATCGGACATTTCTGGATTTTATTTCTCTCTTGGTCATTTTTGAGATGTAACCAATGATTGATAATCTATATTTGAAATGTTTGTAGAGGGTGCAGGGTTACTGCCCTTAACGTTGTTTCTGCTTTATTTGAGCTGTCATTTGCTGCACTTTCATTTTCATTTAATTTTTTTGTCCCAAGTTAATGCACCTGATTAAGGACAAGGAAACTGGCAGAAAGATAACGCTATAAAATAGCCGCGTTTATGTAAATCATGCTGTTGAGGTAACAAGCAGCTTTCCCAATACAGCATCCTGTTAGAATTGTTCACTCCCCAGTGTGCAGCTGAGATTGAGAAGGAGCAATAATTCAATGCTGTTTTTCCTGTCTTAGAAATTCTTATTGACGACTCTTGTGGAATTATGGCTTTTTCTGGTTATGGCTAAGAGATTCTTTAATGGTATCCATGTTTTAAAGTTGCCAGGAGAAGTCCGAAAGTAAACTAAATAGCCAGCAATATCTGGACGCTCCTCAATTTTCATGTCCGTAGAGTCTAGAGCACTCTCTGCGAAGTACCAAACTGTCCCTGAAAGTAATGTCAGTGTAGTAACGTCAGTTGCGAGTAGCTGAACAAAAGCCCCACACTGCCGTTGCAATCCCAGTATCTGGCTGGAGTGGTTTAAAGATTGCTGCCATTGGACTCTGGAGCAGTGTAAACTCATGCTGTGTAGTGATGTGTTGTACTTCGACATCTGGACAGACAAGTATGGGTATGTCTGAGTGTGTTATGATGAGCGTAAAGTTAGATGGAGGAAGAATAATGGTTTGGTAAGGCAAACCTGAAGGCTACAGTGACATTTTTGACAATTGCATACTTCCTAAGGCTATACCCAAAATGACATTTCTACAGAATTAGTTTGCTGAGATGGGAGTGGAAGAAATTTATCATGCAGAAAGCTTTAACCTGAAGATGATTTTGTACACCAACAATTAGCCAGGCCTGATCACATAATTTCACTGCCTTACCAGTGCCTTTGTGGCAGGTTAAAATCCAACTAGCAGTGTTCCAACATAACTTGAAACCCCTTCCTATAAGAATAGAGGTTGTTTGAGCAGCAAAGGATTGGCCAACTTAATTTTAATAACCTTTATTTTCAGATTAAAATGTTGGGCAGGCTGTAGTCTAGACACGTTTGATGCTATAGTGTATTTTGCATGCTCTTGTCCTGTTGAAGAATATCATAAGAATGGACGTTGCAGTAATACTATACAATCATTTTAGCCAGTGTAAGGAATTATGGTAATAACAAACCATTGTATACTTTGTAGCTCCTGTGTTCCTTTACAAAGTTGCATGTTGCCTTTTAAAATGCAATATGTTCTGTTGCCCTGCACTGGTAAAACTGATGTGTTTGCTTCAGAAACACTACTATAGTTCATATAAACAAGCTGCTGTGTAGCAATGGCGGAAATTGGAAAAAAAGGCTATATGGCACAGGTTAAATAGTTGATAACGGATAACACCATTATATTCTACAGAGATTATCTGATTTCTGCTGTGTAACCGGAGCCTTTTCTCTCTTTGAATGGCTGGCCACATTGCTACACAGCAGCTTATTTATATAAACAATAGTAGTGTTCCTGACATTTTACCAGTACAGGAAAACACTGCATTGTATTTGTATTACTTTAAAACACTTTCATTTTTTGAATTTACACCTCCTCGAAATGGGCCAAAAGCTTAAGGGGTTAATGCTATAGATGGGGTAAACCTTGCCATAGGAAAAACAGTAATGCTTAACATTTTTATGCATAGCGACTATTCATTTAGAATCCTTATGTTTTCAGTACAGAAGTAGAATACTTGCCAGTTACATATTCCCCAGGTTAAAGAGATGATGCTTGTGATAATTACTGAGTGCACAGCTGCATTATTTAAAGGAACTTCTGCCAAAAACCTTTATTTTTGCATAAGTAAATAATTTAATTTCCAAAAAGCTTTCATTAAACATTTCCAGTGGTTTTCAACTTATTTGTAATGTAATTGCTATTAGATTCCTGTGTGGATGGTGATGTTCTGACTCCTGAAACTATGATGCAGAAACCATCTGATTAATAGACACAGAGGAGAACTGACTGCTTGCTACGCTCTAACAGTCAGAACCAAAGGACAGAAAGGGATAAACAAATATTGCTTGCAGTGGTATTTACAGCAAAATATAGAAAGTTTTAATGTATACTGGAAAGCACCTTAAAATCACCTTTCCTTACGCTATTCGTGATATAGGAAGGGGTTACTTTAGGAATTAAATCTACATCTCTTTGTGGTTTGTAGCATATTGCAATTTATTAGTGGATACAAGATTTTGAAGCTACAGCTTTTGGGTTGGTCACTTTGTCAGGTATTCCTGAATGTGTTCTGCTTATTGGGTTTCAGTGTGCCGTGCTTTCTTCTTATAATTATTCTTGTGCACACTTACTAATAAGCTTTCATGTTTTAGTGGCAAAAGTGATGCAGAACAATGGTGGAAAAATTGAGTAAATTATAGGAAAACATCTAACCTGTAAAAGAAAAATAGCTATATATTAGCATTAGGTAAATGGTTTCTTTCCTATGAAGATCGCTTGGCAGCATCAAAAATACTTATACTAATAGGTAAGTAAGTGAAATGCACGTTCTCATTCACTCAAAATGTATTGTGTGCCCATATGCAGCTCACATTTGTTTGGTATATGCAGAGGGACTATGGGTAAGGGGTTGCATATTTCTCTAAATTATGCTCCCCATCCCCCCTCTTACATCGGCTGGTAGTGTGTTTTCTGTTTTTTTCTGTTGAAGGGACTCCCCTTTGTCATTGACTTAAACACCCAATGTTATTACTATTCCTGCTTTATAGCACATAATAGGAATATTTGAACATAGAACTGTTTTGAGAAGGTTTCCATATTATGGAAATTAGTATTCCCTTTGAATACTGCAGTTATTTTACATCCCTTTTTCCAGTAATACAGTTGTCAGATTCAGATGCAGAGTGCTTATATTTAAACTTGGATAATTACAGAAAAATACTGCTTAAATTACTTGTGCCTTTAGATTACTTGTCCACCTTTTCTTTTTGCTGCAAAGATAACTACCGTAGAATTGTTTTGCATAGTATACACATTATGTAGCGTTCAGTGAGCGCTGGCCAATTTGGTCGTTGTAGTTGAATTTGGATGCTGGGCATGGTACAAACACGTTGGCCATATTCTGCTTTTCTGTCTTAGAGAAATTAATGGAAATCAAAACTTTGGAATGGTCTTCTCCCAGTTTCAATTTAGTTCACTGAATTCAGTGAAATATTTAATTAGGTTATTCCAGGAAAAACATATGTTTATAGATAATTTGATTTACAGGCAGAAGTGATAAAACAGTTAAGGGTGTCATGGTATGGCCTTCTGTGTTGGCAGCCGCATGAGCAATTGCCTGCTGATACATTAACTGTCATGACCAATTGTTAAAACTCCTCTTGTGCCAATCGCATACATGGTTCCAAATTATTGTTCCACAGGCAGAACAGACAGAGGGTAAAAGGGGCCACACAAGGTATGACTACATTTCTAGTGTTCTCATCTTTCGTGCAAAGAATACAACTGATAGGGATAGCGGAGAGTGAAGGTGAACTGCAGCTCCTCACATCCTCATCTGCACGTGCTCCATGAATTGACTCATGTGACATCTGTAGATATTTTCAAACTGGACAATTCCTTAACTAAATGTACTATGTAGCCTATGGTTATTGATTTCCTGGGATGTGTGGGCCACCATACTAATACTTGTACAAATCGGTTTATATTTATATCTGTGTATATTATTGGTTTGTATGGCCAGCTGTTAGTTGGTCTGCATCCATTGCTCAAGATTGTAAATCCAGGTGTCTAGTTATCCCTATTTGTGCTTGTCAGAGGATGTTGTTGGATTTGCCAAAATATCGGATTTTTCCTCTGCCATCCTAAAAAATAGTTTTAATTGAAGCCGATAAGACTGCGCTTCTGGAAATAAAGCACACAGTCCTACCGGTATGTATAAGAAAATGTCCTGTGGGGGCTTGAGCGGATCTGAGTGGCCAGGGGAGAACCCTGCATGGGTTGGATCTTTTTTTAAAATTTTGCCATCTTTATGTATGGTAAAATCCACCGTGTTTTAAGCGGTTCAAGAGTTCAGATGCATAAAGAAAGTGTGCGCGTGACCAGCAGCTTTGGTTGATGTGTGGTTCTTAATGAAATGTTAAATTTGTTGGTTCATTATAAACGTGAAAATAACCACCACTTATCAAATTTTTTTTTTGTAAAGTCATAGTTTCAGGAATATGTAGGGCAGTGGATATTTATTCACCCCAAATCTGACACTAACTTCAAGCTGGGGAATAAACTTTGCTTCCAGATCAACTACACATAAGAGTGAACAAATGTTTTGTCTTCTCTTGTAAAGTTTGCAGATTCTATTGATAAGTATTAAGTGTTTTTCTTTCCCACTGAATGCTATTCAAATTAACCATTTGTATTTTTTTCTTAGATTTTGGGTCTCTCTTTGACCTGGAACAGGATTTACCTGATGAGTTGATTAACTCAAGTGAGTTTGGTCTGACTAATGGTGGAGATCTCAGTCAGCTACACAACAGCATGAATATGGTGCCTGATGCAGCAGCCAAGCATAAGCAGCTTTCTGAGCTTTTGCGTGGTGGAACCGCCTCAAGCATGAGCATGGGCCTTGGGCAACAAACACAACAAAACAGCCCAGGAATAAGCTTACTAAACAGCATGGTGAAAAGTCCTATGAACCAAGGAGGACTTACATCGCCAAACATGGGTATGGCAGGCAGTGGAAACACTGGACCAACAGCTCAGCAGATAAATCCTACTTCAGCAGCAGGAATGATGCCTGGTGTAAATAGCCCTGTAAACCAACATGGCATGGGCATCAACACAGGGATGATGACTGCTGGAAATGGACAAAATATGATGCATGGTCAAATGATGAATGGGTCTGTTGGATCTGGTAGAGGGCGTCCTAACATGCAGTACCCCAATCCTAACATGGGCAATACAGGCAACATACTTGCCGAAACACTTCAAGGTGGGCCTCAAATTGGAGGACAGCCCGGAATGAGAGGTCCGCAGCCAACAGCTATGAACAAGGTAAGAGACGGGTCTTGTTTTTTTATGTCTTTTATGTTAACATATATACACAGTAAATAGTAATTTGGTCAACTTTCCTTCTACATGAAATTTGTAAACATAAAAGGCTGGTAATGACAAAAATAAGTGAACCATTCTCATAAAGCCATAAATTCACCAAACTTTATTTGAAAGCAGTTTGTTGGACATGTAGACAGGGTATGTGTACTGTCAAACACTTGTCATTCTTTAACTGAAGCACAAAGATTTTGCACACCCACACTCCCGACATATTCTGGTGTTTTTTTTTTTTTTGTATGGCTGATTTTCTGCACTTCTGCTTCTTTTCCTAAGACAATGTAGCCGAAGCTGAACTGATTAGTAGCCCTGAGAACATAAAGTCATAAACAAAACTTTAATTGGAATTACATTTACAAATAATTTTTTGCTGAATATTCTGAAAGTTGTTTATAATCAACTTTTTATTTGTTATCCAGAAAAAATCAAAAGGTTTGTGTGGCATTCAGATTTAAAGGGGATGTTTATATTATTGTAGTTGTACCTATTTCAAGCAACTTTTCAGTTATAAATTGACTTCGTTACAGGGCATAGTTTATATTCTTCCCTAATGGTAATATCAATTATGGGGTAGGTGAATATGACCTACCAACTGCCCCCATGGCCTTGCCCTCAAGTTTTAAGACAACTCTGTGCAATACTATTACCCGCAAATATGATTAGTGGTTGAAAATGTATGCTAGCACATTTTCAATTGTTAATCACTGCTGACCTTTGGATGAATGGGAAACATCCAAGGACCGTACTGCAATCCATGCCATGTATCACTTATTATTAAATTGTTGCTGGTTTCCACCTAGCAAGTTCTTGTGCCGGGCACACTTACTCAAGTGCGTTGACATTGGTTCATTGATGTCGTAATATGGCGGTGGACCACTGAACTTTTGGGGCCACCCAAAATGCATGGCTACACACCTAATTCTTAGCTGCAAAAAATTGCTACTAAACCCCCTGTATTGCTTAAACCTCGTATTTGACTTGTTAATTAAAAAAAAAGCTGGCGTCAATCAGAGAAATCCAAATAAAATCATTTTAAAATACACACTCATGCTGGAGTCTGTCAGCTATTCACAGCATGTGTGCAGTTTACAGTGCACTGTTGAGAAACTGCTTGACTGAGGAGTTTGCAGGAGGAGGAGAACATGTTGCAGAGGAAAAAAACTGATTTCTGTCCCAGAGATTATTTAAGTAGTCATATATGGATTTACACTAATTGCTGACTCAACCATTGTGGGCTAATTGTGGCCATACATGGCCAATAAAAGCTACCAAGTTAGCCCTTCAGACCAAGTCAGTATGTTATTGGCCCTTGCATGTGGTCCTTGGGAAGACTCCCATTACTCTTACACGGCCAATAAAAGCTACCAAGTTAGCCCTCCAGACCAAGTCAGTATGTTAATGGCCTGTGCATGTGGTCCTTGGGAAGACTCCCATTACTCTTGAAATGGGCAGAAATCTACTATGCAGGTTTGAAAATCCTGATGTAGTTTTGTCCTTGACTGACTGCTCTCCATAGGTCCACAGTATGATTTGATCAACCCAATTTCGCCCAGCTCATGGGTTGTCCGCGATAAGCCCATTTGATGGCCTCTCAAACAAGTGAATCTCTGTGTACAGCCAGATATCTGTCAGGCACATGTGGAAGTCCTGTTGGAAAAGGAGCAAATCAGGTAGTGGATGCTGTCCTCTCCCAGTGGCCCTGAAAAGGTGCACTTTGTTGGTCCATGTATCTGCACAGTTGATACATCTATTAATCTGATCTGGCCCATTGCCAATGGAGCAGATCTTTTCATGTGTTGCTTTTGGTAAGACCTTTGTAAGACCCACCCCCCCCATACAGACAGATGAGTACTGCCAACAGATTGAGTCGGCCACTTATTGGGCAGTGTAAGGGAGCCCTTAGACTGCTTCCCTGATCAATATCTGGCCAAAACTCGGCCATTGATTGGAGTTTTTAAAAAATCCCATCGGATTGAGGACCGCATGAGTTCAATGATGCGGTCCTCGATCCAACCTCCTGTATTCTTTTCAAGGTGGGCATATCTGGGAAAGATCTGCTTGTTTGCCGATGTCCCATAATGTATGGCCAGCATTAGTCTTGATGATCAGCATACTGTTTTTTAATGTATTATTTTGCGTATTTTGGTGTAGTATTATGGCATGATATAAATTTTGCATTAAATCTGTATACTTAAACCTTAAAGGGGTTCTTCACCTTCAAACAACTAGTTGTTTTCAGATAGATCACCAGAAATTACAACTTTTTCCCAATTACTTTGTTTTCTATGTGTGCCTGTTTTTCTAATATTGAAGTGTAAAGTGTAAATTTTCACCTTCTAAAGCAGCTCTGGGAGGGGTGTCGCCAACCATGAAAACTAGTGATGTGCGGGTCGGAATTTCACACACCCGAACCTAACCCGCCATAGCGCGGTTCCTGCGGGTATCGGCCAGCCTGCACATCCCTACTAGAAACTGTTCTAAATTGATACATTTAGTTGATACATTTCTTATCTTTGTCCCTGCTGAGCAGAATCTCAGGGTTTCATTACAGGCAGCTGTTAGAATTGATACAATAGTTGCTAATACTCCAGAGATGCTGCTGAGAAATGTATCAACTAAATGTTGCAAAATTGTAACAGTTTACAGTCATGGAGGCATGGACATTAAACTGTAAAAAATAAATAATGGAAAGTAAAAAAAGTGAAGGTGAACAACCCCTTTAAGCCACATGGCTTCAATGGGCTTCTATTGAAAGTTGCTTTTGTTTGCAGCTTGCCACATTGTTGCAATTTAAGTGCAGGGGTATGTCACTGGAACAAATCTCTGCAGCATAATTTCTAACATAGATGCAAGGCTGATAATGTGTTTTTGACTGCACTGTGATGCTTGTAGTCTGCTTTCCACATACATGGTAGCATGGGGAATCTGTTTCATACACACTGCAGGCAGCTCCGAAAACACTGCCAACTACTAACACTTGCCCATCTTGCTGCAACATAGTTGTATCATGTAAGATACCACAATGGCTACACTTTCTTTGTGAACTAAAGTAGTATATGTGCTGATATCTGTGAAGGAGACAGCCATGTCTTTCCTATAGTTTCTATGGCCTTGCTGAACCTAGGCAGCATATGTAGTCCTGTTGCAGTCCACAGCTGTTTTCACCAGTGAGATGGATTACTCCACGACAATGGCATTTTATTCCTTGATGAGATGGGGGGTTTTTTTCACCTCTTATTTGGGAAAACTTTCTCATTTTTATTTTCTAACCTGCAAGAGGTCAGTACATATAGTGCAGCAGTTTTACAATGGGTAAAAGCTTTGTGTCCCAAACCTGTCATAGCAAGGCAATGCTGCTTGGAGTGTGCCGGGGAGGGGCCGGCTGAATTTCAAGAGTTGGGGGTGGGTAAGACTTGCACTTACATGGGGGAGGGAGCCACGTTACCTTTTGTTCCCTTTTCTGGACTGGTGCTTTGCCATCTGCTCTTTTTACTTTGGTTCTGATTTCTTATTAGGCTGTTGCCTTTTTCCTTAAGATGTGTATATAAAATGTATCTGTGCAAAGCCCCGCTGTTCCTCCTAGGGTGTGTTGCTTTGTTGCCTGTAAAACTGTAATCTCGCATGTACAGAAAAACATAAACATAACATGACATGGGGCAATAAAATAGAGCAAATATAATTCCAAGACATTGTTGCAGTTATAAAGACAATAAACCCTCGATGCTAATGAAGTCTCACAGGTGTCTGTTTATTATTGATTCAGACAACTGTTTAGTAATCCAGTCAGACCCTAGTATTTGTCAAAATTTTAATTTGCTTTATTGCAGCCAAAAATCTTTTGTTACTTTTAACTGAAAGATTTATGTCCATATATTCTTGACAGTTTAGGTATGGCAGCTATTCTACAGAATGCTTGGGACCTGCGGCTTCACACACCTTAAGTCTACTAAAAACATTTTAACATTAAATAAACCCAATAGGATTGTTTTGCCACCAATGTGGGTTTATTCTAGTTATGGGTCATACATAATTCCATAGAAAAACTCCTATATTCCTAACTTTGATAATGCAAATTGTATTAGATCTAAATATTGATACAGTAAAGAATATTTACAGTCATTTTCATTTTAGATTTGTTTTATCACAGGCCATCAATGTTGTCTTTAATGCATTGCTTGAGCATTTTGCTTTACAGAGATGGTTGAATTGCTTCTTTGTTTTGCAGTCCTAAAGTGTTTTTCTTTATCCCTAGATGGGTCTAATGAACAATCCTAATCCTTATGGAAACGCGTATGGACAAAATGTTGTTCCCCAGATGGGAGGCAATGTTATGGGATCACAAATGCAGAACAAGGCAGCATTACAGAATAGCCTGTCTCAGTTTCCAGTGGACAAAAAACCTGGAGTCGGCATGCCAAATATGGTGAGGATCGCGGTGTCATATTGACATTTTTGTTGTACAGGTATTAGGTTGGTTATCCGGAAACCCGTTGTCCAGAAAGCTCCAAAATACGGCAAGGCTGTCTACACAGACACTTTTGTCCAAAGAATTCAAGTTCATGTAATAATAAAACAGTGCCTTGTAATTGATCCTAACCAAGATGTACTTAATCCTAATTTTTCAATGATTTTTTTAGCAGTATTAAGGTACTGAATATCCAAATTACAGAAAGATCTGTTTTCCAAAAACCCCAGGTCACAAGCATTTTGCATAACAGGTCCTATGCCTGTACTTTTAGAAGTAAAGAATAAGTAAAGTAAAACTAAACCTAGGAAACGCATTAGGCCATGAAATTATAACCCTTAAATTGTAGGTTTCTGTACCAGCCTGAGGACACTACAACTCTGGTAGCACAGATTTTCTACAAAGATACCTCCATTATTGCTCCCCATCGTAGTTTCTGCTGACTCACAGCACATGTTTTGAGCTGCCTTCATTTACATGAGCTTAGAGACTAAAACAATATAAAGTGTTTATAAAAGTTCCCAAGCTAATAAAGTATACAGTCATATGAAACCGTTTGGGAACCCCTCTCAGCCTGCATAATAATTTACTCCACTTTCAACAAATAAAGTTAAAAGTGGTATGTATTTCATTTCCCAGGAACACCTGAGTACTATGGGTGTTTTCTGAACAAATATTTTTAGTAAAGCCGTATTCAGTTGTATGAAATTACATCAAATGTGGAAAACTGGCTGTGCAAAAATTTGGATACCCTTGTAATTTTGCTAATTTGAATGCATGTAACTGCTTAATACTGATTACTGGCAACACCAATTTTGTTGGATTAGTTTGTTAAGCCTTGAACTTTCCAATCCTTAGAAAAGGTATTTAAGGTGGCCAATTGCAAGTTGTGCTTATGTTTGACTCTCCTGAAGAGTGACAGCATGGGATCCTCAAAGCAACTCTCAAAAGATCTGAAAACAAAGATTGTTCAGTATAATAGTTTAGGGTAAGGCTACAAAAAGCTATCTCAAAGGTTTAAACTGTCCGTTTCAACTGTAAGGAATGTAATCAGAAAATGGAAGGTCACAGGCACAGTTGCTGTAAAACCCAGGTCTGGGAGGCCAAGAAAAATACAGGAGCGGCATATGTGGAGGATTGTGAGAATGGTTACAGACAACTCCAAAGACCTGCAAGAACATCTTGCTGCAGATGCTGTAACTGTACATCGTTCTACAATGCAGCACAATTCACACAAAGAACATCTGTATGGCAGGGTGATGAGAAAGAAGTCCTCTCTGCACTCACGCCACAAACAGTCGCTTGTTTAGACAAGCCATAGTCATTTTGGAACAAAGTGCTTTGGACTGATGAGACAAAAATGTAGTTATTTGGTAATAACAAAAATCGCTTTGCATGGAGGAAGAAGAAACCCACATTCCAAAAAAATCACCTGCTACCTACTGTCAAGTTTGGTGGGTGTGCTATCATGCTGTGGGACTGTGTGGCTAGTCCAGGGACTGGGGTCCATGTCAAAGTCAAGGGTCGGATGAATTCAACCCAATGTCAACAAATTCTTCAGGATAATGTTCAAGCAGTTAAAAAGTTAGTTACGCAATGGTAGGATATTCCAACAAGAGAGTGACCCTAAACACACTTTGAAATCAAAGCATTTATGCACAGGGATAGCTACAATAATTTGGATTGCTCGTCACTGTCCTCTGACTTGAATATCATTGAAAATCTTTGGGATGTTTTGAAGCAGGCTGTCTATGCTCGACAGCCATCAAATTAACTAGAGCGATTATGTATGGGCGAATGGTCAAAAATACCGCCATCCAGAATCCAGACACTCGTCAAAGGCTATAGGAGGTGCCTAGAGGCTGTTACATTTGCAAAAGGAGGCTCTACTAAGTATTGATGTAACAAATTTATGCACCTGTATAATTTTGTTATGCATATTGCATATTTTTTAGGGATGCACCGAATCCAGGATTCGGTTCGGGATTCGGCCTTTTCAGCACGATTTTGCTGAATCCTTCTGCCCGGACTGAACCAAATCCTGATTTGCATATGCAAATTAGGGGTGGGAAGGGAACTCATGAGACTTTTTGTCACAAAACAAGGAAGTTAAAAATATTTACCCCTTCCCACCCCTAATTTGCACAAGCAAATTAGGTTTTGGATTCGGTATTTGGCCGAATCTTTCACTAAGGATTTGGGGGTATGGCCGAATCCAAAATAGTAGCATGTCAGCAGTAATAAAGTTTATTAGATTAACAAAATATTATGGATGCACCGAATCCACTGTTTCCAAAAGGCATGTTGTAAATTAAAAGGAAGTTGCTACTTTGAAAGCTCAGCCAATGATAAACAAAATTCAAAAGAATTAAGAGGGGTTCCCAAACTTTTTCATATGACTGTAAGTAGAATAATACAAAGTATATCGGTGACCGAAAAGCTTGGTTTAAAATAAATAATTTATTATTTCCGAAAAGACCTGCCGAGAACTATACTTTGCAGTCTTCTCTGTCTTTCTGGAGCCAAACTTTCTGTGAATATATTGATTAGTAATCGCACTTAAGCTAGCATTTTGGCAGCAGCACAGAGCACACAAAAACTTTACAAATTTCGAGCCAAAATCATTATTTAGGCTTTATTTCTAGTTTAAACGGTAACCAGTATAATGCTACATATGCACCTCCCAGAAACACACTTCTCTTCTTTGATCAATGTGTATGCTTAATTAGAAAGCTTGTTGTTTTTCTGTAAAAAAGGCTGTTTGTGCTTGGTGCAAAGTTCTTCCTATCCCTGTATATACTAAGGGTGTGTATTGGCACCCTGCACATTGGGTTTATCTCATTAGTGTTTGGAAGTAAGTCCACACAACCAGTTCATGCTTATGCTTTTTACAAAATGTTGTGTGTGAGAGCACATCTGATATTGTGTAAATGTCTTCCTTTCCTTAGAATCAGCAGACATCGACCCAGGTTCAGCAAGCTGGAATGGTTACTGCAGCTCCACCAGGTATGGGAGCAGGTGCCCCCCAGGGCATTGGCTCAGGGGCGCCTACAGCAGATCCTGAGAAAAGGAAACTGATCCAGCAACAACTGGTTCTTCTCCTGCACGCTCACAAATGTCAGCGGAGGGAACAGGCCAATGGAGAAGTACGGCAGTGCAACTTACCGCATTGCCGGACAATGAAGAATGTCCTTAATCACATGACACACTGCCAAGCTGGCAAATCTTGCCAAGGTGAGTGGGAATCAAAATGAGAGAGGATACATTTTCATGGTTTTCTTTTATTAACATTTCTTTTTAATTTTCAGTTGCACATTGTGCCTCCTCGCGGCAGATAATTTCGCACTGGAAAAATTGCACACGACATGACTGTCCTGTCTGTCTTCCTCTGAAGAATGCAGGAGACAAACGTAATCAAAGTAAGTGTAACTAAAGACAGTAGTCATTGTTTTTTTTCCCTTTGCTTAAATAATATTTGCATCACGTTTCAGATCACTAATAATATTTTTTCTCTACAGCTTTGCTGGGTGGTCCAACAGTGGCAATGGGAGCTACTGGTTCTGTGGGGGCAGTTGGCCAGCAACCTGCTCCTTCAATTAATGCCACTAACCAAATTGACCCAAGCTCAATAGAGAGAGCATATGCAGCACTTGGTCTTCCTTACCAGGGCAATCAAATACAGAGCCAACCACAAGCTCCAGTTAAAGGCCAACAGTCAGGACAGTCACCACAGGGAATGCGCTCCCATAACACAATGAGTAAGTGCCTTATTTTCAGAAAGTGCCAGTTTTCAAACTGTGTACATATGGAAACAAATGTTTTCTTAATTAAACCTGTGGACAAGCAAAGTAAGTTTCTTGTTTTTTCCCTATTGCAGATTCAAGCACAATGGGAGTCAATGGAGGAGTAGGTGTCCAAGCTTCCAGTTTGCTTCCTGACTCTCTGTTGCATTCAGGAATGAACACTCAGAGGTATGTGTATCTGTTATATGGGAAGAGCTATATTAAAGGGGTAATATACCCCAATGTTCAGTTTAATTAAAGGGATTGTTGACCTTTAATTTCACTTTTAGTAAGGTGTAGATGTAGCGAGTGATATTCAGAGACAATTTGCAATTGGTTTTTATTTTTGGTTTTTGAGTTAACTTTTTATTCAGCAGCTTTCCAATTTGCAATGTCCGCAGTCTGGTTGATAGGGTCCAAATTACCCTAGAAACCATGCATGATTTGAATAATAGACTGGAATATGACTCCCAGTTTGAAAGTTGGAAAGAGTGAGAAGACAAGTCAAACCATCAAAAATGAATGCCACTTGAAAAGTTGCTTAGAATTAGGCATTCTGTAACATACTGAAAGTTAACTTACAGGTAAACCACCCCTTTAATAGGGATTGGTGCTGAACATTTTGCAAATATTTTTGGTGTTTTATTTCATGAGGTAAACAGATTGAGATTGAAACTACATACAGTAGCCAATAGATAGACATACAGTTCCAATAGATAGAAAGAACTGACCTTAAGATTAGTGAAGTAATAAACTCATAATTTGTATATACTTTTTAAACTACTAACAATCTTCTTATAGAAGAATCCATAATGTTCTGAGGATCAGGTTGTCTCCTTCCCTGCTTGTTTTGCATTAAGAAAAACATGTTCGTTTTTTGATATTTTTTTTTCTTCCCCTTTTCTGCTGCTGGATATTTAAACATTTTCATCCAAAAACTGTCATTGAGTATTAATGCAAATAGCGTTTAATCTCTGTAAAGTGCTGCATTTCATGTTGGTGCTATATAACCAGACTTTCGATGCATCATCACTTGTGCAGAGGGCAGCAGCTTTATTACCTCTACAAAAACAAGTATTGCTCCTCCATTATTTTGACATTCATAAACTAGATAGTTTTTGTGGTGGTGATACAGCATTCACTGCAGGGCTAGGTTAGTAAAGCTTTTTACTTTGTGTTTAAATTCCATGTTTTCCAATTCCTACTTTTTTAAAAACCATATTATATGATGTTTTTGTGTTCGGTAAAACCAGCCTGAAAAAAATAAATGTATAACACCGTTTAAGTAATTTGTTTTTTTTGTTATTGCATCTGCAGTGCAATGATGAATGAGAGTGGTGGCATTCCTAACCTAGGCTCAATGCCTATAGCGGCACCACCCTCTAGTACTGGAATCCGCAAACCTTGGCATGAAGATATCACACAGGATCTGAGGAACCATCTAGTCCACAAACTGTAAGTTGTGCTTCAGCTTCTGATCTTCTGTTTACTCAGTGGCAGACCAGATTTTCAAAGGAAACATGAATAACATGCAGTGTTCACGGTCTAGAGGGTTTTGATTGAAAATACAGAATTGTATCAGTTTTTAGGCATGCAGATATTGGAGACAAATACTCAATTGTTCCAGAAACATGCGTAAAATTGTTACTGCAACAAATAAAAATAAAATTTTCATTGTGATACTCCTGCCATTCAGCACCATAAAAGTACATCACAATAAGTGATTGTATTCTGTTTATCAACATACTGAATGTCACAAAATATGGGCTATAACTGAATATGAGAAACCTGTTTGTTTCATTAGCTTTACCACAGCTAGAAAGTAAATCACTAACCAGCCTTACATGAAGTTGTCCTTTATTTTGTTGCATGCCTTTTTGTTAGTGAGCTATTTATTTTAAAGGAGAAATAAACCTCCTGGGAAACCACCCCGGGGGGGGGTGTAGTTAGCCTGGGGGCAGGAGGGAGGGAGCTCTACCTGGGGTGGGGGGTAGGGGTTTTTTCCCCACAGGTTGATTTCTCCTTTAAAGCCAGAATACCAATCAAAACATCTTCCAGAGTACTTTTGTAGACAGTATGCCCATGATAAGTCTCTCTAGTCACATCCTAATACATTTAGTGAAGATCCACAGGATTGGGACTGGGTAAACCAAATTTCATTATTTGTTTCAGTGTTCAAGCCATATTCCCAACACCTGATCCAGCAGCATTAAAGGATCGTCGAATGGAGAACTTGGTAGCTTATGCTCGTAAAGTTGAAGGGGACATGTATGAATCTGCTAACAGCAGGGTAAGACTCAATTTCAAATGATCCTTTTATATTAAATATGTTATGCTTCCCATTAAAGGTGCTGAAACTTGAAGCTACAAATTTCTAATATATAAATCTCTTTACATATACAGGTGTTTTAGTAAAACACGTTTCATAACTTGGTAGAGGTTAAGAACTAAATGCATTCTGCACAGAGCATCACTCTTTCTGATCATTTTTAAGTAAAGGCAATTTAACAGTGATTAGTGATGAAAAGCCAATTTTCAGAAGTAATTGAATTCAATCTGCATTGTGATATATATGTATAGAAAGCGTTCAATTTAAAGGCCAACAAATGAATATCAAAAAATATATTTTTAAAAATCCATTGTCAGGAGAAATCTCATAGTGGTGAATATTTAGAATTTAACTATAGAAACCATTAATGGGTTTTAGGCTGAGATTGGCAAATCTAGTTCATACACTGATACTGATTGGATACCTATATGCAGATTACAGGACATACCTGCTGGATAAATAAAATAACTTTTCTAAAGCTTACCTTTTACATTAATGACTTCCAGGCTGAGTACTACCACTTGCTAGCTGAGAAGATATACAAGATTCAAAAAGAGTTGGAGGAAAAGCGTCGAACCAGATTGCAAAAGCAACATCTAATGCCCACTCCCCCTGGCATGCCTCCTACACAAATGAATCAAAGCCAAGGAATGCCCCAGCCACAAACTGGAATGTCAACTAGTACGTGCATTTGTTGTATATGTGTATATTAATAGTAAAGCAACGTGTATATTTTAGTATAGGGCCATAGATGTTTTCCTTATATATTCCTTTTGTGGGAAAGGATGTGTTTCCCCATGCAAAGTACTGCATACAAGATAGATAAAGGAGAAAAAGGCTGCACTTTGTTCTTGGTTTCTGTACCAGCTCAAAATTAACATGGCTCTTTAGCAGTATAGAACTTTACCTCAATATGCCCCCAGTAGCCTTACATCTTTTTTTGCTGATTCACAGAACTTCCTCTGTTCTGCTGTTATATACTTTATATATACATTATAAAAGTCATGTTTGCCAACAGTGGAGTCTGTATCAGAATTTAATTATCCGCTTCTATGACCCCCTACCTAACAGTTCACAGACTACACGGAGCATGTTCAATGTCAGTGACCCCCTAATAAAGTCCAAGATGTTGAGCTCCCATACACAACATTGAAGGCCTAAATTGTGACAGGAATTCACCATCTTAGATGCAAAACCTTGTTTGTACATTAAGTTCAATAGATAAAATACAACTTTTCTAGCCATACTCATGGTTATTGCCATTTACTTTTGCTGTAATATCCTGTGTACTACACACTGTTTTTCTTTATCCCATATATAGACGGCCCTTTGCCAGATCCAAGCAGCATGATGCGGGCTAATGTGCCAAATCAAATGATGAATCGTATGCAGACACAAACTGGTAAGAAACCGTCTTCCCTGTTTTAATACCATAGTCGGTTATTTCTAGTATTACAACATTTTGGTAAGCATTTTGTTTTTTCCCTCCTCTGTTCAAAGGAATGAACCAATTTGGGCAGATGGGTATGCCAATGCAGTCCATGGGCCAGAGACCGCCAGCTCCACTTCAGCACCCTGGGCAAATGGGACAAACGGGCCCTATGAATCAGGTTAGTATTTAAAGGGGTGGTTTACCTTAATGTGATCTTTTAGTATGTTATAGAATGGCCAATTCTAAGCAACTTTTCAGTTGGTCTTCATTATTTTTTTTTTTTTTATAGTTTTTGGATTATTTGCCTTCTTCTGACTCTCTTCATCTTTCAAATGGGGGTCACTGACCCCATCTAATAAAAAACTGCTCTTTAAGGCTTCAAGTGTATTATTACTACTTTTTATTGCTCATCTTTCTATTCAGGCCCTACTACATATTCCTCTCTTATTCAAACCAGTGCATGGTTGTTAGGGTAATTGGGTCCCTAGCAACAAGATTGCGGACATTGCCAACTGGAGAACTGCTAAATAGCTCAAAAACCACAAATAATAAAAAATAAAAACCAGTTGGAAGTTGTTGCAGAATATCGCTCTCTACATCATACTAAAAGTTAACTCAAAGGCGAACAACCCTTTTAGCCAATCAGATCTAACACAAGTGGTTTATTTTGTATAGGTGTTGTTGGATTTAAATTCTGACCAACTTTTTGAAGTTAGATGTTAATGTTTACATTTAACATTGCTATATACTTTACTAATATGAATGGTATAGTACTTGCATTATGAATCTGATTCTCCAGCATTATTAATGTTATTAATATCCTCTGCAACTGCTTTGTCTTTACAGACTTGTGTTTAATTTTACCCTGCCACAAGTTTTTGTCACTTGTGATTTAGGGTTCCTCTAGATCAGTATTGTCCAACTTCTGTGGTACAGAGGACCGAATTTTTGTTGGCCTACTTTGTTTGAGGTCCAATAATGGTAGTCTGTTTTGAACACTCCCCCTTTTAAACCACACCCACTGTAAACCACACCCACATTACCTCAAGAACTATCCACATTAATGGGAGTAACACACCAAAAAAAAACAAAAACAAATGGTTGGTGCTCACTGCAGGGATATCCCTCATCACTGATATGTGAAAAATGTGTCATGTTAAAACATACCCTTAAATCCATATGCCTCCTTCTTCCCTGTGGATAATACAAGCCCCCAACACGTGATTAAATACCTTAGGGGCCCCTAACAACAATTTCCAAATGCTAACACCCCCAGAACAAACCCCTACCAGGCTTACATCCCATAGATAGCATAGGGCAAACAGAGAATGGCACACACAAGCAGCACTGGGCAAGCAGAGAATGGTACACACAAGCAGCACTGGGCAAGCAAAGAATGGCGCACACCCAAGCAGCACTGGGCAAGCAGAGAATGACACATGCAGGGAGCATAGGGAAGGCAGAACAAAGCAGGAGACGGGGGAAACCTATCAGGACTCTAAAATGAGCAGTTCATACTGTGCTACATTCAGTTTGTATGAGTGTGAACATGTGGGTAGTTTCAGTCTGTGTCTCAGGTGTGGACGATACAGTGCTTTAGTGGTGTGAACAATAGAGGTGTGACAAGCGTGAACAATGCAGGGGGAATTACATGTGTGAACAATACAGGGGATTACAGTGAGAATTTGAGCTTTAATGCTTTCAGCTGTGCCATTATTTTCATTTATTACAATAAAATGAGATCGGAAACAAGGTAGAGCATTTTTTTGTATTTTAACTTTTTTTGTTTTTTCCTGGTAGATGGGATTTCAGGCCCGCATGCAGCAGTCAGGTACTATGCAACAAACTGCACAGAACCAGTTTCTGTCCCAAAATCAGTTTCAGGCATCTCCTCCTGTGATGAATACTGGAGGAATGAATACAGGAGGCTTGAATGCATCTGGCATGTCCATGTCCCAGCCTGGAAATCAGAACCCTCCATCTCAGGTTAGAACACCACAGATAAGCCTGTATTTCCAATTTCTGAAAAGTAGACTTTGTTCATAAACTGACCTTGTTTTGTCTTTTGTAGGCACAGATGTCTAATCCCAATCATCCTGTGAGCTCTCCTGTGATGCCTCCAGTGGCAGCAGGGAATCAGATCCACTGTTCGAGTCACGTCCAACCCATGCACCGCAACTCACCGTCCCCTGCTCCAAGCCGCACACCAACCCCTCACCACACGCCTCCAGGCTTAACTCCTCAACCCGCCCCAACACCCGCACAGCCTATCATACCAACAGCAGCACCAACTTCACAAGCACCACTACAACACAGAGAAAGCCCTACCCCACCACAAGTGACCCCTTCATTATCCATCCCTACCCCCGTTATGCCTACCACTGACCAGCAAATCCCTACACCACCTCCTCAGCAGCCTTTGCAGCAGTTTCCATCACAACAACAGCCATTACCACGGCCTCCTTCACAGCCAAGCCTAACCACACCTGTACCCACGCCAACTGCACAACTGCCAATGCAGCTTCACCCAAGCACTCCGGTAAGTGACATAATAAAAATGCCACACTTATGCACCGAATCCAGAATTTGTTTCAGGATTCGGCCTTTTTCAGCAGGATTCCGATTCGGCTGAATCCTTGTGCATGGTTGAAACGAATCCTAATTTGTATATGTAAATTAGGTGTGTGAAGGGAAATTACATAACACAAAACAGGGAAGTAAAAACATTTTTTCCCACCTTTTCCTTTCCAGACCCTAATTTGCATATGCATATTAGGATTCAGGTTGTTGTTTGGCAGAATCTTTCACGAAAGATTTGTGGATTTGTCTTAATTCCAAAAAGTGGATTCGGTGCATCCCTACTTGTTTTGCAGTGTAGCCTCCAGTATAGTATGAAAGAAAATAGCTTTCAACAACCTGTGCAAAACTGTGCATGCTGTTTTAGTATATATCAATTGTTGAATTATTTGCACAACAATTTTGCTTTTCTGCAGTTATCTTTCCATTCCTTTTTATTTATTTATTTTTTTTTGCATTCTCAGCCCGCAGTTTTACATTTTCGGATTTTGTATGCAGCCTCAATTAAAACAAGAGATACCCACTTAATGCTTACTGTCTTCTTGTAGTCTACAGTCAATCTGGAATGCCCATCTTCCAATCCTCCCTCTACTAATAGCCCTGAAGTTCGCTCTCAGCAACCTGTTCAAGAGCCGCCACCTCAAGAGGTTAAAATGGAGATCAAGCAAGAAGATGATTATCTTGAGCCTGAGCCTATGGAACCTCCAGCAGAGGAGAAGCCTGAGGTAACCAATGATCTCAGTATGAGATACGGCTGCGATAAATAGTGTTCTTGTATCTTATTATTGACATGTTTTAGGCAATGGACAGTGCAATGTAACACGTCACTTTAATAACATATCTGATTCACAGGTTAAAGTGGAGGGAGCAGTTGAGGATTGCAAATCTGAGCCAGTTGAGCTGGAAGAGAAGAAAGAAGAAGTTAAAACAGAAATCAAGGAGGAAGATGAGAAACCAGAAACCCCTGCTTCCCAGACATCTCCTGCTCCCCCTGGGCAGTCCAAGAAGAAGAGTAAGCAATTGGAAATAATATATTGCTCTTTTTAAAATTGCTTTCACAAACGATTGAAGAAAGTAAAGCCAAGAAAAATGGGAGTGATGGGATATATTATAGCATAGTTTAGCCATAGGACATGTATAAATAATAGTGGGTCTGTTTTATCTAATAAATAATCTTAAAGTTTTAATCTGATAAAACTCTGTAATGCTTTTTGTAGTCTCTGGGGGGCAAAGGGGGGGTAGAGCCCAGCCCTGGTTGCACACTTTCCCCCTCAGTCTCTGCCTCCCTTCTCTCATCTTTCCCTTTCTCCAGGGTGACTCCTGTACCTGCCACAGGTCTCCCCCGCCTCTCCTACCTGTTTGCTTCCTCCTGTGGCATCAGACCCCTATCTGTAGGGCCTGGGGGAACAAGCTCATCTGTATACCTGCAATGCTGGCTGTTTTCTGGCGCCATATCCAGGTTTGTGCTGAAAGTGGAACGCATATGCATTCCAGGCGCCATTTTATATTGTGCATCCACCAGCATGGAACCACAGGAAACTCACTTCATCAGCTAGTACCAATCCAGCTATAACATTCACTGACTTCCTTGCAGAGTTTACCCTCCATAGCGGACAACCTGGGAAAAGCCTTAGCCAAGCTGGGTCAGAAGTCGCAAGAGTGGATACTACTATCCACACCCCCTCTTGACGCTTCATCAGCCGGAACGAAATCTCGGTCAGAAGGCAAGCTTCCACTATCTGAGGTTTCCTTGGAGGAAGAGGAAAACAATGAGGGCCCTAAAGGGTCGTGAAGTACAGCACAATATTGATATCATCAGAAGGAGTTTGAGTACTAAAAATCTCTAATTCCACAGACCAGCAAACACAAACAGTGGGATTGTTCAAGAGGCAATATAAGTCCTCAACAGTTTTTCCGTCACACAAACAACTGCTCAGCATCATATGGAAGGAATGGAATTCTCCAGAAAAGAAATTCCAAGCTACTCAAGTTTTCAAAATCCTATGCATTCTCAGAGGACTTGGAGGATAAATGGTCTCTGTCCAAGGCCACAACGTTATCAGTCACAGATCCGGCAGCGTTCAAAGATCCGTCTGATAAATGACTTGAAGGTTTCTTGATGGCGGTTTATTCTTTGGCCGGGTCGTCCCTGCGCCCCTACTGGCTTCTACCTGGGTAGTCAGGGCCATTCAAGCATGGTCTGAATCCCTGCTCAAAGATATCCAAGAGGGAGTGCCCAGATCAGAAGTTTTATCTTCAGCATAGGCGATAGCAGAGGCCTCAGCTTATCTATGTGACGCCAATTTAGTCGCTACACATTACCGCTCGCACATCCGCATTATCATTAAACCGAGATCGAGCATCCAGTTCTTGAGCCAAATATGTCGCTTACCTCACTACCCTTCAAAGGGCAGCGACTTTTTGGTGAGGAATTGGAGAAGACCTCACAGGGGGGGGATGCACCTTTCTTCCTCAACACGCGCACACACGCAAAATCTCAAGCATTTCTAGACTGCATTTCCAAGATGTAGCAAAATGGAGTGATTGTACCAGTTACCCCTTTGCAAACATTCTCCAGTTTCTACTCCAATCTATTCCTGGTGCCCAAGAGACGGTCCTTCAGACCAATTCTAGACTTGGAATACTTTAACAAGCATTTACGTTCAGTGCGGTTCAAAATGGAGACACTGCGTCAGTAATTCAGGGAATGGAACCCGGGACAGCCCATGATATCCCTGGATATCAAAGATGTGTCCCTTCACATACCGATATATCTGAGATTTGCTTTCAGGAATCATAATTACTAGTTTGTGGCTTTCCCCTTCGGACTATCATCAGCACCCAGAGTTTTAACCAAGTTGATGTTGGTAACGGCAGCGTCCTTACATCTTCAGGGAATATCGGTGACACCATACTTAGACAAGCTTCTACTAATTCCAGGACAAGAGAGGACGGCACAGAGGACCTCCACAAAGCGATAACATTGCTGCACAATTTCGGATGGACAATCAATTGGGACGTGTCCAGTCTACTGCCTAGCAACCAGATGGCGTTTTTTGGGTCTAGAATTCAGCACCCTAACCCAACTGCTGAGTCAAACTCAAGACAAGCAGACAAAGTTAAGGAACCAAGTCAGTTTGTTGTTCGGCTCCCAGCGTTGGACGATTCATCTAGCCATGAGGGTTCAAGGATTGATGGTCTCATGGATAGAAGCGGTTCAGTTTGCTCAGAAACATGTACACCCTCTTCAGGCCAACAGCCTATCCGATTGGAAAGGGGGGTCTCTGTCACAAAGATTCATGCTCTCCCAACTGACAAGGGAATCTCTTGTCACTGCAACTGGACAATCTGGCACAGGGACAATCTTGGGCGACCCCAGATTGGACAGTGATAACAATAGATGCCAGCCTACAAGCGTGGGGGGTAATATGGAACAATCTATCACTACAGGGACCATGGTCTTCCCCCCGAGACCAAGCTTCCGATAGTCATCATGGATCTCCGACCTGTAAAATTGGCGCTCGATTGCTGGACACACTAGCTTCAAACAAGTAGTTTGATTTCAGAGTGACAACGATACAACGGTAGCCTACATAAACAGACAAGGAGGTGCCCGCAGCAACGCAGTGCTAGCGGAAGCCCAACAGATTCTATTCTGGACGGAGCTCAATTCAGTGGGACTCTCAGCCATTCATATACCAGCAGTGGAAAATACAAAGGCGGATTTCCTCAGTCAAAATCAAATAGATCCCGGAGAATGGGAGCTTCACCCAGAGGTATTTGTGGAGCTGGCGAGACATTTGGACAGCCTCAGATTGATCTCATGGCATCCAGAACCAATCACAAAGTGAAAAGATTCTTTGCCAATTCACAGGATCCGGTGGCAGTGGATGCCATGACTCCGAATTGGAGCTTCAATCTAGCCTATGTCTTCCCACTGTTGCCCATGTTGCCTTGGGTTCTGAAGAAGATCAAACAATTGCCCACCACAGAGATCATAATAGCCCCGTATTGGCCTCTCTGGAGCAGATCTGCAGAGGGGCCACATGGTCGTATGTCCACACTTTGTCTTTTACCAAATTCTACAATCTGACACGTCTTTTCATCACCAGTAGTGCAATAACGTGTCAAAATCTCTTGTGCTCATCTGTTGTTTTTGGGGCTGCTTTAAGTCAAGTCCCCAAGTGTCCCCCTGGGACGACAGAGAAAACAGGATTTTTGATACTCGCCGATAAATTCGTTTCTCTGTAGTCGATAGGGTGACACAGGGCTTCCCGCCCTTCTGTGAGATGTTGACCAAATTGGTCCATGAGGGTTTAGCCCCTGAAATACCAGTTCTGCAAGTCAAGTATTCAAAAACATTATTCTGATTCTGTTCAGCAGTCTCTTTGGTACAAACTAAATAGGTTGGCTGGTGTGGGGGTAAGCCAGACCCTCTGGCACGCACCTTAATTAAAATTCCAAGTGTCCTGCCTCCTAGATGGTGGAGCTTAAACTCAGTGTCTCCCCCCTATCGATTACAGAGAAACGGATTTAACGGTGAGTATGAAAAATCCTGTTTTACTGTTGTGGGTCTGCAGCACACACAATATTTACACACAAAGGTGGTACTTCAAAAAGGTTTTGTGGTTTGTTTTTGTTTTTGTTTTTTTTTTTTTTTTTTAGATCATTTATCATACAAAAGTACATATTTAGGAATATACATTGGCGTCAAATTTGAAAAACCAGTATTCATTGTCAAATACATACTACCAATTTAAAGTGAGAATTGGTAGTAGGAATTCAAATAACACTCTGTAATGCCCAGTTGCTCATACAGGATTATTGGTTAAATGCTAAACTGAGTGTGTGTACATGCTTTTTTTTCAAAATTATTTACTGTATTTGCAGTTTTCAAACCTGAAGAGCTTCGCCAGGCTCTCATGCCCACTCTGGAAGCATTATACCGGCAAGATCCAGAGTCCCTTCCTTTTCGTCAACCAGTGGATCCTCAGTTATTAGGAATCCCGGTAAGAGTCCTCTTTGATGATTGGAATGATTTGTATTCATGTATGAACAGCGCTTGCATAACGTTGTACCTGTTAACATCCTCAAAGCTGTATTTGCGTCTGCTGTTGGCTTTATATGTCTTTCAAAGCAAAACGCATTTGGTGTTCCTGGTCCTCGGGAACAATGCTTGGCTTAGGCTTATACTGTAGTTTGCGCTTTAAATGCTTTTTTATACCTCAGTCTGCCATATCTGGTTACATCTGTTTTGGGAGTTTGTGTTTACGGTTGACCTACCAAAAATTTGTATTAATGTCCTCTTAATGACAGCATTCTTAAACGTAATTTTATTAATATGGTAATACAATGATAAAAATCCATTTATTCTTGTTGGACAATGTTCATGATTTTATTTGTTTGATTCTGGCAGTGAGACAATTGGACATTCTAAAATTGGTTTTTCATTTGTAACACAAGGGTTTGGTTAATTTGACTATATCAAACCGTAGCACTCTTTCCATTCACAGAAGAATCAGCACAATGCTTAATTTTATTGCTTGAAAATACCCTGTATGTCCAAACATAGTATTCTTGCCAATCAGTGAAGCTCACTTCAGCACAAAAATGAATATTCTTAGTGCTTTACCAGACCCTGTATTATATATGAGATGGGGGGGGGGGGGGGGTGACTGGTAAAGAACGTTTTAATAAATGTACCAGTCTGAAAATATTTAAAAATGTCATAAAATACTGAAGAAAAATTTTTGAACTACGTATAGGGACTACTTTCCCTGATTGGTTAAGAACACTATGTATTTGCTTTGTGTTTGTGTTTTTTTTTCTTTTTTGCCATGCATCCTCACAAATCTGTAATGCATTATAACTTCTTGTGATTCAGAAAAATACCTCTGTCCTGCAGGATTACTTTGAGATTGTCAAGACTCCCATGGACCTTTCAACTATTAAACGCAAGTTAGACACAGGACAGTACCAAGAGCCCTGGCAGTATGTGGAAGATATCTGGCTGATGTTCAACAATGCCTGGCTATACAACCGTAAAACTTCTCGTGTCTACAAGTACTGTTCCAAGCTGGCTGAGGTGTTTGAGCAGGAGATTGATCCAGTCATGCAAAGCTTGGGATACTGTTGTGGACGGAAGGTGAGTTTGTATGACTTTAATATTTAATAATCTTTTGAATAAGATGTCAGTCTTTTGCCGTTTTTGAGTAAAGTTAATTTCCAATTGTTCAGACACAGCTTATTCTTCGATTAAGGCTAAGAAGGCCATTTTCTTCAAAATTCTCCATTATTTATTTTAGGAAGATATATCAATATTTTTTTTAAAGTGACCTCAAATGAAAGCCAATGTATTGTGGTCACAGTACCATAAACTTTTGTTGTTGTAGAACATGTCCCATGAAGTGTTCATTTAAGTGTATTAGATAGTTTGAAATGATCAGTGTTCAATTATCATGCTGTACTGTAAGGCTATATTCACGTATTAGGGTAACGTTCTCTTTTAGGAGGCTGTAAGTGACATTTTTACTTATTTTGAATTGTCTTTGAAAGCCTCCTAAATTTACTGCTGGTAAAACTCTTCCCTTTCCCTTCCCCCCCCAACTTCCAGCTCGAGTTTTCTCCTCAGACCCTTTGCTGTTATGGAAAGCAACTCTGTACAATACCCCGTGATGCCACTTACTACAGCTATCAAAACAGGTAAGACTTTCCACTGTGACCTTTCAGGATAATCTCTTATTTACCCCCAGCAAAGTGTTCACCTCACCCCTCCAAGCCTATAGTTTGTTTGTGACTATGTAGGAAATAGTGTGCACAGTAATTTAACCTATTCTTGCTGTAATTTTAAATGTGCAAATGGTCCTTACTGTGTCGCATGTCATCTTTGAGAAAAGGAGTGGCATTTTTTAACTGTTTTATGCAATTTTAAACACACACTGAATCTGGTTTGGGTTGGAATGTACTGCATTATTAGACTGTTCCCATTCACCCTATTTCTGCTGCTGTTTGTGCCCTGCCTGCAATCAGTAGGTGTCTGGCTTCTATGCTGTGTCTATTCAGACATTACGGAAAGGCACTTGCAACTTCTAAGTATGTCAACCTGTAACATGTCACAAAACATTACATTGATGAATGTTGATGGACAACTGATCAATTATTTGAAAAGCTACATTTTCTAAATGGACTATACAGCAGTTACTAAAGTTTGCCCTTAAAATATCCATGGGCAGCCTGTTCATTTGCATTTCCAAATCACCAGCGACATTTAGAATGTGTATCTGTAGGAAGTGCATTATTTATTTATTTTTTGTACAGAGGTAAACAAAAAGCTAATTAGATCCATGACATGTTTTCTAAACGTAACGAAGCTTAGATTTAAACTGCTTATCCATGAGCATGTTTGAATAGCTCCCCATATTTGAGTAACCAAATCAGAAAATTCATTCTTCCTTACTTGGAACAGAAGAGTACTTACTGTAAGTGCCCCTGTATGTCTGAATGTGGCTTTTCATAGACCATTTATTCGTGTTGTGTTACAGGTCTGTCATGTTACAGATTTGTCATCCTTCATGCTCTTATTTTGCTAATAAGCAGAATTTGTAAAGTACATTTCATTTAATGTACTTTGTTTTCCTTTTGGACAGTATAAACATATTACCATGCGTCCTTCCCATGTTAGTGAGCTACTACCCTAGCCTTTCCCGTTGTGCTAAGCAACTAGCCACTTTGTAGTGTATCTGTCATAACACTGTTTATCCCTTTAGTTGAAACTTATTAACACTCTGCTTAGGTGTCAAATGTAACTTTTCTTCATTTGAGCAAAGCAGGAGGACAAACTGTACAATCCCAGTTACCCTTTATTTTATTTTAACCTTCCTTTTGATTTGCTGTAATGATTTTTGCTGCTTGTGATCCCATATGTAGAGACAATCCTTTGCTAATCTGTGCTTTGCATTGGCTTTCTGCTTTGTCTGTCTTGTCTTGCTTCTGTTTGTCTTGCCCCATACCCACCCCTGCTTTTTCTCTCTGTGTTCATTTCTGACCCTCCCTTCCCTTGCTTGTTCCTGTGGTGGCTTTGATTGCAATGAAATCCAAACCAAAACCAAATCACACACAAACAAACAAAAAACCAAAATCAATCCAAAATCCAAATTACTTGGGCTCCTGGCTCTGCTTGATGATCTGCGCACACTGTGTCCCTCACGCGACGTCCTCTGGCTGATGTCTTCCCGGCTTGTGTGGTTCGGCTGTCGTTATGTGAACATACAGTTCACCCAAATATGGCCTTCTCGCTGATAGGTACCACTTCTGTGAAAAGTGCTTCAATGAGATCCAGGGGGAATGCGTCTCTCTCGGTGATGACCCCACCCAACCTCAGACGTAAGTACCTTTTTCTTTAACTCCTCCTTATTCTAAGTTTTCTCTAGATTTAATAACACAATGTGCTAACAGCTTGTTATACCATTGGTACAATATCTATTTGTGGAGGAGTGATGTATAACTTTGTATTTACCATATATAAATAGTGCATGTGTGTAGGCACCATGCAATCGACTGCATACGTGACTTAGGTACCAACTAGTGTTCGGCATTAAGTCTGAGGATTTTGTAGTTGATTGAGTATTCTGCATTTATGCCATCAATAATTATACTATCAAATAAAAGGTTTTATACCAAAATTGTTTGTGTTATAGTTTCAATAAAGGCGAGTTAGTTTGTTGGTGCTATAAAACTTGTCTTTCCACTATATAAGGTAGTGTGTTGCTTTTTACTCATTAAGGTATCATCATGTTATGAATACTCCTGCAGGTGTGTGCATTGTATATTAGTTGATTTGTTGGTGATTAGGGATAACAGAGGCCCCTTACTGTTTCTGTTCTCCCACCAGTTTTCCTGTTTCTTTTTTCATGCTCTTCTGCTTATGCCTGATGTCTTTCTCTTTGCTGTTCCTGAGTTTACAGATACTCTGCCTTTGATTTAGCTGCTTTTTTGCAGCCTCCCAGCTTTGCTCTAGCTCCACTTTGCTGAGCCCTCCACTAAAATGTTTTTTTCTCTGCCAGTTTTCTTCTCAAACTTGCCTTTTTCCTAAAACTTTCTCCGTTTGCTTTGTGCTCTTTGGTACTTGTAAACAACTGTGAAAAGGCATAAAAAGCCCAGTAAAAGAAACTTGTCCCTCCGTGCTTCAAGTTTCTTCTCCAAATGCTGGGGAAATGTAAGCAACTTATGCCTTTTACCTTTTTATTTTCCCCTATTCAGCACCATCAGCAAAGATCAGTTCTCCAAAAGGAAAAATGACACACTGGATCCAGAACAGTATGTAATCCTTTCTATTTGTCCCACCACAGATTTAAAATGCATATCTTGCTCATAGTAATTCTTTTCATTCTGTTTTGTGTGAGTTTGTACCCACTGGAGCGAGCATCAATAAGAAATTTTGAAAAAAAAAACCCTGATACTGATTTTTGTTATTGTCCTCTCCCACTGGGTTGCACAGGCAAGCACTTTGTACTTAAAATGCCAGGGCCTATATTGAGTCAAAGAGGCCAAAACAACCTCCCTCCCACATGCCACTAAATAGTGACTGTGGCAGGGCCCCCCAACTTTGTTTTTGCCGTGAGCCACATTCAATTGTAGAAAGAATTGGGGAGCAAAACAAGCATGAAAACATCCTGGGGGTGCTATGATTGGCTGTTCGGTAGCCCCTATGTGGACTGGCAGCATATAGGAGGCTCTGATTTTATGCAACCAAAACTTGCCTCCAAACCAGCAATTCAACAATAAGCACCTGCTCTGCGGCAACTGGTAAGCAACATGTTGCTCACGAGCCACTGTTTGGGGATCACTGATCTATGGCTTCTTACAGCATTTCTTCTGGCATTTGCCAGAATCCACAGGTTGACAGTCCGGCCCTGGGTGTGCAGTAGTATGTATACAAATGTACCACATGGCTATACATGTGCTAAAACACAGTTTAGTACATACACTTTGTAAATATTGTTTGTCAGGATACAGTTTCAATATTACGGACTATTCCCTAGGTTAAAAGTCTGGATGTTCAGATGGGAAATTGGATGTGGGGGTGGGGAAACTTCCTGAAGACTGAGTTGTATCTTCTCCCTTCTAGATATGTAGAATGCTTGGATTGTGGCAGAAAAATGCACCAGATCTGCGTGTTACATCATGAAACCATCTGGCCCACAGGGTAGGTGTCTTAATTCAGTATTAACCAATATGTTCTCTTTGCTGAAGGACATTCTGATTCTGACATTATTTTTATTCTGTCCATAGCTTTGTATGTGAAGCCTGTCTAAAGAAAGCAGGCCGATCTCGGAAAGAGAACAAATTTTCTGCCAAACGTAAGTTCTTCAATGTTTTGTTTGTTTTGATGCTGAAGTACTTGTAATATCTTAGTTTAGTCTGTTGCTGTTCTTGGAGATTAATCCATTTACTTTATCCTAGGTCTTCCAACTACGAGGCTTGGCTCTTTTCTGGAGAACAGAGTGAATGAATTTCTGAGAAGACAGAATAATCCTGAGGCTGGAGAGGTAACTATTCGTGTGGTCCATGCATCTGACAAAACGGTGGAAGTGAAACCTGGCATGAAATCAAAGTAAGCCATTCTTTTTTTTTAATTGTCATGTCCTACCTTATATTGGTTTCAGGGCATTATTATGTATAATCTGTTTTCACAAGTTAATATCCTTGTAGTTGCATTTTGATAGCTACATGCTACACTTTTATGTGTAGTAGAGCTCTGCTATTTATATAGAATAAACATCAGTTTCTGAGAAATATGTTTTACCCTCTAAAAGACTGTAGAACAATTTGGGCCACCCTGTCCTATTCATATTCCAGTTTCTTATTCAATGCATGGTTGCTAGGGTAATTTGGACCCTAGCAGCGCTACAGTTTGCTATTTTAGCAATCTGGTTGCTGTCTATAAAGCTTAATAACTCAAAACCAGATAAAATGAAAACCAATGGCAAATAGTCTTAGGATAGCACTTTCTGCATTGTAGTAAAAGTTAACTCAAAGGTGAAAACTTCCTTTAAATCAGCTGTCACACCTGTTTTGATAAAGCCACTTATCCATATATCTTGTGGAAAAAAAATTATTTTAGACTGTTTGTAGTTGAGCTTGACCAGAAATGTGGAATGGAAAGCTCTGTACTCCTCTTATGCTTTCTAGTAGAGCTGCACCGAATCCAGGATTCCGTTTGGGATTCGGCCTTTTTCAGTGGGTTTTGGTTTCAGCCGAATCCTTCTGCCTGGCCGAACCAAATCCTAATTTGCATATGCAAATTAGTGGCTGGGTGGGAAATCTCGTGACTTTTTGTCATAAAACAAGGAAGTAAAAAATTTTTCCCTCCCCACCCTTAATTTGCATATGCAAATTTGGATTCGGTATTCAGGCAATCTTTCGCAAAGGATTTGGGTGTTCGGCCGAATCCAAAATCGTGGATTCAGTGCATCCTTACTTTCTAGGGAGGGAATGGCTTTACCCTAATGTAGATTGCTACTGCTTTAAAGTGAAAGGAAAAGTATAAAACAGATTTCAGCATAAGTAAACAGTTTGAATGGGTCATACCCTTCGGCTGTATCAAATGTTTACAAGTTTTCTTGAAAAGATGCTTCACTTAAAAACGGTTTTGTTTTTTGGGGGGGAGGGATATATATATATACATATACATATACATATAATATATATATATATATATATATATATATATATATATATATATATATATATATATATATATATATATATATATATATATATAGAGATTTGTCTGCAAGGATCCGCACACCAAAATTTTCATTTAACAAAAGTGTTTTATTTCGTACATAGCTCCGACGTTTCGGCCCACATTAGGGCCTTTTTCAAGGATAATGCATGTACGACAAAATAGTGAATTTATACCACTCCCCCATTTGAATTTGGCGCCCAAAATGACGTCATTAACCCCAGAAAAAACTTTTTCAACATCCATAGTCTCTGTATTCCATGTGTATAACTTTTCACCACTAGGTGGCATCAGTGTTCTGTGTGGTTAATCCATAGTGTATCAGGCTGTGCTGCTATCTGCAAAAAGTGTATACAAATTATATACATAGTATCAATTGAACGACATTTTAAAAATAAACAATATGGCTCTATTTAAAAAAACAATGTTGCAATAAATCAGCCTTGAATCTACATCTTATCTCATGTCGTTTTTTATCAATTCTTATCCACTGGTCCATTCGTATAAAAGTAAGTTGTTATTATAGAAAACAGTTAAGCATCAATTGTCCATTTAGCCCCCGTGGAGCCACACAATCCAATTCGAATATCCAAAAGGCCTCCCTTCTCAGCAGAGCCTTGTTGTAATCACCACCCCTTGGTCTCATGGGTACATGGTCTATTGGCATACATCTAAAGGTGGACGGGCTATGCCTAGCTTCTGCCCAATGTTTCGCGACTAGCTGTTGGGATATGTCCTGTTTCCTTTCCTTTTTACCTGTCTCATTCGCACTTGGGTCTAGTGCTGCTCTGATGCTGGATCTGTGCATCCCAATTCGCTCTTTCAGTTGCCTAATAGTCTTTCCACAATACACCAACCCACAGGGGCATTTGATGATGTATATTACCATAGTGGTGGTGCACGTCATCCTGTGTTTTATCGTGTACCTTTTGCCTGTTTGTGGATGATGAAAGTCACTTCCTAGTATTAGACTGCTACACATGACGCAGCCACTGCATTTGTAAACCCCTGGTTTTTGTGTGAGAAAATGCGGTCTTTGTGGCTTTATGTATTTTTCTAATGGGTCTGACGGGCTCAGATTCTCCCTCAGATTTCTCCCCCTTCTGTAGCTAAGTTTAGGTTTACTGGGTAATTTTTTATTTAGGCTCTCATCACTAGTTATTAGCGGCCAATGTTTGTTTAAACATTGATTTATATAGCCGGATTGTGCCCCAAATTGGCTCACATAGTAGACCTCCTTTGGAGCACCACTGCCCTTCTTATCCACTTTGTCGCTGTCCCTCAGAACAGTTTCTCGATCTAGATTTAATGCCCAGAGTTTTGTATCTGTGACTAATTTCAAAGGGTATCCTCTTTCCAAGAATTTATCACCCATGGCCTCTAAATCTTGGGCTCGTTTACTAGCCTCGCTATCAATTCTTACCACTCTTAGCATTTGTGACTTGGGCAATGAATTAAGTAAATGGCGTGGATGGTTGCTGTGGTAATGGACAATGGTCCAACGTTTTGCAAAAAGTGGTGCCAAGTGCTCGAGCGTTGTTCCCTGGAGCTCATCCTACTGGTAATTGAGGAGGTGGGACGCGAGCTGAAGGAAGTGAAGAGCGACTTGTCCAGCTTTGAAGCGGCGAACCGATTGATCCTCCAGACCGATAGACTGACTGGCTTGGGCGCATTCAGGAACAAACTGAACAGTACCGCGCTGAACTCCTAGCGTTTAAGAATACGAAGCGCTTAAAGGTGTTGCAAGATTACCGGGAAGGCGCAGTTTACCGGTGGCAGCAGGGAGGAGTATACAAGGCCAGAAGACGCAGAGATCTCCAGGACGCCGCACAGACAGCGCGCAATCAGAGAGTGAGGGGGAGACAAGCGCGACAGGAGCAACATGCCCATCTGGTTCTTTTTTAGAAGAAGGCACACGGCCCAGCAGAGACCCTGGAAGGCCACCCGCAGGGGCAAAGGACACCACGCCAGCGGCGACACGTTCCAGGATGAAACAGGCCAGGGAGAAAAAGAAAACCTAATCTTCAACTTGTCATCATATCCATTTTCAGGTGCTGACAGATCGCTGCTGGAGAAAGGACTGGGATTCGTACCAGCGGTGAGTGCTAACCCATTTATGCACACTGTTGACAATTATAAACTGACAAGACAAATAAGACTTAAAGAAAAATTTGGACATAATTTGGAAAATGTTGATGTGGGAATGTCTGCATGTAATACAAATGTTACCCCCAGTACAATGGCTACCATACCTAGTAACACAAATACGGCCCCAGAGGGAACTAGATTCAAATCTAAGAGCACCTATGACCCTTTTAGCATTAACCCCTCAATTAAAACATTCAATCGGATGCTTAATGTGGATATGGCTAAGTGGTATAAAACTAAGCATCGCTGGTATGGGAACTTGTCAGGTGCACAGAGGGAGGCCATAAAAACACTTAAAGGGGAAGGAAACCTCCTCGGCGCTAACCCCCCACCCCCCCTCCCGTGTATTGCCCCCCCTCCCTCCTCCCCCTGGCCTACCCCTCCCGCTGGGCAAATGCCCCTAACTTGTTACTTACCCTTCTGCGCAGGTCCAGTCCAGGGAGTTCACAGCCGACATCTTCTTCCACGCGATCTTCTTCCTCCTTTGACCGGCGCATGCGCAGTAGGATCATTTCGCCGGTACGATCTACTGCGCATGCGCGTGACTTTTGGCGCATGCGCAGAAGATCCGTACCAGCGAAATGCTCCTACTGCGCATGCGCCAAAACGCCGGTCAAAGGAGGAAGAAGATCGCGTGGAAGAAGATGTCGGCTGTGAACTCCCTGGACTGGACCTGCGCAGAAGGGTAAGTAACAAGTTAGGGGCATTTGCCCCGCGGGAGGGGTAGGCCAGGGGGGAGGGGGGCAACACACGGGAGGGGGGAGGGGGGTTAGCGACGACGAGGTTTCCTTCCCCTTTAAGGAAAACAGAGATATATTGATTAGAAGTGCAGATAAGGGGGGTGGAGTAGTAATACTTGATTATAGCTATTACAAAGAGGAACTCCTCTCCCAATTGGATGACGCCTTGAGTTATGGGAAATTGCCCGGTGACCCTACTGCTAAATTTCAGGAAGAATTAAAAAGCATTTTGAATTGTGCAGTAACCAATCTCTGGATTACTGAACCCATGATGGAATACTTTCTACCAAAATTCCCCACCAGGCCAGTCATATACACCCTACCCAAAATCCACAAAAATATCTCTAAACCACCTGGACGCCCAATCATATCCTCGAATGGGTCCCTCAATGAGAATATTGCCGAATACGTGGACTTTCTATTACAACCCTGTGTGCAAAACATTGGGAGCTACCTTAAAGACTCCAATGATTTTTTAAAGGTTGTGGAAAGCATCAACTGCGCAATTGAAAACTTATTCCTAGTCACGATGGACGTACAGAGCCTCTACACCTGTATCCCACACAGGGCAGGTGTGGAGGCAGTGCGCAATCTGATCACGGGTAATGCATTATATAACGGGCCCCCCATTGAGTTTACCCTATCCCTCCTGGAATTCATTCTACATAGAAATTACTTCAAATTTGAAAATAATTTCTACATACAACATACCGGAACAGCTATGGGGTCAAAGGTCGCGCCTGTATACGCCAATGCATTCATGCATGTCTATGAAAGCACTAATATATTGAACCATCCCATGTTTAAAAAATGTGGGGCATTTTACAGACGCTTCATAGACGATATCTTCTTTGTATGGCTGGGACCTGCTGATGAATTGATCGGTCTTGTAAAATACCTAAATGAAGTGAATAGCCCAATACGTTTCACTCTGAAATATGATAAGAATGAAATTGAATTCTTGGATGTAAAAATATACAAAATGGGGGACAAACTACACACTAGCTTATATGTGAAACCCACTGATAGGAACACCATTGTCCATTACCACAGCAACCATCCACGCCATTTACTTAATTCATTGCCCAAGTCACAAATGCTAAGAGTGGTAAGAATTGATAGCGAGGCTAGTAAACGAGCCCAAGATTTAGAGGCCATGGGTGATAAATTCTTGGAAAGAGGATACCCTTTGAAATTAGTCACAGATACAAAACTCTGGGCATTAAATCTAGATCGAGAAACTGTTCTGAGGGACAGCGACAAAGTGGATAAGAAGGGCAGTGGTGCTCCAAAGGAGGTCTACTATGTGAGCCAATTTGGGGCACAATCCGGCTATATAAATCAATGTTTAAACAAACATTGGCCGCTAATAACTAGTGATGAGAGCCTAAATAAAAAATTACCCAGTAAACCTAAACTTAGCTACAGAAGGGGGAGAAATCTGAGGGAGAATCTGAGCCCGTCAGACCCATTAGAAAAATACATAAAGCCACAAAGACCGCATTTTCTCACACAAAAACCAGGGGTTTACAAATGCAGTGGCTGCGTCATGTGTAGCAGTCTAATACTAGGAAGTGACTTTCATCATCCACAAACAGGCAAAAGGTACACGATAAAACACAGGATGACGTGCACCACCACTATGGTAATATACATCATCAAATGCCCCTGTGGGTTGGTGTATTGTGGAAAGACTATTAGGCAACTGAAAGAGCGAATTGGGATGCACAGATCCAGCATCAGAGCAGCACTAGACCCAAGTGCGAATGAGACAGGTAAAAAGGAAAGGAAACAGGACATATCCCAACAGCTAGTCGCGAAACATTGGGCAGAAGCTAGGCATAGCCCGTCCACCTTTAGATGTATGCCAATAGACCATGTACCCATGAGACCAAGGGGTGGTGATTACAACAAGGCTCTGCTGAGAAGGGAGGCCTTTTGGATATTCGAATTGGATTGTGTGGCTCCACGGGGGCTAAATGGACAATTGATGCTTAACTGTTTTCTATAATAACAACTTACTTTTATACGAATGGACCAGTGGATAAGAATTGATAAAAAACGACATGAGATAAGATGTAGATTCAAGGCTGATTTATTGCAACATTGTTTTTTTAAATAGAGCCATATTGTTTATTTTTAAAATGTCGTTCAATTGATACTATGTATATAATTTGTATACACTTTTTGCAGATAGCAGCACAGCCTGATACACTATGGATTAACCACACAGAGCACTGATGCCACCTAGTGGTGAAAAGTTATACACATGGAATACAGAGACTATGGATGTTGAAAGTTTTTTCTGGGGTTAATGACGTCATTTTGGGCGCCAAATTCAAATGGGGGAGTGGTATAAATTCACTATTTTGTCGTACATGCATTATCCTTGAAAAAGGCCCTAATGTGGGCCGAAACGTCGGAGCTATGTACGAAATAAAACACTTTTGTTAAATGAAAATTTTGGTGTGCGGATCCTTGCAGACAAATCTCTATATGAACTTTTGGGACCCTGCACCCGCAAAGAGAGAACTAAGTCCGGTCTTCAGAGTGCGGTCGTTTGTTACAGACTATATATATATATATATATATATATATATAATATATATATATATATATATATATATATATATATATATATATATATATATATATATATATATATATATATATATATATATATATATATATATATATATATATATATATATATATATATACTATTTTTTTAAAACCATTAGGCGGGGGTGCAATGAGGGTGTGACCACAAAATACATATAGTCAACTACAAGAGGTCCTCTGCACTCAACCCATTATCAATATATTTAAGACAGCGACATTTTGTGCATACTGCTACTAAAAAAATGTCTTACCCTTTAAACAACACAGGGATTGTTTGTCCATATATTGCAATATATTTAAGCTGGCCAACTACGTCAGTCATCCCATATCTGGCCAGTCCTACGCTTAATTTTCATCTGATTCATTAAGAATTCAATTGCTTAATTATACATTTTACAAAGGGACTAAGTTTTACCTGCAACTTACTAGCTGCTTTCAAAGTAAAACTCCCAAACTTGGCTGCCCTTTTATTAGACACCAGTGGGATAATGGGTTGAGTGCAGAGGATCTCTTGTAGTTGACTATATGTATTTTGTGGTCACACCCTCATTGCACCCCCGCCTAATGGTTTTAAAAAATAGTGGTGAGCACAACTTTCCCTTGTTTGTTATAGTTATACAGGAGCAGTGACCAGCTCCATGTTGTAGCTCCCACCCTTCCCAGCTATAGTCAGGTGATCCCACTGGTGTCTAATAAAAGGGCAGCCAAGTTTGGGAGTTTTACTTTGAAAGCAGCTAGTAAGTTGCAGGTAAAACTTAGTCCCTTTGTGAAATGTATAATTAAGCAATTGAATTCTTAATGAATCAGATGAAAATTAAGCGTAGGACTGGCCAGATATGGGATGACTTTGACGTAGTTATATATATAGTTAAACAGTATGAAATTTGACTTTTTGCAAGTGTTGCTTATATGTTGCATGAAAAACGCGTTACTGGAACAATTACTTAAAATTCTGAGTTTACAACTTAATATTTATTAATATTAATGTTTCTTACCGTAAAAAAGTGAACAGTTATTCTTTTAACCACACGTCCCTACCACTTCGTAAAATGGAGCTCTACAAAAACATCAATAGCGTTTTTTGACATAATGGTTGTGTTGTACAGGTTTGTGGATACAGGCGAGATGGCAGAATCCTTCCCTTACCGAACAAAAGCCTTATTTGCGTTTGAAGAGGTTGATGGAGCTGAATTGTGTTTTTTTGGAATGCATGTGCAAGAATATGGCTCTGACTGTCCTCAGCCCAATCAAAGGTAGGCCTTGTGTGTCCCTCTTCCTTCCTCTAACCAAGATATGTATTCGTTCAGTTAGTAACCTTTCTGTTTTTTTGGGGGTTTTTTTTATCTCCAGGCGTGTTTATATTTCCTATCTGGACAGTGTACATTTCTTTCGTCCAAAGAGCCTTAGAACAACTGTCTATCATGAGATTCTCATTGGCTATCTGGAGTATGTCAAGAAACTAGGGTAAGTCTATTTTTATAGTATGTGTGTGATTGTGAGAGAACTAGGACTTCAGTTGGTTGCTTACAACATGAACCACTCCTCTGCATCATCATATCTTCCTGGCCCACCTGCAATAATGTATCTAACATCACATTGTGGCATGCATACATGTAGTGTTCGGGCATGCCATTGAACGATGGCTGCTGTCAGATCTGCTTGCTTGGAGAGGTCGCCCAATTTAGCCACCCCAGCACAGAACCACATCAAGTGAAAACTGCATCAACATGCCAATTCGCTCCCTGTCCAGTGTCATTTTCAAAACTGTCCAGTTGATATCTGGTTGATTTTCAGCTAGATACCGATCGGGCAGGCCAGAGTAGTCGACTGTTATCATCCAGTGTATGGCCATCTTTAGGCAAATAAAAATCATCTGTCTATTAAGCAGAAGCAAAAAAAAAAACTGAGCACTGTCTCTGCGCAGTGCTCACACCTGATTGACATTTTATAACATTTGCTTGTGTTTAGAGTGTACTGGAAATACACCATCTTGAAAATATAGCTTCTCTGGCTAATTGGTTACTTCTATATGCTACAGAGACAGTTTATTGTCAATAGATTAGCCACAATAGTGCAAGCTATGCCACTATATTTATTCTGTAGAATGCTTTACCATTCCTGAGTAAACAGCTTTAGAAGCTCTCTGTTAGTTGAGGATAGCAGCTGCCATATTATCTTGGTGTGACATCACTTCCTGCCTGAGTCTCTCCCTGCTCACTCATAGCTCTGATCTCGGATTACAGAAGGGAGAGAGGAGCAAACTGAGCATGCTCAAGTCCGTGCCCTGGAGGTTTAAGCTTAAAGAAGGAAGTCTAATGCAGAAGACCATGTTTACACAATAGGAGGAAAGAAATGCAGTGTTTCTTTTGACAGAGGACTCAGAGCAACATTACTTTGAGGGTTTACTGGTGTATTTATATAGGCCTTTCTGATAAAGGTTACTTAATTTTAACCTTTCCTTCTCCTTTAAACTGTTAAAGAAGGTGAATTCCTCTATACAGTTTCCCATATTTTTGCTATTATTGGAAACGGAGTGTGATGTTTATATTCTTGGTAGATAAGGGATCAAAGTAAAACCCTTGATATTTTTGCTTCTTTGCCTTTAGAGGTTGTAACTAGATATTATTCAGCCTATTTGTGTTCTCCACAGGTATACAGCAGGACACATATGGGCCTGTCCTCCGAGTGAAGGAGATGACTATATATTTCATTGTCACCCAGCGGACCAGAAGATCCCAAAGCCCAAGCGCTTGCAGGAGTGGTACAAGAAGATGCTGGACAAGTCTGTGTCTGAGAGAGTAATTCATGATTACAAGGTCAGTTCTAAAGCAAATCTTATCTTATTTTTTCTTATGTAGTTGTTAGCAATCTTCTAATACTACAGCTACTCTATTTATCTGAAATGAGTAAAATGCCATCACACAGTATTTATTTTGATATCCTTGACTCCAAAAAGCTGATTTAGCTCATTTGGCAAATCGAGAACATGTGTAATTTACAAATTGTATATATTTTCTTTGATTATATGGTTATAGTTAGACATTAGCACTTTTACAAGAAAGCATGCCACCCCATGGTACATTCCACCAAGCATCACAACACTATCTTTCGTGCTCCTTTGAGGTATCCCTTGGGTCACCTTGTTTGTTCCCTGTGCATTATAGTAATTTTTTTACAATTTTTACTGAGCTTTGCATATACCCTGCAGTGGTTTCTTGGGGGAAAATAAAACAACAAAATGGTGGTGCAGGATAGTAAGTTACTTTAGTCAGTAGTGAGGTTTTTGGATATGGGGGTAGTTCATGATTTGGGTTATTTATAAACACATGCCACCAGATTATCTTGCTATTGCATCCCTAATTTCTGTTGAACCTTAAAATGAACTGTTGTTTTACTTGAGTTTATACCTGGAGCTGCCTGCCATTGAAGATCGTTTGGTTGTTTTAAGGGTCAGAATCTACCTGTCCCTGCTGGTTTGACTACACATACTTCTGTTCTCCATCTGCTCACACTTTTACAGGCAAAATGTCTCTCTTATGTAATGTTATACCATTAGATCTTGTATTCCAAAACTCTAATGCTGATCACTGCATCAAAATCCTATATCTATTTTTTTGGGGCCTAATCTTCACTTTGGTTTTGGCCTAGCTCCTGTCAAGATGGGCCAATGTGTCTGTTATGTAATGGATAATGAATACCTGCTTCAAACCTATGAATAATTAAAGCCACCAGGGTGTCATTTATAAAAGAGCAAGACTGCTCGGCAACAGCTTGGTGTGACCTCATATTTTTGCAACTGGCGGGAACATTATGCTGTATAATAATCTGGTATGCTGAGCATTTGTGAGGGTAGTGAAATGGAGGTACAAGAGGTTCAGCGTTTTCATATTTATATGTCTGGTAACTATATCTGGACTAACCTTCATATAAAGGAAGAGACTGAGTCCTTCGTTTGAGATCTTTTTAGAAGTAAGCAGAAGAGAGCTGTTTCAGTCAGTTCATCCTGTTCTCTTATTGACATACATGGTTTGAAGTGGACAAACATTTAGCTCTTCAGTGTAGTTATTCAGGGTGATGCCCTCCCCAACAGATGATCAGAGGTCCGTATTTGGCTTTGTGTGTGTCTTTGGCTGATTTGTTCTGGCTTTCATGTGTTCTAATCATTGGCCTAAAGATGGCCATTCACCGAGAGATCCGCTCGTTCTGCGATGTCGCCAAATGAATGGATCTCTCCCCGATATGCCCACCTTGAAGTGGGCGATATCGGACTGATATGATTGGATCATAACAAATGGTAAACGGGCGATTGGGTCATGGGACCGCATCAAAGAACAGATGCGGCCACGATCCAACGGGATTTTTAGTCCTGTGTAGTAGATACACAAGATGACTTTAAAGTATCTTAACAGTTGAACTCTTCTCTCACTATAAGCCCTGTTAGCCACATAGTTAGTTAGAATGGGTTTAAAAAAGACCAAAGTCCAAAAAGTTCAACCCCTCCAAATGAAACCCAGCATCCATACATACACACACTGACCCCTCCATGCACTCACACAAACTATATATACACTCCTACACTAACTATAGATTTTAGTATCACAATAGCCAGGCTGAATTTGTGGAAAGTGTAGAAAGAACCTCACGGCACACAGGTCTGCATGAAGTTTTCAGTGATTTATTGAAGCGGAGTGCACAGCAACGTTTCGGGGTCACCCCCTTTGTCAAGCATGCTTGACAAAGGGGGTGACCCCGAAACGTTGCTGTGCACTCCGCTTCAATAAATCACTGAAAACTTCATGCAGACCTGTGTGCCGTGAGGTTCTTTCTACACTACTGCTTTGGGGGGTTGCCGAGCCTCCACCCACGTGCACCAGGCATATCTTTGCTGACCTAGATGGTGGGTGTGCTAATCCACACTACATTGCTTTGAATTTGTGGAAAGGCCACCTAGGCCCGGGCCTAGGGCAGCAGGATTTTAGGGGGCGGCATGCTTCCCAACTACACCCACATTTCTTCAAAAACACTGGGGGATGTGCAGAAGATACTATAATTTTGTAAATCTCGCATGCCCAATCCACATTGCTCTGGTCCCGATTCTGAAAATTTGCATGCATAAGGGGGAGAGGGCACGGGTGACCAACGGCAGTGGGCCTAGGGGCGCCTGCTATGTAAATCTGGCCCTGACAATAGCCTGCTATTTGCAGCCACAGATTGTCTTGTTCTGCATTTATAACACCTTGACATCTCTCTTTGCAGGACATCTTTAAGCAAGCAACAGAAGACAGACTGACCAGTGCCAAGGAGCTGCCATACTTTGAAGGGGATTTCTGGCCTAATGTGCTGGAGGAGAGCATTAAGGAACTGGAGCAGGAGGAGGAAGAAAGGAAGCGAGAAGAAAATACCAGCAATGAGAGTATTGAGGTGACTATATGAATACAGTTATATATACACTAACCTACAAAATCTTTATAGAGTTAACTGGTGCATGAGGTGCCATGCCTTCATGCTGCTATGAAATGGACCCCCCCCCACCACCATGGTCTGGACTGTAAGAGTCTTCATAGCAGGGCTGGCTATACGGATAATTGTTCTGTCCTGCCTTTCTGTAAACATACTCCCACAAATCTCGCCTAGACATATGTAATTTCCTTTCTTAAAACATTTGGGTTTTTTCTCCAAATGGCACTGTCAGTGCAGTCTTTCTCTCTGGCAGTGCCATATTGATGACAACATGGGGGAAATTTTAGCAAGTCTACCACTATGGGTGTTTTTGGCCCTGTACTTGCCTCATCTCCTCTGTGGAAGACATGTTGATGCCACTGTAATTCAATGAATGCAAAGTATGTTAATTTTGGTCAGTATAAGAAATATTTATTATTATATAAGTAAATGTTATTGCTTTCACCCATTGTGATTCCTTAACTCATTAAAATTGGATATAGGTTGGGAAAGGAGACAGTAAAAATGCAAAGAAGAAAAACAACAAAAAGACCAGCAAAAAAACAAGCAGCCTGAGCAGAGGGAGTAAGAAGAAGCCTGGAATGCCTAATGTGTCCAATGATCTGTCACAGAAGCTCTATGCTACAATGGAAAAGCATAAAGAGGTGGGTTATGTTACTCCTCCAATATAAACGAGCAGTAGTACTCCATTGACATACCAGCTATGTGTTGCTATTGTTATCATTTGACATTTTGGTTCTTATGGACATTATATATTATTTATTTTACTTTAAACTTTAAATTTCTTTTCTGTTATGTGACAATTGTTGTGTAATGGCAAAGTACAATAAAAATGTATATCTGTATTTAAGATCTGTTTTATGTCTCCGAGGGGTAGATAAATGTTACCAATTTGCACTTGAGTTTTGTAGTTGTTTCTGGGAGTTTTACTGCAAAATTTAGCAGCATATCAATACAAGTTGTTTTGTCTTTTTTTTTTGTTGTTTTTTGTACACAAGGAGGAACTTTTCTGCTCACAGGTGCTCGTGTCTTTATTTATATTTTTAATCTTTTACTTTCCAGGTATTTTTTGTCATCCGCCTTAGTGCTGGACCAGCGGCCAATTCTCTTCCCCCAATTGTAGAGCCAGACCCCCTAATTCCTTGTGATCTGATGGATGGACGGGATGCCTTCCTCACAATTGCTAGAGATAAACACTTGGAGTTTTCATCTCTACGCAGAGCTAAGTGGTCTACAATGTGCATGCTGGTGGAGCTCCATACACAGAGCCAGGACCGCTTTGTCTATACCTGCAATGAATGCAAGCATCATGTTGAAACTCGTTATCACTGTACTGTTTGTGAGGTAAGCAAGACCTTCACTACAAGCATAACCATAAGTCCAATATAGTCTTAATTATTTTGTAATTAATGGGTTTGTCGAGGGGATGAGGTTTAATATTTCATTAGATTGGCTCTAGATATCTTCATAACATCATTTGTATGCAGTATGATTTTTTCTTTAAATGCACAGTGACTACTGTCCATTTTAGAGTAGAATAAATGGAGGACCAAGCCAGCATAGAAGTATGGCATATATTGTTTTTGACATTGGATTTGATTTATTTTCCTAATTTTCTTTTACTAGGATTATGATTTGTGCATCACCTGCTACAACACAAATACCCATGAACACAAAATGGAGAAACTTGGGCTTGGCTTGGACGATGAGAGCAACAACCAACAAGCAGCCGCAACCCAAAGCCCCGGAGATTCCCGCCGGCTGAGCATCCAGCGCTGCATCCAGTCTCTTGTACATGCCTGCCAATGTCGCAATGCAAACTGCTCTTTGCCCTCATGTCAGAAGATGAAGAGAGTTGTACAACACACCAAAGGCTGCAAGAGGAAAACCAACGGAGGGTGTCCTATCTGCAAACAGCTTATTGCCCTGTGCTGCTACCATGCTAAACACTGCCAAGAAAACAAGTGCCCTGTGCCCTTCTGTCTCAATATCAAGCAAAAGCTGCGACAGCAGCAGCTGCAGCATAGGTTGCAACAGGCTCAGATGCTGCGACGGCGCATGGCCAGCATGCAGAGAACGGGTGGGGTTGGCCCTCAGCAGGGTTTGCCTTCTCCAAATTCAGCTGGCCCTGCCACACCAACAGGCCAACAGCCCCCCACTCCACAGACTCCTCAACCACCGCCCCAACCTCCAGTTCAGCAGCAGCCTCCGCCACCTAACATGCCTTCCTACAGCATGGCGCGTGCTGAACCCCCCAGGGGAATATCACAGGGCAAAGCAGCTGGGCAAATGACTCCTCCAACGCCTCCCCAGACTGGACCAATGCAGCAGCAAGTTCAGGGTCCACCACCAGCTGCTGTGGAGATGGCAATGCAGATCCAACGGGCTGCAGAGACACAAAGGCAAATGGCAAAAGCTCAAATTTTCCCTCGGCCCATAATGAACCCACATCAGATGCAACCTATGAACCCAATGCCGCCCATAGGAATGAACCCTCAACAGGGCCCTAGGGGTCCAGTTCATTTGGATTCTGGCATAGGGCCTGCTGGAATGCAGCAACCTCAGCAACAGCAGCATCCACCTCAGCCTCAAACACAACCTCCATGGGTACATGGTGGACTACCCCAGCCTCAATCAATGCAACCTGGCATGCAGAGATCACCCATAATGTCAGTACAGCAACAGGGACAACCTATGAACATGAATCCCCAGCCTGGCATTGGACAGGTGCCTGGATCAAGTCAAACAAAACAAGGCACGCTGCCACAAGTTGCTGTGCAGAACCTTCTTCGTGCTTTGCGTTCTCCTAGCTCACCCATGCAGCAGCAGCAGGTTTTAAATATTTTGCAATCAAACCCACAGCTTCTGGCTGCCTTTATCAAGCAAAGAGCAGCCAAGTATGCCAATAATCCGAATGCACAGGCAGCTGGCAACATTCCCGGTATGCCTGCCCATGGTGGCCTTCCGCAAGTAGTGCATTCTAATCCTGGCATGCAAGGCATGAACCCTATGCAGGCAATTGGCCCTCGCCCTGGCATGCCTCAGCAACCTCAAGCCCCACAACAGCAGCCTCCACAACAGCCCCCTATTCCCCAGCAGGGTATGGCAGGAATAAATCCACAGGGTCAGCCAGTAAACATCAACCATGGTGGGATTTCCCCTCAGTTTCGTGAGATTCTCATACGAAGGCAGCAAATAATGCAGCAGCAGCAGCAGCAACAACAACAACAACAGCAACAACAGCAGCAGCAACAACAACAACAGCAGCAGCAGCAGCAAGGAGCTGGCCCTGGAATGGTTAATCATAACCAGTTCCAGCAGCACCAAGTCATGTCTGGCTACACACAACACCAACAACAGCAGCAGCAACAACAACAGCGGTTCCAGCACCACATCCAGATGCAGCAAGGAAATATGGGACAAATGAGCCAGATGTCACAGGGAATGCCGGGTGATGCATCGAGTGGCCTGCAGAGCTTTCCACAGCGCCTCTTACACCAGCAGATGGGATCTCCAGCACAACAAAACCCAATGAGCCCACAACAGCACATGTTGCAAGGCCCTGCCCAGTCCCCTCATTTACAGGGACAGCAGCTCCCCCCATCACTTACCAACCAAGTGCGTTCTCCCCAACCTGTGCCCTCTCCACGTCCCCAGTCACAGCCCCCACACTCTAGCCCGTCTCCCCGTATGCAGCCCCAGCCATCCCCACATCATGTTTCTCCTCAGACCAGCTCTCCTCACCCAGGATTGGTGGGGCCTGGCCAAGGGAACCCTATGGATCAAGGACACTATGGAAGCCCGGATCCTACTTCTATGCTTTCACAAATGGCAGGTCTTCATGGAGGGGGGGTGTCAGACCTTGGTATGGGTGCAGACAACTCGGACCTTAATCCCAACCTCTCACAGAGTGCACTAGATATCCATTAGAGGTATTGGGGTATAAGGGATCTATTGCTACCCATGGGCAGTGACTCTTAAGAACACGCCGTTCTGACAAACTTATTTTCTGCTCAGACTGACTTTTTATACTGAAGAACGGCTGTTTTTTTGTGGGGGTGGGAGGGCGTGCGGGATTTAAGGTTATTTTTCAAGTTTTTGTTTTTTCAAGTAATGTTATCTATTTTTTTTTGTTTTTTTTTGAGTTCTCTAGAGCTGCTGTGCTCAGAACTATAAGGATCTGCAAAGAGTGGGGAAGGGCAGATGATATTATTATAAAGAGTATATTTCCAGTGGCTGGGCCCATAAAACAGCCTTCTGATCTCTTCCTCTGTTAAGATGCACAGTGCATTCCCTTGATCCTAACTCCCTCATGTCCAAAATACACTTAACATGACTTCCTATGTTTTTATGTTTTCTGTATTTTTTTTTTTTTTAAATTAATGAAAATGTATAGTATTGACTGTTTTTATTTACTGTTGGACGGTTTCTGTATAGGCAAAAATGTATGTTCCCATCCACCTGCCATTTTCTGTCTGATCCCCTTGTGAACCTTTTCACTCTCCCCGAGCCACACTCAGCACAGGGCCCCCCCCCTCCCTGTGATCATAGCCATAAGGTATATATATATATATTTTTGCTTCCTTTAAATTGTCAGCTTGAATCACAGCTGGAAAGGGCTTTTAAGGTCCGTTGCCCTAATTTTGGGCATGAATGGGTTATTTTGGTGAGAAGGGGCAGTTGTGCTCCAAATACAGAGGTTTTTCAGAGGATGGTTTAATGTTGCTTTAAAACAGAAGATATATATACATGATATATATATATATATATATATATAAATATAAATCTATATATAAATAAAATAACCCCATTCTTTATCCCTACCTTGCCCTTTCTTTGCCCAAAAACCTTTTGGTTAACTGGCGAGAAATAATGTAAATTCTTTTACCTTTCAACCTCTTTTACCCTTCAAAAGAACCCCATGAAATTATTATGTTCTGTTTAGCCAAGTATTTGCAACATTAATGGTGTTATTTCTACACATTGGAGAGGGGCTACGGAGAGAGATTTGTTTATTTTGCTATATCACGGAACCAGCCAGATGTACTATATTTAATGGATTGTAAATTTTGGAGGGGGTGTATAGGGGGCAAACTTGCATTCTTTATTATTATTTTTTTTCCACGTTACTGTAACATCCAAGTAAGAACATGGACTGGCCAAAAGAATGGCCTGTTCTTACCGACTCCCCACCATGCTGGTATTGACTCTTTTCTATCTAAACCTGTTTCTTCTGGAACTCGGGAAGCAGGAAACTGATCAGACGCGATCTCCTCCCCTCAACAGTGTGGTGTAAACGGTGTAAATCATGCAATGAACATGGGGTCTCCTAAATATGAACTTTAAATCACTGTACAAATTGTTACAATTCATTTCTTATTACTTATTGTTAAATAAACTGTGTGAGACAGATGAAGCCGCCTGCTGCAGCGCCTCTTTTATATCATGTCAGCCCTTTCATCTTTGCCAGCCAATATGTGAAGATGATGATGATGATCATCAATTATTGATGTTACCGGATTTAAATGACACCTTCTGTTGCTGGAAGTTCATGGCCCAATCGTTTTGGCAGCAGGGTTTCTTATTTAAAAGAAAAATGGGGTCTGGAGCTCAAGGAGGTTGGTTGTTGTGTTTTGCCAGTAATAGTAACATTTAGGGGCCGATTCACTAAATTCGAGTGAAGGATTCGAAGTAAAAAAAACTTCGAATTTCGAAGTATTTTTTGGGCTACTTCGACCATCGAATGGGCTACTTCGACCTTCGAATCGAAGGATTTGAACTAAAAATCGTTCGACTATTCGACCATTCTATTGTCGAAGTACTGTCTCTTTAAAAAAAACTTCGACCCCCTAGTTCGGCAGCTAAAAGCTACCGAAGTCAATGTTAGCCTATGGGGAAGGTCCCCATAGGCTTTCCTAAGTTTTTTTTTGATCGAAGGATATTACTTCGATTGTTGGATTAAAATCCTTCGAATCGTTCGATTCGAAGGATTTAATCGTTCGATCGAAGGAATAATCCTTCGATCGTATGATCGCAGAATTTGCACTAAATCCTTCGACTTCGATATTCGAAGTAGAAGGATTTCAATTAGTAGTGTGGTTGTTACAAAATTGGAAAATCAAAGTAAAACATTTGGAAAATTGTATTAAATACAGACATATTCATTCTCCTGATGTTATATGGAAACTATACCCCCCCTCCCTTTTTGACATTAGTACACACCGTTTGAGATATCTATCTATCTATCTATCTATATATCATAGCAAATGGACCCGCACTCCTTGTTTATCGTGAAGAAATAGATGTGCTTTATTCACAATGCATTTCCAACGAAAAAGGCCCCAGTATGGGCCGACACATTGGAAATGCGTTGTGAATAAAGCACATCTATTTCTTCACGATAAACAAGGAGTTCGGTCCATTTGCTATGTTGTATTATAAGGTTTGACCTACGCACCCATTTGTATTTTCCGAATCCAGAAAGAGTACTGAATGGCCAGAAAAAAGATACAAAGTTTCTACTAAATAAGTTTAACTAAATTGGCTTTTGCCAGAGAGCCCAGAATACATGGCAGGTACACTTATTGATACTTTTGTAACATTTTAAGATAAGCAAAAAAAAAAGCAACTGTAGCAGTTTAAGATAAGTAGGTCTCATTGGGAAACTGACTTGCAGCATAAAGGAGAACTAAAGCATAACTAAAGAAGTAGGTTAGAAGTGTTTTACATTAGGATTTGAGCTTCTGTACCAGCCCAAGGCAACCACAGCCCTTTAGTAGTAAAGATCTGGGTTCCAAAGATTCCCCAGTAGCTCCCCATCTTCTTTTCTGCTGATTCACTGCACATGTTCTGTGCTGCTGTCACTTACTGAGCTTAGGGACCCACTCAAAATATACAATACACATAGAATATAAATGTCACAATATAAGGCAGATTGGTAATTAATACAGATAATTACTACGTGGAAACACAGGAGCCAGAGCAATTATCGTCGGAATTTAATAATCAGCCCTGTAGCATCCGCTTATATTACAGACAACCCTCATTTTCTGCTGGATCATTTGTGATGACCCCTAAGCTTAGCTTCTCAACAGCTGCTCAGAGGCCACTGAGCATGTGAGTGTCGCAGACACTTTCCAAGATGGTGACCCCCTGAGACAAGTTTGAAGTCCTGGATCATTGCTGCTATTGACAAGCTGAAACTTTAGGCTGGTGCAGTATATAACATATGGCATTTTAGCCATATTAATATTTAGGGTTTAGTTCTCCTTTAAAGGGTAATTCATCTTCATTCGCATAACTGCAATAACACATAAAAACCCGCTCCAACTCTTTTTGTCCCTCTTTCTGTTTCCAAAATGGTGATGGTGGGGGTTGTGTGTTTCTGGATTACAGATCTTTCCATACTTCGGCTCGTCATACCATAAAAGTCTACTAGAAAATCATGTAAACATTAAATCAACCCAGTAGGCTGGTTTTGCTTAATTATTTTTTTGTTTGGATCAAGGACAAAGTACTGTTTTATTATTACAGAGAAAAAGGAAATCGTTTTTAACATTTTGGATAAAATGGGGTCTATGGGAGACGAGCGTTTCCTTAATTCAGAGCTGTTTAGGACTCCACAGTTCTCTGACCACTTTTCTTTGGCAGAAGCGATGCCATTTTATTTATTTATCCCATTTTACAACATCTCCAGTCATGCTGCATTTAATGTGGCTTCTATGAGTAGCCAGTCAAACAGCATGCATCAGGAGTGATGACCCTGCAGTGTTTATGCTCAACACACACGAGTGGTGACCCCATGTTTGTTTTGGGGTGGCTTTTCCCTAGGAACTTTCCCTTTATCAGGATGTGTCCAGGCCTGGACTGACAATCAGTGGTTTCTGGGGCTGCTGAAAGTTGCCATGGAAAGTCACTATGTAGTGGGCTGATGAGGAACTCTTTGGGTGCTTGAAATGCCAGGGCCATTTTAAAACCCAGTTCGGGCCTAGATGTGTCGCTTCATTGAGGTAGTTAACATGAGGCTAGCTGCCTTCATCGGACCAACTGTTGACTATAGACTCCTGCTTATTTCTCCTGTAGCAGCTCAGAGTTAACTAACACAGGGAAGTGTTTCCACTTAACCTTCATTGTAACATAGAGAATGTGTTCTCTTATTAGAAGCTTGATCTCAATTTTATTCCCAGTACAAGGTGACTTCTGATTGGTTGCTGGATGGTACAAACTGCCCATGTTACAAGATAATCCCATCGTGAATAAATGTTTGTTGCTGTTTCCATCTTACCTGACACTAGGAAGAAAGGGCAGAAATGTAAGCCCATCCTCATCACAATAAGATGAGTTGTGTAAAGCGTCTCAAACACACAAATTTACAGAAAGTCAGAGGAGTCCTTAATAACCCCCCCCGTCCTATTGCAACAGCCTGGTCAGTTGATGGAAATTTGCTACAATTGATATTTACACAATGTTTAAAAGTCTGTCATTTTTATTTTTAACAAACCGAATACAAGTCTAACAGTGTGTGTACTGAGGTTATCTTGTGCAAATACGTGTGGTCTCTTTAAAAAAAAACACCTGTCTCTTTAATTGTACTAAATGTGCCCTAAGTAATACGTGAGCTTTATTATTTACCCATTTAACAACCAGTGACATAGGAAGGCAAAGCTGATTTTGAGCTTTTACAGATTTTCTGCGTTTGTATATTCACCTGATTTCTAGAGAGAGCGAGAAAGACAGAGCACTGCAATGCTGCTTTTAAGACAATCATTTTAACATTGACTAACCGAGTCTATAAGGGTGAATAATAGGCACGCGTATATCTTGTTCATCTTTTTGCAGTAGAACTTGCCCAGCTTCAAGCTCATCCTCAGGAAAACACTGCAGCCTCTCCACTTCAGAGAGACAATTCCATAGTTTCACTGTGTTGAAACTCTAATGACATATTCCATAGTATCAGCTCAATGTCTGGGATACAATGGGTGCTAACGTCCCCTCTTCTCTTCCATAAAGTTCTCAATCAATGGAAAACTTTCACAATGATACTGTTCAATATTCATAGGGTTTCTTCTTGCCCCAATGAACTGGATTTTAGGGATAATCTGCAGTTTTTATATTGGCAACTTGTAAAAGCAGGATAACCATTCACATTTTAAGGGTTTATTGTATGTATTCAACATTGGTTGTTCACTCCCTACAATGTAAGGGATCCATTCCCATCTGTAATAGTATGTGAGAGAAAGTGATTCAACATATTGATCCTGGGCACACCAATTACTTGTTCAACTCCCAAGCTGCTTCCAAGCCAACGACATACTCAAGCTCCAAACAGAAAGGAAACACACAATACATACTGGGAATGCCTTTAAAAGATTTATTCAGCAGAAATGTGACACAAGCTTTCAGGGACCAACCCCCCCTATGAATTGGTGTGTGTCCTCCCTGTTTGGAGCATGAAAAAGTGATTCCAGCAGCATTACTAATAAGAGCGTGCATTCCATACAATAATTAGATCTATAAGCAGCAGCCCTATAGGACGAGGATCTTTTCAACAATAGGTGAGCCTTGCCATGTTTATTTGCAGACACAATTCAGCTTGTACAAACGACTATAATAAGTTTACATGGCAATCAGACCTCACCTCCGGTACCTCTAAGGCTTTGCACTGTCTGCTTGTATCTGGACAAACATGAGCAGGAACTCTCCCAAACGTTCTACCAGAGAGGTGTCAGCGCATCACACACGCAACCCTCTCTACACCATAGCTGCAACACTAATGCAAGGGGAAACTAGCCAATCACAGTTTGAATATACCCTGTGACCATTTTCTGTGCCTCTGGACTTTTGCATGTGATTTTTATATATACAGTCACAAATGTGCAGGAGGCCTGAGACTTCTCAGCATCACTTCTGACTAAATACCTGGTAAGTTCCACAGCAGCCACTTGACCATTCTCTGTAAATATTAACCGAGGTTTCCAAAGAGGAAATGGTGTTACCCATAAGCCATGTATTGCTTTAGTGCATGACTATTCAACATTGGGGTAGTTTACACCCGTTCACTCCCTTATCTATTTATTTAAAATCCATTTTATTTTTTTTTTATTTTTTTTTGCAAAATAGGAATCTTGCACAGTTTGTAAAACCACAGTACACAGTACTCCTATTTCTGAAAATGTCCCGGGGCTCTACTTTCCCAGCCTAAATCCATAAGGATCCATGGATCAGGATCCCGTACTGAACAGCTGCTGCATTTCATAGATCTCTTTAGGGCAGTCGGCAGAGAGGATTAACGGGCTTTGTTCTGTGATGACCACGTCATCTTCAATACGGATCCCAATGCCTCTGTATTGCTCAGGTGCTTCAGTGTCATCCTCAGGAATATATATCCCTTAAAAAGACAAGTTATTATACCATACAGTTTACTGACATTTACACGTGGGTTGGGAAAAAAGATTAAAACATTGATAGGAAACAGAGTTTATATAAGGGAGTTAAGCTAACTAAGGCAACTTTATTAAAAGGTATGTAAGATTTAAACTCCCAGTTTGCCCCCCCCCTACAGACTAACCTAAACAACCAGATCTTAACATGTCACTCTTAAGTTGGCCATGTGTACTATTATTTAGCATTTTAGCCTGGGTACTCATCAGATCCTTACTATTTGCACATAAACCTGTTGCACCCAACATAATTATTGTTCTAGGCGCTACAATATTATGGCACCATCCTTAATTTATGGGCAAGGGTTTGGTTCAGTCTCTGGAGTGGATGTGTAATCCAGGCCAGCTAGCCAGAATGGGTGTATAGTATGTTAGTTACATTACACTAGTAAGAAGCAGTGTACGCATAATGAAATTAAAGTAAAGAGAGAGACACTAGGGAGGTGGGCTTCAACAGTCCTTGATACTGAGCCCTGCTGCAAGTTAAAATGATGAGAAAGTTCTGTTACAGATACTGGTAAAAGGGACAGTAACACCAAAAAATCAAAGTGTTTTAAAGTAATTAAAATATAATGTAGTGTTGCCCTGCACTGGTACAACTGGTGTGTTTGCTTCAGAAACTCAACTATAATTCATATAAACAAGCTGTTGTGTAGCCATCGAGGCAGCCATCCAAGCTGGAAAAGGAAAAAAGGCACAGGATACACAGCAGATATAGCACAGCAGAATTCTTCAGAACTGATCTGCTATCTACTGTGTATACTGTGCTTGAATGTCTGCCCCCATGGCTACACAGCAGCTTGTTTATATAAACTATACAACAGTACATTATATTGTCATTCCTATAAAACACTTCTATTTTTAGTGATACTGTTCCTTTAAGATGAATGCACAAATAATATAGGTACTCCCTCTTTAGTAGAAGGTAAAGCTTTTCATCTTCCTCTAGAAACCACAAAAGTGGCAAAGATGATGCCAGAGCTATATGAATCGGCATGAGAATGTTATTAGAGTTGATTACAGAAAGCTTCAGCCTTCCATTCATCTTTGCTTTCTATACCGATTGTTGTAATGACACATCAACCTTCACTGCAGTGGCCACAGTTGTGGTATTTAATAATGATTCCATAATTATAAAATAGTAATCTTCATTTTCTCTATTAGGTATATGTAATATACCAGGCCAGTAGGTAAAGTAGGGTGAGATTTGACATTAGAACATATTGAAATAAGATAAAATGATGGAAGATGAATGATACATATATCTGTAACATTGTCAAATTTGGACCACAAAAGGCAAGGGAGGGCTAAAAACCCCAAATGCCTTAAAGGAACAGTGATACCAACAAATGAATGTGTATTAAAAGAATGAAATATAATGCACTGTTGGCTTGTACTGGTAAAATTGGTGTGTTAGCTTCAAAAAGACTACAATAGTTTATATAAACAAGCTGCTGTGTAGCCATTTATAAAAAAAACAAAAAAAAAACCACAAGATCCACAGCAGATATCAGATAAGCCCTGTAGTATTCAATGTGATTCTACATAGTTAATCTGTTATTTTACTATTTGTCTTGTACTTGAATGGCTTCCCCCATGGCTACACAGCAGCTTGTTTAAATAAACAAACTAATCTTTCTGAAGCAAACACCCCAGTTTTACCAGTGCAGGGCAACAATGCTTTATTTATTCATTACTTAAAAACACTTTCATTGTTTGATGTTACTGTTCCTTTAAGGGCTGGGACACACTGGGAGATTTGGGGAGATTTAGTCGCCTGGTGACTAATCGCCGCGACTTTCCGCGACCAATCTTCCCCAAATGCCTTCCCTCGCTCTACGTCTGGCTAAAATGGAAAACCGCCTGCGCTAATCACACGCGGCAATTAGTTTTCCGATGTCGCCCAAAGTTTCCTCGTGAGGCAACTTCGGGTGACTTCGGAAAACTAATCGCCATGTGTGATTAGCACTGGTGACTTTTCATTTATTTATCCAGGTGCACAGCGAGGGGAGGCATTCGGGGAGAAAAGTCGCGGCAATTAGTCGCCAGGCGACTAAATCTCCCCAAATCACCCAGTGTGTCTCAGCCTAAGACCACTAGTCACAAGTCTGACTCATGCTTCTAAATCATCTGATCATGTAAAGATATAGGCAGTAGCAATTACCTGGTTCCACAGTGATCACCATGCCAGGCTGCAGAGGCACTGAACGAGACACGCCCGGTGTATCATGCACATCCATGCCAAGATAGTGGCCAACATGATGTGGGCAATATGTGCGGGCAGCCTGTTGAAAATAAAAAATTATAAAAAAGCCAATAAATTGGCGCATTTGCACTGCACAGAAATAGAGAGACAGACAGCTATGTTATAATACTTGGGTGCAGAAAAAGAAAATACAAACATTTAAAGCAGCTTGGTGTTGCTGTTCCTTTAAGACTGAGAACAAACTAATAAAACATTATTGACTTTCTAATAGAAAGTATATTGGTTGCCAGTGTGTTTCTGTTACATACCAAGATAAGACAATAAAAGCAATATATGCTCAATGACTGTCCTTAAATGGGTTGTTCACCTTCCAACACTTTTTCCAGTTCAGTTGGTTATATATTCAAAAGGAGAATACACCAGGCCCTGCTGTGGACTTCTTGATATTTAAGAAGCTACTCTCATAATAAAAATGGGGGGGAAAAAAAACCTGGTCTGTGCCAATTAAATGAATAAAGGCATTATTATATGAAGTTATCAGTTTGGAGTGCTGTCCAAAATCTAGAGACTGTATGACCTGTGGAGTGAACACACCGCACCCAGTTGCTGACTTCTAGCCCTATCCTACCCACAATAAATAATACAATTACTGTAGATTAATTTATAGTTTACAATGAAATAATATTGCCATCATTACTTTTGCAAGTCTATAAATGAAGAGGTATGGAGGTAGTGTCTTGTCACAGCTCTGGTCATAATGGTGGAGGCACATGACTGATGATTGTGCGGTGATATTGTGCTAATGTATAATCTTTAGTAAGCCAATGTTCAGTGAACAGCTGTTCTTCTTTACCAGCTAAGCTATAATTATTCATCCTTTCTTGGATTATAGTTGAAGTTTGACCCACCTAATACAAGCCACCGAGGCACCAAAAGCTACATATACTACAATGTACATAGACTACAAAGTCTGTTACACATGTAACCTGCTGCTTAGTCTACAACATTTGTTGTAGTTTGCTTTAATAAGAAATCAGACTGGGGGTGTGTCCAGGGGTACATCCCCCGCCATATTTGTATCTCTGTGTTACAAAAGTTACCTTGAAGAGCTGACTATCACTGCATCCTCTTGGCACGATCTTCAAGTCTTTAAGTTTTCTTGCTATCATAGCTAGCATATGGCTGTAGATGTTTTCCAAACTTGTGCCAGGATAGCAAAGCCTCAGGCAAGACTTCTGTACATCCAGTACAGCTTGATACAGAGCCTCCTGTGGAGCAGTGAACCTGGAGTTCCAATGACAGAGGGAACAATCATGATTTTGTTAATAAATAATGGTTTATCCTTACAGTATGTACACACTTTTCCTATTAATATGCCCATCTTCATTTTTCTGTAGCTTTTTCTTCATTCAATTGCTTATTAAAGTCCACAGTCCTTCATGGAATAAACAAAGGTAAATCCCTCATATACAGTGGTGTGAAAAACTATTTGCCCCCTTCCTGATTTCTTATTCTTTTGCATGTTTGTCACACTTAAATGTTTCTGATCATCAAACACATTTAACTATTAGTCAAAGATAACACAAGTAAACACAAAATGCAGTTTTTAAATGAGGGTTTTTATTATTTAGGGAGAAAAGAAATCCAAACCTGTGTGAAAAAGTAATTGCCCCCTGAACCTAATAACTGGTTGGGCCACCCTTAGCAGCAATAACTGCAATCAAACGTTTGCGATAACTTGCAACAAGTCTTTTACAGCGCTCTGGAGGAATTTTGGCCCACTCATCTTTGCAGAATTGTTGTAATTCAGCTTTATTTGAGGGTTTTCTAGCATGAACCGCCTTAAGGTCATGCCACAACATCTCAATAGGATTCAGGTCAGGACTTTGACTAGGCCACTCCAAAGTCTTCATTTTGTTTTTCTTCAGCCATTCAGAGGTGGATTTGCTGGTGTGTTTTGGGTCATTGTCCTGCTGCAGCACCCAAGATCGCTTCAGCTTGAGTTGACGAACAGATGGCCGGACATTCTCCTTCAGGATTTTTTGGTAGACAGTAGAATTCATGGTTCCATCTATCACAGCAAGTCTTCCAGGTCCTGAAGCAGCAAAACAACCCCAGACCATCACACTACCACCACCATATTTTACTGTTGGTATGATGTTCTTTTTCTGAAATGCTGTGTTACTTTTACGCCAGATGTAACGGGACGCGCACCTTCCAAAAAGTTCAACTTTTGTCTCGTCGGTCCACAAGGTATTTTCCCAAAAGTCTTGGCAATCATTGAGATGTTTTTTAGCAAAATTGAGACGAGCCTTAATGTTCTTTTTGCTTAAAAGTGGTTTGCGCCTTGGAAATCTGCCATGCAGGCCGTTTTTGCCCAGTCTCTTTCTTATGGTGGAGTCGTGAACACTGACCTTAATTGAGGCAAGTGAGGCCTGCAGTTCTTTAGATGTTGTCCTGGGGTCTTTTGTGGCCTCTCGGATGAGTTGTCTCTGCGCTCTTGGGGTAATTTTGGTCGGCCGGCCACTCCTGGGAAGGTTCACCACTGTTCCATGTTTTTGCCATTTGTGGATAATGGCTCTCACTGTGGTTCGCTGGAGTCCCAAAGCTTTAGAAATGGCTTTATAACCTTTGAAATTGAACTCAGGTGTGATAAACCACAGTTAAGTTATTTTTTAACAAGGGGGGCAATCACTTTTTCACACAGGCCCATGTAGATTTGGAGTTTTTTTTCTCCCTTAATAACGTAAACCTTCATTTAAAAACTGCATTTTGTGTTCAATTATGTTATCTTTGACTAATAGTTAACGGTTTTTGATGAGCAGAAACATTTAAGTGTGACAAACATGCAAAAGAATAAGAAATCAGGAAGGGGGCAAATAGTTTTTCACACCACTGTATTTACCTGGCATTATACCACATTGTTTAACATGGGCTGCATTGTGAAGTCCCTAGGAGTCTCCAAACTCTGGATAGGTCAGTTGATGACAGTAAAGAAGTAGTAGGTCACAAATAAGACTTGTGACCTTAGCCTTACCAGAGGTACATATCCGCTTTTAAAAAGAGCAATGCTTGATAAGTTGCCTACAGCTATCCATTTGTTTGTATAATGAAATATATACATGGTTACACAATTTTATGTGTAACGGTGTGTCACTATCTGAAGAATATCATAGGATGTCAAGTGATTTTATAATTTTCACAATGCATGCATGAAACAGATACAGTCGATAAAGAGGCTCGGCTTATTATGGCTTACAATAGCTATAGGTTCAGTGGTCAGTACTGAGGGCAATAATTCTAACACAAGAAACAAACACACTTTCTAGAATCAAAAGGTATACGCGTATATTTTTGCTTCAGCATGAACAAGATAAAGCAAACAATCCCATAAATGAATTGTCTTGAGAAATTTACCAAAATATTTGGAACTGCAGAGAATGGACTGCTAATGCAGTGATGAGAAAATGTAGCAGCACAAGGCAATGTTAAAGGTCAAGTTAAGTCTGGGGAGATGCCCTTTGGGTTAAGCATTTAAAGGAACAGTTCAGTGTAAAAATAAATGGATAAACAGATAGGCTGTGCAAAATAAAAAAATGTTTCTAATATAGTTAGTTAGGCAAAAATGTAATTTATAAAGGCTGGAGTGACTGAATGTCTTACAGAACAGAAAAGAATCCAACTCTGATTTTCAGCTCTCTAACAAGGAGTTAGTCAGCGACTTGAAGGGGGGCCACATGGGACATAACTGTTCAGTGAGTTTGCAATTGATCCTTAGCATGTAGGTCAGATTCAAAAGCAACAGTTATGATCCATGTGCCCCTCCCTCAAGTCAATGATTGGTTACTGCCTGGTAACCAATCAGTGAAAACCAAGAGAGCTGCAAAGCAGGAAGTAGTTTTCTGTTCTGTTATGTTAGACATCCAGTCACTCCAGCCTTTATACATTACATTTTTGGCTAACTAACTATATTGGAAATATTTTTAGCACAGCCTATCTAGTCTATTTACTATTTATCTAGTCTATTTACCCAGTTTTAATTATTATTCTGAACAATTCCTTTAACATTGTCTGATGTCGGCTGTGTTGTAAAATTAATTCTTCCTACAGAATAAAGAAGTTTGGCGTTAAAATTGATCTCAGTAATCATATCTCTGTATAAATATAATTCATCCTTGTTATTATTGTCTTTATTGTGTTTGGTAGCAGCTAACCTGCGCTTTGTCTATATGCTCATAGCCAACTACTTCACACCAAGTAGATGGATATATATATTATTAGCTCACTTTGCTGGTTATATTGGTCAACAAACTCAAAGAATTTGCTTTTTTAGAAACTTTATTGTGTGACATAGAGTGCCCTCTTTATACCTGTATACTCCTCTAGGATTATTTTTTGCATAATGCATGCAGCTCTTTGACAGAATCATTACTATTACCTGGTGGATCAAGACACAGAAGCACCCAATATATGCAAAGCACATTCCTGACATAATGCAAATCAATTATTATTTCTGTCATACTCACCGGCCATTCACTGGCCATGTACGTGTGATATCACTGACATAGCAGGATGCTTCACAGCCACCGTCGAGCAGAACCATCTCTCCAGACTGAAAGCACAAGAAAAAGACTTGTCCATTTTTAGAACTTTTATGTACAAACCTGCATGTTGACTTATGAATAAGGCAATACTATGTATGCATCTAACATCCAAGATATGGATGAGAGAGAATCTGTGTTACATTATCACCCCATATGTTTTTTGCCACTAAACAGCAGTTGGCAAATTGAAGATTACATTGCAAAATATCTGACTTTCTCTCAGCTCTTAGGACTTAAGGACAAGTTTTATCCAAACTAACCTTTATTATTTGGTTGTTCTTAACATAGTGCAGAGTATTTGCTCTGTTCCCACCAGCCACCACCGGAGGATAAGCGAGAATATCTGCACCTCGAGCTCGGCATTCAAAGTCAAACTGTATGGAGTGCAAAAACATTAGTTACAGATCCACACCAAATTCATGTTCAGCAAATTTATTATGTTGGTGACCATACAAATGTATGCTAACATACACTATACCTTTACCCTTAGACAGATAAGACTGCCTCCAATATAATAACAAACAAGGGAAAGTTGTGCTCACCACTATTTTTTAAAACCATTAGGCGGGGGTGCAATGAGGCTGTGACCACAAAATACATATAGTCAAATACAAGAGTCCTCTGCACTCAACCCATTATCAATATATTTAAGACAGTGACATTTTGTGCATACTGCTACTAAAAAATGCCTTACCCTTTAAACAAAACAGGGATTGTTTGTCCATATATTGCAATATATTTAAGCTGGCCAACTACGTCAAAGTCATCCCATATCTGGCCAGTCCTATGCTCAATTTTATCTGATTCATTAAGAATTCTATTGCTTCAGTAGCAGTATGCACAAAATGTCGCTGTCTTAAATATATTTATAATGGGTTGAGTGCAGAGGACTCTTCCAATATAATAAAACATGAATGTTAATAGCTTGCCCCATTTTACCAATATTAGTCACCTCACACCTTGGCATATAGGAAAGCTTCTTCCACAGGAGCCTTTCGACAGCTCATGGTTTCTATGAAGGCCTTGAAAGGGAAAAAGAACAAATATCTTGTAATGCATCTGATAAGAGTACTGCAGCTGGGTGTCTTTTTTCACAAGAAATTTGCTGCCTGACATGTCATAATAAATATGGGCCACAGAAAATAAAAAATGGTGACAGTTTGACCAGTCCACATTTTATTATAATTTTGCAATTACACCCCAAAACACACTAACTTATAAAAGCATCATACCTGAGATGATATATAACCTGCTTTCTTCATTAGCTCGACTTCAGCCGGTGACTTAACTAGCCGCAGTTGCTGGACTAGATGCCGTAAAGACCTGATTCTGTTCTTGCTCCGTGATCGGAATTCAACCAGTGGCTGCAGGGAACTGGTGTGAAGGGCAGGGTGGACTGGTGTTGTGCAGTCATACCACACTGTTACTCCCTCATCTAAGCAAGATTCAGAAATAAGAAACAGTTACATTAATGACATAGTATAAGCTCTAGATCCTAATAACTCACTAAGTACTGGATACTATTAACGGATACCTGTATGTTTGCAGCATTAAAAGAGAACTAAAGTCTAAGGGGCAGATTTATTAAGGGTCGAATTGAAAATTCAAATTTTTTTAATGGTCAAAACTGTCAAATCTGACTAGGGAGTTATCCAAATTTGATTCAAGTTTTTCAATTCGATTCTATTTGAGTTTTCGGGTCATTTCAATTCGTCAGAGTAGGAAAAATTATAATTTAGTAATAAAATTTTCAAGTAATAAAATTTATAAGTAATAAATTTTGATCTTGTTCGACCATTATTTGAGAGCCAGTGGCACTGCACATGCTCAGTGTACTCTGGGATGCTATTGAGGAAGCTAAGCTTAATGGTCGTTGGATGCCATCAAAACATTAGCAGAAAGTGAGGTTATACTGTATCTGTCATAAATACTGATGCTACAGAGCTCATTATTAATCAATTCTGAAACATAATACAATGATTTTTAAGGTGACATTTAATATCAATCTAAATTAATTATGAATCAACCTTGTATTGTGAGTTTTATATTGTACATTTACTTTATTTTGTTTGCTGTTCCTTAAGCTCAGGTCACAACAACCTAGAGCAAGTGCAGTGAATTGACAAAAAATAATATGGAGAGCTACTGGGGCATCATCAGAGACACCAATCTTGACTGTTGGGGAGTTCTGGTGATTTCTAGTCTACTTTGTTGAGTTTTAGTTCTCATTCAACTTTTACCTTCAGACCTGAGAGTTGTAACTAGAGGCCATAGGGCTTTGTCCAAAACAATATGGCACGTTCTTAGGTCCCAAGGCTCTGTAGTAGTTGCATACTGAGCCTTGACAGGCCTTAAAATGTTTTTGAAATCATACATGCTATTTTTTTTTTAAATGTCAATGTTTTAAAAGTTGTAAATACTCTTGCTTTTCTTGGTTCCTATAAACTTGCCAGGCTGTTCAGTGTTCAGGAAGCATTTGAAATAAACACCCTATATTGACAAAAAACAACACAATCACTTATACTTGTATTATAAAAAATAATTTCTATTTATTATATATTTCTGCTTTAGCCCCAGCTCTGTGTTTCTGTGTTTTCCAAGAGCAGAATGAAACTTGAAAGATAAAGCTGTTGGTTTTGCCGCAGAATTAATGCAGAAAACATATTTACTTGAGTGTGTTTCATACCATACAACCTGGGCAGGACATGTTTAAACTCCTCTGTGGTGAAAGCCTCATCCACCCCAGTAAGAGAAACAGCTCCATCTGTGCCAGAACGAGGCCCGTCCCACAATTCTCGTCCAGGATCTCTGCGTGGCACATATAGCTTGGCAGTGTGAGAAAGTGATGATTGTCTGGATTGGCTCTGCAGTAATAGGATGCTATCAGGCTCCAAAAACCCACACAAATAGAGGAAATCATTATTCTGGTGAAAAGGGAAGGGGATGTCACTGGTCATATACAGAGTAGGGTTGGACAAGATGATGACAGCATGGTCTGTACCACAACCCAGGACTTCAGATTCCTTCTGGATAAGGGACATCAGCTTGTAACGACGGAGAGCATATTCTGTCTGTGACAAACCTGGTGTCACCTCTCCTGGGGGGAAAAAAATACACACACACAATATGTAGGCGTTGATGCTGATTTGTCTTGTAATTACAGCTGCAAATTTTGCCCAAGACTAGGAATACTTTGACTACTGGAGGAAGAAAGCCTCATAACTGGGACGATCCCTAAAAGCAAAAAATACATAGTGAATAAAGTACCCCCTCTTGTAAAATATAAGGATATTATAAGGAGGAGTTCAATAATCATATAAAAACACTTCTAATATCCTCATATTTTGCAACAGGGGGTACTTTATTTATTATAATACACAAGTTTCAGTGAGTCATGTGACAGAAATAACCACTAAAGGGGACCTGTCACCCTAAGAAATAATTTTAATTCATGTTATTTGAGCAATATAAACTTTACCTACACTTACACTTACCTGCACACCCAGAAAAATCTTCACCAATTTATTTTGAAACATCATATTTGAGTCCAACGTTTTAGTCCTCATTAGGACCTTTTGCAAGGAAATAATAATGCCATCTCAACAAACTTTAAATACATGCGCTTGTTTAAACCAACCAATGAGTCCTCAGTATCCAAATCAATCAGTTAATTAAGTGTCCATTTGTGTTAGTGACCAATTTGGTGAGCCGGGTGCTAACCAAATTCATAAATATCAGTCCAGCGAAAGCACTCACGGCATTGACTCCTCAAATATATATCAAAGGGCTTCTATTAGTGCATGATGCACCATACACTAATAAATGCCCTTTGATATATATTTGAGGAGTCAATGCCGTGAGTGCTTTCACTGGACTGATATTTATGAATTTGGTTAGCACCCGGCTCCTAACTATATGAATGGTGAGTGCCGATTTATATATATATATATATTATTTTTTTTTTAAAATATTGTTTTCAGTCTTGGAATCACAGCAAACAGGCAGGTGCCATTTTGTGGAGACTTGTATATGCACCAGAATGGAGGACCTAATGCCCATGCACAATGCCCTACAAAAGTACAGAGCGTGAGGGGGGTGTCGAAATGTGATGAGTGCCATGACATCTAGGAAGTTCTGAATGGAAAGTGAAAGTAATTGACTGCCCCACCTCTATGCCTGAGGAAGAGAGGTGGGGCAGGCAATATGAGATTGACAGCTCAGATATTTAAATACAAACACATAACAATATATTGTTTGCCTGGGTTCTGATAACAGATAATGTAACAGTTCCACGAAGTACAACACTTAGCGGGTCTTGTGCAAACAAAAACAAGTTTTTTAAAATTTGATTTACAAACCTGTTGTTTCGGTCACTGACTGTGACATTGCTCAAGGGAATACAACCTGTACAAGCTGTATCTAACTAGTTTGAGGAACAGAATGACAGCTTCCACTCAATAATAAACAAAGATATGCATACAACTATGACTGTGTTTGCAGAATAACCTATGTCAGTTTTAGTTCCCTAAGTAAAGGTTTCACTTAAAATAAATTCAATATATAACTAGGTGAAGTGTTTTTTGTAACCCTGGTCCATGTCAAGTAATGTTAGACTGTGCCACTTACCTGGTTTCAAGCATTGAGGATGAGTAAAAGGGCTTGGTTGACCCAGATATCTTTTTGGGTAGTTTAAAAGTTGTTTGGGTTTTACAGAGAACCTTCGTCTAACACAGGAAAGACAATCTAAAAAAAGCAAAGGAAGGAGTCAATGTTAAAGCCTACATTTTCCTATCATGTATATAAGTTTGGCATATCTTCCCCACCCAAGCCACATCATTTGTACTGCATAAACACCGGCCAGCTCCATCACATTTTCCTAAAACAAATAGCAGCTTTCACCAGGCAGCCATTTTCCTTCTGACACATCATCAATAATAATGAAACATGTATGCTGTAAAGTTCATGCAATGCAGAATGCAGCTTTCCACAAGCACAACATAAATTGGTAATAGTTCTGCTGGGGTTAAGCACTGTAATGATTACTCTGAGTTTAGGAGAGGTGGTTAAAAGAAAAAAATATGATCAGACAGCTAAAGCAGAGTTTTTATGGGAACCAGTAATGCTATATCTTCATTCGCTGTTAGACTGGAGGGTGTGTTTAATGAGCTGAGAAGAACATTCTCCCAAATTCCTATGGGAGAAAGGCTGAGGGGGTTAGAGGAGTAGAAGGGTTTCTAAGTGATTAAGGGGAAGCTGCAGCCTTACTGTTAACCTTTTAACAAAGGGAGTGGCATTTATCTAAAGATTTTAAAGAGGATGTTCAGTGATAAAATTTCTGTGGAGGGGGTTTACATGTCCTTTAATATAATATGTATTTCATATGCAGAAACATCAATGATGGGAAAAAAACCCTTGGCCAGCTTGCATTTGATTTCCCTCAGATAGTACAAGCAAATACCTTGGTGCATATGTCTCTGCAACCAGAAGCCCAAAGCCATTACCTGTTATATGATTCAATACATCTACTCAACATTGTAGCGTGGCTACATTACACACTGGGGACTAACAGTCAACCAGGAAAGTAATTTATGCTTGGGGTGCCAAAAGTTAGGCACCCCAAGTGGTTGTATTTGCTTAGCTGACACTCTGGGTCAGTGCACCTATCAGCAGAAACCTGCTCTGGCCCTGGGTTCTTTCAGCATGCAAAATTGTCTCGGGAGTCAGAACCAGGAGTGCAGAGAATGTAAACGGACGTATTCCTACAATTACATTTTCAACTAACTCTAAAACCATAGAATCTTCGTAATGAATATATATATATATATATATATATATATATATAGTAATCCACAGAATCAGGAATGCACACTGGGAATTTAAAATATCTTCATCTTTAAAAAGAAAACAGGTCAACGTTTCGGTCCCCTGCTTATCGTACTGAAATTATTACTCAATTAACTGATGTGTCTGTTTATAAACGCTTGTCAGGTAATCCTATAATTAACTTTAAAAAAGAGGTTGATAGGATGCCTTCAATGAGGGTGTGATTACAACGCAGATTAAAGATTATTTAACAATGGACCACCCTAAATGCCCAATCTTGTATACCCTCCCTAAAGTACATAAGAGCTTATCAGCTCCACCCGGGCGCCCTATAGTGTCGGGTCGTGAGTCTTTGCTATATCCGCTGGGAAAGTACATTGATAGCATCCTTCAACCTGTAGTTCAAAGCACTTTCACCTATTTAAGGGACACCCCACATCTTCTTAAATGTCTGGACAATATAACATTACCAGAGGATTGCCCTATTTTTTTAGCGAGTATGGATGTGGTTAGTTTGTATACCATAATTCCACACACTGAGGGTATTGATTGTGTGAGACGCTCTTTGCATGAATTTGAAGCTTAAAATGGCCCTCCCATAGCTTTTGTCCTGGAACTATTACAATTAACCTTACATCTTAATTATTTTCGATTCGAACAGGATTATTTTTTACAGGTTGCAGGGACAGCAATGGGAGCGGCCATGGCACCAGCATATGCAAATTTATACATGCATCAGTTTGAGACTACTAACATTATTCATGATTATGGTGAGAAATTATTGTTCTTTAAGCGCTTTATCGATGATATGATGATAATATGGCGGGGGTCCCTTGCTGAATTTAATGATATGGTAGAGTGTTTGAATGGTCTACCATCCCCAGTCAAATTTACTTTTACTATACATGAGGAGTATGTTAATTTTCTGGATGTGCAGATTTTTCGCAAGGGGACAAGGTTAGGGTATACTCTATACCGTAAGAAAACGGACAAAAATGTCTTACTTCACTACAACAGTGACCATCCCTGGGCCACTAAGTGTTCCCTACCAATTTCACAATTTTGTAGGGTATTGAGAAATAATACCGAGGAGGGACGTAGATCTAGTCAGATCAATGATATATGGGAGCGCTTTAGACAGAAAGGATATCCTATTAAGGTACTCAAGCGAGCTCTAAAAACTGCTAAGGATAGGACGAGTAATCCAGTTACAACTAATAGGGAGCCTCCAAATTTAATATTTAGTACCACATACAATGGAGCCTCTAGAGAGATTTGTAAAAGCATTAAAAAGAATTGGAATATTATCAAATCTGATCATTGCTTATCTGCAAAAATTCCAAATCCACCGATGGTTGGATATAAGAGAGGAACTAACTTAAAGGATTTGTTAGTTAAAACTGACCCATTGAATTGCTACCAAGGAGCGAATAATAGTTGGCTCCCAGACAGAAAACATGGATGTTTTAGGTGCCCTACCTGCACATCATGTCGATTTATGAATCCGGGCAGTAGTTTCACACACCCACATACAGGTGAACGATTTGCTATAAGACATCATATCACTTGTTTAACAACTCATGTAATTTATTTGATCACCTCTCCCTGCGGTTTGTCATATGTAGGGAAAACTGATCTAACGCTCAGGTTGAGAATGGATGGACACAGGTCTGCAATAAGTGTGGTGTTTAGAGATGGTAAGACAAACAAGCCTGTAGCGAAACACTATTTTGAAATGGGCCACAGACTCCCTACATTTAAATACATTGCGATTGATCATGTCCCCCCCTTAAGTAGGGGAGGAGACAGATCAAAGGTATTGCTACAGAGGGAGGTTTTCTGGATCAAAAAATTAAATACTCTTTCACCATATGGATTGAATGAATATTGCTCCCTCTCCTGTTTCCTTAGCCAGAGATAATTTCTGTGGTTGCAACATTTCAACAACATTGTAATAAAACGATATAGTATGTGTTTTCTAGATACTTTTGTTGCATAGATCTTTTAAAAAAAATACATATGGATGTAATTAACCTATTGTAGGATAGAGTTTTTGTGATGTCATGCACCAAAATGAGGCTCACTGATTGGTTAATTTTTTTTGCTTTTAACTTTTTAAAGTGATTTTAAACAAGAATCTGGGTCTTGATAAAGGTCCAAGCAGGGGACCGAAACGTTGACCTGTTTTCTTTTTAAAGATGAATAAATAAAGATGAAGATATTTTAAATTCCCAGTGTGCATTCCTGATTCTGTGGATTACTGAATATTTGGCATGGAATAGCACCTGGGTATATTATACCTCAGCGTCAGTGTGCTGGAACCATTGGAACCTATATATATATATGTCAAACGACCGCACTCTGACGACCGGACTTTGTTTAATCTTTGTGGGTGCAGGGTCCAAGGTCCAAAAATTCATATAGAGGTTTGTTTGCAAGGATCCGCACACCAATATTTTCATCAAAATAAGTGTTTTATTTAGTACATAGATCCACATCATAGGCCGGGTTTACATAGCTGGCTCCCCTAGGCCCGCTATCATTGATTGCCCCAGTCCCCTGTGTAGCATTCTAGTAAATACTTTGTATCTGAATGGACCTAATAGTACAATTTCAAAAGGCAATACATGTTGCTGAAAACTGTATCAGTGAACAAAGCTACAACAGTAGTGGTCAAGACGCCCCCTGTCTGCCTGTGACTGTAATATCAATGGCAAGTCACCTGCCTAAAGAACATGTAGTAGAGACAGATTAAAGGGTAACTCCAGCTTCCAAAACAATAGAGGCCCACATAACACAGAAACCCCTAATATACCCATCACAGTTACCAAAAAGTATGAATAAATGCCATTTTCTATGCTGAAATCCAGCTGTTTAACAGTTCTCTTGGATAATCCTATCACAGTAACTACACAGAATCAACACCTCTGTAAATTTCAGATGTGACCTCTTTGAAGAGTTACACTGTGCCATTGTGATTGGATTAGTGGAAGAGAACTTCCCACACCGGTCAGTTGAACTGAGGAAGCTGCTCGGATGAGTAGTGAAACTTCTTCATTGATTACTTAGCAAGTCCAGTTGTTTTATATTTACCTATACTAGATAATGAAAATCTTCATACTCCTAGTTCTCTTCCTGCATCATTTGAAATCAACCTTTGTTCTAGTGACAGTGGATGACACAGGTATGGGTAGAAATCATACATTTTGCTACAGGCCCTGGGATGTATACAAGTACTGTAGTGTACCACTGCAATGGAATCATTTAGGCAACTGTCTATCTGAAATACATCTCTCTCTGATCTTCATTTCAAAGGTTTCTGATATTGGCAATTTTTTTTTACATTTTATTTTGCTTAAATCCCCATATGGGAACATTGACAGTGATTATTGACTGGTAAATGTTACAGGACAATAAATGACCTGACACTTTGCACAGATTAAAGACAGAGTTAGACTGGCAGCAAATAATAGTGTTAGTTGCAAGTGGTTAAAGGGAGTCTGACCTGTAGTACAGCCAAGGAGGAATTTGGGAGAAGGGCACCACATCACTGTAAGGAAATCGGATTTATGGCTTTATCTGTGTTTTACACTGTTCTACCCGGTGACACACACTGTATAACACGAGTGGCAGGTCGGTAGACAAAGAGTCCGTAAAACTTCATGAAAAACAAGCAGCAAAGGCACAGACTTCCCAAGCAGCGTGGGGTCCTACCCTTTTCTGGCACATGTTGATGGCGTCACCGCCGGGATTCGACCGACGCGTCGCCTGAGCGCAGAGTAAATTATCACCACTTGCCTGGCAGCGGTGTTTTGTTATTGTTTGTAGCTCAGCTCTGTTTATGACTGTAGTAAGAATATAATATAACGAATAGAGTGTTTATAACGCTGGCGCTCTCACAGGCAGCTCGCGAGTGCAAGGGTCAATAAGGGACGCAGGGCGATTGTATTGCAGCCGCTTGGGGGCGGTGCATAAAACTGATTTACACTTGACTCTCTTCGTAAACTACACAGAGAATGACTGGTATTAAATCAAAAATTCATTAACACCATAACGACTCAAATGAACTTGGTTTCAATAGATATATTCATTTCCAGTGCAATTATTATTAATGGGTGTAGCAATGTGGATGCCGTCCCGTGAGAGGGGGTGTAGCAAGATGTCCGACTTCCTGTCGCAGCTGAGTATTTTGCGAAGTTCCGTGACGAGCTCCTCCTTCGGCTCCTTGTCACTCCTTCTAGTTCTTTCTAGTGTGCGGTTCTGTTGAACGTGTCTCCTTCATTATGGACCCGAGGAAAGTGCAGGAGCTGCGGGAGTTCGTGCGGTTGTGTCAGAGTAACCCAGACGTGTTGCACTGCCCAGAATTTAAGTTCTTTACGGACTGGATCATTAGGTAACGGCTTGGCTGCCACCTTGCACCTGAGGTGTCACTTGCGGGAAGCCCACGAATCGCATGTTTCGTTTCAGATACACCTGGTTGCATGGAGTCTGTTCACCTTATAGATGTGCCGTTGTTAATGTATATACTGCTGCCTTTCATTTCTTCTACTGGGGCTGTCAGCTTTGGAAAGGCCTGGCCAATAGTAGGTTAGTAGTCCAGTGTAAGATGCTGGCCTGAGCTTTTGGCACTTCTGCCCCACCGTAGCGCTCAGTTATGGAACCACTGGATTATTTTAGCACAAATAATCAGTTAGTGCCCACAGGCAGTTCTTTAAAGGATTGTTCACCTTTGAGTTAACTTATAGTATGATGCACCTAGTGATATTCTGAGACCATTTGCATTTGGTTTTCATTCTTTGTGTTATTCGGGTTATTTAGCTTTTTATTCAGCAGCTCTGGAGTTTCAACATTCTGGTCGCTAGGGTGCAAATTACCCTAGCAACCATGCATTGACTTGCAGAAGAGACCGGAGTATGAATAGGAGAGGCTGGAATAGAAAGAGGCGTCATAAAAAGTAGCAATAACAATACATTTGTAGCTTTACAGAGCATTTGTTTTTTAGATGGGGTCAGTGACCCCTATTTCAAAGCTGGAAAGAGTCAGCAGATGAAAGCAAATAACTCAAAAAACTATAGAAAATAAATAATGAAGACCAGTTGCAAAGTTGCTTACAATTGGCAACTCAGTAACATACTAAAACTTATAGCAGACATTTTGCGTAAAAAAAAATAAGAACGTACCAGTGCATTGTAGTCCTTTAGATATAGAAGAATTTGGCTTAAAAAAGTAGTGTTTCAGGCTGATATATTGAATATTTCTGCAAAAACCCTAATAATCCTTCTCTTCCACTTCCTGCTCCCTGAATTCCCTGACTGTCCAGGGGAGCTGATGGCTCTCAGCTCACTGCACTGTAGGACAGGAACCAATCAGCAGCTAGCAGGACCTGATAGGGAACTGAAGCCTGTCTGCTTGTGTGACTGCAGGGCTGTGATTGGCTGTCCCCCTCCTACTGTGCTTCTGGCAGGGACCATTAGGACTCTCACCCCTCATTTGAAACACAGACAGGGACCAGAGAACACTTATAGGGAGCGCCAATAAAGGGGCTATTTTTAAATATAATATTAATTTTTAGCACCATGTAAAAGCAACAACATATATTACTTATACTTGCCTACAAAATTAGGGTTTCTACATCCTATATGTCTCCTTTAACGTAAAGGTGAACCACCCCTTTAAGTTAACTTTCATTATGTTGTAGAATGGCTAATTCTGAGCAACTTTGCAACTGGCCCTAATTTTTTTTTCTTTTTATAGTCAATTGTATGCCTTCTTAAGGTGGCCATACACGGGCCGATAAAAGCTGCCGACAGACCAAGTCGGCAGCTTATTGGCCCGTGTATGGGGGCCCCCGACGGGCTTCCCCGATCGAGATCTGGCCGAAAGTCGGCCAGATCTCGATCGGATGGGGTTAAAAATCCCGTCGGATCGCGGCCGCATCTGTTCGTTGATGCGGTCCCGCGATCCGACCGCCCGTTTGGCGAACGCTAGGATCCGATCGTTGGGCCCTAGGGCCCACGATCGGATCAGCCCGATATTGCCCACCTCAAGGTGGGCATATCGGAGGGATATCCGCTCGTTTGGCGACATCGCCAAACGAGCGGATCTATCCGTGTATGGCCACCTTTACTCTCTCCAGCTTTCAGCTGGGGGTCAGTGACCTCCTCTAAAAACGTATGCTTTTTAAAGGGCAAGCCAACCCCAAAATCAAAATGTGCCTAATAAAAAATTATTAAACATTTTCATTGAAGTTATTTGTAAAAACAATTGCTATTGAAAGCAGGATTTGCTTAACTTTTAGTTGTTTCTTTTTAAACTATGTTGCTAAAGTCTTAGTTCCCCAGCAAAGACAGGTCTGTTAGTCAGTTGCCTTGTCTTACATTGTATTAGTCATAGGCTATAACTAAGTGTCTCTGGTAGACACGAAACGTGTCAGGCCTTGATTCTTAATTATGGAGAATAAAATGTAAGATTTTTAACCTTTTACAATCTGACTCTGATCTTACTACAGTGTGGGTCCAGGCTTGTGCCAGCCTCCTTTGATATCTACTGATGGTTATAGCACAACAGGTTGGACATGATCTAAATCATGGTTTCATATAAGTAACAATTTTCATGTTTTCCTGATTAAACTGAATATTTTTGTCCTTTCTACAATTACATAATTTATGGTTCTCACTTTGACTAGCCTTGTAATCCGGTCTCCTCTAGATTTAACCCATAAGGGGCATAGTTTTTATGACTCTGCTTTAAATGTATGTCCTTTGGCAATTTTTTTTTAAATTAATTTGGCAAAAAATGTGCTTTTACTGGTAGTTGTTGCCTACTAAAATTTATAGCTAGATTTCTTCCTCTCATTTCTGTCATTGATGCTTTTGATATATATTTCAAGACTGTGCCACTTCTTTCATTTAACTTATTTGACATACTACAGGATTGTAGGTCACATTACGGTAAATAGTCTATGGAGCCCTTGAACAGGTTTGGTGGGTGCAACAATGACTTGGATCGCCCCATTCTGCCACAGGCTTTCGTTCTTTTAACTTCTCGAAGGTGTCCAGCCATAAATCTGTTTCACGGGCATAATATTATTCCTGTTAACTAAAGTTCCCTTGCCAAATGCATGGGTATTGTTATCTGGGCAGGATCTGATTGTTACCATCACAATCTGGCGTGTCCTAAACATTGCGACATTCCATAGGCTTTGCCGTTTGAAGTGGAGAGGCATGAAGATAAATCTTTTTTTCTGACATTAAGGGGCCAATTCACCAAGCTCAAGTGAAGGATTCTAAGTAAAAAAACTTCGAATTTCGAAGTGTTTTTTGGGCTACTTCGACCATCGAATGGGCTACTTCGACATTTGACTACGACTTCGAATCGAAGGATTCGAACTAAAAATCATTCGACTATTTGACCATTCGATAGTCTAAGTACTGTCTCTTTAAGAAAAAACTTCGACCCCCTAGTTCGCCACCTAAACGCTATGAACCCAATGTTAGCCTATGGGGAAGGTCCCGATAGGCTTGGCTAAGTTTTTTTGGTCGAAGGATAAATCTTTCGATCGTTGGATTAAAATCCTTTGAATCGTTCGATTCAAAGGATTTAATCATTCGATCGATGGATTATTCCTTCGATCGTTCGATATTCGAAGTCAAAGGATTTTCATTCCCCAGTCGAATATCGAGGGTTAATTAACCCTCGATATTCGACCCTTGATGCATCGGCCCCTAATAGTCAAGGTTGTTTGCAGAGTAGGAGAGGCAAGCTATCATAGGGTATTGATAGGTTAATGACTGACCAAAGCATTCCCTGCTCACCCATATAGCTGCTATAATCCATTTCATCTATATGTAATTAGCCTTTACTTGCTGCCAGGTTTCCATTGAGCAGGATTCTGCCTAGAAGAAACAGGGACCTGGAACAGAGAATCTGTGGTGTGGGCATAATTTGAAAACCAAAACCAAATTCCAGTTTAACTTAAAAAAAAGTAATCTAATATTTGCGTATGGGATTGTTCTATATTAGAGAGCCCATTGTTAAAGACTATAATACTTTTAGATTGTAAGCACTGTTGAGCAGGACCTTTTCAATATTTACCTTTTCAATCTGTATGTTTGCTGCTCACTTGCAATTGCCAGTATATATATGTTGCTTATGTCTGTACCGAGCTATGCCTTTAAAGTTTTTTTCCCATTGTCCTGTCACTGTTTCTAGTAATTACTTTTACTTAACCCAAGGAATACTAGAAGGTAAAATGTCCCCACACAAGGACCCAGGTCAGCCTATTTATGTATCTAAATATAATTTGTTTTTCAGCATGGGGGCTTCAGTTCCAGCAGCTTCAAGCAAAGAATCACCCACTTCTACCAAAACGGTTAGTGTTCTTAATAGATGACTTTAAAAAATGTCATTCTCCCTGATTGGTTGAAATCTTAAAGGGGTTGTTCACCCTTTTAGGGTAATGGGTAGACATTCATATTCTGAGATCATATAGCTTTCTGTTCAGCAACTATCAAGTTTGGTTTTCAGCAGCTATCTGGTTGCTAGGGTCTTGTTTAGTCTGGCAACCAGGCAGTGGTTTGTATCGGCACTAGAATATGAATCAGTGAGGTACACAGTAGAAAGTTAAATAAAATTAAAAATGTAGCTTCACAGTAATAGTTTGTGGCTTCTGGGGTCAGTGATTCCCATTTGAAAGCTGGAAGGAATTGAAAGAAGAAAACCATTCAAAAACTATATTAAAAAAAAAAAGATAATGCAGACCAATTACAAAGTTGCTTGGAATAGGACATACTATAACACGCTAAAAGTTAACTTAATGGTGAACCACTCCTTTAAGAGGAGTTTTTTGCCGTCCTCTTGATCAACTAGCAGGTAGGCAGGTTATACTGTAAGTAGACTTGAATGGATGGACATGTATCTCTTTTTCAACCTAACTTACTATGTTATTATGTTACAGTTTTGCACACCTCCTTCCTTCTTTACTCCGAAAAGAAGACTAATCGTTTAAGGTTCATCAAATGTTAACCAGTTGTAAATTCAACTTACTGCATGTATTGGGATCTGAAGATGATAAGCTAGTTAAGAGCTCATGCCTCTTGGTACTACTTATGAACAATAGGAATCAGGCGGGGAACACTCTGAATAGCATTACCAATGTTTGTACAGGCTCTTAAAGGAACAGTAACACCAAAAAAGTGTGTTACTGGAATGATAATATAATAGTGTTGCCCTGCACTAATAAAACTGGTGTGTTTATTTCAAAAACACAACTATAGTTTATATAAACAAGCTGCTGTGTAGCCATGGGGGCTGCCATTCCAGCACAGGGTACACAGTAGATAAGATACTTTCTGAAGAAGCCCTTTACATGCTGCAGAGCAGAGTATATGTTTGACCTTTGCCTGCTTTAAAATGGCTGCCCCCATGGCTACACATCAGCTTGTTTTTATAAACTATAGTAGTTTTTCTGAAGCAAACATACAGTTGTACCAGTGCAGTAGAGCAGTACGTTATATTTTCATTGCTTTGAAACATTTTCATTTTTGTTGTTACTGTTCCTTTAACTGACCAATAAGTATATAGGTTAAATACATATCAAAAGTGCATTTGTTTTTGTCTGTTTTTACCACAGACTATACATAAGTTAACTTGGTAAACCTTGTTGTTAAACCTTGTATTTCAAAATGACCTACAAAATAATATTCATGTAGATGACGCTGCAGCATGATCTAAATAAACACATCTTAGCTTGGGCAGAAATAAGCCAATATTTACCAAAAAGCTAACGCGGATCTGGAAGATGAGCCTTCTGCCTCATACCACATAATTTACCATATTGGCCTTAGAGGGAAATCAAATACCTGGCAGATGTAGTTATTGGCTTGGAATGAAGCACATCCCTATATTGGGTTTTGTTTGCGTTGTGAATTTTTCATTGAAGTTAGGATGAATTACAATCCAATATTCACAAACAGACTTTAAAGTGGTGGTTCACCTTCAAACAACTAGTTGATTTCAGATCACCAGAAATAAAGACTTTTTCCAATCACTTTTTATGTGTCGCTGTTTTTCTGATATTAAAGATAAAGAGTAAAGTGTTAATTTTCACATTCTAAGGGTTGGGCCAGATGGGGAGATTTAGTCGTCTGGTGACTAATTTCCTCTTCTGCGGGGCGACAATCTCCGCCAACTGCCTTCCGTCTGCGCTAATGCACTTTGTGGTGCTTTGAATTCTGAAACCACCCGAAGTTGCCTTACGAGGAAACTTCGGAAATCAAAGTGCCGTGAGTACATTAGCGCAGGCGATTCTTCATTCAAGCAGGTGGAAGGCAGTTTGGGAAGATTGTTGCCCCGCAGAAGAGACGATTAGCCAGACGGCTAAATCTCCCCAAATCTGCCCGTCTGCCCCAGCCCTAAAGTAGCTCTGGAAGGGGGGGACCCTGTAAACTGCTCTAAATTGATGCATTTAGTTGATACATTTCTTATCTTTGTCCCTGCTGAGCAGAATCTCTGGGTTTCAGTACAGGCAACTGTTAGAATTGATACAATAGTTGCTAATACTCCAGAGATGCTGCTGAGAAAAGTATCAACTAAATATTGCAAAATTGTAACAATTTAGAGTCTGCACCTGAATTACTGAGCTGCCAGACTCAAACACCAGAGACAGGAACATTCAACTTTAAACTTAGATTTTGGAAAAACATTAAAAAATAAATAATGGAAAGTAATTGAAAAAAGTCTTTATTTCTGTTGAACAATCTGAAAACAACTGAACTGAAAAAAGTGCTTGGAAGGTGAACAACTCCTTTAAGATTGCTTCTCTCCTGGTTTCAAATTGCTCTTCTCTTCAACAGCAACTCTTTCCCAAGATTTTAACTGTTTTTTCTTTGCGTGAGAGTCTTATTTTCCCATATCCCACTTTTTTGCTCAGCAGTAATGATGGTCTTTGTTCACAGGAGACACCGGTACAGGAAGAGAGAACACCCACGCCACCTCCCAAACCAGAGAGTGAGGAGAGTGATATTGGTAATGATCATTTCCCTTGCTTATAATGTTAGACTGTAGGTATGTAGAAGACTGCATCATAGTGTAGTTCATTTGAGCCTTCAGCTCCTTCTGTGCCAAACATTGAAATAGCAGTAAGGTACACATACATAACGTAACACGTAATATTAAGGTATCCCATCCATATGCCAATGGATTCATTTACAAATTTGTGTGGTTTGGTTTATTTTGGCTCCAGAGATTGATAACGAGGGAGTGATTCCTGGAGATGATGATGAACCACAAGAGATGGGAGATGAATCTGCAGAGGTAATTAGGTGCCCTACTCATTATGTATTTATTATCCCAGACCTTTGGCAGACCTTAGAGGCACATTTATCAAAGGTCGAATTTGGAATTCACGTGAGTCTTTAAAAACTCCCCTAAATTCCAATACATTTGAAATTTGACCAATCTAAATTTATTAAAAAAAAAAATCTAATTCTTTAAACTCTTAATGGGCTCGACCTCAAAACTCGAATCGAATTTGATTAAAATTTTAAAAACTCTGTTTGAGTTTTTTATACAGGAAGGCTGCAAACAACTCAAAATTGATCACTGGACCCCTCCCACTTACTTGAACAGCAATTTGTCAGGTTTAAATGCCAAATAGTCGAATTTTAGTTCTTAAAGGGCCAGTCTATGATAAATCTCGAAAATCGAATTCTAATTTTTTAAAAAGTCGAATTTGACAGTTTTGCCCATAAAAAAATTTCTAACTTCGAATTCGTATTTTCAATTCGACCCTTTATAAATCTGCCCCTTAGTGTTCAGAACGCTTGATTTCATTTTATTCTTACATTTAGGGGTCTATTTTTTTTTATTCTGTGTAAAACTAATCTCCGCATAAAGGCTGTGAAAAAAGGCAGTTTAAAATAAATTGCAAATTTATCAAGGTCTGTGCTGGATTTGACACCATTATTATTCGCTGCTTTGGCCATATTTTCCCATAGCATTTTCGAGCGGCAGTTTACAGTTATATGGATTTGTTCAGAGAGGTATGCGGCCTCCAAAAATCAGTGCAAAGATTGAGATCGATTTTTTTTTTTATATGTGCTGATGTGTGGTCAATTGGAACTGTTTTCTTTTTCCTTTTTTACACTGCATAATAAATAGGCACTTTACTCTTTGTCGTCCCCGCCCCGGTCCAGTGGATGCATTGTTAACGAAGCTTTATTTCTGCAGGTAACCGAAGAAATGATGGATCAGGCCAATGAAAAAAAAGTAGAAGCAATTAATGCTTTGGGAGAAGGTGCGTATTGAAGGCAACAGTGAGTCATTTAGCCAATATAACTGGATGCAGATTAAAATAGGTTTGGTTTTTTTTTTTCTGAATTGGTCTCCATTTCTATTGATACTGAAGGGTGGCAGTGTAAAAATGTAACATTCCATGGCGAAAAGCATTTGACAAATCACCACTGGATATTTATTCTAGATAAAGTATATTTTGTATGAAGTAATATGTTTTTAAATGGAACACCTGCCAGGGTTAATTCACTCAATACATTTACCTAACAGAAAAAAATAAATCCAAATCTAGGTATGCACCAAACCCACTTATACATTAACCTCATTTGAACACTAGTTTAAATAGGTCTTCCACTGAGAAATTACTATTTTTTTTTTTTAGTCTGAGTCAGGGTTGCAGAAAAACAGCCAAACAGATGCTGCTATTAATAGTATTTACATTTACATATAACTTTAAACTCATTGAGAATGCATAACGTGGCCTGGAAAGTTGCTGAGAATTGCATTTTTATTAACTATTCATAAAATAGTAAAGGGATCCTTCAACCAAAAAAACTCACTTTACTTATCTGTAAACAAGAAATGTCTTTTATATTTCACTTACAGATAATGCCGCTGAAATAACACAACTAAGATTTGTATTTAGCCAAATGAATTGTGTACGAACAGGAATCTAACCTCTAATGATATTACAATTTTGGCCCCACATTCCTCATGATTTGATGAATAACAGTTTGTAGTGCTGATGGCATCTTTATTTATTTATTTTTTTATATTATCAGGTGAGCTTCAAAAATCCATTGAATTGTTTACTGAAGCTATAAAACTGAACCCACGGATAGCAATTTTATATGCAAAAAGAGCGAGGTGAGACTCTTTATTTCTAATGTTGGATCAGGTTGAACTTTATGGGAATCTGTCTTTTTAACCTCAACCTCATCTGCTAAACTAAATTGGATTATACAGGATGTTTTTGTAGGGTGGGATTCAGGACTAAAATATGGATTTTGAATGTCTACATAGGCCCACTTAATACAGTGATATTGTGATGCTTAAAATAATGTGTAGAATTCAACTGAAACCAATTTACTGGGGCCGAAGCTAAGACCAAGGCTTAAACAACGTCCACTGAGAAAAAGGAATCTGTGTTCCAGGGAAATGTCACCTTCAGTATCCGCTCATCTTTAAAAGTCAGGTGTGTCAGGGGTATCTAATGCTATGCCTATGTTTTTTTGTGTGAATCGGTGCCTTTGTAGTTGCTCAGACTTGAGGTGGCCATAGACGCAGCGATAATATTGTTTAAAAAACAAAATATTGGCAGAAGATTTGGATATCGGTTGGCTCTTCGATTGGGCACCTTTGAAGGCACCTGAACATCGGCCATTGTTAGTGCTGAATTATCAGATAATGGTATAATTCTATTGTTTCTACCTGTATATCTGACAATTCAGCTCTACACGTGTGTACTGAAACTTCAATCTTTCCTGGAACGTCTATGGCAGTGATCCCCAACCAGTAGCTCGTGAGCAACATGTTGCTCTCCAACCCCTTGGATGTTGCTCCCGGTGGTCTCAAAGCAGTGTTTATTTTTTAATTCCTGGCCTGGAGGCAAGTTTTAGTTGTATAAAAACCAGGTGCACTGCCAAACAGAGCCTCAATGTAGGTTGACAATCTACATAGGGGCTGCCAAATGGCCAATCACAGCACTTATATGGCACCCCAAGAATATTTTTCTTGCTTGTGTTGCTCCCCAACTCCTTTTACTTTTGAATGTTGCTCACTGGTTGAAAAGGTTGGGGATCCCTGGTCTATGGCCACTATGACCATGAGATCAAAATGAGATTATGACTAGGGATGCACCGAATCCAGGATTCGGTTCAGGATTCGCCCAGGATTCGGCCTTTTTCAGCAGGATTCGGATTCGGTCGAATCCTTCTGCCCGGCCGAACCAAATCCTAATTTGTATATGCTAATTAGGGGCAGGAGGGAAATCACATGACATTTTGTCACAAAACAAGGAAGTAAAAAATATTTTCCCCTTCCCAGCCCTAATTTGCATATGCAAATTAGGGTTCGGTATTCGGACGAATCTTTCGGGAAGGATTCGGGATTCGGCCGAATCTAAAATAGTGGATTCGGTGCATCCCTAATTGTGACTGTGGCTCAGTAAGAATGCTTTGAAACAAAATAGTTGGTCTAGGTAAGTCCAATAATGTCTTGAACAAGAGCCGTCCACGTTCCTAGAATAGAGGATAAGGAGCCATTAAATCAGGTTTTTATATCTTAACTTTGTCCTTAAACAGTCTGGTTGCAAGAGGAGAGCTTGGGGTTAATTGAGGCAAGAACAGTGTAATACTCTTTCACAGAGTCGCCAAATGCAAGAGTTTTTCCAGACAGGCTTCAGCAGACGGGGGCAGTTAAGGTTTTTGACTCATGATGGAGGACATTTGGGAAAAGAGGTCTACAGTAAACAGGCATGACCTTTTCTAAAAGTTAGATATTTGGCGCATTTACAGTCTTATTGTAAACCCCGGTCATTAAATAGATGGTATTATAGTAAGGCTAAGCTGCACCCTGTAAGAGAAGAACAACACAAGTCAGGCACCAATGTGTCCAGTCTATTAGCCTTCTTTATCCAAGCTGCACACTAAATACAAGTTTATTTTACACAGCTTAAAGCTCAGGGCAACACAAAGCCCATATTGAAGTTATTGACTCTTTTTCATAGTTGCCCCCCCCAGTTTGTCCATTAATGCTCACTTCCGGTATTGCTAGCTACTGATCACACACTGGGCAACTTCCCTTGTTGCTAAATTGTGCTTTGTTGTATTAGCCATTGTCTTTTATGTGAGATCCTCTTCATAAATTATAACTGGTTGTATCCACACATCCTATTAAATTGTAATCTTTTAAGCAGGGCAGTCTGTCCTTAAAGGCATTTAACATTTGGCTTCATGTTATTCTTTAAATAAAGCATTATAATGTCTCTTCTGTGTAAGTGGATTGTGAACAGTACAGGAAGTGTGTGTATGTATATATGTGTGTGTGCGTATGTACCGTATATACTCGAGTATAAGCCGACCCGAGTATAAGCCGAGGTAACTACTTTTACCTACAAAAACTGGGAAACCTGATTGACTCGAGTATAAGCCTAGTGTGCTTTCAGCTGAAAGAGACTGGCTTCCATTTCCTTTTACAAATAAGATAATAAATCAATGAAAAGATACCGTACTTTGATTCACTATCTAGAACAGGATAGGACTGATTGCAGCCCAAGATTGTGCAGAATAGTTTCAGCAGACCACTCTCCTACACATGTATGCATTGACAAACAGCTGATACCCTAACTGGCCAAAGAATGTTTTACCAAGTGGTTCCTTCCCTTTTCGAGTCTATTAGATAGGGAATTTTAAGTGTAACAACAATGCACTGGTGAATAGGCTGGGTCTAAATAGCATGCACATCAATCATATGATAAATGGCTTCAATAACGGGACGAGAGAGGCCGGCATCCAGCAGTATATTATTGTAACTGTGCAACGAACCTTTCAAGTGCGTCGGCAGAGAGAGAGACCGGCATCCCGAGTATATTACCGTAACTGTGCAACGAACCGGCAGCACTTTCTAGACAATGCGCTGGACGTCGGATGCGGGAGGCTGCTGATCATACTCGCGAGGCCAGCGCGGGGACAGGTGATCTTTTCCTTCATGATAGCCTGGCCACCCAGGTCCCTTCAGCTAGGCAAGCCCTGTACCGGACCCCTAAAACCAGCCGGTTTTCCGGCTAATCCGGCCCTGGCTGCGGCCCAATTACAGGAGAGGTTGAGTAGGAGGGGCTATCGGAAGCATGTAATGCAGGGAAAATGGCTGCCGGCTGAACTAACCAATACAGCCAGGAACGAGGCAGCTGTGTGGGGCACAGGAAGATTTCTTCAGCGCAATTGATGCGGTTTGAGTGAGTGACTCGAGTATAAGCCGAGGTAGACTTTTTCAGCACATTTTGGGTGCTGAAAAACTCGGCTTATACTCGAGTATATACGGTATGTATGTATATATGTATGTATGTATGTATATAGATAGATAGAGATAGAGATAGAGAGAGATAGATAGATATATATATATATATATATATATATATATATATTACAATTCTTTTTCTCTGCCTATTTTTGATACTTATAAGTCATGTTAATTCTTATCTTATTTTTAGTGTGTATGTTCAGCTACAGAAGCCAAATGCAGCCATCCGTGACTGTGACAGAGCAATAGCCATTAATCCTGATTCAGCACAGCCGTACAAGTGGAGAGGGAAAGCACACAGGTGAGAGATTCATAAATAATGGAAGGATCGTGGCAGTAGCAAATTACCTGCTATTGGTGTTTAGGGTAACTAGAGAAGTGAGTGGAATTTTTAAAATGCATTCATTATCCTGTAGTCGTGGTGTATTTGAGACCTTATGTAGGCGTTTCATTACTTTTTCTGACCCAAGCAACCAAGTATGATTTCAATGTTGTGGTGAAAAGGGAACGTGAAATTTATAGAAAATAACATTCTTCTCTCACATTAAATCAGGCTGCTGGCCAGAGTTTTGGGCCTTTCTGCCTCCAGCCACCCCACGTCCTGCTTGGGTAATGCTTGCATATAACTTTTCCTGCATTTAATTGACGCGCTGACTGCATATATATTGCTGACCAAACAGAACAGTGGATAGTATAACATCCACAAATGGATAACAACCCAGTTGTGGACATGAGGTAGATGAGAAGTGTTTTTCCTGGAGATTCAGCACATGGCCCATCCAGGCTAGTTATGAGAGGGAGCATATAAATGTGTGAAGGCATAAGGGCAAACTTTAATCTTATCTGTAAATTCTGAAATTTGAAACAAACCATGACCAGGATATAGATCAACTTTTTTTTAAACTGTTTATTGCTGTATAAAAAAAAACCAATAAAAGACATGGAAAGAATGTTCATGACAGTGATCAAATAATCATTGTGATACACAGTTATGTTGTGTTCAATATACCATTATATATCTTTGCATCTATGTTGCTTTCAATGTCTACTGGGTTTGTCACTGTTGGATTATATTTCAAACAATATAATAAAAAAAAAACAAAAAAACCGAAAGGACAAAAAAGAAATTAAGAAATAACTAGGAAGAAAAAGAAATTATGAGGAAGGAGAGAATGTCGCCATTTATAGATACCAGTAAACAGTATGTGGTATATCCAGCAATTGCCATTGATATTGTCGTCCTTATATCTTTAAGCTCTCCTCTGAGAGAAGCTTCTGCCCACCATTTATTATATTGGAAGGGGATAATTGTTTATTTTGTTTTTGTCCTTCAATTGTGTTTAAGTATTCATTCCAGATATCATAAAATAAGGAACCTTTAGATTCTTTATCTTGTAGTGCCAAAACCTATTGCAGTTGCATCGTGTATAGTAGTTTACGTTCCCATATCTGCTGTGGCGGTGGTCTTGTTTCAGTCCAGAATTCCAAAATCGTTTTAATTGCGATTAGTACCATTATGTCTGCTAATCTGTTACCCTTGATGGTATTATCAGTAGGTATAGGATATAATCCCAATAATATTTGTGGCTTTGTCTGGGTTACTGGAATGCCGCATAGGTCTTTCATTTGTGCTAGAATTATATTCCAGAAAGTGCTTCGTTTTGTACATGACTATAAGGCATGTTCTAATGTGCCATCAGGGTGGTTGCACTTCATACAGTTAGGTGTGATTGTTAAAGACAATTTTATGTGCTATATTTGGTGAAACATATGCTCTAGGAAGTTTAAGGGCCACGTCCTGGAAGTATACTACTGATAGGGTTTTTGTATGTTTAGTATAGGTTGTTATAGCTTGCACTGTTGTGATATTTGGTATGATGGTTTGCCATCTTGATATGCCTTCTGTTCGTGAATTGTAATCTGTTTGGTTTTATAATAGCATACACTCCAGATGCCCTGACAAGTTGTCCCTGTTTTGCTTTTATTAAGATATCTAGTGGGTTTTTTGTTATTTGTGACTTTATGCCCGAATCACTAAATCTTCATAGCTTTTAACCTGTAAGGATGCAAAAATGTGGCTGTTGGGGAGACCATATCTTGACTGTAATTCAGGGAATTTGTATATTGTGTTCGTGATAGGGTTAAGAAGTGATCCAATAGTTGTTAGGCCTTTGGTGTGCCATCGTTTAAAGTGAAGATCTGCCTAAGCGCCTTGAAAGCAGCTGTTATTTCGGATAGGAAGAAAAAGTGATTGTTCCGAATAGTTTAGATTGTTTGCCAGGCTTTGATAGTAGTATATAGAAGTCAGTTTGTTTGACAGTGGTGTGGAACTTCAGAGGGTAATTCGTCTAGTAGATAGGATAAAGAAAGATTTATTTTATTTATGTATTTACTTGGTTAACCCAGTCTGTAGCTATCCTGCTAGCTAAATTGTAGTATTTTAATAATAGTAAATTAAGTCTACCATTGCCCCTAGATTGTGCTAATTTTAATAGTGATATCCTTGGTTTTTTATGTTTCCATATAAAGGATTGTACGTTTTTGTTAAATTTGGCTATGTCTGTGGTCTTAAGCAGAATTGGTAGTACTTATAAAATACACCCTTGGGAAGGCGGTCATTTTGAAAAGGTTGTAATTAATGGGTACATTGTCCCTGCTTCTAAAGTCTTGTAAGGTGTTTTCTATAGCATCTGCTAAGTTTAGTGTATATAATTGGTCAATATCTGCTGCTATTTTTACCCCCAGATTTTTCAAGTGTGAGGTGGTTTGCTGGAACATAACAGCTACTGCTATTGTGCTCCTATCAGGTGGAATCCCCAGCCACAGCAACTTTCATTTATCCAAATTGGCTTGGAATCCTGAGATGGTCCCAAAGTTTTGTATTATTGGTATATCTATTATGCTCGGAATCTCCGTGGCTGGATTGGCAACAAATAGCACTGTCTGCATATGCTGATAGTTTAATTTCTGTGGTGCCAATTTTGACTCCTCAAAAGTCTTGTAGGAGATTTAGATTTCGTATTAATGGATCCAGCCTAAAGGTGAAAGGGGGCAGCCTTGTTCATAACTTTTCATATTCAATTTTTCTCAGCTAATGCAATAAACCTTTTTATACTGAATTTACACGGAAGCTTGAAGTTCTCCGGGACCATACATCTAGGAATCCTAAGGTACCTCAGTGCTTATTGATCATATGAAGTATTTTAATAATCTTCTATCTCTTGTAGACTTCTGGGGCACTGGGAAGATTCAGCCCATGACCTGGCCATTGCATGTAAACTGGATTATGATGAGGATGCTAGCGCTATGCTGAAGGAAGTGCAGCCACGGGTAAGTGACCAATCCTCAAATACTTCCTGTTCTGTATCTGTAATCAAAAACGTTGTATTCAATTATAGAGTTTGATTATATGACAGATGTGCATGTCCCCCTGCTTTTCACTCAGACCCTGTCAATATAAACATTTTCCTTTTCATGGACCCAAAGCTACCAAATGCTACTTGGCCTCATATGAATTGGGTTATTGGAAATGGTTAAAGGAGAATAAAAGCCTCACATATAATTATTTGTGGAAAGCTCTCCCTACCCATCTTGCCCCCCTAAATATGCCCTGTTTTCATTAGCTATTGAAGAAATAGTGTAGTGCAGCAGTTTGTTCTCAGTGTTGATGATTGCTTACAGAAGAATATTCAGCAGTGTGCTATGGCACTTATGTTGGTGCTACTCTGCTTAATTTTTGAAGAGGTAATGGAAATGGGGCATATTTTAAGGCAAACTGCTACAGATTGGGTGGGGGGAAAAGTGCTGTTTACAAATAATATGTTTTATGTGAGGCTTGTGTTCTCTTTTAAATAGATCATGATATAGTGTAGGGATAGGTATTCCATGTGCTGTTGAACAAATTCACTTCATTAATTAGATTATTGATGGAATTCTGAGAGTTGTGGTGTGTAACACAGAAAGTGCTTATGGTGCCTATACCATGGCAGTACACGTGGATCTCAAATATGAATAGCTGAACCTGACTTTTGTTTCAAAACTCCGTTCTCTTACGTTTGTGTGATTCGATTGCTGTTCCCTCATTTTAGGCAAATAAAATTGCAGAGCATCGTAGAAAGCATGAACGTAAGCGCGAGGAAAAAGAAATAAATGACAAAAAGGAGCGACTGAAGAAAGCCAAAGAGGAAAATGAGAGAGCACAGAGGGTGAGTGAGAGTCCCTCTTATTGGAAACCTATAGAATCTGTTCTCTCATCTACGCTGAGCTCACAACTAATGTAACTCCTCTCTGTGTTGTTAGGAAGAAGAGGCTCGTCATCAGGCAGGAGCACAGTTTGGTGGATTCCCAGGTATATTTGTTTTAGCGGACCGTCAGACCAGTGACAAAGAATTTCGTTTAATTTCTTCTAGAATACTTGCCTTTAGATAAAAGCAATGGCAAATGTGACATAACATTAAAGTAATGTTCTGTTTCTATGCCTTTATGTGCCATGAGGGCAAATGCCATGCCTCCAATATGCTCCTTGTAGTTTGATGGAATTAATTCCGTCTGACTTCTGTATTTTATTTCACAGGTGGGTTCCCTGGAGGAATGCCTGGAATGGGTGGCATGCCTGGAATGGGTGGCATGCCTGGAATGGGTGGCATGCCTGGAATGGGTGGAATGCCAGGAATGGCTGGAATGCCAGGAGTCAGTGACATTTTATCAGATCCAGAAGTGCTGACAGCCATGCAGGTAAGGATATAAATGTCTTTAGTAGTTTTCATAGTGAAGGGGTAAGGTTGTATCTCATGGTGCTGTCGTTTCTCTCTGCACAGAATGTGCGTGTTACTTTATACGTGTAAGGATTATGTAACATTAATTACCGGAACATCTTTCCTTTTCTCCCCAGGACCCCGAGGTGATGGCTGCATTTCAAGATGTGGCGCAAAATCCAGCCAACATGTCGAAGTATCAGAACAACCCCAAGGTGATGAACCTAATCACCAAACTGTCGAGTAAATTTGGGGGAAGTGCATAATCTGCTGAGGAGTCTAAGCAATACAGGAAAAAAAAGCCAATAGCTGGGCCATATCCATTAACACCCTGGAGTGGCCTGCTGTATCCTCTTCTCCCTTATTAACACTCTGATGGGATTGCTGCAGTACCACAGAAATCCGCCAGCATTCAGCATGTATTCCTATGGCAAATAAGGAGTATAGAGATATGAAGGTTAATGTTTAATTTTTTTTTTTGTTTTATTACTAGCTTGTCTGGAAGGAGTTTGTGTTTATAGGCAAATTCTGTCCCATTCTGGAGATGCCGTCCCCTTTATCCAAATATACTTTTGTATACTGGTACTGTAATACAGTAGGGCAATAAAAGCACTTGCCTGATATATCCCATTTTCCCTTCAGTTGCACACCATGTCCAAACACATTATGTGAAAGCAAAAGATGGAATGTGTATGAATCCCCCTAAAGCCAGAGATCTCACTGGATTTAATTAATAAAATCCTCTGACGGAATAACGATTTCAGTTCCACTCCCAGCCACCCAATCTCCTTTCACTAATGACTGTGACATAAGAAGCTGTGTAAGAACTTCTGCGTAAACTGGAATATGTTTATATTTGTATTAATTTGTTCTCTGTTCCATTACATTTTGCTACATAAATATGCCTCCAGCTGGCCAAATGACCATATGTTAATTATATTTTCTGCCTTCAAAAATGTAGTCTGTTTAACAGGGGAATGGCAACCGGGGGGGGGGGTCTGGTGGTAAAACTTTGTGCAAACTGTAATAATTACCCACAGGTATTGTATGCAGGTTCTTTAGCCAATGGCAGGGATCCCAAAACTATGGCTTGTGAACAACATGTAGTCCATCCCCTTGTTGCTCCCAGTGTCCTCAAACAGGCGCTTATTTTGGATTTCCTGGCTTTGTTTGGCAGTACATATGGTCTTTATGCAACAGAGTCTCCTATAGGCTGCCAGTTCACATAGGGGCTAACAAATATCCAATCACAGCCCTTATTTGGCATCCCCAGGATGCATGTGTTGCTCCCCAACTCTTTTTACCTCTCAATGAGTCTCCCAGCTAAAAATAAATAAATAAATAAATAAATGAAAAAAAGTTGGGGACCCCCGTACTAAGGGCTAAACTACATGGGAGATATTTGTAGGATGGTGCCAGGCGCATTTCTACAAGTCGGATGTAGTTGCATTAGTCAGCATATAATAGGACTGATACAAAAACCTGATGTGTAAACTGCATGGAACATTTGTCATCTGAAACGACATGCTTTTGTCAGAACACTGCATTCTGTGTCTGCATCCGACCAGATAAAATCTGAAATCAAAGGTCGAGTATGCCGCTTTGGGGCATAAAAAAATCTCAAATTTGAAATTTGAGTTTTTACTAAAACAAACATTGAAAACTCATATTTATTGGGAAAACACAACTCGACCTTTGATACATCTGCCCCAAATGTAGATGCCTGAACAAATCACACCAGCCATCTTTATCTGATCCCACTTAACATTACAGTTATACTACCTATAGGGGAGTTTTTAAGACTAAAAAGAAATTGCTCCTCTGATGAGTTTTTAAGGGAACAAGCTGGAGAGTTAAAGTTGAGACTGAGACAAAGAGGATACTCCGTTAAATTAAGTAAGAAAGCATACGATTGTGCTTGATACACAGATAGATCCCAATTGCTAAGAACAAAAGGGATGCAAGACAAAAACTGTAATAACATAGTAAGTTAGCTTGAAAAAAAGTCACATGTGCATCAAGTTAAACCTTTTAACTTTTTTTTTTTTTTTTTTTTTTTTTACCTGCCTAACTCCCAGTTGATCTAGAGCAGTGATCCCCAACCAGTAGCTCGTGAGCAACATGTTGCTCTCCAACCCCTTGGATGTTGCTCCCAGTGGCCTCAAAGCAGGAGCTTATTTTTGAATTCCAGGCTTGGAGGCAAGTTTTGTTTGTATAAAAACAGGTGTACTGCCAAACAGAGCCTCAATGTAGGTTGAGAATCCACATAGGGGCTATCCAATGACCAATCACAGCACTTATTTGGCACCCCAGGAACATTTTTCATTCTAGTGTTGCTCCCCAACTCCTTTTACTTCTGAATGTTGCTCACGAGTTCTAAAGGTTGGGGATCCCTGATCTAGAGGAAGGCAAAAACTCCCATTTGAAGCCTCTCCAATTTGCCTCAGATGGGGAAAAAATTCCTTCCTGACTCCAAGATGGCAATCAGACTAGTCCCTGGATCAACTTGTACTATGAGCTATCTTCCATAACCCTGTATTCCCTCACTTGCTAAAAAGCCATCCAACCTCTCTCAATTCTTAAAGCTATCTAATGTATCAGCCTGTATGACTGATTTAGGGAGAGAATTCCAAATCTCACAAATCTCATTGTAATACAAAAAAAAAAAAAAACCCTTCTGAATATTTAGGCGGAACCTCTTTTATTCTAATCGGAATGGGTGACCTCGTGTCAGCTGGAAAGACCTACTGGTAAATAAAGCATTAGAGAGATTATTATATGATCCCCTTATATATTTATACATAGTTATCATATCACCCCTTAAGCGCCTCTTCTCCAGCGTGAATATCCCCAACTTGGCCAGTCTTTCCTCATAGCTAAGATTTTCCATACCTTTTACCAGCTTAGTTGCCCTTCTCTGTACCCTCTCTAATACAATAATGTCCTGTTTGAGTGATAGAGACCAAAACTGTACGGCATATTCTAGATGGGGCCTTACCAGTGCTCTGTACAGTGGAAGAATGACCCTTTCCTGCCGTGAATCATTGCACCGACAGCATGGATAGTGCTTGGATAAGAGATATCCTAAACAAACATTGGATTATCCTGTTGGAAGATGAAACTTTAAGCCATGTACTGGGAAATATGGTTCCAGTATGTTACAAGACCCAACCTTAAAGATATGCTTAGTAGGAGTCACTTTAGTGGACACCAATCCGTAAAAAAAAAAAAACAACATAAGAGCGGTTTCCCATGTGGAGAGTGCAACATGCACGATAAACAGTTACATCAATTTTAAAACGAAAGGGGTCATTTATTGCCTAGAATGTTCATATAATAAAAAGTACATAGGTATGACTGGCCAAATGTTGAAATCTAGAATACAACAGCCCTGCAGTACGATCAGAAATGCAGGAAATATGAACAAAACAGAGAAAGATCTGTCTACTGTAGCTAGTCATTTTAAAAAAGCACACAACATGGACCCAACGGTAATTAGATTCTGCGACGTCGAAAAAATGAATTTGGGCATTAGGAGAGGGGACCTAGAACGTGAGTTACTCAAGCGTGAAAGCCATTGGATATTTAAAATGAATATGGTTTCCCCTCAAGGTATATATGAAAATCATCTTTTCACTGCCTTTCTCTAATGATTAATAGAGTAATCATCCAAAGAATTGATATGTTATAACAATGGAACAGGTTCATATTAATCTCCCCAATAAAATTATATTAAAAATCTTATAAATAATGGCCAAACACTAGATGGCGATAGGGAGAAGGTAATCTCTCTCTAATAGACGTCAGAGGTGTCCCCATGGTAATGACACACACAGGTGATAATGAAATAAGATCGTGTTCCTCCCTCTGTGTGTGAAGTAGTGTACTGGCTATTATATTAGACATCCAGTCACTCCAGTCTTTATACATTACGTTTTTGCCTAACTAACTATATTGGAAACATTTTTTATTTTGCACAGTCTATCTATTTACCTAGTTTTTATTTTTACACTGACCTGTTCCTTTAATAGATTAAACATTGCAAAAGTGCCCCCTTCCCCCTAAAAAAGTGAGCAGTGCATGAAGTGAACTGAACTTCTACCTTGTACTTCATGATCTGAAATCCAGCCCAGACTCTATGAAGTGTTTCTCTGAGCTGCCCAGATCGTTCTGTGAATCACATTTCATGTCAGGTGGTTCAAGTCCTTTTTTTAAAGACCCTGCATTTTTTTCCATGTGTGCATTTGCTGGCTGGAGTACTCAATGGGGTACTTTCTGTTGCACCTACTTAAAGGCCACATACTGACAGGTGCCCCCACTGCCTTTAGGGTGGCAAGATTTAAGGAGGGGAGGCAATATATATTTTCAGACACTGTCTCAAAGTCAGGTTCATATTACCTGTACCCACCAATCTACTCTGCATAGCTAATATAAACTCATTTGAAAATCTCAGCTGTCAATCAAATTTTGCCTGCCCCTCCTCTATGCCTTGGAATGACTTTTTCTGGTGACAGGTCCCTCTTTAATTTTTAAAATTGCTCTATTGTGTGGTCACCGTCATACAGTGCTAGTGTTGGAAGCTGCACATACAGCAATGGTGCTATGGACCGGCTGTATGTTTCTTTGCATGTCTGTTAATCAGTTGGCTTTTGCTACATTGATTCAATAATCAGAACCATTAGTAAAGACAATATGCCATACACAACACCCATAACCTCTTTAAATTGAGAGGGAAGCGCTGAGCTAGTGAGTGAGTACTGAGATCAGTTTGATTCACAGCAACCTACTCTGTAATGTTGGCCAACAGTTTTAATACCTGCAATGGGACATCATTTCTGCAGCCCCATACAAATCTCAGGATCACGTGGAGCAATGTTTCCATTCTGCCCTCCTACATCACAAGATGTTGAAAAGTTCCCTGGGCCGGTGCCTTTACTTTCCATTTGTAAGGGAATATAATAGGAGGTGATGATATAAAGTCTGAGCTAAGCACTCCGTTAATTCGGAATATTCTAGTAATCTTATCTAATAACCCCACAATAGAAGTAAGTGGGAAATACAAAGAGAAATATATTGTAACTCCTGAAGTACATGTGGTATAAAAGAAATGCAGCAATATTACTTTTACACAGTTTATTTTACGTTCCAACAGTTTTTGTTAGAAGCGTCTTTAATATTTAAATTATTGGCTAAATCAGTGCATCCCAACTGGAGAAAAAAAAACAACCCAACAAGCACCTAAATGGCAGAACTAAAAGCATTCCCGGAGTGCAGCTGCCTCTTTTTCCATGTCTTCTTCAGATCTCCATTTATCTGGAGTGTCCTGCCCTTCTTTGTCATGGTCCTGCAGCTCCTCATAAATCTGATCATTCCTTTTAAAATCTCCTGCTCTCCGGGGGAGGATGTGTACGTGGACGTGCTTAACAGTTTGTCCTGCTTCTGGACCATCTTGGATAGAGATAGTGAGGGAGGTACCACCAAAATGGGATTCCACTACGCTGGCCACTTTCTGGACAGTTGTAAACAGGTCACTCACTTCTTCGGGTCTTAGTTCTCGAAAGCGATTTGCTGGACGCAGTGGACAGACAAGTACATGACCTGGCACCACTGGCTTTCTGTTCACCAGAGCAAAAGAGAGTTCAGATCGAAAGAAAATGACTGATGGTTTGATAAGGTGCTGGCCAAACCTTAAAGACATTGCAAAGTACAGTAACTAGAATAGGTCTTCCTTGCAAAGCTTTAACTAAATGTGTTTCTTTATAAAGCTCTGTTGTATCGCTTTTCCTTACAGTGATGCCCAATATTTTCAGCAATGCCAGTTTCCTAAAACAAAACAAATATATGAATCAGTATATAAAGCAGTCGCAGCCATATGTCACTTATGCTGTGTAAATAGGCTTTATAAAAAGTATCTTACTACAAACAACTGGTGTTACCTGTGGTGGGTGGAAAAAGTCATTTTTACATGTTTCTTGCTGGATATGAGGCCTGGAGCTTGCCCAAGAGATGTAAAGATTGTCCAAAACGCCCTAGATACAACTCTTAGGGGCCCCATAAGGAAACCTTAAATTTCTGCCCTAAAAACCTCTACATTTTGCGTATTTGTACCCAAACTGTCTTTTGGACAGAAAAACTTTGGCCCTAAAAGCTGGTGAGGTTTTTTTTTGTACCAAAAGCCAAGGTTTTTTTGTCCTGAAATCCAATGTGAGTTAGGAAACTCACTTCCTTAAATAGCCCCCCAATCTAGATCTTAAATAGGCACCCAATCTCCCTAGTTTATCAAAAATTATTGGTATCTGGGTTAGAGCCTACATTAAGGAGGAGCCTAGAAGGGAATAAAACTATTGCATGAGGAGGAGTGACTTGAACTTTTCTGTGTCCTCACTCTGTCTCTCCTGTAAGGCTGGGCTTTACCCAGCACTGCTTGTGCCCCCCAGTACCCTGAAACAAATCAGCTCGAGAGGTACAGTCTGTTAAATGTTCAACCCTAACTCACGTTAGGCATAGTGGAAAGTTGGGCTACTACCTGCAAAATGTATCTGATTTATGAATTTGAAATGTGGTGTAAGGAATGAAAGAGACAGTGTTCATGTGAAAGTGAAGTGTGAAGGCAAAACAATAGAATTAATAATTAGCAATATATTTCCTCAGACTGGTTTAATAAAATGGTTCAATACCTTAATTAGTTTGCATGAGAAGAATGTTAAAGTGCAAGGATAGACTTCATTCATTATGGGTTCCCCCACCCAAAGCTGTTTCCCCTATCCAGAAAATAATGCACCGGCATGGAGGATTTCTATAAAAACTGCACTCCAATATGTTTCTTGTATGTCCCAGGGATCTCTTGCCTAGACTTGGATTTGTGCAGTATAGTAACATTTTCAAGTTCCTACTGTACCACAACTGATGGATCTATAACCAAGCATTCGGCACAATACCAGCAGCATGGGAATAGTATAGCCAGCTAGTTCAAGCTGGAATCAAACCATCAGACTCACATGGAACTGCAATGACCAGACTATAATACAGAAAGTGCAACTTTTCTTTATTTTTACAGTTTTTAAATAATTCCTCTTCTTGAGGGTTGTGGGTCACTGACCCTGACATCCAAACAACTATACTTTTATTGTACACATATAAATCTTGTCTTTCCATTCAGGCCCTCTCAATCAAACCACTGTCTAGCTGCTAGGGTAAAGTGAACCATAGCAACCAGATAGCTGCTGACATTTAAACCCAAAACAAGTTTTAAAAAAACTGAAGAACAATTAGCAAAATGACAGTTTCTTCAGTGACTCTGGTTCCTGCTCTCACCCCATATAGAAGTAGATTAACCGACCCCTGATAAAATTAACCATAGAGGGCATTTATATGCTGGGACAGAGTGTAAACTCAACTGGATCAGAGGTATTATGAGAAACATTCTCTGCAAAGTCCTGCGCAAACGAATAAACATATATTTCCGGACGTATAGCGACAACATACCTCATACAGGAAAGAAATCAATGAAAGGCAGAACGAGGCTTGAAATATGGATGAAATATTAGAAGCGAGGCTTGGTTGAGTGTGACCGGAAGCTAAATGAGAACGTGTGACTGCTACGAACGACAACTGGTACGCAAACACTTATGCTTCCTGTATTTGGAACGCAGTTATGCTTTCTATATTTGGAACGCAAACAGTTATGCTTCCTGTATTTGGAACGCTGCATGAGCGTAACTTGAGAATCAGTAACTATTTGGAACGCAACCCAATAGCAGGGCTTTGAAGGCGGACGTTTTGTGACACGCGGATAGGGCGTGACTAGCAGGTAATATCAAGGCAGTAATTACGATGCTACAAACTCAGTTACAAGAGAAGCAAAGGGTTTGGAGATGGGAGCCGTGGAGTCGGCTGTGCTGTCGGTGTTCACATATGAAAGTTTGGTCCATGCAGTATCTGGAGCGGTGGTGAGTATAAAAGAGAGGCACATGCTAATCAGGCTTGTTGATGTGATGATGTGTGAGTAATAGTGATGTGTAAAAGCAACATATAGTGAGTGTGTGTGACTCCCCGCACGTACATCATGGAGTGGCTGCAACTGGAGAAAGCTGCTTCTATCAGACCTGCCACCGATTTTACTCTAGAATTATTCTCTTAATACTTAATTCTGACAAGTTCATTTCAATACATGGAAGTCTGTCAGTAAGATACAACCAGACATACTCTGGGACACTTTATGCTTTATTTCATTGTTAATTGTCTATTTTGTCTCCTTTCCCCAGCCTCTCATTTCACTGCTAGACCAGTAACTGTAGAACAGCTAATAAACCTTGTTTTTTCTATTATGATGATTATTATTATTATTATTATTATTATACCGTATCATTGTCCCCATCTTACACAAATATAATTTTCAAGTGATCTTTCCAAACACTTTTTTTCAGTTCAGTTGTTTTCAGACTTTTGTTCAATTACTTTCCATTATTTATTTTTTACTTTTTTTCCAAAATCTAAGTTTAAAGTTGAATGTTTGTGTCTCTGGTGTTAGAGTCTGGCAGCTCAGTAATTCAGGTGCAGATTCTGAACTGTTACAATTTTGCAACATTTAGTTGATACATTTCTCAGCAGCATCTCTGGAGTATTTGCAACTATTGTATCAATTCTAACAGCTGCCTGTAATGAAACTCAGAGATTCTGCTCAGCAGGGACAAAGATAAGAAATGTATCAACTAAATGTATCCATTTAGAACAGTTTACAGGGTCGGCGACCCCCGCTCCCAGAGCTTTACATGGTGAAAAATGACAATTTACACTTCAATATTAGAAAAAAAATTACACATAGAAAAAAGAAAGTAATTAAGAAAAAGTCGTTATTTCTGGTGATGTATCTGAAGACAACTAGTTGTTTGAACGTGAACAACCCCTTTAAACCCTGTGTCTAAAATCACCTTTTCCCTTAAAGTACTCCTGTCATATTGCATTAAATGCATTATGTTGCTTATATCGTTTTGTTTACCCTGCAAAGGCCTCACCATGATACAGCTATGAGTTGCGGTTCGGTTACTCCCATTAACAGACTGTGAATACTTCTCTCTCACTCTTTCTATCCATAATTATCTGAATAAGTTGTTCCCTTCAGTGTTGCGCACACACAACATATGTTGTTGGGTGGAAAAATCATGATTATAAAATTCAGCTTGAAGGGCGTCAGTATTTACATTTGAACTGATATTCATCCCAGCAATTTGTATTTGTTCGAAGTGTCTCTGATATTCAGTGTGATAGGATAACCATATGACTACACTGGTATTTAAATATAATAAATTGTATAAGTCAGACTGTCCAGCTGTGACATCTCACTGAATTCTATCAGTTCCTGTGATGGATGGTCCAGTTGTGCCGAAGTAGTTTCTATTTATTTTCTCATAAAGTCCAGTTATAACTGAAATTTACTCCCATCATTTACATTTTGTGAATAGTCACAGTCACAGGGGAATCCCTGGGGTTTTGCTTCCTGCCTGCGAATTCTGAACCAACTGGTCTCAGTGGAAAGGTCTCTCCAGCAAGAAAGGAGTTTTGTATGAATAATTTAGGGTGGAGACTAATTAAGGATTAGGGAGGCTTAAGGTGGCCATAGACTCCGAGATCCGCTCGTTTGGCGACATCGCCAAACAAGCGGATCTTTCCCCCGATATGCCACTAAACTGCGTGGCTATATCGGGGGTAATTCGAACGTTCGGCCGTATGGCCGAATGATCGAATTACGATGCGCCAAGCGGCTCCGACGGGTCGGTTGGGTAAAAATCCAACCTTCCCGATCGATATCGTGGCCAGATATCGATCGTGAAGACCCGTCGGAAGCCCCCATACACGGGCAGATAAGCTGTCAAATCGGTCCAAACGACCGATATCGGCAGCTTTATCTGCCCGTGTATGGCCACCTTAAGACCTGCCTTAGACCCAGTGATGACTCACCTCATTTAGAGCTGCCTTACAGTTACACTCTTCCTCCTTTTTTGGACAAATTACTAAACCGCCTTAGAAGAAAAGAATTTTGTACAGGGAGTCCCTCTTGTCATTTATTCAAAGAGAAAGCATTCTGCTCCAATAATTTCCATTTTCGTGTAATACCGTTTAGGCTGAAGCTGGGCCAGGGCAGCAAAATATCACTCCATTTGGGGTTCATCAGTCTATTGCAGGTTTTTTTTGATTGGCATATCTAAGCCAGGGATGTGATGAGCCTTAATAAGGATGGTCTGTAGTTAGAATCTGATCAGCAGTTACCAGATGGTAGAATGTGTAATAAATGGATGACAATACTTGTATGATCAGTGCATTTGCTGTTTATAGGCAAGAGATTGTTGATTGTCTTAGATAAGCTTTATTATACACAAGAGTCATGAATATTTTCTTAATTATATCCTTCTAAACCGTGCTTAGTGATGTCATAGGTAATAATCGGTGCTCAGAGATGTCATTTCTCTCACGGCAAATTGTGTATTATAATAAATAAAGTAACCCCTGTGGTAAAACCTAAGGATATTATGTCTCCTCGGAATTCCATTACTTGTATAGATGAACTTGGATTTTGGCCTTGTACTTTTATATGGCCATAGAACTTCTCAGTAACTTTGTTAGACTCGTATCTTTATATTTTACAGTAGTGTGTACATTATTCATTTTATAATGATCAGTAAATAAACTCACTGTCTGACACCCATGAAACATGTTTGCAAAGTCCCCCAGACAGTTCCACATGGGCCTGATATATCCCTGCTCATATAATCTAACTAAACAGTATTTGTTGAATGCACTGGTATTGCCTTTGTCTTTGTCTGTGGGTTTGACATGCTAAATAAGCAAGCTGATGAGACATAGCACTGCCTTGGGGGGAAGTTGCTTAAGGGGAGGGATAGCCACATGAGGAAACTTACATTTAAATTCCAACATCACCATCTGAATAAGAGATGTGGAAGTCGAGCCTTTTGATTAAGTCCTTAAGTTTCTTTAACAATGGTTCTAAAAACGAACATGGAACACCAAACACTATATTTTCCATCTCTGATATTTAGTTGGAGGAACCAGAGCTTTAGAGTTGTACATATATCCTCTGACTCCAACTCCGATGACGACTGTTTTTAAAGGAACAGGAACACCAAAAACTGAAAGTGTAATAAATTAGTAATTAAAATATAATGTATTGTTGCTCTGCACTGGTAAAAGCTGCGTGTTTGCTTCAGAAAGACTACTATAGTTTATATAAACAAGCTGCTGTGTAGCCATGGGGGTAGCCATTTAAAAGCTGCTGGAAAAATTTGATTATATTCAGTACTTAAAGTTATTAGGAGTTGGAGTCCAGATACCCAAATTTGCTCCAACTCCACAGCTCTGGGAGGAACTGTTGCCGATGGATGAATCGGAGGGGCGGACTGTGTGTAGATTCCCAGGGTGTGCATTTCCTACAAGTTCATGCTTGTGTGCCACTTAGCGAGTCTTTGATAGAAGCAGTGGGAAGTGAGACCCAACTCACAGTGTCAATTCCACACTAACTTGTAGAGAATGCTACTGACCTGCCTGGAGTCACGTGTAAAGGTGGCCATAAACGGGCCGATAAAAGCTGCCGACAGACCGTGTCGGCAGCTTATTGGCCCGTGTATGGGGCCCCGCGACAGGCTTCACCGATCTCGATCGGATGGAACAGAAAATCACGTCGGATCGCGGCCGCATCTATTCGTTGATGCGGTCCCGCGATCTGACCGCCCGTTTGGGCATCGTTGGGATCCGATCGTTGGGCCCTAGGGCCCACGATCGGATCAGCCGATACTGCCCACCTCAAGGTGGGCATATCGGAGGGAGATCTGCTCGTTTGGCGACATCGCCAAACGAGCGGATCTCTCCATGTATGGGCACCTTAAGTGATTGCTCATATTTGAGTTGCCACAGTAACTTCATAAAAAACTGTTAAGATTGGCTCTGTGCCAGAACCAACACCATACACTGGCTGACTTGCATTTTGTATGCTAGAAGCGTGTACAGATACTCTATAAATTAGGGCAGGGGTGCCCAAAAGGTAGATCAGGATTTACCAGTAGACCTTTAGCTGGTGATCAGTAGATCTCAAGACATTGTCAACAAACAGCCCAACCAAATGACCCTCCTGTTTAATTCCTTTCATTAAGATACTTATTACAGTTTAAGATCACATAATAAATAGTAGTTTGTTAAAAATAGCGATATACATTTGCTCATTAGTCAATATATTTAAGAAATATTTCCATGGAACAGAATGCTAACAATGCTTTTTTTTTTTTTTTTATATAACTGGTGAGTTGTTGAGTAACACAAGCATGAAAATAATTGGAGTGCCAAAATAAGGTCTGTGATTGTCTATTTGGCAGCACTATATGGACTGGCAGCCTGCAGGAAGCTTTGCATATGCTCTTTATGCATCAAAAGGCTGCCTCCATGCCTGCATATTAAATATGAGCACCTGTTTTGAGGCCCCTGGGAGCAACATCAAATAGTGAGCACCCACACTGTTCCCTGTTGTAAATAGATCAGACCTGAACACAATGGCATCTATCGGCCACATACAGAATTACAACCTGTATAGCAGCCTGATTAAAGTTAAACTACCAGTAACATCTCAGAAAATGTTTTTAAAACATTTGTTAGTATACATCGAAAAAAAAACTAGCAAGACAAATTAAACTTTAAAATCACAAAGTCTTTATTAACAAATAACTTACTGAAACTCTGCTTGCGCTTTTCTTCAAAACGCTATCAGGCAATCCATCGTGCTGCAGACGATTTCTCTGCCTTCCTTATAGGAGATAGCCAGAGAGGAGAAATCGAGCGCCGCACAATGGATCGCAGTCATGCCGCCTTTTCTGAAGAGGAGCGAAAGCAGAGTTTTTCGATGTTACTGGTCCTTTAAGGGACTGGTTTAATCCCCCCCAGGCAAAATGGAGAGGCTTCAGATGGGTTGGTTCCACTCTTATCAACCAGCATTTGCACAGGTTCCACTATTTTCCATTAAGAATTGAGGCCTGTTTAATGTAAAATGAGACTTTGGGCCACACACATTCATTTATAAGTATAAATATCCAGTCTGTATCAGTCCATAAGCAGAACTGTAGCAGAGCAGTGTTCTGGCAAGTTGATTTGCTGTTCTCTAAACAGCTACAAACCCCCTGCCCCATAACTGTGATTGATTATTATTATTATTATATTATCTGTTTCCCAGGGCAGCGTGGCTGCGATGACTCTCTTCTATCCACTGGACACTGCACGGCTCAGGCTGCAAGGTAATCACTGGGGTTCTTGTGCTGTTTAGCTATTCTTCAGTTAAAAGAGGTTGTCTACCTTTCAAATACTTTTTTTCACTATAGTGGTTTTCATATTTGTTCAACAGAAATTAAGACTTTTTTTCAATTACTTTCCATTTTTTTTAAAAGGTGCTGGTTTTACCTTTTAGTTAACTTTTAGTATGTTATAGAATTGCTCATTCTAAGCAACTTTTCAATTGGTCTTCATTTATTTACTTTTTAACTATTTATACTATACACCTTCTTCTGACTTTTTCAGTTTTCAAATGGGAGTCGCTGACCCCATGTAAAAAAAAAAAAGGCTCTGTGAGGCTACAAATGCATTGTTATTGCTACTTTATTTTATTACTCACCTTTCAAATCAATGCATGGTCGCTAGGGTTATTTGGAACTTGGCAACGAGATTGCTGAAATTGCAAACTGGAGAGCCGCTGAATAAAAAGCTAAATACCTTGAAAACCACAAATAATAATAAATGAAAACCAATAACAAACTGTCTCTGAATATCACTCTCTACATCATACTAAAAGTTGATTTTAAGCTGAACAACCATTTTAATGTCTTTTGTCTTTGGTGTTTCAGTCTGGCAGCTCAGTAATTCAGGGGCAGATTCTGAACTGTTACCATTTGCTCCATTAGTTGATACATTTCTCAGCAGCATCTGTGGAATATTAGCAACTATTGTATCAATTCTAACAGCTGTCTGTAAAAAAACTCAGGGATTCTGCTCAGCAGGGACAAATATAAGAAATGTATCAATTTGGAACAGTCACAGAATCAATGAAAGACATAAGAAAGTGAAAATTAAACTATAAAGTATTAGAAAAGTGGTGACAGATAGAAAGTAGTTTGAAAAAAAAAGTATTTCTGGTGAACTATCTGAAACCAACTGAACTGAAAAAAGTGTTGGACAGTGAACAACCCATTTCTCTATATTTTTTTTCTCTTGTTCACTACATTCTTCTCTATGTATTCTAGAAATATATATATTTTTTTTTCCTCCCTCTGGATCAGCAAGAGGTTGGGGATGTTAAACATGGACAATAATCTGGAGGGATATGGAGAGGCTTCAGATGGCGGCTTTTTCCCAGCTAAATACTTCTTCTCTCATGTCAACACTTCCACTTAACCATCTTTTTATCAGTAATCACACCTTTCATATCAGAAGGTTACTGGCACGTGTAAATATTCAGGGATGGATTTAAAGTAACCCAGATAGGACGGCTCAATGTTTGTATTTAGATCCAACTTGAATTTATTTTATTTACTACGTTATCAGCCTCAGCAAGCGCTTTCCTAAAGATCAATACGGATTTTGAAGACTGGTCTAAACACTGATGAAAGCAGAAATAATACTCTAAGTCTAGGATATTTTTGCCAGGACAATGTTATATCTATGGAATGTCCATTCACATCCATACAAGCAAATGCACTATTTAAGCTTGACCAATCAGGTAATATGAATAAATGTTCCTTTCATACGTAAGCGAGTGTCCTTCAATTCTCCCTTTTCTCTTGTGTTCCAGTGGATGACCAGAGGAAGTCCCGTTCAACCCCGGCCGTACTGCTGGAGATTATGCGAGAGGAGGGGATGTAAGTCCACTATGGTAGATGCCTTGTAGCTCTCTTCATTTAAAGGAGAAGGGGGCTCCAAATGTTAAGGCACCCCCGAAGATTGTTATGACTTACCTTATACACCGGGCTGGTGCTCCTGTTCGTACAAAACTGCACCAGCCTATGGCACTTGCAAGCGATTCTCTTCCACCCTTCTTTCTGAGAACAGGTCCGCAGGTGCTAGAGTGAAAAGCTCAGTTTCTAATCCAAAAAAACAAACAGCCTATTCTTTCTACTGCACATAGTTGGCTGTTGTATCTTGAAGGGAGGAAGACGATCGCTTGCTCAAAGTAAATCATTACAGTCCTTGGTCTCTAACATTTTGCAGTATCCTTGGATTCAAGATGTTCAGTGAATCAGCAGAAAAGAAGATGGGGAGCTACTGGGGCATCTTTAGAGACACGGATCTTTACTGCTAAAGGGCTGTGGTTGCCTTGGGCTATTATAGAAACATAACATGTATGTAACATAATGTAAAACATTTCTAGCCTACATCTTTGTTAAGCTTTAGTTAAAGTTCTTCTTTAAATGATCATTTGCACAGAATAGAACTGTAACGGAACGTTCCTGCTTCTCTCGTGTATTTAATGATTTCTGAATTCTTTTTTGCAGACTGGCTCCATATCGAGGATGGTTCTTTGTGATCTCCACTCTCTGCTGCTCCAACTTTGTTTATTTCTACACTTTTAACAGCTTGAAAGAGCTGTCGATAAAGGGAAGCGTTCCAACCACGGGCAAGGACCTTACCATTGGCTTCATTGCTGGTAACGACCAATCGGTTCATCCCATGACACACACACATCACTCCCAGGATTTTATATCCAGCTTGTTTAATATTCTGCTGGGAGTTTTATCTTTGCATTTCATGACAATTGACTTAGCCTGTTTATCAATTCATTCAACTTTTGATCTATTATCATAGGCCAGTGTTTTTCTGTATTGCAGTGCTGCCCATGCAGGATAGACCTATTTCTAGCTATTGATTTTTTGTATTTTGTTTGTATTAGGGGTTGTAAATGTGCTGCTAACAACACCGCTCTGGGTGGTGAATACGAGGCTGAAGCTGCAGGGGGCCAAGTTCCGCAGTGATGATATTGTCCCGACGACGTATACAGGAATATCCGGTGAGAAGGATATTTTCTGTACTACAGGGTGGGCTTTACTCCTGCAGTAGTTTCTTGCAGAGCCCTTTCCTTGACAAGTAATGTAGGCTGAAAAATCTGTCTGTGTAATAGCAAAGCTTTTTAATAAACGTGTGCTCTCTCTTAGATGCCTTTCAAAGGATCCTGCGGGAAGAGGGAATCATGGCTCTCTGGAATGGGACCTTCCCTTCTCTCCTGCTAGTCTTTAACCCAGCCATCCAGTTCATGTTCTATGAAGCATTAAAGCGTCAACTCCTGAAAGGCCAGACAGAGGTGAGTATGCGTTGCTTTAGTCATAACAGCAGTACATTTTATCAACCAGTAAACCCAATGATTATATTCACTGGCACATACTGAGCTCATTGGCCTTTCTGTGGGTGGGTGAGTTATTTTTCAGCTATTAGCTGTGTGGCATTCATCTCTGGATACTGATCCTCACTTTGTTTAGAACAAAAATGTAAAGTAAACTTTTGTCTGTATTTCCCAAAAGCTGACAGCAATGGAGGTGTTTGTGATTGGTGCTATTGCGAAGGCCATTGCCACAGCAGTGACATACCCACTGCAGACTGTACAGTCAGTACTGAGGGTAAGTATCTCTTTCAAAGACTGCTTGACAGTGCTGTATGCTGATTGGCTGGCAGAATGTATTGAGGCACCTGGTATAATTAACTGCTGCTCGTTACTGATATTATTTTTGTATTGTAGTTTGGACAGGAGAAACTAAATCCAGAGAAGCGGCCTCTAGGAAGTTTACACAGGGTCATCTATCTCCTTCAGCAAAGGGTCAAGTAAGTTGTGCTCCTGTCCCAAGGCGGCCATATTTGGTGATATCTATACAGACTGGGTAATGTGCATTAGTGTAATATTTAGAGTTTGTTGTCTCTTATGTTACTTATGCTGATACCCACCTCTCCTTTTCCAGGCGCTGGGGAATATTTGGTCTGTACAAAGGACTAGAAGCAAAGCTTTTACAGACTGTCCTAACTGCTGCACTCATGTTCCTGGTGTACGAGAAACTGACCAGCTTCACATTCAGGATTATGGGCTTAAAAGGCTGATATGGACTCGGATTCTGTTGGTGGAAAAACTGTGCTCCTATTTTGTAATGTAATATGTGGGTTTCCCTGAAATGAGCTCCTGTGACACGAAGGATCTATATTTGACGAATCCTTGTCTTCCCAAACAATTGCCAAAAATATATTTATTGACCGTAATGCAATCCTCTGCCAGTGCTGAACTTGGGCATGTGATCTTTTATTTGCAATACTCCATTTCACATAGTGATAGTGGGGGAGACAATGATATATGCAAGCAATGTCTTTTAAAATTCACGTACAATAAACCATTTAGGTATTATGGGATGGAAAGTACCTATGGTTGTCATTGAGGTTAGTGTTGTTGCAACCAATCTCTAACTTCATAGACAGAGTAGGATGTGATTTTGTTGTCTTTTTACTGTTTTAATTACCTCTTCCCTTTCATTTTTTTTCTCTGTCCCTTCCAAACCTCGCATTTACTAGAAAGGAAAATGTTTGCTGCGCTATTGTCAGTCTCCCAAGTCTAAGGGGCCACTCTGGGCTGATTGTTAGTCTGCAAGAATTAGCACCGACCAGGCACATGGAGTGGATTTTGGAGCATAAACAAAAATATGCATTTTGGTCCAAAATATGCTCTGGGTCCAGTACAGGAGAGTAGGGGCTGAATCTCTGCATGTGTTTATCCACAAGCCGAGAATCAGCCCAGTTTGGAGGTCTCAGTGTTTTGGGGATTTTTTTTAGGTCAAAGTCACTGTTTCCATGGGAAATAAGTGGTGTTTGTATGTTTCAGACTGAAACCCTACAATGCATAATTACAGCTGTTCTCTAGCTATAAACTCCAGTAACCTTTTAGATGTGAGGAGTTGCACTTTAATTCCCACTACAAACAGCTGGAAAGTCCAATTCCCGGAATTCCACATCAACTTGCAGGTGGGAGAATAGCTGGAGGGCTATGAGTTTGATACCACTGCTGTCTATGTACCTGGGATAATCAGCAGTGGGTACCAGAGGTTTTTCATGATTGATTATAATAATAAATCAGCAGTACCTAAAGAAGAAAAATGAATACAGTGAAGCAGCAACAGGAGTCAGTGGAAATATTGCATTAGCACCTTCTAGTAATATCTATTAATGAGGACCACTGGTATTGAAAAGAACCAGTAACACTAATACAATATTCTAAGCCACCATTTCTAGAAAGATATTAAATAAAAGCAATGCTCTGTATGGCTTTGACTATATAAATCTGTACTATGTAAAGTTCCAATGAAGACTTACAGTATATTTTATACATGGCTCCTTGCCTATGGATGGGATGCAGGCCTTTAACAATGGAAAGAAAAAAAAAAAAAGTATCGGCTTCTCCAAGTACAATTGTGCCCCAGTCACACAATTAGGCCAGGACTAGAAAAAGACATGACGATATTCAAATGTACAATATGGACAATGTCGCTTAAGGTTAAAGCAGTCAAATAGATTTTTGTTCTACTATATACTCCTGGAAGCTCAGTTTCAGCATTAGTTAAGGCGGGTCTAGGTGACCACTTTTTTTTTTCTACTAGATAGTCTTGGAATTGTGGCTGCACAAAGAATGGAGCAAACAAACGATTGGCTGAAAAAGGGTCTTTTCACATCTTACATTTGCCTTATCAATACCTACAAAGTGATGCAAAGAAATTTGAGAAATTTTCACCAATACATCTACAAACACTCACAAGGTCCCATTATATTACATTATTGGAGCAACAACTACTGTTAAAGAAAGGTGTACATGTTCCTTCTCTCCCAACATAATTGTATCTGTCTAGAATTCCATTAGATTAGAGCATAAAGGGTTGTGAAGCAACATAAACATGAAAAATGTTCCTGGGGATGCCAAATAAGTGCTGTGATTGCCCATTTGTTAGCCCATGTGCAGTCTGTCAACCTACAAGAGACTCTGGCAATATATGTTGCCTCCAAGCCAGGAATTCAAAAATAACACCTGCTTTGAGGCCACTGAGAGCAACATGCAAGGTGGTGGTGAACAACATGTTTCTCACAAGTCAATGGTTGGGGATCACTGATCTAGAAAAATCCAGGCATCTCCCCAAACCTGAATCTAACTGGCCTTCAGGCTGGGCTCCCTGCCAACGCTCCAAACCTCCAAGAGGCCCAATCTCACAGTATGGAAACCACTAATGCTAAAGTACTTTAAGGAACTGTCCCTGGTTGTGTGGTTCAGAAGGTATTGGGGGCCTGGCCTTGTCAACAGACTTTTATTATTCTTTAACCAGAAAAACTGCTTTAATAAAGCATATTCCAGATATGGCCGCAAAAGTATTTTTGTTACCTGAAAGACTTTTCCAACAATCTCTGGCTTGCTCTTAACTCAAGTTACATCCTATGAGGAGCACCATGATCATCTGTAATAGAATTCCCAGCAATAGAAAGGCAAGAATTTGGCTGTTTAGGATACAATATGTTGCATTTCCACACCAAACTAAGTTTATGGATTGTGAAGAGCAAAGCAGCTCTCTGACAAAACTACTGGGCTGCACCCTCTGCTGGAAGTTGCCTTCTTTACTTGCCTTCTAGTGCCTTCCCTGCAATGCTGTACTATTCTGTAACCTGTCCAAGCATTTAGGATAATGTAACAGCAATAACACAACTTTGTTTCGCCTTCCAAACAGCTCTTTATTCCATGTTGTTTATGCATTTTTTTGGTATTTTTCTTCCATTTATGAATTAATTTTTTTTTCCCGTGTTCCAACATTACTCAGAGAAGATAGATGTTCATCCGTATTTAAACATTCATTTCACAGATGTGAGCAAAGATTCCAGGTACCCAGCATTCATGAAGGGAAAAAGTTAAAAAAAAAAAAAAGAAGAAAAGAGAAAAATAATGGTTCACCGAACCAGAGGTGGATCTATAGTGAAACCTTTTGCAGAACATATCAAGGATATAGATGGCTATGAGTTTGCAAGGGTTCAAGTTGGGTGAACAGAAGTGCCATAGATTGAACATGATATGAGCAGCTTTAAAGGGAAAGAAGAGGGGTTTTGTGATTACGCCAAGAATCAATCACTGAACTTGGTCTCCTCAGCCATTTCAGATACCTGGGAAAGGGGACCAAACTCTTCACCAGCAGCACTAACCAGTCTTTGGATATGGGATGCTGAATTTCCAACAATGTAGTTCTACCGAAGCGTTACTAATGGCAAGAGAACGTCTTCCAGAGAGGCAGGTCGTGGGTAGGTTACAGCACTGGATTTGTTGGAAGTGCTTGGGTTAAGTGGTTGTTGCCAAAAGTATATCAGGAGGGAATCTGAAGCTGAGGAGGTTGTGGCACATTTGAAAGGTGCATCGAGGATGAACAACTGGTTAGACAATGCATAGTTTTTATTGACTTGCTTACCCACTATCTCTTGTTTGTCTTTAATGAAGGAAGTCAGGGGCCTTCTGAAGAGTAGCAACCAAAGATTCCCTACAATTTGGCACCCTGAACTGAGCATTTTCATTCAGTTTACGTATGTACCACCCAAGGAGACAAAGAAGGGAATTCCTAAAGGGGTCAGAAAAGTGCTGAACTTCTTTGTTATCCACATTGTTTCTTAATGCCCAACAAATAGCTAGGTTATAAACAGGAATCCCAGTGTAACTGCAGATCATGGCTGTCCAAGAAATCGGTGGAAAAGACACTGGGGGTAACTGTGCTGAGTGGAGCCAGATTCATAGCTGGAGGCTCAGACAGCTCAAGCCAGTCCATACCATCCAAAGGAGGCTCGGAAATGTCTAATCCTAGGGAGTTTCCTACAGGGGAGAAGTGCAGATCAGATGTGTCCATGGGTGAGGGTGGGTGATCTAGGATGGCCAAGCTGCTCAGCATCTGACTATGTAGGTCATCGATAAGAGGCAAAGAAGCTGGACCATCTTGGTCCCCCCGTAGAAGTGGTGTGCCAGTTGAACTCTCTAGGAAATCCTCCAGCCTTCCTAGTGCAGACTGAATGGGTGAAGGTGGTGGTGGCATTTCAACTGGTGGCACCGTTTGTACAGCTGGGTGACTTGGAGATGTCGGTTTAAGACATGGCACCAGATAATCCTTTAATTCTGAAGGGATGTCTGTCAAAAATTTAGAAATAAGACAGTTTTTTTTTTTAAAGGTTCACCTTGAAATCATTAAGTATATTATGTATGAAAATTTAGAAAATGTATCTTATATTTTTGTGGTTTTCATGTAACACTTTATTCTGCTACTGTCTATCCTCTGCACTTTCATGCAATTGTTGCTCAAATCAATGGGAAGCAATTCCAATCATTTTATTTGCCAACTGAGCTATTAATCACCAAGGGACAAAACACTTGTCCCATATGTAATAAAACGCACAACGTTTACACAGGAGCAGTAACTCATAGCAACCAATAAGATGCTTGCTTTTCAAACAGATGAGCAGTAAATGCTAGCTGCTAATTGGTTGCTATGAGTTACTGCTCCTGGGCAAACTGAGTGCCTTTTATTACATATGAATAATGAATGATTGCTAGTGATTTGCCTCTTGCCCAGAGCTAACCAGTCAAAACATGTGCCAATGCCTTTTTTTTTTATTTAAATTGAACAGGGGAGTCACATAAAATTTCCATTTGGTTAAAACTATTTTATTAATCTGGTCTTCAGATCTGAATGGGACATTTACCACTATTTGTACCGTGGTATTACAGGACTTGGGGGAAAATAGTGACCACAAAGTACAGATATGATTTAGCGTAACAGAGATGGCCATGGAAAACCACAAATAGGACACAAGGATATTGCTCTAAAGGCAGAGATACACTGTCAGATTCGGGCGATTAGTCACCCTCTTCTTCAGGGCGACTAATCTCCCCGAACTGCTGGTAGGATGGTACTCTGAGCACTTTGTTTTCCGAAGTCGCCTGAAGTTGCCTCACAAGGAAACTCCGGGCGACTTCGGAAAACGAAGCGATCAGAGTGCCATCCCGTCGGCGATTTAAATATTAGCCTGCGGGAGGGCTGGGGAAGGCAGTTTGGGGAGATTAGTCGCCGGGCGGTTAATCTACCCGAATCTGACCGTGTGTCTCTGCCCTAAACAGACAATGCTGATGTGTAGTAATGTGCTTACCTAAATTCTGGATCAAAACATCAAAAAAGTCTTCTGTTTGGAAGCTTCCTGGACGACCATCCTTAAACATAAAGAGAAGAATGAGATTAGAGCATGGCCAAAGGCAGAGAAGGATTTCCCAGTGGTTCATTCAGGATGATTACCTCACAACTGTTGGGCTGCTGCTTCATCGCTTCATCATATCCAGGGGGATCTTTTGACCACAGCGGCGAAGAAGGGGTCAGAAAAATACTGTGTGGTGGAGGCTCAGGCTCTGGCTGTGGGGGTGGGGTTGCTGGAGACTCATTATGCACCAGCTTCTATGAAATATACAAGCAGATTTTATATTGATAGACAGAATTGTTGCACATTAGAATCTCAATCATATTAATCATTAGGAGGCAGAGATGACAACTAGAAGCAACAAAATGGGGACAACAAATGGCTGAAAACAAAGTTACAGGCAGAGAGAAAACAAAGGAGACGGCGGATAAGAAAATGGAGAACAGCAATTGAAACAATGACGAATAATAGAGATTGAGCAGTGGAGAACTGGCAGACAAAAGGGAGCAGTCACCTGTTTTTGTATAAAGTCAGAAGCTTCCGCTAGCCGTTTCTGGAATCCATTCATGTTTATAATGGGCTGTAGATTAGAAGGCGACAATGAAAACACAGTTCCTGGCACAAGCTGCAGGGAAGGCTTCGGATTCTGTAGGAACAGAAGAAATCAAAATACATTTACCAGGCCACATGTTACCATTTATATGCACATATTCACTCTTAGAACAAGTGTAAGGTTTCCAGCAGAAGGGAGCAAGTTGTTTTACCAAGTCCTTTGTTTCTGAAGAAATACATCATGCCAACACATTCAGCATGAAACGCAGGAGGACTTACCTGGAGGGCACAGCAGTTGAGCAGCAGCTCTTGCTTTGGCAGCAAGTTGGTAGGGTGAAGAGATGATGGGGGGGTAGGAACTCTCTGTGTGAGTAAGAAAATATTACAAGCTGAAATAACAATGAAAGCAAATAGGCCCATGAAATGTCAAGTACAATATAATGACTGTCATATCAAAATAAACCCAAAAACTTCATTCATCTTATAAACAATGTTTAAGGTCAACCAACCGGATACGATCAGGAACTGTGCCCTGGAAAATCCTAATACAAAGCTGCTTCCAAAAGCTGCAAAATCTGGAACACCTTTACTAACGGAGGGCAAATCTGAACTAGTGCAAGTTACCCACGGCAACCAAATCATTATCACTGCCCAGGTGCAAATCTGCCCAGTGTTAGTAAGTGTGTTCATGATGCATCTGTAATAGGTATTTCATTAGATCCGGCCAGTCCAAACAGAGGCCTTTGGGTTTATTAGACTTCTGTTACTTGTAGAAACTGGACGGTGCAGGTATAGGATCTATTACCAGAATGCTTGGGACCTGGGGTTTTCTGGATAAGAGAGCTTTCCGTAAATTGGATCACCTTTTGGATAACTTAAATCATTATACATTAAATAAACCCAACCGGATGGTTTAGTCTCCAACAAGGACTAATAATATCTGTGTATAAAGAAACCGTTTTATTACAGGGAAACATTTAATCATTTGTAAATATCTAAATGATTTGATTCGAAAATGAAGTTTATGAAATATGATGGGTTTTAGATAACAGATCCCACATCTGTATTGGGATAGATGAAAATGTACATTTAAAAAGGTTTTCTTATAAATGTAAACATTTACTTTGGGGGGGGGAACCAATGTCGACGTTATAAGCCTATCCCATATATATATATATATATATATTTCTTAAATACCCATTATGTTTATCCATTTGCTTGAATAATTGTTACAGGTATGGGATCCATTACCTGGAAACCAGATATCCAGAAAGCTCCAAATTACGGAATGGTCGTCTCCAATACACTCCATTTTATCCCAAAAAAATAAAAAAATTAAATTTTTAAAAATTATTTCCTTAAACTCTGTAATAATAAAACAGTACCATGTACTTGATCCCAACTAAGATATAATTCATCCTTATTGAAAGCAAAACCAGCCTATTGAGTTCATTTAATGTTTACATGATTTTCTAGTAGACTTAAGGCATGAAGATCCAAATTACGGAAAGACCAATTATCCAGAAAGCCCCAGATCCCAAGCATTCTGGATAACAGGTCCCATACCTAATTTCTATCAGATCTAGTGGAAGTTCACAAGAAGCTTTTAAAAGCTGCTGTCATTTTGCCTTAAAACAGATTAAAGGACCAGTAACATCAATTTTTTTTCCTTTATTTGTTAGTATTGAACGAAAAAAGCAAAAATACATATTTAACCTTTAAATAGCGAAGTCTTTATTAAGAAATAACTACACATGTGCTCCTCTTCAGAAAAGGCGACCCATTGTGCGGCACTCGATTTCTCCTCCCTGCCTTCCTTATAGGAGATAGACAGGGAGGAGAAATCGAGCGCCGCAATCGCCCTGCCGCCATTTCTGAAGAGGAGCGCAAGCAGAGTTTCAGAAAGTTATTTCTTAATAAAGACTTAGCGATTTAAAATTTGTCTGTGTGGGTTTTTTTTTTTTTTCATTCAATACCAACGAATTTAAGCTCTTGCTTGGAAACTCCAGCAGGTCACAGTACATGAAGTGAACAAGGCCACATACCTATCAATAAATCTGACCCGACTATGTACAGGGCTGCACTGCTGAATATTTGATGTGATGCCACAATCCAGCTTGCTTGGATCTCCCAAACGCAAGTCCGAATATAGACACCTTAAGTGTGTAAATAATCCTACTAGCCAACAACAGGTTAACACAAGGGGATAAAGAGTATAATGTATAATTACACAAGAGTATAATTGAATTGCTTATGCCCAAAGTTTGCATATATTTGCATATACGTGTATAAGCCAAATAACCAGGTCAGCAATAGGAGGAGCTCACACCAGTGTGATCTCTGTTTCTGGACATCTGGGATGCAATAAAATATGAAAATTGAATCCAATATGCAATTATTTTCCACACAATTGGTAGACACTTGTCACTGTAAGATACCAGCCTCTATTTTAAATGGTTGCTTTTTACCTTGATGTTGATTTCTATGCATTGAAGCTTTACTCATGGACACTTAGAAGTGGGTATGGGCAGTGTGACTGGAGTGTTAGGGAATAAGCTGCTCAAGCACTGAATCAGAAAGGCAGTTGATATGGACAGCTGTAAACAACAACTGAACTGTTCACGTGAAACACAAGCAGGGGTTGTTGTGCAAGGTTTACTTCAGGCCTTAGTGCTTTATAACTGATCACTCTACTGGATGGAAAGAGTACTACAATGTAACTCACCTGTAAAACTATTTGCCGGTTATTTTCAGGGAGCTGGCTGCTAGGGTTGGTCAGTGTAAAGACTAGTTTTGTCCCACCAGAGTTGTCTACATTCCCTTCAATGCCACCGTACACAGAACCTATTAAAATCTGTGGTTCTTGCTGGCAAGTAATAAGCTCCTTCTTGACAATGCTGCTTGCCTCAGAGGTTTCCTTGTTATTAATGGAGTCAATGGTAATGGGCACAGGCTCCTGTTTGACTGCAAGACTTAAAGCCTGCTGGTCGTCGGCACTGTGATGTTGCGGTGTCCGTTTCTCCTGCTCAAGCTGCTGTCTGAGCCGTTCCACTAACTCCTGCTTTTGTTTCAGTCTCAGAGTCAACTCTTCAATCTGCCTGTCCTTCTCACGCAGCATAAGGTCTTTGTCTCGTGCGTCTGATGGAGACTTCTCAGTTCCTTGAGCTGCAGGATTTAGCTGAACTTGCTGGGTGACGGGACATGCAATGGTCTCGCCTAAAGCATCGCTGATAATGGAGACTTCATCCATGCTGACAACAGAAACCTCTGAAGGACAAGGTGATCCAGGGGGCGTTGAGCTGGTACTGCAGTACTTTGTGGGCTCTGTTGCAGTAAGACAGGAGCTGGAGAAGGTAGGTATTACCTCAGGTGGCTTTGCTTGCTGCATTGGTGTGGGCTTTGCAGCTGCTGCTGTGACTGTCCTGGGATCTTGTGATGCCTTTAGCCTCTCTATAAGGTCAATCTTGGTCCCTGACACAGGAAGTCCACGGTGTTTTAACTCTTGCTTCAGCTCTGCTACCTGAATATGAAAACAAAGTAAACAACAAGGTTTACACTGGGGATTAAACTGCATATACTTAAAGGATTCATTTAAAATCAAATACTTATTAGCCAGTTGACATAGCTACAAATGATGATGATGTGCCCTCTTTCTTTCTCCCCATCTTACAGAATATTGTGCAGATTTCTGTTACATAAAGCCGAACTCTTTAGAATTTAGAATCTCTTCACTGCTTCACATTTACAAATGCTGGGGAGATTTGCATGCTCTGGATTTAGTTGTGCATTAACGGGATTGTCATAACTTTTATTGTATTACACCGTGTACATTGCAAATAATTCATTCTGCCATTTAAAACGTTTTCCTTGAACCAATAAATGTATTTATTTAGTTGTAATATTGGTGCGTAGGCAGCAATCTCAGCTTATTATGCCTGATCCTGGGCTTTCAGAAGAGCCAGGAACTACTTTCAGATACATTGTTTCTTCTATTCAGTGTAACTGGAGGAGTCACTGTTGAACTTGGATGTTTTACGAGCAAGTGCTATTCTCATATCCATCACTAGGTGGAGCATGGGAACTTTTTTTTTTTTTTTTTTTTAGCAGGGAGCGGTTATCTTGTTACCTTCCAATTGTTCTGCTGATAGGCTGATTGGGGGGAAAGGGAGGGGAGTGATATCTCTCCAACTTGCAGTGCAACAGTAAAGACTGACCAATGTTTATCAAAGCACATAGCTAAGGGCACCTGGGAAAATAAGAACATGTCTATCCCTACATCATAGGTCAAAATTAAATATACATTTTTTTCTTTTAAAGTTTTCCCATGACAAAATCCCTTTAATTATGGCATCTCCTACACATAATGAATACAAAAATGACAATGATAATAATTCAAAAATCACTTTCATGGATGGCAAGTTAAAGCACAGCCCATATACAAATAAAGATACTGCTCCTGTTCTCCATATATGCATTCATGCTACTAGGTCCTTGGCCCAGCTGAGGTGGGGCAGAAACCAAACCTAGAAAGTAAGCAAGTGTGGGGAAATAGGAACAACAGAGGGCTACTCCACCTAGGAAGAAATAGGAGAAGCAAAATAATTGGGGCTTTCCAGTAGAAAAGAACACAGTCAGGAAGTATTTGAAATATGCATTCTAACTTGTGACTGATCTTTATGCTCAGTGAAATGTAAATTTTTTAAATTTCAGTGTGGTAAATATCTCTAGAAGAAAGTTGTTGACTTCCTCATGCCTCATACAGTTTGAACATAAACGGATGTAAAAAATTGTTTCCATAAATTTTAATCTTGACAGTCTACAGGGAATGTCCATAAATCGATTGCTAGGCTAAAACATTTGTTTACGTATTTCAAGAGTGAGTTTATTGTCATTCATCCATATACGTTTGTACAGTACACAGTGAAACGAAACAACGTTCCTCTAGGACCATGGTGCTACACACATACAAACAATTCAAAGTGCAAAAATATGCAACTCCTGCAAGACAGGACAGCATAGTGCAGGGACAGGACAAGACAGCGCACACTCAGTAGATGTAATATGTTAAGTAAATAATGCTAAACGTCAGACATGATGGGTGTATCATTGTGATATGATAAAGAACAAGTGCAGATGTGCTCATAGAGAACAATTGTATCCAATGGGTATTTATTTATACAATAAGGTCAGATGGAGTGTGAGTGTGAGAGAGATCTGTCCGGTCCCTGAGTATTCAGGAGCCTTATGGCTTGGGGGAAGAAACACAGTCTGGTAGTGAGGGCCCTAAAGCTTCAGTATCCTTTTTCAGGAGGATGGTGGCTATTGCATCATCTGTTGAGCGATTTTGACGGTATGTGAACTGTAGGGGGTCCAGTGCTGGTGGCAGCAGGGGTTTGATGTGTTTCTTGACAAGCTTCTCAAAACACTTCATGATGATGGGGGTGAGTGCCACAAGACAGTAGTCGCTGAGGCAGGACACTGATGATTTCTTCGGTACGGGGACAATGGTGGTGGTTTTGAAGCACTTCGGGACAGTGGAGGTGTTCAGGGAGATGTTAAAGATGTCAGTGAACACACCTGATCTGCACATTCTCTTAGCACTCTGCCAGGGATATTGTCTGGTCAGTATTTCCTTGATGAATCAAAGATTGCACAAGCCCAACCCATTGTACAGAAATTATGGTAAGATACTACCATTTTATAATAAATACATCCAGATTTTTACTGAATACACCAATCCTGCTGCTTTATACCATAACTAGCTCCTACACATATCCATTACTAGCCCAAGTGTATTCCTAGTGATAATAGAAGGTAGCCCTGTGCCAACCAAGCCTATTTAGATTCTGTTTTTTTATTGATCATAAAAAAAAACCCATCATGCTAGCC